>NC_091068.1:106895585-107509122 GCF_000393655.2 Nicotiana sylvestris
CATTAAGAAAACCAAGGGCTTATTGGAAACGCCAAAATCAAAACAAGCGGCTACGAGCCTAACTACAAAGCTAAAAACGAAAATTTAGCGAAAATAGAAAATAGAATGAATATGTACAATAGGGGAATAGAATATACAATGAGGGATGAATATATACAGAAATGTAAAGTTATATACAGCCCAAAGTAAAAAAAGAAGCAAAATCAATAAAAATAAACTAAGAATCTATATATATACAGTCATCCAGAAAAAGTAGGGCGCACCCCCACGAGTAAAAGCTGGCATTGTCCCAATGCCAACTATCAAATAAATATCAAAACAACAAAAAGGATATAGGATCTCCCTAGGCCTGGTCCATCTGTATGGGATCATCAGTGGTCCCCAAGTCCTCTGTATGTATGGGAACCTCAGACTGGTTCCCGATCTCCTGCTGCTCAGCTGTTGGGACTGGGGCCTGCTCCTAAACCGGTTGACTGATAGGTGCATCACTGGAGGGGGTCTCCTGTGGGTCTGGTAGCTCAATAACTGTACCAATTGAGATGGGGAGCTTCCTCTTCTTCCTTGGGGGCATGGGTGCCTGCTCCTGCTCCTGTTGTGGCTGTGGCACTGGTGCTGCTGTTGGGGCTGGATCCTCGAATAACAAGTCTAAAGGCATCTGGTCTACCAAATAGCCTGTCCACATCTGTCCGTAGCACTCTCACCGACTCCTTGGATGCCCTTGACTTCCTCATCTTCTTGTGCTCCTTGGCAAGCTCCCTCAAAGCCTTGCCATGTGAATCTACCGCTCTAGTCAAGGCATCCTGAGTCCTCATAATTTTCTCCTGATTTTCCAGGAGCTTCTGTAGTGTGTCCTTAATGGACTGAGGAAACTGAGTAGTGGAAGGTGCTGAATGGGCCTCTACTGTAGCAGACAATGTAGACAACTTGGATGTCGCAACTGACATCCAGTTGTTCAAACTGGCTAGTGTCCGGCTCAACTGCTGGGCCGTGAAAGGATGAGTCCGGGAAGAAGGGACCCCCGTGTCAACTGAAGTACTGGGGCCAACAAAGGAGGAGGGTCGTGGAGGCAAATCATCATCAGTGGTGACCGTAGGCATGGTGGAAGGCTCTGTGGGGGGCTCAACCGAAGACACTACCGCCACTGGCTCCTCAGACTGGCCAGCTGGAGTAGAGGAAGGCGGCTTGTAACCTTTGTCTTTGGGGTTGTCTGGCCCCTTCAAACTGTACCAGGAAAATGGAGCCACAGGTTTTACCTTGACGTCAAACAGTCTCTTCTCCACCTCCAAGTCCCAAAAATACATAGTAAGGGTGCTGGGAAAAGGGTAGTTCTGGTCATGCTCAACCCCGACTGCAGAAATGGTACGGGACATCACATTTCCCACATTGATAGGGTAACCTGCCATAATAGAAGCAATAAGAACCGCCCGAGCAAGTGGAATAGTCTGATCATGAGTGGACGGGTCGAGCCGACTGCATACAAAGTCAACCACCCTCTAGCCTCGAAGTTGAAAGTTCTCCGAAGTATTTTGGTCCCTGCTTGTAGCCATTCTGGAACCGTACCCGGGATTGCCAGGTACGAAGCTAACCACGGACGAACCTCCTCTCCCATTGCTAACTTTTCATTGTACAGGGACTCATCTTCGTCAATGAACCCCAAATACTCATTCAACTCCTTCCCGGTGAAAACCACATTTTTGTTTCTCACTTTCGTCACTTTAGTGCCTTTCATGATATGGGCCACATTGCTGTAAAACTCCTTGACCATATGCTCATTTGCCTTCAAACAATTGTCTTTAAAGAACTCCCAACCCGCTCGAGCCTAGAACTGTCTATGCACATTGGGGTTTAGGGGTAGAAGGTCTTTGTCAATAAAGCTCCGCTCAAGTATCAACTTCCGTGACGACCACCATTCTCTAAATTTGTGGAACGCCACCTGGCTAACAAACCGATCTTCCCAAACTTCAGGTTTTCTAGTTCTCTCAACACCCCCAACCTGGGTCACCCCACTGCTCGGTACCTCATTATCACTATTAGTCCCGCCTTCTGCACTCTCCTTAGATACTGAAGCTGTGGGGGAGGTGGAGTATTCACCACTGCCTGCTGCTGAGCCATCAGACGACTCAGAATGTATACGTTGTGGGGCTTGGGCAGTATGTGAAGCCGGGACTGCAGTAGCTGGCCCTGAATCCGAAGAGAGGTCCTGGGATGGTACGTACTCACTCCCCGATTGGTCGTCTATAGCAATTTATTTCCTTGTTTTCAGTTTAGGTCGGGAAGTGAGTTTAACTTGTTTCCCTTTTCCTCCCCAGGAGGAGTCACCTCGGCCGGGTTGTTTAGCACCTCTTCCTCGTTGTTTCACCATTGTCTGCAAACAAACACATCTAACATTGTTAGTTGAAGCACAGGCAGTGAAACATATGACTGAATTAAAATTGCAGAAGCAAAATGAAAGTTGCAGACACTGTTGCAGAACCAGGCACCGCAGATCGTGCCATTAGGAATGCGGCTGCGTTGGAGGCACCGTGAACCACGCTAAGGCGACCGCGGGCCGCACTGATCAAAATCGCAGGAAGGGTCTTCTCTAATCTCACACCGCGGTCTGCACAAAATGGGGTCGCGGCCGCGGTGGGCCAGCGCGGACCGCACAAACGTTACCACGGCCGCGCTGGACACAAGTTGTTCCTCAGTCATTCAAGCATCGCTGACCGCGTGGAAGCGTAGCGCGGACCGCGTTAGGGCACCGCAGACCGCGCTAAGGCGACCGCGGGGCGCACTGGGTTAGGTTCAGTGAGTAAACTTTTTGTTCTATTTTTGTTCAACTTTTTACCCCTACTTGTCCCTACTCATGTACCCAATCCTTAGTTATTTCAAACTAACATGGAAGCTACCCTAGACTAACAATTCGAAGACAACTGTAAAGGCAAAGACGTTACAGACTACTGGCAAGCAATTAAAATAAAAATAAAAATAAAAGAGTAATAATAAAAAATGCATGAAATGTTACTAGGATTATGAAGAATAAATGCAATATATCCACACAAGCAAGAATCTCAGTTTTGGACAGGGATGAACAGTAGAATTAGGGTTCTGGGTTTCCAATTTGCAAAAAAGGTAAAATGAGACCCTTGGTCTCTATTTATAGAGCCCCAGTAGGACCCGTACTCACCTACCAGCATGGCCGAACAAAAGTGACCGCGGACCGCGCCGGGTTTATTTGTGTGACCCCTCGTGATGAAGCCTACGCGGACCGCATAGACATGTACCGCGGCCGCGTCAGTCCACCGCGGACCGCACTAACTTGACAGTACTTCAGAGAGTCCCCCTTTTGACTCATGCCAGCGCGGACCGCACAAAATGCACCATGGCCGCGCTGGCAATCTTCAAAGACTATTCCATTTTCCAACTTTGTTTTGCACTGTTTCAACACAATCCCTGCAATATCTCATAAACAGTTAGCTCAAAAACCCTAAGCTACACATGGCACTCAAGAAGCGCCTGATTTAATGTCGCGGCACGACGCATGTTACCACCACATCACTTTAGATGAAGAAGCGCCACTACGTGGCTGCCATTGAACTTTCCGAGATAATGCTTGACCCGGTGACCATTGACTCTGAAGACTTCACCATTTTTGTTTTTAAGATCAAGAGCACCAAACGGGGTCACGAACACAACTTCAAATAGCCCACTCCACTTTGACTTGAGCTTACCCGGAAACAGACGTAACCGAGAATTAAACAAGAGAACCATATCCCCAACTTTGAACTCCTTGCCCCGAGCATATTTGTCGTTAAGGTACTTCATTTTGTCCTTATACAAGGACGAGCTGGAGTATGCATGGAATCTAAACTCATCGAGCTCATTAAGTTGTTCAACCCTCAGATTTGCAGCAACATCCCATTCTAAGTTCAACTTCCTCAAGGCCCACATAGCCTTGTGCTCCAATTCCACCGGAAGATGGCAAGCTTTCCCAAACACCAACCGGTATGGGGACATACCAATCGGAGTCTTGTAAGCTGTCCGATAGGCCCAAAGAGCATCACCAATTTTTTCGACCAATCGGTCTTATTTGCATTTACAGTTTTAGACAAGATACTCTTAATTTATCGGTTGGAGACTTCCACTTGACCGCTAGCTTGAGGATGATAGGGGTGGTTACTTTGTGATTAACTCCATATTTGGCTAGCAATGAATCAAAAGCTTTGTTGCAAAAGTGAGATCCCCCGTCACTAATGATAGCACGGGGAGTGCCAAACCTCGTGAAGATATTCTATTCAAGAAATGCCACAACACTCTGGGCTTCATTGTTGGGCAAAGCCACGGCTTCAACCCACTTGGAGACATAATCTACCGCCATCAGAATGTAAGTGTTTCCACAAGAGCTCACGAAAGGACCCATGAAGTCGATGCCCCAAACATCAAAAATGTCTACCTCGAGAATTGTATTGAGGGGCATTTCATCCCTTTTTGAAATTCCACCGGCTCGTTGGCATTCATCACATCTTTTGACCACATCACCGACATCTTTAAACAAAGTAGGCCAATAAAATCAGCAACTAAGCACTTTAGAAGCCGTTCTCGCCCCGCCATGATGGCCACCATAGGGTGAGGAGTGGCAAGCTTCCAAAATACCCAATTGCTCCTCTTCCGGGACACATCGTCGAATCACACCATCAGTGCAAATCTTAAACAAATAGGGCTCGTCCCAATAATAATCCAAGCTATCCCGTTTGAGCTTCTTCCTTTGGTTAGAAGAGAGCTCACACGGGATGATTCCGGTAACAAGATAGTTTGCAATATCGGCGAACCATGGTATTCCACTCATTGACACCGCAAGGAGTTGCTCGTCAAGAAATGTATCATTGATCTCAAGGCCGTCACAAGGCCTCCCCTCCTCCTCCAAACGGGACAAGTGGTCCACCACTTGATTATCGCTACCCTTCCGGTCAACAATTTCTAAATCAAACTCTTGAAGGAGAAGAACCCATCTCATCAATCTTGCCTTTGAATCTTTCCTGGTCATCAAATACCTAAGGGCGACATGGTCGGTGTGCACAATAACTTTAGCCCCCATAAGGTAAGGACGAAACTTTTCCATAGCAAAAACTATAGCCAACAACTACTTTTCGGTGACTGTGTAGTTCCTTTGAGCCTCATTCATGGTCTTGCTTGAGTAGTACACCGGGTGGAACATCTTGTTGATCCTTTGGCCTAAAACCGCCCCCACCGTAACGTCACTCGCGTCGCACATGAGCTCGAATGGTAAACTCCAATTTGGTGCGGTGATGATGGGGGTAGTGGTCAACTTTTGTTTAAGGAGCTCAAAAGCCTCCATGCATTTCTCATCAAAAACAAACTTGGCATCTTTCTCTAGCAATTTACACAACGGGTTAACTACCTTAGAAAAATCTTTGATGAACCTCCGGTAGAAACCCGCGTGCCCAAGAAAACTACTCACTCCTTTGACAGAAGTAGGGGGAGGAAGCCTTGAAATAACCTCGATCTTGGCCTTATCAACTTCAATTCCTCGCTTCGAGATCTTGTGACCCAACACTATACCCTCTGTTACCATAAAATGGCACTTTTCCCAGTTTAGAACAAGGTTGGTATCTTCACACCGGGCCAACACTCTATCCAAGTTTACCAAGCACTCCTCAAAAGAATCCCCAACCTCGCTAAAATCATCCATGAAGATCTCCAAGATATCCTCCACCATGTAGGTCAAAATAGCCATCATGCAACGTTGGAAGGTCGCCGGAGCATTACATAATCCAAATGGCATTCTGGAGAAAGCGAATGTGCCATAAGGACAGGTGAAAGTCATCTTCTCTTGGTCCTCCAGGGCAATGAGAATTTGATTGTACCCCGAGTAACCATCCAAAAAACAATAGAAAGCCCGGCCCGCAAGACGATCAAGCATTTGGTCAAGGAAAGGCAATGGGAAATGATCTTTTCTAGTCACCTTGTTCAGCTTCCGGTAATCCATGCAAACTCTCCAACCCGTCACTGTCCAAGTCGGAATAAGCTCATTGTTGTCGTTGGTCACCACAGTCATTCCACCTTTTTTCGGTACACATTGCACCGGAAAAGTCCATGAACTGTCAGAAATGGGATAAACCACACCTGCGTCAAGCCACTTGATAACCTCTTTCTTTACTACTTCTTGCATAGCCTCATTTAGTCTTCTTTGATGCTCAAGTGAAGGCCTCGCATCCTCCTCCAATATGATTTTATGCATGCAAAAGGCAGGGCTTATACCCCGAATATCAGCTAGAGTCCATCCGATTGCCCTCTTTCGCCTTTGAAGAACTGCCAAGGTGGCCTTAACCTGCATGTTAGTAAGGCAAGAAGAAAGAATGATAGGTAAAGTAGAATTTGAACCCAAGAATTCATACCTGAGGTGTGGAGGAAGTGGTTTCAACTCCAACACTGGTGTCTCCTCAATCGATGGCTTCGTTGGTGGAGTTTTGCGGTTTTCAAGATCCAAAGATAGCCTTCTAGGCTCATAAGAATATGAACCCATACCATGCAATGCATTCACGCACTCCACTCTACTAGCATCATCATTGACATCCATGTTAAGAACCACGGCCTCAAGAGGCTCTTCAACATTGATCATGGAACTTGTGTCATCCACTATCGCGGCTGTGACATGTCCACAAAAGAACACACCTCTGTGCTATTTGGTTGTCTCATTGATTTGCAAACATGGAATACCACCTTCTCATCTCCCACTCGGAATGTCAACTCACCCGCTTCAACATCAACTAATGCCTTCCCCGTAGCTAGGAAAGGTTTTCCAAGAATAATCGGCACTTCAAAATCCACCTCACAATCTAATATGACAAAGTCAGCCGACAATATGAATTTATCAACACGGACAAGAACATCATCGATTATGCCCAAAGGTCGCTTCATCGATCGATCCGCCATTTGAAGTCTCATTGAGGTAGGTCGAGGTTGCCCAATTCCCAAAGTCTTGAAGACCGAGTACGACATCAAATATATACTAGCCCCCAAGTCATAAAGGGCCTTTGCAAAATCCGCACTTCCGATGGTACAAGGGATAGTAAAAGCTCTGGGATCCTCAAGCTTGGGTGCCATTGAATGCACTATGGCACTCACTTGATGAGTCATCTTAATTGTTTCGCACTCCATCGACCTCTTCTTTGTAACCAAATCTTTCATGAACTTTGCATACCCCGACATTTGCTCAAGTGCCTCAACCAAAGGGACATTGATTGTGAGGCTCTTCATCATGTCAATGAATTTTTTGAATTGACTGTCACTCTTTTGCTTTGCTAACCGTTGAGGATAAGGTGGAGGTGGCCTAGGCAAAGGTGCCTTGGCTTTTTGTACGACCAGCTAGGGCATGTCAATCACGTGTTCCCTAGACGGATTCACGGCATCTTGAGTCTCTACCTCGGCCTCATCATTAATATCAATCCGCACATCATTGTTTGCATTTTGATTAACCACATCATCAACAATCAAAGGTACATCATTATCCCGCAACTCAACATCTTCATCCATAACTTGCTTTTGCATTGAGGCATTCACATCACTGCCTCTCCCACTTCTTGTTGTTATCGCCATCACATGATTATTATTCCCACCCTTCGGATTCACCACCGTGTCACTTGGTAGCGCACCCTTGGGACGGGTATTCAATGCTTGAGAGATTTGGCCTAATTGCACCTCCAAGTTCCGGATAGATGTGTTATGCGAAGCTAATTGGGCCTCAGAATCTTGTTCTTTTTCATCATTTGCTCGAACATGCTTTCAATTCTCCCCATATCACTTCCGGATGAACTCGGACCCTGAGAAGGAAAGGGAGGTGGATTGTTCGGTTGTTGGTGCATGGGGGGGCCTTTGAAAGCCTTGCCCCCGGTTGCCTTGGTTCCCGCTATTCTTCCACCCTCCTTGATTGTTGTTGTTGCCCCAATTATTGTTACTCCCATTCCAATTTCCTTGGTTACTTTGATTACCCCAATTGTTTTTTTGGTTGTTGTTATTCCAATTACCTCCGCCTTGTTGTTGATTGCCCCAATTTCCTTGAGGACGCCATTGTTGGTTGGACGAGTTACCTCTATTCCCTTGGTAGTTGTTGACATATTGGACCTCTTCGCTTTGATCATCATAGCACTCATTTGAATAACCACCACCCTCATTGATGTTGGCATATTGTTCACAATTACCTTAAGGTTGTTGTCCTCTTTGTCTCCTTTTCAACATAGAAACACCTTCCATCGCATTGACTTGGCGAGGGTTTTGGACTTGTTGCAATTGCGCCTTTGCTAATTGATTCATAGTTGTTGTAAGCTCGGCGATGGCTTGGCCATGATCATGCAATTCCTTGTGCAAATGGATGAGCGTGGGACTTGGGGCACATTTGCTCGGCTTTGCCATGCCGAAGAGGTGTCGGCCATTTCATCAAGTACATCACATGCCTCTTGGTAAGAAAGTTTCATAAAGTTCCCTCCAGCCAATTGGTTCACAATGCATTGATTCGTGGTGTTGATGCCCCGATAAAAGGTTTGTTGAATCATAGCCTCGGTCATGTCGTTATTAGGGCACTCTTTCACCATTGTTCTATATCTTTACATATCTCATGTAAAGGTTCCGTTGGCTCTTGCTTGAAATCTAGAATTTCATCCCGAAGAGCTGCCATATGACTTGGAGTAAAGAACTTGGAAATAAATTTGTCCGCTAATTCATCCCATGTTGTAATAGAATGATTGGGGAGCCTTTCTAACCAACCCAATGCTTTACCCCGAAGAGAGAACGGGAAAAGCCTCAACCTCAATGCATCCTCGGACACGTTGGTCTGCTTGCTACCCCAGCATGTATCCACGAACCCTTTCAAGTGCTTGTAGGCATTTTGATCGGAGGCACCCGTGAAATACCCTCTTTGCTCGAGTAAGGTCAGCATAACATTTGTGATTTGGAAGTTCCCCGCCCGAGTTTGGGGAGGAACAATAGCACTGTCGTATCCTTGATTTGGTAAAACTCTGGGAGTCACTCTCGGTGGTGGCGGAGGAGGGTCTGGAATATTGTTGTTCTCATTTGCATTTACATTGACATGTCGGCCTCTCCGTGGAAGTTGAGGTAAGACCTCATCTAGTTCTAGATCCTCTACCTCCTCCCCCGCTATCACATTACCGAGAGGGTCATTTGCATTAAGAGCCATTGTACCTGATTGATCGACACAAACGAAATTAGTAAACAAGAAGGAAAGAGAAGTACAACACAAAACTAACTAAACAGATAGTCAACACCGTAAGCTCCCCGGCAATGACGCCAAAAAGTTGATCGGTGCCGACTCGACACTACAACACTATGGTAGGAAGAGCGGATCGCAATAGCTTTTACCCGAATAGAGGTCCGGGATCGAATTTCCACAAGGAGCTAGTAGTGGAGTTGTATTTTCTGTCTAGCCTAGAGTTGTGGTTGTGCTTCTAATGTCACTTCAATCATCTTTTGAGTTTTTGTATTTATAACTAATATTATAATACTACGGATTAAAGCTAGATTATGCTAGGAGAATATTACTAAGTTGTAATTAATGGGAAGGAAGAGCACTAGGGTTGTGGCATTACCTTGGTGACTAATTGACAGGTAGATGTTACTTAGGTTCGATTGAACTTGTTTGGGGGTTATGTTATAACCGTTGCACAAATTTTACCCACTCTCACACCTCTCGGTAGAGAGAATGATTTTACCCAATTGACTCTCTCGAGACCAATTGGGTTGGCAAATTAAACCAAGCAACTAGGGTTCAAGTAGGGTGATTACACTCTCGAGATTTAACCCGTTAATTGGGACTATCATTTCTCATGAGTCCATCCCAATTCCTTGTTGGGTAAATTTTGAGGTCATAAACTCTCTTTCTCAAGAAGAGTTAAACCCACAAAGCTTAAATCAGTGTTTGCAACCACCAATTCTAAATTAAATCATAAAATCAATCCAAATAACAAACACCCATATCAATCTAACCCTAGATGGCAACACCCATCAATTACCCACACTAGGGTTGAGCCACAACCCTAGCTAATGGGTTTAGCTACACATAATTAAAGAAGAAACTGAAGAAATAGATGAAGAACTACACATATTAATTAATTACTAAGAAGAAACTACAATAATCTATTGTTAATGGGGAGCAAATATGCCAAAAATGGCTACAACACCAAGCGTAGCTATCCTCCTGTTCTCAGATCTGACCTCCCCTTTAAAAAAATAGTAAAATGTTCTATTTATACTAGGCTAGAAAAACTGGACAAAAATACCCCTGTGGGGTCAGTGCGGGCCGCATAAAACTGACCGCGGCCGCACTGGCTCTTGGGTTTCAGTTGTTTGATTGCTTGAACTGGGGGATGCGGAACGCGTGGGAGTGTACTGCGGCCGTGAAGGCAACTGGCGCGGTCCGCGCAGACGTGACCGCGGACCGCATGAGGACAAATGCCCCACGGGCCGCGTGATAGGCCTTGTGTATTGATTTGCGGATTCTCGAATTGCTTTACAAAATTTGTAAGGTTGGTGGTATGAAGGTGCACACCTTGCTACCTGGTACGGAAGGTCGTGCGAGAGTATTCCACGGAGGAATTTGTATAAGTGTGGCATGTTAGTCACTTGACCGTTAAGGATTGAAACCAAGCATGGAGATTATGGTACTATCATTAATGTGAGGGTTTATGCCTGGAAGACGCTCTATCCCTTTGGTTGTGGACATTGGAAAATTGTTCCGGATTGGGACTGCTGCTCGTGTGTGTCATGAATGGGGCCATTGTGGATCCTTAGTAGGTTGTCGGCTCAATATGGTATGATTAAAATTGGCTCGAGGTCCGTTGTTAGGTGTAATGTGAATGTGTGCTCTACATCAGGTCGGATGTGTTCATTTAGCATAGTGTTGCTTATGGAGGGTGTTCGAGCGTTGGATGTTATTTCCGTCGTTAGCTATCCCATGTAATCCTCTATTGTGCCATTTGGGTTGTGAGACGACTTGATTATTCGCACGTGTGTTGTGGTCCCGTGTAGCTTGTGGCGTTATATGAACAGGATGACTCTCGAGATACAAATCATTTATTTCACCTTAGTTGTGCTTGGGTTTTGTAGCGTATTGCGCTATCTATCTCCCCAGGATTTGTATTATGTACTTGGCGTGCTTGTGGTCGATATTCAGGCATTTCGTAAGTATATGCGTTACGTCTTGATATGTGTTTTTTTCTTGATTGTTATGTGCGGATCGGGTGGCAAGCCACCACGGGTATATTGTTTGGATCGGGTGGCTCGTCGCCACGAGCATGTTACATGGATCAGGTTGCACGCCGCAACAGTGTCATATTGGATCGGGTTGAACGCTTCAATAGTGAGATGTTGAGCATGGTTCCCTATATCTTCTTGTGTATTTTGTTTCTCATTCTCTAAGAAGGGTTATAGCGTCTGTCCGATCGCCTTATTCGATACGCGGACGTGGTAGTTCTTTTTCCAGAGTTCGTTTTCCTTATGTATCACATTCGAGCTTGTGGCTTGTTGACGCATTGTTGGCGTCATATGAGATTTTGGTAGTGTTTGAGATAACTTATTGCCTGAACAGCTTGTACTGGGCGAGATGAGGTTATTGGTCCCAGGATCAGTGCGATCACAATTATGTAGGGTATATTAGAGAGAAAATACCATTATTCAGTTCATAATAAGGTAACGATTCTTGTCAGGAGAAGAGACTCCACGATTTGTTGATTCGGCAGGTGGTTATTAGTTTCTACACTTCTCTTCCGTCGTGGTAGTATTGTGAGAGATGGATCACGACTTATATGTGTTATGAGGTGTATTGCAGGCACCGAGTTCATGGAATTACAACTATTGTAGTTAGAGGTTGTTATTATGGTCAAGTGACTTATGTGATGCATGGTGTGATTTCAACAGAGGAGCATGGTTAAGGTGGGTACAGTGTCTAGTGATTGATGCAGTGTTCCGATGTTAAAATCGAGTCTCGTGGAAATTCCGGACGTTGGAATTTGGTTCTAAAGATTATTAGCTAAGGTTATAGGGAAGATCTTCAATCTGGCTCGAGCTAATGTGCCTAACGGGGTTGTGGTGGCACGGGTAGGTGCACGAGGTCTTAAACAATGATTTTGGACAACTCCGGAGCAATCCTTAGCACGTTCGAGGACGAACGTATGTTTAAGTGGGGGAGAATGTAACGACCTGACCGATCATTTTGAGCTCTAGCACGTCGTTCAGCGGTTTGAGGCCCTGAGTAGCTTTACTTCAGGTATTATGACTTGTACATGTGGTCGAAATTGAATTTCGTGAAGTTAGGAGTTGATTCAAATGGAAAATTCTAAGTTCGGAAGCTTTAAGTTGGAAGAGTTGACTAAGGTTTGACTTTTGAGTAAATAACCTCGGAATTGGAATTTGAAGGTTCCAATAGGTTCGTATGATGATTTCGGACTTAGGCGTATGTTCGGGTTGAGTATCGGGTCGCCCGGGAGCATTTCCGCGCTTATTGCGGAAAGTTGACATTTTGAAGGTTTTAGAATTTCCTAAGTTTGGTTTGAGGTTGACTTTGGAGTTATCGATGCCCATTTGAGGTTCTGAGCCTTGGTATTTTGTATCGTGATTTATGACTTGTGCATAAAGTTTGGCGACATTCCGGAATGTTTAAGTATGAATCGGACGCGTGCGTTGACGTTTGAAAGTTTAAAGAAAGATTTCGATCGTTAGTTTTGTTTTTTTGGGTGTGATTTGAGTCCGCGAGAAGGTTTGTGTCATATATTAGGACTTGTTGGTGTGATTGGACGGGGTACTGGGGGCCTCGGGTGTGTTTCAGAGGGTCTACGGGTCATTTCGCCATGTTGAGCTGCTGTTTTCTAAGGTCTGGTGCTCACTTCTTCGCGTTAGCAAGGAAAGGGTCACGTTTGCAAAGAGAAAAATGGGAGAAAAAGCTCTGTGAATCGTGTTCGTAGAGGAAGATTCGTGTTCGCGAAGAAGAAATTTCTACTGCACATGGCTGACGTTGTAAGCTTATATCTTGCAATCTATATGGAATTTGGAGATAATCCACAAATGAAAGTATTAGCCCTTGGTGTCTAGTTTTCAGAAAGTCAAACCATTTGTCGCTTGGAGTTTATACAAAAGGTTATAACCCTTATACTAGAAGCTGTTTGGAGGACTTGGGCAACTTGCTCTTCGCGATCGTCATTGGTTTTCCGCGATCGCGAAGGGCAATTTTGAGCTGAGAAAAGTTATGCTTCACGATCGCGAAGCATTTCTTGCGATCGCGAAGGGTTCGGTGGTTTGGCTCATTTTCACCTCATTCCTTCCATGGGAGCCGACTTTGGGGCGATTTTGCAGTACCATTTTCATCATCAAACTTTAGGCAAGTGATTTCTACACCTTGTGAATTAAATACATGGTTTATATGTGGATTAAAACATGAATATTTATGGAAATTATGGGATTTTAAGAGAAAAATTTAGAAATTGGTATTTTTGGAATTCAACCACGAAATTGGACATGAAATTTGGAGTAAATGATATATTTGAGTTTGTGGTGTTATGGGTAAGTTTTATCTTTAAAAATTTTCGAAATCTGGGCACGTGGACCTGAGGGTTGACTTTATTGACTTTTCGAACGGAGTTGGAAATTTATTTATTATGAGTATTAGAGTATATTTTCATCGGTTTGCACATTGTTTGACTAGTTTTGGAGCGACGGGCATCGACTTGAGGTGTTAGAGTGGCATTGGAGCCGGTTATGGAACTTCAGAGCAATGTAAGTCTCCTGTCTAACCTTGTGAGGGGGAAACTA
The DNA here is from genome assembly GCF_000393655.2 of Nicotiana sylvestris. NCBI lineage: Eukaryota > Viridiplantae > Streptophyta > Magnoliopsida > Solanales > Solanaceae > Nicotiana > Nicotiana sylvestris. Next base: position 106,909,398 of record NC_091068.1, read on the forward strand.
CCCCTAGGTGATATTTATTGTTGTGTGCAACTAGTTATTGGTGCTACATACGCACGAGGTGACGAGAGTCCATTCGTAGCTAAAGCATGATTATGTACAGGTAGACTTAAGACTTTATTATGTAATATTTAAATTATTTGGACTCATTTTGCTAGTTTAATTAATCGAAATTTTAACTAAAAATGGATTTGAAAAACAATTAAATATATTGGCCGAGCTTTATCACTTGAGTTGTGCCAAGATGTTTGATAAATGTAAAAGGGTGTACTTATTATTGTGCTCATGTACTGTATTGTAAACACGTGAAAGTAATTTGGTAACTTCCTTTCTTTCTTGTGGAGTGGGCCGAACACCTTGGCAGTATATAGATGCATCTATGAATTGTGCCTCACGTTCCTCGACAATATACACATTATTCTGGATCGGGTCAAACGACCTTGGTAGAATCGTTCGTTATATCACTAGTAGTTCGAATATTTACAAGATAAACTTTCCACAGATGCTCGGTATTTTTATGGTATTGCTTATTTATCTGATATTGACATTTGGCATTTTCACAGGTATTAAGGTAGGATACAAGATCGAGAAATTTATTCTTTAAAATAAATAATTGGAACATTATGAAATTTCAGACTTACTCTACTATTTTTGTGCACTTCATATCTATTATGAATTATCATATTATTTTATTGAACCTCTAGTAAGTGTCGATGTCGACCCCTCGTTACTACTTCTCCAAAATTAGGCTAGATACTTACTGGGTACGCGTTGATTTACATAATGATGTTGCACTTCTGCACTAAATATGCAAGATCTGACAAGTTCATTTGGTAATCACCTTAGCGCGTAGGCGCATCCATTGAGGAGACTTTATGTGAGCTGCAACTCAGGATACGCATCGCAGTCCACCGAGTCTACATCGTACTATCTGTTTTATCCTGCCTTATTTACAATTTGGACAGATGTATTATTATTGTTGTACCCTTTAAAAAATGCTCATGTACTTGTGACACCGGCTTTCAGGGGTTCCTAGAGGTTGTTCGTTATTGTAGTTGTGAAAATATTATCATTTACCATGTAAATTATTTCAAACGATTTTGTTAAGGAAAATTATGATTTCAAAATACTAAAATGAGTAATTAAGCTGATTATTCACCGTTGGCTTGCCTGACGGTGGTGTTAGGCGCCACCATGACCTTTAGTGGATTTTGGGTCATGATACTAAAGATTTGGATAATTTTTTTATTGGAAATTATTTAGTGCAACTTCTAGTACTTGTAACAGTAAGCTAGCTAGTAAAGATAGTAATAATCGGAGAAATTTTCGTACTAAGCTCAAAGCTCATGAAGTAACAAACGAGCATATTATTAATATGGTCGTGCATTGATTTAGGAATGAGATTGTACAAAAATAAAATACTTAATAAAGATGTACAAGAATAAATACATAGAGATAGATCATAGTGCAAAAATATATTGTCAAGAATTATTACCGTGATCAATGCTCTTGGAAAGATAAATTAGCGTTTAGGGAAAGAAATAAAAAGATGTATAAAAAAGTAATGAATTTTTTCAAGCCTAATTGAAATGATTGTAGAATTTGCTTCAGTAATGCAAGAACATATTCAGGGAATTAAGCATGATAAAATTCATAATCATTACCTTGAACATAATATACAAAATGAATTGGTAATACTTTTGCAAGTGAAATCAGGAACAAAGCATTGAAAAAATTAAAGAAATAAAGTATTTCTCGCTCATACTTGATTGCACTCCAGATGTAAGCCATTTAGAGAAAATGTTTTTTGCCTTGCGGAGTGTGAATATTTCAACTACTCTAATAATAATTACTAATCTTTTTTTTTTTTAAAGTTTTTAAAAGTGGATGATAAATGTGAAAAAAATCTTTTTAAAGTTATTATAGATGAGATAAAAATATTTGACTTGATATTGATAACTTAAGAGGACAAGGATATTATAATGGATCCAATATCAAGGGAAAACATCAAAGAGTGCAAAAGAAATTTTTCGATGTAAATCTTAGACATTATTATACACCTTGTGGTTGCCATAAGTTAAATTTGATATATTACGATATGCCTAATTCTTATACAAAAGCTATATCATTCTTTGGAGTGATACAACGTACGAGTGGCAAATAGGCTATTTGGGGTGTATTTGTGTCACGACCCTAAAACCGACCCGGTCGTGATGGCGCCTATCGTAAAGCTAGGCCTGCCGACACAACTCCCAAATTAACCATTTAATCAATAACAATCATTTTTAAGCCTTTAATTAATCAGATATCTCATAAAGCAAGTCTAAATGAATAGTGCAGAATAAATTCACAAGCCCGATATCGGGGTGTCACAAGTCACGAGCATCTACTAAGGTCTGAATACAATGAAGAGTCTTAAAAATATACTAAATACACTCTAAGGAAGACAAGAAGGAGAAACGCAGTGCTGCGAATGTCGGGCAGCTACCTTGCTAACTTTGATGACTCTGCCACTGAGCAATCAACACCCGCTGTCAGGGTCAGAAATACCTAAATCTGCACACAAGGTATAGGGAGTAATGTGAGTACGCCAACTCAGTAAGTAATAAAAGTAAATAAAAGTTGAGTAGTAAGAAAATACGTAAACCACGTCATAACACTACAACAAATGTAGATCTTTTCCAAAGTAGTGCACAAATCATTTGCTTCGTAAGGCAAGCTCAGTTTCAGTAAAAATAATTTTAAAACAACTTTCAATGGTTTCAAACGAGTGATAAAACAGCGAGTATAAATGATAGAAAATGTAAATAGCCCCTCGGGCAAAACATGTACCATAAACCCCCCCTCGGGCATAATATAAACAGAGCCAACCCCTCGGGCTACCTTACAATCACTCGGAATCAGCCCCTTGATAACATGAATCAAGAACCGCCTCTCGGACAAACATGGATCAAGAACAGCCCCTCGGGCAACAACATGAAACAACAACAGCCCCTTGGGCTATATCATATCACTCACACTGGGTACCCGCACTCACTGGGGGTGTACAGACTCCGGGAGGGGCCCCTAACGGCCCAAGCGCAATATCAAGCCATCTCTTGGCCTAATCAAATAGGCTCTCGGTTTCATATCAAGCCACCTCATGGCGTAACAACTCAGGCCCTCGGCCTCATAATCATGAATCAGTACAATACCGCTGCGGCGCGCAGCTCGATCCCATAATATCCTCACAACACAGGCCCTCGGCCTTACTCAGTCAGAATCTCACAAGCCACTCAAGCAACAGTAAAACATGATGCTCAGCCCAAAAATATCATTTAAAATATCAAAGACGAGTAAAGAGGGCTGAGTTGTGAAAACAGTAGAATATAGCATGACTGAGTATAAATGCGAAGTCAAAACAATGAGGAATAGTAGTAAAAATCCCCTAAGGGTCCAAAACAGTTGGAACGATGCCCAAATATGGCATTCAACCTAAAACATGATGATAACAAACAGTTTTCAATCAAATACGCGGTTAAACAGTCATATGGGATGGACTAAGTCACAATCCCCAACGTTGTACGACCCCACACTCGTCATGTAGCATGTGCGTCACCTCAAAGCAGCACAACGATGTGAAATCCGGGGTTTCATACCCTCAGGACAAATATTTACAATTATTACTTACCTCTATCTGGTCCAAACTCTAGCCCGCAATGCCTTTGCCTCTCGAATCGGCCTCCGAATGCCCCAAATCTAACCAAAAACAGATTCATACCATCAAAATATGCTAAGGAAACAAAGCCCACTCAAAAATAACTAATTTACACCAAGAATCCCGAAATTGTCCAAACCCAACCCCCGGACCTACATCTCGGATTCTGACAAATTTCACGACACTGAAATCCTTATACTCTCACGAGTTCATACATACCAAATATACCAAAATCCAACCACAAATGACCCTTCAAATCCCTAACTTTAGATCTCCAATTCCCAAGCCCTAAACCCCCAATTTGCTACTGATTTTTCATAGATTTCAAGCTTACAAATGTTAAAATTCATCACAGAAACAAGTTTAGGGTCCAAAAACCTTACCTCCACGAAACCCTCTTGAATTCGCTCTTCAAATTGCTCTCCAAAGCTTTCTCCCGAATGAAATATGGTGAAAAACCACTCAAAATCGCGAAGGACCATATATATATATGTTCTGCCCTAGCTAAACTGCTTCTATGGTCATAATCTTGCACCTGCGGACCCGAACCTGCGGTCCAAGGTGCACATCTACGCAAATCACTTAAGCGCTCAAAATCGCACCTGCGATCATAATGCCGCATCTGCGCTATCGCATATGCGCTCGAACAACCGCTTCTGCGGTTCCAGCTCTCCATGGCCATTTCCGCATCTACGACCCTCTGGGTGCTTCTGCGAGCCCGTACCTGCGGTCCCCAAGCCGCAGGTGCGGTTATGATAGACTTCAGCAGCTTCAACTGCAACTCCCCAACTCTAACTTTCCCGTCAACCATCCGAAATCACCCCGAGGCCCCTGGGACCTCAACCAAAAGCACGAACAAGTCATATACCACTATCCAAACTTATGCCAATCTTCAAAACACCTCAAACAACATCGAATCAACCAAATAACATCGGATTCAAGCCCAATGTTCCAAGAATCTTCCGAATTCCGCTTTCGATCAAAAAGTCTATCAAACCTCATCCGAATAACCTGAAATTTTGCACACATGTCACAAATGACACAACGGACCTACTCCAACTTCCAGAATTCCATTCCGACCCCTACATCAAAATCTCACCTACCAACCGGAAAACGCCAAAATTTCAATTTCGCCAATTCAAGCCTAAATCTACTCCGAACATCCAAAACACATTCCGATCATGCTCCTAAGTCCCAAATCACCTAATGGAGCTAACCAAATCATAAAAATTCAAATCCAAGATCATATACAAACAAGTCAAAACTTGGTAAAATCTTTCAAATTTTTAGCTTCAAAATGAGAATTGTTCTTCCAAATTCATTCTGATTACCTTGAAAACCAAAACCGATGATTTACATAAGTCATAATACATCACACGGGGCTAGTCATGCCCGAGAACTGCCAAGCGAAGTGCAAAAGCTAAAAACGACCGGTCGGGTCGTTACATCCTCCCCCACTTAAACATACGTTCGTCCTCGAACGTGCCCGGAGTTGTTCCGAAACCATCAAATCGTTGAGTAACCTTACCATGCACATACCCGAGGGTGATCCCACACCACCCTATCTCATATAGGTTCGATAACACAATGCAACTAAAATTCCGCAATCCAACCTAGCCCATAAACCTTAGAACCACATTTCCACTTCTAAAATCATCTACAAGATTAGAATCTCTCATTTATACTCTGAATAAGCCCGGATAAGCTGTAACAAACCATACCTGCAACCTCAGATGCAATTACATGATATACAACATAACTCAAACACTCGTAGCGATAACTTCTAATCACAGTAGTTGCTCAAAATAACCGCATATCGATAATAAGCCTTTTATCTAATAAAGCCTCATTCCAACACTCTAGTATACTGCCAATGATAAATGAAACACATAGAAAGTCATAACCATTTCTCAGATCAACCATTTGGGAAGCCACTCCTCCTTTGGCAAGGACCATAGCAAATTTCTAAGCCGAACATCGATATTATCCTTCCAACATGTAGAAAACGAATCCGTTCGTATTCATTCTAGATCCCAACGATCTCGTCTAATCCCACACAGCTACTCTGGTGACATGACACATCAATACCATCTAAAGCCACCACTCGTGCAATCCGCGCACCAACAAGCAACAATCCGAACATACTCAAATCATGAAAATATCTCAAATGAAAGAGATGTACCACAAGCTCACCAGTAACACCACACACAATCTGAGAACCCGTCACACATCATAGAACTAGAACACACGAATCCAACCCGAAGGATCATATCTCCACATAACTTTGTTGCAATGCGCGATCCTATCCAAACACTGGTCCACATGGAACACCTCAAGTCACTATGCTCAAAATAGACAACCACACGCAATTTGATATCTAGAACCAAAGCAAATCCTTATAACCACGACGAAAAAATTGACATAACATTACACAAACCCAAAAGGACACAACCGATACGCCATCTGCCGAGCAATACCCAATACTCTTCCTGCTCGAATTCCACTGAGAGGCCCCAATAAAACTGCACCACATGTGCCGATAACCAACAAATCCTAATGCTTTGCAACACAGAAAGATAACTCATAGATCTCCCCAGATCACTAATAAGCTCAATAACAATCGAATCAACACATCCCTCAAAAATACAACTCGGAGTTAACTAAGCCGACTCGAGTTAGAACACTCATCCATATTGGCCTACCAATGAACCCCTTTAAAGAGTCCCTGAAAATGCTCCTTCAACTCCTCTAATTTCGCCGATGCCATACGATATGGTGCCTGGCACCAAATCAATACTAAAACCAACAACCCTGTCCGATGACATGCCCGGCAGCAGGAAACACATCCAAAAAATCCCTCACCACCAGAATTGAATCAATGGTAGAAGTCTCTACACTGACATCCATCACAAAGGCCAAATAAGAAAGACAACCCCCTTCCCAACCATCCGCTGGGTCTCCAAAAATGAAATCACCCTACTGGGAACATAACCCATCGAACCTCGCCACCCAATCCGTGGCATCCCCGGCATAGCCAACGCCGCCGCCTTAGTGCAACAATCCAGAATAACATGACACAGAGACAACCAGTCCATACCCAATATCACACCAAAATCTAGTATACTAAGTAATAAGGATCCACTCGGGTCTCTAAACCTCCAATAGTTTGTCACGACCCTGGTTCGCCCTCCATGAACCATCGTGACAACACCTAGTCTCTACGACTAGGTAAGCTTAAAATGCAGAAGATAAATCAAATTTGCGGAAGAAAAGAAGAATAATTTAAAACAGAAATAGGGTAATAAAATTGTGTTTAAAAGTGCCGCTCGACATACACGATATTTAACTCTCAAAAACTAATACATATGCCCAAAACCCAGAAACCCATGAATCACAAGCTAAGGATACTACATAGTGCTCTAGCTCCAGAATAGTCTAAAACAAGTAAATACAGAAGGGTTGTAACTACAAGAAAGAATGGAGAGAGACTCCTCGGTCTACAGACGCGACAGATGTACCTCGAAGTCTCTGAAGGGTCGCCTCACCTCAAGGATGGTAAGTGTGAGTCGAAGTACCTGGATCTGCACATGAAAAATATGCGTAGAAAGGGCATGAGTACACCAGAACGGTACTTAGTAAGTGCCAAGCCTAACCTCGGTCGGATAGTGACGAGGAAGGTCAGGGCCCTACTGATTTAAATAAATATAGAGATGACAGAATAGGATAAAAAGTAAAATTGAGAATCTACAGTAAGAACTTAATACAGGATAATAAGGAATACAATAACTGAAACAGAGATAAAGACAAAGCACAATGAAATACCACTTATACAAGGATGATAACCGGGGGTCTCTCAGTATCCTCAATATATATGCCGGGGATCTCTAAGTATCCCGAGGATCTCTTGGTATCCTCAATGTATACAAGGGATCTCTTTGTATCCCGAGGATCTCTTGGTATCCTCAATATATGCTAGGGATCTCTTGGTATCCCGAGGATCTCTTGGTATCCTCAATATACATGCTAGAGATCTCTTGGTATCCCGCACCTTAGTTCACATCATAAATACATACAGGGGGATCTCCCGAGATGCCGTCCCGTAGTCCCAAAGTAAAACACACAGTAGCACACAAGAATACTCAATTAAGCTCAATTCCGTACCAAGTAAAATAGGTTATTCTAATTTAACATACTTCACATAATTCAATTAAGGCAATTTAAGAAAATAAACAGTTAAGTCAATTAGACATGCTTTTTCTAAGCTAACAGCAGGTTTAAATTGCAAGTAAAATAAAAAAGGAAAAATGAACACAATTGAAATTACTTAAAGAAAATCGGATTTTCAACAATTTGCAGTACGCACCCATCACCTCACGTACATAACATTTCAACTATCAAATATACAAAAATCCTATGGGGAAGGTCCCCCACACAAGGTTAAACAAGCCACTTACCTCGAACTAGCTCAAATCAATCCAAAACCACGCTCTCCACGAGTACTCGACTCCAAATGGCCCGAATCTATTCAATTCAATTTCATAATGTAAATAACACTTCAAATAACTGATTCTACAAAGAAATTCTAAGCTAATACATGAAATTGTGTAAAATGACCAAAATGCCCCTCGGGCCCATGTCTCGGAATCAGGTAAAATTTACATTTCCATAATCCTCACACTCTCACGAGTTCATTCATACCAAAAGTACCAAAATTGGACATCAATTGGTCCCTCAAATCATCACTCAAAGGCCTCTAATTAGTCAAGCCTTAACCCACAAATTACCACTGATTTTCCTTAATTTTTCATGCTTAAATTGATAAAAATCATTCCAATAACGAGTTTAGGGACCAAAGACCTTACCCCAATGAACTCCTCTAAAACTCCCTCTTGAAAAGTGCTTCCCAAGCTACTTCTCGTTAGAAATATGGTGAAAAATAGCTAAATTTTGCGAAGGCAAGTATTTATATGTTTCTGCCCAGCGATTTCCGCATCCACGGCCCTGGGACCGCCTTTGCAGTACCGCTTCTACGAGGACATGGTCACACCTACGAACTTACACTTAAAGACCAGTTTCTGCACCTGCGATTACCCATTCGCAGATGCGATACCGCTTCTGCGGTAAGTCTCCCGCATCTACGAAACCTGTTGATCCTCCCCAATTCCGCTTCTTCTATTGCTCTGCCACTTCTGCGGCTCCGCACCCGCGGGACCCAAACCACCGGTGTGGTTATGACAGATATCAGAAACTTCAGCTGCTTCAAACCATTTCCAAAACTTTCCGTCAACCATCCGAAAGCATCCCGAGGTCCCCGGGACCTCAACCAAAAGCACCAAAGAGTCTAATACCACTGTCCAAACTTATACCAATCCTTAAAACACATAAAACAACATTGTTTACCGTGAAAATGGTAACAACAATTTAATTTGTAAATGGGATTCTAAAAATATGTGATCTATTCCCGAGCCAGTTGTTAGAGCAGTTGATGCTAATAATATGGAGTTTGAAGATTAAATGCTAGCTAAAATGAGATAATAATCAAACGGAAGGGCCTGTTGTCGAGATACAGGTCCGGTCGATGAAGGACCTCGGGGTCGATGTCAGGATCGAGGTCGAGCTATCGGGGATAGTCGGGGATGGGATAACAGTTGAAGATACAATCAAACAAGGATCTTTATGGCCACTATTAAGGCATATGTTGAAGAACAAGTAAGAAAATGATGGATATTAAGGTAACTTCGAGTCAGTATTAAGTGGTAAACAAAGAACATGCAAGAAGACAACAAAGCTAAATGACTTCGAGCCAGTGAGGGCAAGCAAGTTAGAGAGGAGAAAGAGAGAGAAGATATTATTGCATTTTTAGTAGAATGGTTGGAGCTCTGTTTTACAAGGTGTTAGCGACTCCCCTTTTATAGAAAGAGGGAAGTCCAATCTTCGTACAAAATACGTTGCGTGATACAAGAAATAGGATGAGACAACCGGCTAGCTTCGTGATGCGTGCATGGGCTGATGCCGAACCGCTTGAGTAGTCCTGATCGACCCCGGGTGCATTCCTCGAGAGATCCTTGCATTTGCTGAGGCTTTGGCCGGCACTATCCTTGGCGGCGTAGTTCATAGAGTCCCCCTTTTGACTCATGCCAGCGCGGACCGCACAAAATGCACCGCGGCCGCGCTGGCAATCTTCAGAGACTATGCCATTTTCCAACTTTGTTTTGAACTGTTTCAACACAATCCCTGCAATATCTCATAAACAGTTAGCTCAAAAATCCTAAGCTACACATGGGCTGCCTCCCAATAAGCGCCTGATTTAACGTCGCGGCACGACGCATGTTACCACCACATCACTTTAGATGAAGAAGCACCACTACGTGTCTACCATTGAACTTTCCGAGATAATGCTTGACCCGGTGACCATTGACTCTGAAGACTTCACCATTTTTGTTTTTAAGATCAAGAGCACCAAACGGGGTCACGAACACAACTTCAAATAGCCCACTCCACTTTGACTTGAGCTTACCCGGAAACAGACGTAACCGGGAATTAAACAAGAGAACCATATCCCCAACTTTGAACTCCTTGCCCCGAGCATATTTGTCGTGAAGGTACTTCATTTTGTCCTTATACAAGGACGAGCTGGAGTATGCATGGAATCTAAACTCATCGAGCTCATTAAGTTGTTCAACCCTCAGATTTGCAGCAACATCCCATTCTAAGTTCAACTTCCTCAAGGCCCACATAGCCTTGTGCTCCAATTCCACCGGAAGATTGAAAGCTTTCCCAAACACCAACCGGTATGGGGACATACCAATCGGAGTCTTGTAAGCTGTCCGATAGGCCCAAAGAGCATCATCCAATTTTTTCGACCAATCGGTCCTATTTGCATTTACAGTTTTAGACAAGATACTCTTAATTTCTCGGTTGGAGACTTCCACTTGACCGCTAGCTTGAGGATGATAGGGGGTGGTTACTTTGTGATTAACTCCATATTTGGCTAGCAATGAATCAAAAGCTTTGTTGCAAAAGTGAGATCCCCCGTCACTAATGATAGCACGGGGAGTGCCAAATCTCGTGAAGATATTCTTTTTAAGAAATGCCACAACACTCCGGGCTTCATTGTTGGGCAAAGCCACGGCTTCAACCCACTTGGAGACATAATCTACCGCCATCAGAATGTAAGTGTTTCCACAAGAGCTCACGAAAGGACCCATGAAGTCGATGCCCCAAACATCAAAAATGTCTACCTCGAGAATTGTATTGAGGGGCATTTCATCCCTTTTTGAAATTCCACCGGCTCGTTGGCATTCATCACATCTTTTGATCACATCACCGACATCTTTAAACAAAGTAGGCCAATAAAATCCGCAACTCACTTTAGAAGCCATTCTCGCCCCGCCATGATGGCCACCAAAGGGTGAGGAGTGGCAAGCTTCCAAAATACCCAATTGCTCCTCTTCCGGGACATATCGTCGAATCACACCATCGGTGTAAATCTTAAACAAATAGGGCTCGTCCCAATAATAATCCAAGCTATCCCGTTTGAGCTTCTTCCTTTGGTTAGAAGAGAGCTCACACGGGATGATTCCGGTAACAAGATAGTTTGCAATATCGGCGAACCACGGTATTCCACTCATTGACACCGCAAGGAGTTGCTCGTCAAGAAATGTATCATTGATCTCAAGGCCGTCACAAGGCCTCCCCTCCTCCTCCAAACGGGACAAGTGGTCCGCCACTTGATTATCGCTACCCTTCCGGTCAACAATTTCTAAATCAAACTCTTGAAGGAGAAGAACCCATCTCATCAATCTTGCCTTTGAATCTTTCTTGGTCATCAAATACCTAAGGGCGGCATGGTCGGTGTGCACAATAACTTTAGCCCCCATAAGGTAAGGACGGAACTTTCCATAGCAAAAACAATAGCCAACAACTACTTTTCGGTGACTGTGTAGTTCCTTTGAGCCTCATTCATGGTCTTGCTTGAGTAGTACACCGGGTGGAACATCTTGTTGATCCTTTGGCCTAAAACCGCCCCCACCGTAACGTCACTCGCGTCGCACATGAGCTCGAATGGTAAGCTCCAATTTGGTGCGGTGATGATGGGGGTAGTGGTCAACTTTTGTTTAAGGAGCTCAAAAGCCTCCATGCATTTCTCATCAAAAACAAACTTGGCATCTTTCTCTAGCAATTTACACAACGGGTTAACTACCTTAGAAAAATCTTTGATGAACCTCCGGTAGAAACCCGCGTGCCCAAGAAAACTACTCACTCCTTTGACAGAAGTAGGGGGAGGAAGCCTTGAAATAACCTCGATCTTGGCCTTATCAACTTCAATTCCTCGCTTCGAGATCTTGTGACCCAACACTATACCCTCTGTTACCATAAAATGGCACTTTTCCCAGTTTAGAACAAGGTTGGTATCTTCACACCGGGCCAACACTCTATCCAAGTTTACCAAGCACTCCTCAAAAGAATCCCCAACCTCGCTAAAATCATCCATGAAGATCTCCAAGATATCCTCCACCATGTAGGTCAAAATAGCCATCATGCAACGTTGGAAGGTCGCCGGAGCATTACATAATCCAAATGGCATTCTGGAGAAAGCGAATGTGCCATAAGGACAGGTGAAAGTCATCTTCTCTTGGTCCTCCAGGGCAATGAGAATTTGATTGTACCCCGAGTAACCATCCAAAAAACAATAGAAAGCCCGGCCCGCAAGACGATCAAGCATTTGGTCAAGGAAAGGCAATGGGAAATGATCTTTTCTAGTCACCTTGTTCAGCTTCCGGTAATCCATGCAAACTCTCCAACCCGTCACTGTCCAAGTCGGAATAAGCTCATTGTTGTCGTTGGTCACCACAGTCATTCCACCTTTTTTCGGTACACATTGCACCGGAAAAGTCCATGAACTGTCAGAAATGGGATAAACCACACCTGCGTCAAGCCACTTGATAACCTCTTTCTTTACTACTTCTTGCATAGCCTCATTTAGTCTTCTTTGATGCTCAAGTGAAGGCCTCGCATCCTCCTCCAATATGATTTTATGCATGCAAAAGGCAGGGCTTATACCCCGAATATCAACTAGAGTCCATCCGATTGCCCTCTTTCGCCTTTGAAGAACTGCCAAGGTGGCCTTAACCTGCATGTTAGTAAGGCAAGAAGAAAGAATGACAGGTAAAGTAGAATTTGAACCCAAAAATTCATACCTGAGGTGTGGAGGAAGTGGTTTCAACTCCAACACCGGTGTCTCCTCAATCGATGGCTTCGTTGGTGGAGTTTTGCGGTTTTCAAGATCCAAAGATAGCCTTCTAGGCTCATAAGAATATGAACCCATACCATGCAATGCATTCACGCACTCCACTCTACTAGCATCATCATTGACATCCATGTTAAGAACCACGACCTCAAGAGGCTCTTCAACATTGATCATGGAACTTGTATCATCCACTATCACGGCTGTGACATGTCCACAAAAGAACACACCTCCGTGCTATTTGGTTGTCTCATTAATTTGCAAACATGGAATACCACCTTCTCATCTCCCACTCGGAATGTCAACTCACCCGTTTCAGCATCAACTAATGCCTTCCCCGTAGCTAGGTCTTCCAAGAATAATCGGCACTTCAAAATCCACCTCACAATCTAATATGACAAAGTCGGCCGGCAATATGAATTTATTAACACGGACAAGAACATCATCGATTATGCCCAAAGGTCGCTTCATCGATCGATCCGCCATTTGAAGTCTCATTGAGGTAGGTCGAGGTTGCCCAATTCCCAAAGTCTTGAAGACCGAGTACGACATCAAATTTATACTAGCCCCCAAGTCACAAATGGCCTTTGCAAAATCCGCACTTCCGATGGTACAAGGGATAGTAAAAGCTCCGGGATCCTCAAGCTTGGGTGCCATTGAATGCACTATGGCACTCACTTGATGAGTCATCTTAATTGTTTCACACTCCATCGACCTCTTCTTTGTAACCAAATCTTTCATGAACTTTGCATACCCCGACATTTGCTCAAGTGCCCCAACCAAAGGGACATTGATTGTGAGGCTCTTCATCATGTCAATGAATTTTTTGAATTGATTGTCACTCTTTTGCTTTTGCTAACCGTTGAGGATAAGGTGGAGGTGGCCTAGGCAAAGGTGCCTTGGCTTTTTGTACGACCGGCTCGGGCATGTCAATCACGTGTTCCCTAGACGGATTGATGGCATCTTGAGTCTCTACCTCGGCCTCATCATTAATATCAATCCGCACATCATTGTTTGCATTTTGATTAACCACATCCTCAACAATCAAAGGTACATCATCATCCCGCAACTCAACATCTTCATCCATAACTTGCTTTTGCATTGAGGCATTCACATCACCGCCTCTCCCTATTCTTATTGTTATCACCATCACATGATTATTATTCCCACCCTTCGGATTCACCACCGTGTCACTTGGTAGCGCACCCTTGGGACGAGTATTCAATGCTTGAGAGATTTGGCCTAATTGCACCTCCAAGTTCCGGATAGATGTGTTATGCGAAGCTAATTGGGCCTCAGAATCTTGTTCTTTTTCATCATTTGCTTGAACATGCTTTCAATTCTCCCCATATCACTTCCGGATGAACTCGGACCTTGAAAAGGAAAGGGAGGTGGATTGTTCGGTTGTTGGTACGGGCCTTTGAAAGACTTGCCCCCGGTTGCCTTGGTTCCCGCTATTCTTCCACCCTCCTTGATTGTTGTTGTTGCCCCAATTATTGTTACTCCCATTCCAATTTCCTTGGTTACTTTGATTACCCCAATTGTTTTTTTGGTTGTTGTTATTCCAATTACCTCCGCCTTGTTGTTGATTGCCCCAATTTCCTTGAGGACGCCATTGTTGGTTGGACGAGTTACCTCTATTCCCTTGGTAGTTGTTGACATATTGGACCTCTTCGCTTTGATCATCATAGCACTCATTTGAATAACCACCACCCTCATTGATGTTGTCATATTGTTCACAATTACCTTGAGGTTGTTGTCCTCTGTCTCCTTTTCAACATAGAAACACCTTCCATCGCATTGACTTGGCGCGGGTTTTGGACTTGTTGCAATTGCGCCTTTGCTAATTAATTCATAGTTGTTGTAAGCTCGGCGATGGCTTGGCCATGATCATGCAATTCCTTGTGCAAATGGATGAGTGTGGGGTCACCTTGGGGCACATTTGCTCGGCTTTGCCATGCCGAAGAGGTGTCGACCATTTCATCAAGTACATCACATGCCTCTTGGTAAGAAAGTTTCATAAAGTTCCCTCCAGCCAATTGGTTCACAATGCATTGATTTATGGTGTTGATGCCCCGATAAAAGGTTTGTTGAATCATAGCCTCGGTCATGTCGTTATTAGGGCACTCTTTCACCATTGTTCTATATCTTTCCCATATCTCGTGTAAAGGTTCCGTTGGCTCTTGCTTGAAAGCTAGAATTTCATCCCGAAGAGCTGCCATATGACTTGGAGAAAAGAACTTGGAAATAAATTTGTTCGCAAATTCATCCCATGTTGTAATAGAATGATTGGGGAGCCTTTCTAACCAATCCAATGCTTTACCCCGAAGAGAGAACGGGAAAAGCCTCATCGGACACGTTGGTCTGCTAGCTACCCCAGCATGTATCCACGAACCCCTTCAAGTGCTTGTAGGCATTTTGATCGGAGGCACCCGTGAAATACCCTCTTTGCTCGAGTAAGGTTAGCATAACATTTGTGATTTGGAAGTTCCCCGCCCGAATTTGGGGAGGAACAATAGCACTGTCGTATCCTTGATTTGGTAAAACTCTGGGAGTCACTCTCGATGGTGGCGGAGGAGGGTCTGGAATATTGTTGTTCTCATTTGCATTTACATTGACATGTCGGCCTCTCCGTGGAAGTTGAGGTAAGACCTCATCTGGTTCTAGATCCTCTACCTCCTCCCCCGCTATCACATTACCGAGAGGGTCATTTGCATTAAGAGCCATTGTACCTGATTGATCGACACAAACGAAATTAGTAAACAAGAAGGAAAGAGAAGTACAACACAAAACTAACTAAACAGATAGTCAACACCGTAAGCTCCCCGGCAACGGCGCCAAAAAGTTGATCGGTGCCGACTCGACACTACACTATGGTAGGAAGAGCGGATCACAATAGCTTTTACCCGAATAGAGGTCCGGGATCGAATTTCCACAAGGAGCTAGTAGTGGAGTTGTATTTTCTGTCTAGCCTAGAGTTGTGGTTGTGCTTCTAATGTCACTTCAATCATCTTTTGAGTTTTTGTATTTATAACTAATATTATAATACTATGGATTAAAGCTAGATTATGCTAGGAGAATATTGCTAAGTTGTAATTAATGGGAAGGAAGAGCACTAGGGTTGTGGCATTACCTTGGTGACTAATTGACAGGTAGATGTTACTTAGGTTCGATTGCACTTGTTTGGGGGTTATGTTATAACCGTTGCACAAATTTTACCGACTCTCACACCTCTCGGTAGAGAGAATGATTTTACCCAATTGACTCTCTCGAGACCAATTGGGTTGGCAAATTAGACCAAGCAACTAGGGTTCAAGTAGGGTGATTACTCTCTCGAGATTTAACCCGTTAATTGGGACTATCATTTCTCATGAGTCCATCCCAATTCCTTGTTGGGTCAATTTTGAGGTCATAAACTCTCTTTCTCAAGAAGAGTTAAACCCACAAAGCTTGAATCAGTGTTTGCAACCACCAATTCTAAATTAAATCATAAAATCAATCCAAATAACAAACACCCATAGTCAATCTAACCCTAGATGGCAACACCCATCAATTACCCACACTAGGGTTGAGCCACAACCCTAGCTAATGGGTTTAGCTACACATAATTAAAGAAGAAACTGAAGAAATAGATGAAGTTACACATATTAATTAATTACTAAGAAGAAACTACAATAATCTATTGTTAATGGGGAGCAAATATGCCAAAAATGGCTACAACACCAAGCGTAGCTATCCTCCTGTTCTCAGATCTGACCTCCCCTTTAAAAAATAGTAAAATGTTCTATTTATACTAGGCTAGAAAAACTGGACAAAAATACCCCTGTGGGGTCAGTGCAGGCCGCATAAAATGGACTGTGGCCGCACTGGCTCTTGGGTTTCAGTTGTTTGATTACTTGAACTGGGGAATGCGGAACGCGTGGGAGTGTACCGCGACCGTGATGGCAACTGGCGCGGTCCGCGCAGACGTGACCGTGGACCGCATAAGGACAAATGCCCCTTTGCTGAACCCTATGAACGCGGACCGCACAGAGAAGGAGTGCGGCCGCGAAGCTTCTCCGCGGGCCGCGTGAATCCTACCGCGACCGCGTGACCTTAGGCTCGAAAAATGTCCAGTCTTTGATACTTGAGTAGGTTTCACTCCTTTTTGAGTCGATTTTTGACATCTCGTCACTTTGTCAATCAACCCTGCAATCAAGCACAACTTGTGAGCATTTTGGTACTGTTTTTGTATCAATTTATACTCAAAGCATAGGCAAGTAGGGACATAAACACTTTAAAATACTAACTTATCAGAGCACTTTCCTTCTTGATTTCCTCATCGTACGCTTTGATTGCATTGAGGCTCGTGCCTTTATTTCCTTCCTACTCAATCTTATGCAACGTGAAACACTTGTGATTTATTGGGGCGCCGAGTATGTTGTGGTGCTACTGCAGTCGTAGGGCAAGATGTTTCTCCCTGTTTAGTTGAGTAAGTTATTATCGTCTTCTTGTGGAAGGGTGTTCTATCATCTCAACCTGATGTCAGTATTACCTATGGTTTTGAGGTTGAGCAATGATTGTTATAATGATTCGTGCGTTGCTATTGCACGCTGTTGGTGTAATGGTAGGGAGCTTATTTATGGATCGGGGCAGTGAATAACTCGAAAGGAGAATTTCTCAATTCACGGCTTAGAGGTTCGGCATTTAATTCCAGTAGAGGAATGGCAATCAGACTATAGATGTCTAGGTTTGGTTGATGAAGTAACGAGACTTGATATTTTCGAGCGTGGCAGAAATTTTCATCTGCGATGTGGTATCTTTGTACTTGTTTGAATGTATTAAGGTTTGCCGATGTTATGGTCTTCTTCAAATTTCCCTAAGGGTAGGGTGATGTGAAATAGTGCCTGAGAAGCGGTTGTCAGAGATGGCGGTGTGTAGCGGTTTCAGAATCAAATCGGTGTTTCTCATGCTAATGGCTCGAGAGAGATGATCTTCGAAGGGGCTTAGAGTTGGTAGCAAATTATTGTTCAGGCACTGCAACAAGGGATTTTATTTGAGGCAACATTTGGGCAGCAAAGTATGAGGAAGGAAATAGCGGGAGGTGTCTCACGGTGTTTGAATTATTAGCAGGCTAAGTATGAAAAGCAGAGGTCGAGAAGTTGCTTAAAGGAGATGGTTTAACCGAAGTGAGAGTAGCGGATTAACATATGAATTCTGTGGTAGGATAGCCACATGCCTTGAGAAATGTTTAGAACGAATTGGAGAATCGTGGTGGAAAGTGACTAGGTCTACGGATTGTATTTGGGATGGAGATTATGACACTGAGGAAGATTGAATATTGCAGAAATGAGTTGTCTTGGGATGAAGAGGGGTGTAAAAGCTTGATTTTCATTATGGTATACGACGTGACTTCGAGTTTGGAATGTATTGTCGTACTTTCAATTGATGTGAATAGGGAATGAACGAACTTGTATAGCTGGTGGACGAGTATGGGCTCAGGAGGGTTACTGATTTCGTTATAGTTGCACCTAGTGAAACATCGTTAGAAGATGTCGGCATGGAATTTCCACAGGTGGCTTATATCCTATGAGCAGGTTAGCGATTGCGTGATGTTGATGAAGCTTCTACGAAGAATTTTACTTGCAACGCGGTAAGAGGTCGAATATGTGATTGTGATTGATGATTCATAATGTTCATGAAATGTTTAACAAAAAAAGTATTTTGAGAAATTTGGCGGGTTGACAGTGCGAGATCATGGTAATTAAGGAGGCGGAATTGTTGTGGGCTCTAGATTACGTGATGGTAGCTTAAATCTAAGTGGGGGAGCCCACCGTCTACGGTAGGATCAAGTGGGTGTCTGCTTGTGCGATTTCTGGTTATCGGTGTATTGGTGAGTTATTATGATTAAGGAAGGAAAACATCAAGGGTAATTCGAGCAAAGGATTTGATGAATGTGTGTTATATTTTGCCTTATTGATTCATCTGCTAGCAGTGCGTTGGAGTTTGATTATATTCACGACCAGGTTAGAGTGGGTGACTCTCAACAACGGTCCTAGTGGGTTCAAGAATTAAAGTGCAGTGCCTAATGATTTCGGGTCCATTGTGTGGTTAAGGATCGGGTTTTTGCAGTGGATTATGAACGGGACTTGGAGTGTTCTATGTTATCATCGGGTATGCGGTGCAGTATTAGAGGAAAGGAAGAAATAACTTCGGATTTGTGGAAGGTCTTGCAGAATGGGTGTACCAATTGAAGATGCCATTATGCGCATGAGGAAGGTATGAGATGGTTTGTGGGTATTGAGACAAGAGGGTCTCGTGAAGTGGGTCACTCGGGAGAAGTGTTGTTGAGTTCCGTTCTGATTCTTGAATGGAGATACTATTATTTCTAAGGCAAGTCAAGAATGAACTGGAAAGAGTTGGCTCAGTTAGTAATGGTTGAATCAGCATGATTGTGGCAATGATCAGTTCCTTCAGCGTGTGAAGTTATACATGTGATTTGTGGTTGTACGTGCAAGCTCGACATCCATCATAACTTGATTGATCCGGGGGGCATTCGATTTAAATTGCCTTGTGGTGTAAATAGATTGAGGAAGAGTCATGGCAGGTTAAATCACGACTTGAGGTTTGTATTTTCTGTGTTGTGGGAATTCAGTTGCGTGTTGCATTAGTTCTTCTGAAATGAGCTAAGTGAAAGGCTTTCTAGCTAATGAAGTGTTTATTCTACTAGTAGTTCAGGAGTTATGATGAATTATGGCATTCTCACATAGCGGCATGATGGGTGCAACAAGCGACATGGGAATTGAAAGTGGAGGATCAAGGTTGCGGTTCGGTGTTGAGAGGAATGTCACGATCTCGGATGAGCATGGAAGAATTCAGATGTTCAGAGTCAGATGGCATTTTCTTTAATGTCATCTGAGAACAATGTCCTTGTAATAGGCCTTGTGTATTGATTTGCGGATTCTCAAATTGCTTTACAAAATTTGTAAGGTTGGTGGTATGAAGGTGCACACCTTGCTACCTGGTACGGAAGGTCGTGCGAGCGTATTCCACGGAGGAATTTGTATAAGTGTGGCATGTTAGTCACTTGACCGTTAAGGATTGAAACCAAGTATGGAGATTATGGTACTATCATTAATGTGAGGGTTTATGCCTGGAAGACGCTCTATTCCTTTGGTTGTGGACATTGGAAAATTGTTCCGGATTGAGAGGGCTGCTCGTGTGTGTCATGAATGGGGCCATTGTGGATCCTTAGTAGGTTGTCAGCTCAATATGGTATGATCAAAATTGGCTCGAGGTCCGTTGTTAGGTGTAATGTGAATGTGTGCTCTACATCAGGTCGGATGTGTTCATTTAGCATAGTGTTGCTTATGGAGGGTGTTCGAGCGTTGGATGTTATTTCTGTCATTAGCTATCCCATGTAATCCTCTATTGTGCCATTTGGGTTGTGAGACGACTTGATTATTCGCACGTGTGTTGTGGTCCCGTGTAGCTTGTGGCGTTATATGAACAGGATGACTCTCGAGATACAAATCATTTATTGCACCTTAGTTGTGCTTGGGTTTTGTAGCGTATTGCGCTATCTATCTCCCCAGGATTTGTATTATGCACTTGGCGTGCTTGTGGTCGATATTCAGGCATTTCGTAAGTATATGCGTTACGTCTTGATATGTGTTTTTTTCTTGATTGTTATGTGCGGATCGGGTGGCAAGCCACCACGGGTATATTGTTTGGATCGGGTGGCTCGTCGCCACGAGCATGTTACATGGATCAGGTTGCACGCCGCAACAGTGTCATATTGGATCGGGTTGAACGCTGCAATAGTGAGATGTTGAGCATGGTTCCCTATATCTATTCTTGTGTATTTTGTTTCTCATTCTCTAAGAAGGGTTATAGCATCTGTCCGATCGCCTTATTCGTTACGCGGACGGGGTAGTTCGTTTTCCAGAGTTCATTTTCCTTATGTATCACATTCGAGCTTGTGGCTTGTTGACGCATTGTTGGCGTCATATGAGATTTTGGCAGTGTTTGAGATAACTTATTGCCTGAACAGCTTGTACTGGGCGAGATGAGGTTATTGGTCCCGGGATCAGTGCGATCACAATTATGTAGGGTATATTAGAGAGAAAATACCATTATTCAGTTCATAATAAGGTAATGATTCTTGTCAGGAGAAGAGACTCCACAATTTGTTGATTCGGCAGGTGGTTATTAGTTTCTACACTTCTCTTCCGTCGTGGCAGTATTGTGAGAGATGGATCACGACTTATATGTGTTATAAGGTGTATTGCAGGCACCGAGTTCATGGAATTACAACTATTGTAGTTAAAGGTTGTTATTATGGTCAAGTGACTTATGTGGTGCATGGTGTGATTTCAACGGAGGAGCATGGTTAAGGTGGGTACAGTGTCTAGTGATTGATGCGGTGTTGCGATGTTAAAATCGGGTCTCGTGGAAATTCCGGACGTTGGAATTTGGTTCTAAAGATTATTAGCTAAGGTTATAGGGAAGATCTTCAATCTGGCTCGAGCTAATGTGCCTAACGGGGTTGTGGTGGCACGGGTAGGTGCACGAGGTGTTAAACAATGATTTTGGACAACTCCGGAGCAATCCTTAGCACGTTCGAGGACGGACGTATGTTTAAGTGGGGGAGAATGTAACGACCCGACCGATCGTTTTGAGCTCTAGCGCGTCGTTCAGCGGTTTGAGGCCCTGAGTAGCTTCACTTCAGGTATTATGACTTGTACATGTGGTCGAAATTGAATTTCGTGAAGTTAGGAGTTGATTCGAATGAAAAATTCTAAGTTCGGAAGCTTTAAGTTGGAAGAGTTGACTAAGGTTTGACTTTTGAGTAAATAACCTCGGAATCGGGATTTGAAGGTTCCAATAGGTTCGTATGATGATTTCGGACGTAGGGGTATGTTCGGGTTGAGTCTCGGGTCGCCCAGGAGCATTTCCGCGCTTATTGTGGAAGCGCACTTTCCTAAGTTTGTTTGAGGTTGACTTTGGTGTTATCGATGCCCATTTGAGGTTCTGAGCCTTGGTATTTTGTATCGTGATTTATGACTTGTGCATAAAGTTTGGCGTCATTCCGGAATGTTTAAGTATGAATTGGACGCGTTCGTCGACGTTTGAAAGTTTAAAGAAAGATTTCGATCGTTAATTCGTAGTTTTTTTTTGGGTGTGATTTGAGTCCGCGAGAAGGTTTGTGTCATATATTAGGACTTGTTGGTGTGATTGGACGGGGTACTGGGGGCCTCAGGTGTGTTTCAGAGGGTCTACGGGTCATTTCGCCATGTTGAGCTGCTGTTTTCTAAGGTCTGGTGCTCACTTCTTCGCGTTAGCAAGGAAAGGGTCACGTTTGCAAAGAGAAAAATGGGAGAAAAAGCTCTGTGAATCGTGTTCGTAGAGGAAGATTCGTGTTCGCGAAGAAGAAATTTCTACTGCACATGACTGACTTTGTAAGCTTATATCTTGCAATCTATATGGAATTTGGAGATAATCCAAAAATGAAAGTATTAGCCCTTGGTGTCTAGTTTTCAGAAAGTCAAACCATTTGTCGCTTGGAGTTTATACAAAAGGTTATAACCCTTATACTAGAAGCTGTTTGGAGGACTTGGGCAGCTTGCTCTTCGCGATCGTCATTGGTTTTCCGCGATCGCGAAGGGCAATTTTGAGCTGAGAAAAGTTATGCTTCACGATCGCGAAGGGTTAACTATATTTCGGTGGTTTGGCTCATTTTCACCTCATTCCTTCCATGGGAGCCGACTTTGGGGCGATTTTGCAGTACCATTTTCATCATCAAACTTTAGGCAAGTAATTTCTACACCTTGTGAATTAAATACATGGTTTATATGTGGATTAAAACATGAATATTTATGGAAATTATGGGATTTTAAGAGAAAAATTTAGAAATTGGTATTTTTGGAATTCAACCACAAAATTGGACATGAAATTTGGTGTAAATGATATATTTGAGTTTGTGGTGTTATGGGTAAGTTTTATCTTTAAAAAATTTCGAAATCCGGGCACGTGGACCTGAGGGTTGACTTTATTGACTTTTCGAACGGAGTTGGAAATTTATTTACTATGAGTATTCGAGTATATTTTCATAGGTTTGCACATTGTTTGACTAGTTTTGGAGCGACGGGCATCGACTTGAGGTGTTAGAGTGGCATTGGAGCCGGTTATGGAACTTCGGAGCAAGGTAAGTCTCCTGTCTAACCTTGTGAGGGGGAAACTACCCCTAGGTGTTATTTATTGTTGTGTGCAACTAGTTATTGGTGCTACATACGCACGAGGTGACGAGAGTCCATTCGTAGCTAAAGCATGATTTTGTCCGGGTAGACTTAAGACTTTATTATGTAATATTTAAATTATTTGGACTCATTTTGCTAGTTTAATTAATCGAAATTTTAACTAAAAATGGATTTGAAAAATAATTAAATATATTGGCCGAGCTTTATCACTTGAGTTGTGCCAAGATGTTTGATAAATGTAAAAGGGTGTACTTATTATTGTGCTCATGTAGTGTATTGTAAACACGTGAAAGTAATTCGGTAACTTCCTTTCTTTCTTGTGGAGTGGGCCGAACGCCTTGGCAGTATATAGATGCATCTATGAATTATGCCGCACGTTCCTCGGCAGTATACACATTATTCTGGATCGGGTCAAACGACCTTGGCAGAATCGTTCGTTATATCGCTAGTAGTTCGAATATTTACGAGATAAACTTTCCACAGATGCTCGATATTTTTATGGTATTGCTTATTTATCTGATATTGACATTTGGCATTTTCAGAGGTATTAAGGTAGGATACAAGATCGAGAAATTTATTCTTTAAAATAAATAATTGGAACATTATGAAATTTCAGACTTACTCCACTATTTTTGTGCACTTCATATCTATTATGAATTATCATATTATTTTATTGAACCTCTAATAAGTGTCGATGTCGACCCCTCGTTACTACTTCTCCAAAATTAGGCTAGATACTTACTGGGTACGTGTTGATTTACATACTGATGTTGCACTTCTGCACTAAATATGCAGGATCTGACAAGTTCATTTGGTAATCACCTTAGCGCGTAGGCGCATCCATTGAGGAGACTTTATGTGAGCTGCAACTCAGGATACGCATCGCAGTCCACCGAGTCTACATCGTACTATCTGTTTTATCCTGCCTTATTTACAATTAGGACAAATGTATTATTATTGTTGTACCCTTTAAAAAATGCTCATATACTTGTGACACCGGCTTTCAGTGGGTTCCTAGGGGTTGTTCGTTATTGTAGTTGTGAAAATATTATCATTTACCATGTAAATTATTTCAAACGATTTTGTTAAGGAAAATTATGATTTCAAAATACTAAAATGAGTATTAAGCTGATCATTCACCATTGGCTTGCCTGACGGTGGTGTTAGGCGCCACCATGACTTTTAGTGGATTTTGGGTCGTGATACTAAAGATTTGGATAATTTTTTTATTGGAAATTATTTAGTGCAACTTCTAGTACTTGTAACAGTAAGCTAGCTAGTAAAGATAGTAATGATCGGAGAAATTTTCGTACTAAGCTCAAAGCTCATGAAGTAATAAACAAGCATATTATTAATATGGTCGTGCATTGATTTAGGAATGAGATTGTACAAAAATAAAATACTTAATAAAGATGTACAAGAACAAATACATAGAGATAGATCATAGTGCAAAAATATATATTGTCAAGAATTATTACCGTGATCAATGCTCTTGGAAAGATAAATTAGCGTTTAGGGAAAGAAATAAAAAGATGTATCAAAAAAGTAATGAATTTTTTCAAGCCTAATTGAAATGATTGTAGAATTTGCTTCAGTAATGCAAGAACATATTCAGGGAATTAAGCATGATAAAATTCATAATCATTACCTTGAACATAATATACAAAATGAATTGGTAATACTTTTGCAAGTGAAATCAGGAACAAAACATTGAAAAAATTAAAGAAATAAAGTATTTCTCGCTCATACTTGATTGCACTCCAGATGTAAGCCATTTAGAGAAAATGTTTTTTGCCTTGCGGAGTGTGAATATTTCAACTACTCTAATAATAATTACTAATCTTTTTTTTAAAAGTTTTTAAAAGTGGATGATACAAGTGAAAAAAATCTTTTTAAAGTTATTATAGATGAGATAAAAATATTGGACTTGATATTGATAACTTAAGCGGACAAGGATATGACAATGGATCCAATATCAAGGGAAAACATCAAAGAGTGCAAAAGAAATTTTTCGATGTAAATCTTAGACATTATTATACACCTTGTGGTTGTCATAA
Source organism: Nicotiana sylvestris (assembly GCF_000393655.2). Lineage (NCBI taxonomy): Eukaryota > Viridiplantae > Streptophyta > Magnoliopsida > Solanales > Solanaceae > Nicotiana > Nicotiana sylvestris. The sequence continues at coordinate 106,934,634 of NC_091068.1, forward strand.
GTTAAATTTGATATATTACGATATGCCTAACTCTTATACAAAAGCTATATCATTCTTTGGAGTGATTCAACGTACGAGTGACAAATAGGCTATTTGGGTTGTATTTGTGTCACGACCTTAAAACCGACCCGGTCGTGATGGCCCTATCGTAAAGCTAGGCCTGCCGACACAACTCCCAAATTAACCATTTAATCAATAACAATCATTTTTAAGCATTTAATTAATCAGATATCTCATAAAGTAAGTCTAAATGAATAGTGCAGAATAAATTCACAAGCCCGACATCGGGGTATCACAAGTCATGAGCATCTACTAAGGTCTGAATACAATGAAGAGTCTTAAAAATATACTAAATACACTCTAAGGAAGACAAGAAGGAGAAACGCAGTGCTGCGAATGTCGGGCAGCTACCTTGCTAACTTCAATGACTCTGCCACTGAGCAATCAACACCCGCTGCCGGGGTCAGAAATACCTAAATCTGCACACAAGGTATAGGGAGTAATGTGAGTACGCCAACTCAGTAAGTAATAAAATTAAATAAAAGCTGAGTAGTAAGAAAACACGTAAACCACGTCATAACACTACAACAAATGTAGATCTTTTCCAAAGCAGTGCACAAATCATTTGCTTCGTAAGGCAAGCTCAGTTTCAGTAAAAAAAAATTTAAAACAACTTTCAATGGTTTCAAACAAGTGATAAAACAGCGAGTATAAATGATAGAAAATGTAAATAGCCCCTCGGGCAAAACATGTACCATAAACCCCCCCTCGGGCATAATATGAACAGAGCCAACCCCTCGGGCTACCTCACAATCACTCGGAATCAGCCCCTTGGGCATAACATGAATCAAGAACCGCCTCTCGGACAAACATGGATCAAGAACAGCCCCTCGGGCAACAACATGAAACAACAACAGCCCCTTGGGCTATATTATATCACTCACACTGGGTACCTGCACTCACTGGGGGTGTACAGACTCCGGGAGGGGCCCCTTACGGCCCAAGCGCAATATCAATCCTTCTCGTGGCCTAATCAAATAGGCTCTCGGTCTCATATCAAGCCACCTCATGGCGTAACATTTCAGGCCCTCGGCCTCATAATCATGAATCAGTACAATACCGCTGCGGCGCGCAGCTCGATCCCATAATATCCTCACAACACAGGCCCTCGGCCTACTCAGTCAGAATCTCACAAGCCACTCAAGCAACAGTAAAACATGATGCTCAGCCCAAAAATATCATTTAAAATATCAAAGACGAGTAAAGAGGGCTGAGTTGTGAAAACAGAAGAATATAGCATAATTGAGTACAAATGCGAAGTCAAAACAATGAGGAATAGTAGTAAAAATTCCCTAAGGGTCCAAAACAGTTGGCACAATGCCCAAATATGGCATTCAACCTAAAACATGATGATAACAAACAGTTTTCAATCAAATACGCGGTTAAACAGTCATATGGGATGGACTAAGTCACAATCCCCAACGGTGTACGACCACACACTCGTCATGTATCGTGTGCGTCACCTCAAAGCAGCACAACGATGTGAAATCCGGGGTTTCATACCCTCAGGACAAATATTTACAATCATTACTTACCTCTATCTGGTCCAAACTCTAGCCCGCAATGCCTTTGCCTCTCGAATCGGCCTCCGAATGCCCCAAATCTAACCAAAAACATATTCATACCATCAAAATATGCTAAGGGAACAAAGCCCACTCGAAAATAACTAATTTACACCAAGAATCCCGAAATTGTCCAAACCCAACCCCCGGACCTACATCTCGGATTTTGACAAATTTCACGACACTAAAATCCTTATACTCTCACGAGTTCATAAATACCAAATATACCAAAATCCAACCACAAATGACCCTTCAAATCCCTAACTTTAGGTCTCCAATTCCCAAGCCCTAAACCCCCAATTTGCTACTGATTTTCCATAGATTTCAAGCTTACAAATGTTAAAATTCATCATAGAAACAAGTTTAGGGTCCAAAAACCTTACCTCCACGAAACCCTCTTGAATTCGCTCTTCAAATTGCTCTCCAAAGCTTTCTCCCGAATGAAATATGGTGAAAAACCACTCAAAATCGCGAAGGACCATATATATATATATATATATATATATATATGTTCTGCCCTAGCTAAACTGCTTCTACGGTCATAATCTTGCACCTGCGGACCCGAACCTGCGGTCCCAGGTGCGCATCTACGCAAATCACTTAAGCACTCAAAATCGCACCTGCGATCATAATGCCGCACCTGCGCTATCGCATATGCGCTCGAACAACTGCTTCTGCGGTTCCAGCTCTCCATAACCATTTCCGCATCTACGACCCTCTGGGTGCTTCTGCGAGCCCGCACCTGCGGTCCCCAAGCCGTAGGTGCGGTTATGATAGACTTCAGCAGCTTCAACTGCAACTCCCCAACTCTAACTTTCCCGTCAACCATCCGAAATCACCCCGAGGCCCCTGGGGCCTCAACCAAAAGCATGAACAAGTCATATACCACTATCCAAACTTATGCTAAAATACCTCAAACAACATCGAATCAACCAAATAACATCGGATTCAAGCCCAATGTTCCAAGAATCTTCCGAATTCCGCTTTCGATCAAAAAGTCTATCAAACCTCATCCGAATAACCTGAAATTTTGCACACATGTCACAAATGACACAACGGACCTACTCCAACTTCCAGAATTCCATTCCGACCCCTACATCAAAATCTCACCTACCAACCGGAAAACGCCAAAATTTCAATTTCGCCAATTCAAGCCTAAATCTACTCCGGACCTCCAAAACACATTCCGATCATGCTCCTAAGTCCCAAATCACCTAATGGAGCTAACCAAATCATAAAAATTCAAATCCAAGATCATATACTAACAAGTCAAAACTTGGTAAAATCTTTCAAATTTTTAAGCTTCAAAATAAGATCTGTTCTTCCAAATTCATTCTGATTACCTTGAAAACCAAAACCAATGATTTACATAAGTCATAATACATCACACGGGGCTAGTCATGCCCGAGAACTGCCAAGTGAAGTGCAAAAGCTAAAAACGACCGGTCGGGTCGTTACATCCTCCCCCACTTAAACATACGTTTGTCCTCGAACGTGCCCGGAGTTGTTCCGAAACCATCAAATCGTTGAGTAACCTTACCATGCACATACCCGAGGGTGATCCCACACCACCCTATCTCATATAGGTTTGATAACACAATGCAACTAAAATTCCACAATCCAACCTAACCCATAAACCTTAGAACCACATTTCCACTTCTAAAATCATCTACAAGATTAGAATCTCTCATTTATACTCTGAATAAGCCCGGACAAGCTATAACAAACCATACCTGCAACCTCAGATGCAATTACATGATATACCACATAACTCAAACACTCGTAGCGATAACTTCTAATCACAGTAGTTGCTCAAAATAACCGCATATCGATAATAAGCCTTTTATCTAATAAAGCGTCATTCCAACACTCTAGTATACTGCCAATGATAAATGAAACACATAGAAAGTCATAACCATTTCTCAGATCAACCATTTGGGAAGCCACTCCTCCTTTGGCAAGGACCATAGCAAATTTCTAAGCCGAACATCGATATTATCCTTCCAACATGCAGAAAACGAATCCGTTCGTATTCATTCTAGATCCCAACGATCTCGTCTAATCCCACACAGCTACTCTGGTGACATGACACATCAATACCATCTAAAGCCACCACTCGTGCAATCCGCGCACCAACAAGCAACAATCCGAACATACTCAAATCATGAAAATATCTCAAATGAAAGAGCTGTACCGCAAGCTCACCAGTACCACCACACACAATGCTGAGAACCCGTCACACATCATAGAACTAGAACACACGAATCCAACCCGAAGGATCATATCTCCACATAACTTTGTTGCAATGCGCGATCCTATCCACACATGGAACACCTCAAGTCACTATGCTCAAAATCGACAACCACACGCAATTTGATATCTAGAACCAAAGAAAATCCTCATAACCACGACGAAAAAATTGACATAACATTACACAAACCCAAAAGGACACAACCGATACGCCATCCGCCGAGCAATACCCAATACTTTTCCTGCTCGAATTCCACTGAGAGGCCCCAATAAAACTGCACCACATGTGCCGATAACCAACAAATCCTAATGCTTTGCAACACATAAAGATAACTCATAGATCTCCCCAGATCACTAATAAGCTCAATAACAATTGAATCAACACATCCCTCAAAAATACAACTCGGAGTTAACTAAGCCGACTCGAGTTAGAACACTCATCCATATTGGCCTACCAATGAACCCCTTTAAAGAGTCCCTGAAACTGCTCCTTCAACTCCTCTAATTTCGCCGATGCCATACGATACGGTGCCTGGCACCAAATCAATACTAAAACCAACAACCCTGTCCGATGACATGCCCGACAGCAGGAAACACATCCAAAAAATCCCTCACCACCAGAATTGAATCAATGGTAGAAGTCTCTACACTGACATCCATCACAAAGGCCAAATAAGAAAGACAACCCCCTTCCCAACCATCCGTTGGGTCTCCAAAAATGAAATCACCCTACTGGGAACATAACCCATCGAACCTCGCCACCCAATCCGTGGCATCCCCGGCATAGCCAACGCCGCCGCCTTAGTGCAACAATCCAGAATAACATGACACAGAGACAACCAGTCCATACCCAATATCACACCAAAATCTAGTATACTAAGTAATAAGGATCCACTCGGGTCTCTAAACCTCCAATAGTTTGTCACGACCCTGGTTCGCCCTCCATGAACCATCGTGACAACACCTAGTCTCTACGACTAGGTAAGCTTAAAATGCAGAAGATAAATCAAATTTGCGGAAGAAAAGAAGAATAATTTAAAACAGAAATAGGGTAATAAAATTGCTTTTAAAAGTGCCGCTCGACATACATGATATTTAACTCTCAAAAGCTAATACATATGCCCAAAACCCGGAAACCCATGAATCACAAGCTAAGGATACTACATAGTGCTCTAGCTCCAGAATAGTCTAAAACAAGTAAATACAGAAGGGCTGTAACTACAAGAGAGAATGGAGAGAGACTCCTCGGTCTACGGACGCAATAGATGTACCTCGAAGTCTCTGAAGGGTCGCCTCGCCTCAAGGATGGTAAGTCTGAGTCGAAGTACCTGGATCTGCACATGAAAAATATGCGCAGAAAGGGCATGAGTACACCACAATGGTACTTAGTAAGTGCCAAGCCTAACCTCGGTCGGATAGTGACGAGGAAGGTCAGGGCCCTACTGAGATTAAATAAATATAGAGATGACAGAATAGGATAAAAAGTAAAATTGAGAATCTACAGTAAGAACTCAATACAGGATAATAAGGAAGACAATAACTGAAACAGAGATAAAGACAAAGCACAATGAAATACCACTTATACAAGGATGATAACCGGGGGTCTCTCAGTATCCTCAATATATATGCCGGGGATCTCGTAGTATCCCGAGGATCTCTTGGTATCCTCAATGTATACAAGGGATCTCTTTGTATCCCGAGGATCTCTTGGTATCCTCAATATATGCTAGGGATCTCTTGGTATCCCGAGGATCTCTTGGTATCCTCAATATACATGCTAGGGATCTCTTGGTATCCCGCACCTTAGTTCACATCATAAATACATACAGGGGGATCTCCCGGGATGCCGTCCCGTAGTCCCAAAGTAAAACACACAGCAGCACACAAGAATACTCAATTAAGCTCAATTTCGTACCAAGTAAAATAGGTAATTCTAATTTAACATACTTCACATAATTCAATTAAGGCAGTTTAAGAAAATAAACAGTTAAGTCAATTAGACATGCTTTTTCTAAGCTAACAGCAGGTTTAAATTGCAAGTAAAATAAAAAAGGAAAAATGAACACAATTGAAATTACTTAAAGAAAATCGGATTTTCAAGAATTTGCAGTACGCACTCATCACCTCACGTACATAACATTTCAACTATCAAATATACAAAAATCCTATGGGGAAGGTCCCCCACACAAGGTTAGACAAGCCACTTACCTCGAACTAGCTCAAATCAATCCAAAACCACGCTCTCCACGAGTACTCGACTCCAAATGGCCCGAATCTATTCAATTCAATTTCATAATGTAAATAACACTTCAAATAATTGATTCTACAAAGAAATTCTAAGCTAATACATAAAATTGTGTAAAATGACCAAAATGCCCCTTGGGCCCATGTCTCGGAATCAGGTAAAATTTACATTTCCATAATCCTCACACTCTCACGAGTTCATTCATACTAAAAGTACCAAAGTCGGACCTCAATTAGTCCCTCAAATCATCACTCAAAGGCCTCTAATTAGTCAAGCCATAACCCACAAATTACCACTGATTTTCCTTAATTTTTCATGCTTAAATTGATAAAAATCATTCCAATAACGAGTTTAGGGACCAAAGACCTTACCCCAATGAAATCCTCTAAAAATCCCTCTTGAAAAGTGCTTCCCAAGCTACTTCTCGTTTGAAATATGGTGAAAAATAGCTAAATTTTGCGAAGGCAAGTATTTATATGTTTCTGCCCAGTGATTTCCGCATCTGCGGCCCTGGGACCGCATTTGCAGTACCGCTTCTACGAGGACATGGTCGCACCTATGAACTTTCACTTAAAGACCAGCTTCTGCACCTACGATTACCCATTCGCAGATGCGATATCGCTTCTGCGGTAAGTCTCCCGCATCTACGAAACCTGTTGATCCTCCCCAATTCCGCTTCTTCTATTGCTCTGCCACTTCTGCGGCTCTGCACCCGCGGGATCCAAACCACCGGTGTGGTTATGACAGATATCAGAAACTTCAGCTGCTTCAAACCATTTCCAAAACTTTCCATCAACCATCCGAAAGCATCCCGAGGTCCCCGGGACCTCAACCAATGATAGCATCCTAGGAAGCTCAACTCTATTCAAGGACATGGATGAAGCTTTTGAATCTCAAAGATGGCCTTTAATAAGAGTTCAAGCTAAAGAATTACAAAACAAGATCATTAGACTTCAAGTGCAAATAAAGAAGTTATTAATTGGGAGGAAGAGCTCAAGGATAAAGGATGTGAATTGGCTAGGTGATAGCATCAAGGACAAGGATAGAGTTTTGGAAGCTCCAAGGCCATATACAAGATCTCAAGCTAAAGAGTTGCAAACTAAGGTTGCTAGACTTCAATGGCAAATAAAGAAGCTTTCAATTGTAGAGGAAGAGCTCAAGACCAAAGGAAATAAATTGTCCAAATTTTACAATTATATGGTGGTCCAAATTGAAGTCCAAGAGGAGGAAGATTGGGTCACCAAATTAGCCCTTGAAGTCCATCAAAAAGGGCTCAAAATAAGTTTAAAAGAGGTCCAAAAGGGGGTGTTTCAAAAGGAGCCCAATTGGAGTCCAAACCAATGGCCCAAACTAGTTGTTTTAAGGCCCAAATCTGCCCCAAAGGGTCTTGGCCGCCCTCACCTAATTTTAATGACTTTTCTTACTCTTTAGCAACCACCCTACCTAATTGTAATGACTTTGTATGCCTTAGCAACCACCCTACCTAATTTTAAGGACTTTTATGACTTAGTACTCCTATAAATAGGGAGTTCTTCTCATTCATAAGATACAACATTTATTGATTAAGTATATCATACTTTGAGAGTTCTTTTGAACCTTTGTTACTTGTGCTTTGAGATTTATCTTTCAACCTTTACTAGTTCTTAGTTCAAGGTAGTAAGATTACTTCTCTTTTATGATATCTTTGATTCCTTTGTGGTATTCTTAGAAGGCGATTAATACTAGTTATTAATTGTTGTCTCAAGTTACTCGTAAAGTGGTCAAGATCCGAATCTATTGTTTTGATTTGCTTTTTAAGTAAAGGCGTTTGATTTCTTCCATAAATCAAGACGTTGTTACTTTGATCTTGTCAAGGCTATAGAACTTACGTTCTTGGAAGTTCTTGGAATTCTTTCCTTGAATTCGTCCCATATCCTTTATTTTCATCTCTTTAATTCTAGTTGTTCAATTCCTTGTTGTTATTGTTTCCGCATTTACTTCTCAAATTCTTACTCTAATTTGGATTCCCGACCTAGTTGTTATCAAGTGGTATCAGAGCGGTTTTTATCAAGATTTCGTTCTTGGTAAGTCTTGGGATTTCTTGAATACTAAGAGCAAAGAAAAGAAAAAAAATTATAAAAAAAAGAAGAAGCGAAAATCAGTTTTTAGAACAAAAAAATAGAATTGAGTGCTCTCCGGGATATTTCTTTTGTATCTAATTTGTTACCAAAAATTAACAAAGGAAACAAGAAGAGGGGATCCTTGATTTTCTTACTCTATCTAATCTAAACATATAATCCTTTCCTTTTTGTTCGCGTCATGTTTCAACCGAGCCTAATAGTTCTAGGATTTGGTTTTTCTTTCATTAGTTCCCCAAAAATCTGAATTTTACTACTAAGAACTTCATACGAGTTGGTTTAACTATAAATCTACAAAGTATTTTGTTCAAAGGTCATTTCGAGAGAAAAAAAAGGATAAAGTGTGTGAGAGAACAATTGAAAAAAAAAACAAAGAAGCCAAATTTGAGAGATTCATATTTCCTTTAATCTATGTCAAGATATCTCAAATAGGTAGTTGCAGTGGAAGGAGTAGATCTATGACTCTTGAAAGGTCGATATTACAATATATCGAATGGAAAGAAGACAATGGTAAAGTTATTTTTCAAACAAGAGCTAAAGTGATGTCTACAATTTATACCCTTAGAATTGACAAAGCATTTAACTATAACTTAATTAGCACTTATATGGTTGAGAAATTGAACTTGCCTTGTGTTGAACATATTGATCCCTACATGTTGAAAGGAGTAAAGGTAGATAAAAGAGTGTTATTACCATTCTCTATTGGAAGGTATGAGGATGTGATCTGGTGTGATGTCATTCCCATGAATCGTTTTCATATCTTGTTGGGAAGGCCATGGAATATCTATAGAAGTGCTTCATATAGTATCGAAAAAAATAGATACTCTTTTGAGGTTAATGGGAAGAAACTCAGTCTTGGACCTTTGACTCCCTCACAAATTTGTGCAGATGAAAAGATTGTTAAAAAGAATATGGAAAAATACGAGAGAGAAAAGAATGAGAGGAGTAAGGGAGTGCATGTTGACATTCCAAGAGAGGAAAAAGGAGAGGTTGTCTTGAGTAAAAAGAGTGGGATGTCAAGTGAGGTAAACAATGATCTTGAGAAAAAAGAAAAGAGAGAAAGCAATAAGAGAAACAAAGTTTGTAAGGTAGAGAGAGAGAAACAAGAGAGATTGAGTGAAGGAAAAGAACTCTTTAGTGAGAGAAAAGAGGCTAAGGGTGAGGAAAACATTAGTCTTGCGATAAAAGCCAAAGAGAGTGTAAGCAAGAAAAACGTTTCTTTACTTCCTAACCCATTAACTCTTTCTTGTTTTAGTTCTTGTGATTTTGTGCAGCCACGTGATGAAATACCTTTTGAAAGGAGTGGTGAGGCGCAAGAGATGGTGGCAAAAGATCCAATTGGATTCCAACATAAATTCGGCAATATCAATTCTTGTTGGATGGTGGAAGACAAAAGCTTGATTAAATTCTTTGTTATTAAACCTTTTGACTATTTCGATTCTTATTTACAGGGTTATGACATGGAGTTGCCTAAAAGCATTGCTAAGGTGGAGCCATTGCATAAAAGAATACAAGGTGATGATGTTCCATTGGTAAATAAGTCCAAGTATGGTATGTATAATTGGTTTATTTGCATTCTTGGTCTTTCTAGAACACCTAAGGTATTTTTGGAGGTAATGAATTACACTCTTATTTCTTATATTGGTGACTTTATAATTTTTGTAGATGATGATATTTTGATGCACATCAAGTCATTAACTATAATATCTAAGTTAATGTGTAAGAGTAATTCGCTTCCTTTTGAAATTGTGTATGACATAGATGATTACTTATTCCAACTTGGTGGAAAGAGGCATGGAATTTCTGTGAAGAGGCTTGCAAATGAGTTAAATATTTCTTCTTATCTTATTCAAGTGGCTAATGAGTTTTCATGTGCTAAAGAATGTGATCTTTGTTATGTGATGGGGAGTCATTCTTCAAGTCATGTTCATTGTAAGATTGTAAAAGTATTTGTTTCTAGTAAAGAGGATATGCATGATTGTTGTAATACTGGTGATCAAATACTCTTTCATGTAGAGGAATCCATGAGATTTGTAATTGTAGTTAGTAGTCTATATCATGAATGTATCTTGTTTGTTAAATGTGGTAAAGGTACTTATATTAAATGGATGTGTAGTTACTCTCTTATAATTTCTTTATCATGTATACTCATGGACTGCCGTACCGACAAGATCGAATTGCAAGTTCCATTGCATGGTGCATCTAAGAGAGGTTTTTATTGTATTAATCTAGGTAGACATAAATTTTATTGGGATGATGATGTCCATATTCTTTATAAGGGAGTATTTATACCTATTAGGATTGATTGGGTTAAATGGACACATTGTCACTATCTTATTTTATTCCTACTATTTTTTCAGATTAGTGGATACCATTTACTAGTGCGTGTTTTCTTTTTCTTGCAAGGTCAAAATTCGAGGACGAATTTTCTTCAAGAAGAGGGGAATGATAGCATCCTAGGAAGCTCAACTCTATTCAAGGACATGGATGAAGCTTTTGAATCTCAAAGATGGCCTTTAATAAGAGTTCAAGCTAAAGAATTACAAAACAAGATCATTAGACTTCAAGTGCAAATAAAGAAGTTATTAATTGGGAGGAAGAGCTCAAGGATAAAGGATGTGAATTGGCTAGGTGATAGCATCAAGGACAAGGATAGAGTTTTGGAAGCTCCAAGGCCATATACAAGATCTCAAGCTAAAGAGTTGCAAACTAAGGTTGCTAGACTTCAATGGCAAATAAAGAAGCTTTCAATTGTAGAGGAAGAGCTCAAGACCAAAGGAAATAAATTGTCCAAATTTTACAATTATATGGTGGTCCAAATTGAAGTCCAAGAGGAGGAAGATTGGGTCACCAAATTAGCCCTTGAAGTCCATCAAAAAGGGCTCAAAATAAGTTTAAAAGAGGTCCAAAAGGGGGTGTTTCAAAAGGAGCCCAATTGGAGTCCAAACCAATGGCCCAAACTAGTTGTTTTAAGGCCCAAATCTGCCCCAAAGGGTCTTGGCCGCCCTCACCTAATTTTAATGACTTTTCTTACTCTTTAGCAACCACCCTACCTAATTGTAATGACTTTGTATGCCTTAGCAACCACCCTACCTAATTTTAAGGACTTTTATGACTTAGTACTCCTATAAATAGGGAGTTCTTCTCATTCATAAGATACAACATTTATTGATTAAGTATATCATACTTTGAGAGTTCTTTTGAACCTTTGTTACTTGTGCTTTGAGATTTATCTTTCAACCTTTACTAGTTCTTAGTTCAAGGTAGTAAGATTACTTCTCTTTTATGATATCTTTGATTCCTTTGTGGTATTCTTAGAAGGCGATTAATACTAGTTATTAATTGTTGTCTCAAGTTACTCGTAAAGTGGTCAAGATCCGAATCTATTGTTTTGATTTGCTTTTTAAGTAAAGGCGTTTGATTTCTTCCATAAATCAAGACGTTGTTACTTTGATCTTGTCAAGGCTATAGAACTTACGTTCTTGGAAGTTCTTGGAATTCTTTCCTTGAATTCGTCCCATATCCTTTATTTTCATCTCTTTAATTCTAGTTGTTCAATTCCTTGTTGTTATTGTTTCCGCATTTACTTCTCAAATTCTTACTCTAATTTGGATTCCCGACCTAGTTGTTATCAACCAAAAGCACCAACAAGTCTAATACCATTGTCCAAACTTATACCAATCCATAAAACACCTAAAATAACATTGTTTACCGTGAAAATGGTAACAACAATTTAATTTATAAATGGGATTCTAAAAATATGTGATCTATTCCCGAGCCAGTTGCTAGTGCAGTTGATGCTAATAATATGGAGTTTGAAGATAAATGCTAGCTAAAATGAGATAATAATCAAACGGAAGGGCCTGTTGTCGAGATACAGGTCCGGTCGATGAAGGACCTCGGGGTCGATGTCAGGATCGAGGTCGAGCTATCGAGGATAGTCGGGGATGGGATAATAGTTGAAGATACAATCAAACAAGGATCTATATGGCCACTATTAAGGCATATGTTGAAGAACAAGTAAGAAAACGATGGATATTAAGGTAACTTCGAGTCAGTATTAAGTGGTAAACAAAGAACATGCAAGAAGACAACAAAGCTAAATGACTTCGAGCCAGTGGGGGCAAGCGAGTTAGAGAGGAGAAAGAGAGAGAAGATATTATTGCATTTTTAGTAGAATGGTTGGAGCTCTGTTTTACAAGGTGTTAGCGACTCCCCTTTTTTAGAAAGGGGAAAGTCCAATCTTCGTACAAAATACGTTGTGTGATACAAGAAATAGGATGAGACAACCGGCTAGCTTCGTGATGCGTGCATGGGCTGATGCCGAACCGCTTGAGTAGTCCTGATCGATCCCGGGTGCATTCCTCGAGAGATCCTTGCATTTGCTGAGGCTTTGGCCGGCACTATCCTTGGCGGGGTACCGCCCGATCTCGAGGGAAGTGATTGGCTCGAGATCCTGGGCTTCCGGGGTCACCCTTCGATGTATTCAATCGAGGAGAAATCGGTCTCCCAGATTTCACCGTATCCAGATAGTCTCCGCGTTTCTTAGAGGGAAGTGTTAAGAAATGGTTTTAACACTCCATTTCTCGATCCCCTATGACGACATCGTACTGATGGTGCAGCCCCGCTTTTTACAGGTGTCGAAGCGTTTTGCCTTCCCACTTCTCTAGGATTACCCGAAATGTCGTGATTCTTCGATCTTCTGTTGATATCGATTTAGAATCTATGAATGCATTAATTGCGCCTGCTGTTACGATTTTCGAGGGCGGTAATAGAGACGTCGGTTACTTTTCTCTCCCTATAAATGGGGCTTTTCGTGGTTGGACTTTTATCTAAATTTCCTTTGATATCCATCTTTTTTTCCTTTCTCGCTATCTTGAATTTCTTCCATCTTGTCATGTTTGGAGTCCGTGGCCTTAAGGGTTTGCGCCATGTGTACCGTGGACCAACCCTCGTTCCTCTTTCGATCAGGCGGAGTTGTACCGCTGTGATGCTGTTATTGTTGTTGTTGTTGTTGTCGTTGGCCTGGGGTGATGAAGTAGAGGATCGATTTCCTCCGGCCTTGGGGGTACTTTGGATTATACATCGCTGCTCAAGAGGGGGCTCGGATTATACACCGTTGCTCACCCTTCTCCCTCGGCTCAGCGTGTTGCACCCCTTTTGGATTCTAGGGAGGTGTATCGGTGATATCTGCCGGTTGTTGTCTTCCGGGCTGAGGCGACGTCTCAAGAAGTGGCTTCAAAATGGCAGTACTGGCGGAGCTCGTACTAGCCAAATTTTTCACCCAGCAACTTCTCGTGTTCTTCTGGCTTCTCCTTTGTCATTTTGCAATTATCTCCTGCCTTTCTTTAGAAGATGCCATTCCGGGAGGATTGGGAGGTGGTCCCCAAGGGGATTGAATTTGGAAGATATTGTCTTTGAGGTCATATGCTTGACAGGTGATGACAGGGACGCAACATGAATAAGCTGTCCTTAGGCTCCTGTTTTATGCGTATCATTCTTCACTTTTTTGTAAGGGCCCTCTGTGGGATTTTTTAATCATATGTAATGTAACCATATGTAAGGACCCCTCGAGGGTCGTTGTAAACGAACACTTGTATAAATACAAAGACATCTTCTTGATTTCTTCCTTTGACACTTACTGTATCTCTTTATATTTTTGGCAACTTTGAGTGCATGATCCTGTTTCGCCGCCTGTGATATTGGCTTTGAGTATTTTCCCTGGCCTTTGATCGATAAAACGGCTTCGCTTGGGATCTTTTGTGATTCCTCGAACCGAACCCGAATTAGGCCAATAACCTTGGTCCGTCGGGACCCTTTTCCTGCGTGAAAATGCAGATGACGTCGTCGGGCCTCAAAATGGCCCTTGAGAAGAGAATTTCCTGAGGACTCACGGTCTCGGGACGCTGGTTACTTCCTGGAAGCGATCTCCGAATGGAGGCCTGGCCGCATTTTGGGTCGTCCTGGTCATTGCCCCGAATCTGTTTTGCACGGGCGCTTGTTAGGGACGCCCATTTCTTCGTAAACTAGCCTTCTTTGGTGGAGGCCTCTTGAGGCTGAACGCCAATTTAGTGAAGGCATTGTTCGTCTGCTAGGGAGCTGTCTTGCTATGGAGGAGGGCTTCGGGGTTGAGCATTACCTCGAGACCGGAGGCGGTGCTGATGGTTGGTGCCTTTGATTGGTGTCGACTCGTTTTGGCCCTTTTCATAATCAAGCTTCCGCTTCTCGGGGGTCCTCAGGATTCGTTGATTTTGTGATGCTGGTGAATCATGCCCTTAGCAGCTACTTATTTGGGGCATGACAAAGGCTGGGCACAACGATAGATGAGATATGTGCTTCATAATCATGAAGGAGCTTTTATCGGGGCGAGACGGGCCCTCGTTCCTGAGGATGGTGCATCATCCGAGCATGGCATTCCTGAAGTCCTTGGTTCTGGAGCAGCGGTTCCTTTGGGCCATCAAGGGTTGGTCCATCAGGAAGGTGCTTGATCGTCGAGTAAGTTTGTCGACTTCACCTCGCGGTAAGTTCCTTTGGGCCATCAGCGGTTCCTGAAGTCTTTCTTATAGGGTTTTCCCTTTGTGAGGATCCAATAGACCCATACTTTGAGCTGATCCGTCAAGGGGCTATACTTTGGAGGGCCTTGGACGAGGTTAGGCCCCTCGGGCTTCTTGGTGAGGGGAAAGAGGGATCAAGTCGGTGCACTGGCAGTTCGTGAAATATCAGAGCCCGTATTACAGAAATCTTTCGATGAGGCATAAGTCTTCTTGCGGTAGGCGTTTGCCTTTTAGAAATTAGGAGTAAAGCCGTTCGAGCTAGGAATATTGAAGTATCAAATGCAGGCTTCGAGCTTTGATCTGAGTGGACATGATTGTGTAGATGTAGCTTGATTCCCCAAAAGTTCGGATTGAGAACAACCGGTACCCAGATTGGTATAGTACTAAGCTGGTCCGAGGATGATGAAGGAGTGGCGACTTATTGCCGACGATTGAGTCGGGTTGGGATGAGCCTTTGAGGGAAGTGCTCACCGTGGATCCTCGGGGCAGGCGCTTTGAGGAGACCCATGCCAGGGGTTCCGCCTTTTTAGCAGGATTCGTTCGAGTGATGGTGGTCGGGCGTGATGCCCGGTTTGCTCATTGCTGATGCCACGAAGAGCGAGGTTGGGGCTGATAGGCTGTAACCCTTTAGGGGTGGAGTGTAGATTTTGCCACTTTGTATTTTGTTGTATGTAGAGCATGTTTGTAGACGGAAAGCGATCTTTCACGCGTATATAAAATGAGAGAAATTTTGAAGTTTTACCTTTTTTGTATATCTTCCCATATCGCCTTTAATTTGGCGGGCTAACTTCTGTGTTTTGGCGGGATCCTTGTGGGTTCGGAGCAGATTAGGCAGGCCCGAGGTCTTTCAAGCACGATCCTTGACGCGAGCAGGTGTTGCGGCCTTTATGTGTTGCCTAGCTGTTTTAGGCTCGGTCTCTGAATCAGGCCTTTATTTGAGCTTGCCTGCCCTTCGATCTTTTGTGCCCGTGCGGGCAGATGATGATTGTCTTCTCTTTTTGCCCTTGGTTATTTCGTTGTTTCAGCTATTTTGGATCCAGTTTCCGAGTCGCATTGCGATTCTAGTTTTAACTGGACTTTAAGTTCTTTCCTGCCTGCATGGGCGGACAATGGTGGCCTTCATTTCTCGCCCTTGGGCGCCTTGTTGTTTTGACTATTTTGGGTCCAGCCTCCGAGTCGTATTCAATTCGAGCTTTAGTTTGACCCTTAAGTTTTCTCTCACCTGCGTGGGCGGTTGACGATGGCCTTTTGTGCTTCGGGTCGAATCGACCTTACTGGTGGGTGGCCCGGAGGTTCACTCGGCTGGAAGTAGTGGCCTTATGTCGTGCCCTTATGCATATTGTATTTTAGCCATTTCAGGTCCAGTCTTCGAGTCACGTTGCGATTCGAGCTTCAATTGATCCTCAAGTTCTTTCCTGCCTGCATGGGCGGATGGCGATAGTGGCATTTATGCCGTGCCCTTAGGAATATTGTAGTTTAGCCATTTCGGGTCCAGTCTCCGAGTCGCGTTGCGATTCGAGCTTCAGTTGACCCTCAAGTTCTTTCCTGCCTGCATGGGCAGATGGTGATAGTGGCATTCATGTCGTGCCCTTAGGCATATTGTAGTTTAGCCATTTCGGTTCCAGTGTCCGAGTCGCGTTGTGATTCGAGCTTCAATTGACCCTCAAGTTCTTTCCTGCCTGCATGGGCGGATGGCGATGGCCTTTTGTGCTTCGGGTCGAATCGACCTTACCGGCGGGTGCCCCGGAGGCTCACTCGGCTGGCGATAGTGGCATTTATGTCGTGCCCTTAGGCATGTTGCAGTTTAACTATTTCGGGTCCAGTGTCCAAGTCGCGTTGCGATTCGAGCTATAATTGACCCTTAAGTATTTTTCAGACCGGCGATAGTGCCTCTCACACTGTTTTGGTCATTGGATTCGGTCTTCGAATCGGGTTACGATTCGAGCTCATTTTAATCCTCAAGTTCTCAATCTTTTAGCTAGCGACAATGGCTCTTACACTGTTTAGTCGTAGAGACCTTTTATTATGTGGCTCGGAGATTTGCATAGTTAACTATTTTGGATCCAGTCTCCGAATCGGGTTACGATTCGAGCTCATTTTAATCATCAAGTTGTCAAATTTTGGCTGGTGACAATGGCTCTTACGCTGTTTTGGTCGTAGAGACCCTTTAATATGTGGCCCGGAGGCTTGCTTAGCTGGCGACAATGGCTCTTACGTTGTTTTTGCCCGTGGGCTTTTTGTAGGCTTTGTTTTCCGCTCGTTAAGATCTTTTTGAAAGATTTTTGCCTGACCCGTCGTCGGTTCCAGAGAACCTCGATTTCAAGTCATTATCAGCGATATTTGAGCACCTCGGAAGGTTCATAGCTCGTAGGTAGGTCGAAGCCTTGTGATTTGGAGCTAACATGGTCGAAGTGCATTTTTTGCCTGTTGAGGGAAGCCTATTTTAACTGGTTCTTTCCGAAGTATATTCGAAGTAATGGCCTACGATATTTGTTTAACGACAGTCGGGCATCCCCGAATCGGATTAGTATGGCTATATCAGTCATTTTGACCGTAGTCATATGTGTTTGGCCGTAGCCATTTTTGATCCCGAGTGACAGTTTAGGCATCTACACCGAGGGTATGCCCTTTTGGGATTCTTACAAATGCGATGTATAGCCTAAACTTCGGGATTTTCATGCATGTTGAGGTCTTATAGTTTGTCATGCCTATTGAGCTCTTACAGTTTTTGTAGAATAGATCTGGTTACGCCGAGTTTGCCCGCTGAGGGTCTTACAGTTTCGGGTTTTCCAGCGCATGGCGATTGGCGATGATCGATAGTCTCCGAGTCATCGAATTTGTGTAAGCGTGAAGTCCGCTTTTCGTGAGCTTGGAGTTGCCTTGTAAGGGCTTTATGAGCCTGGAGTTCCGACGCTAGGGTCGTGCGAGTGTTGAATTGCTGACGCTAAGTCTCTGAGTATCTCGGGACGTGTTTCGCCCCTGTCGGGGATATACTTGAGATTTCCTTGCTTGGAGAATAAGATGTTGAAAAGATATCCTTCGATCCACCGTCATAATATAATTTGTTGTGTTGAGTTGACCTATATTGGATCAAAGCAGGTCGCTTGGAGGTTTATCCTACTTGAAATTTTTGTGATTTCAGAGCCTCGATCCGGAGGCCGTTGGGGCATTTGAACTGCTGGCACCCTTTCCCGAGTTCTTCGGGGCATTTCTGGCGAAAGGGTTTGTTACCCTATTCTGAGAAGGATTTCCCTTCCCCTTTTCTTTTTTGACAAAAGGTATTTTTTGATTGCTCAATACAACAGTACATGTTTTTGCCGACGGGGCCTAACTATATCGGCCGTCTGATCCGATACATCATTTTCCTTCGGGAAACCTCATTTGGCATTTTTCAAAACTCCTTCGAGCGGGCAGTTTTCTGGGGGGAATGCCCCTCGCCTAAAAAGTTGGCCGAAGGGATAGTCTTGAATATTTTTTGAGAGTTCCCCCTTAAGCGGATTGCAGACGTTGCCTCGTTAAAAACCTTGCCGGTAAAAACCCTTCTTCTGAGATAAAAACTCGGTCAAAGGAAAAGAGTGCAACGGGTGTGCCTTTGGGGCCCCGAAGTCTTGTAATAGCACTTTTGTCCCGGCAGCTTTGATTGGGTGCCTGCACGAAGGTTAATTCCGACTTTGAAATAATATTTAAAAAAACGAATGGTTGTACCTTGAAACG
Source organism: Nicotiana sylvestris (assembly GCF_000393655.2). Lineage (NCBI taxonomy): Eukaryota > Viridiplantae > Streptophyta > Magnoliopsida > Solanales > Solanaceae > Nicotiana > Nicotiana sylvestris. The sequence goes on from NC_091068.1 coordinate 106,953,136, forward strand.
AGGTATGCTGGCGATGCCTCAGGATCGGTCTATTATAACTGCTCGGGGATAGAAATGCGGCGTGGATCTTTACTCTGTTTTGTCAAGTTCGACCGGGGGCGAAACCTGGTTTGCTCGTTGTTTCATTCGGGGGTGGAGGCATGAGTGTTGGTATCACGTCGTGTATGTCGAACATTTCCCTTGTCGTGTGTTGCTCCCCGTAGACAGTTTTGATCCCGTCCTTTGTCGGGAATTTTATCACTTGGTGGAGGGTGGATGGTACTACCCTCATGCAGTGTATCCAAGGCCGTCAAAATAAGGCGTTATACCTCATATCTCCCTCGATGACATGGAATTTGGTGTCTTGGGTTGTGCCAGCCACGGTAACTGGAAGGACGATTTCTCCTTTCGTCGTTTCGCTCGCCATGTTGAATCTATTGAGGACCCGGGTGGCGGGCACGATTTGTTCGAGCAGCCCGAGTTGTTCTATCACCCTCGACCTGATGATATTGGCTGAGCTACCTGGATCCACGAGTACACATTTTATCTGAATAGAATTTACAAGAAAAGAGATTACCAGGGCGTCGTTGTGGGGTTGAGACAGGGTCTCGATGTCCTCTTCGCTGAACGTGAGGGCGTCTTCAGGGATATACCCCCAAGTCCATTTTTCTCTAGTGATGGATATTTTTGTTCTTCTCATTACGGGTTCCTGCGGGGCATCGGCTCCCCCATGATCATGTGGATGACGTGTTGTGGCTCATTTGCCTCGTTTTTCTTGCTTGTCTCCCTCTCTCGGAATTGATTTTTGGCCCGATCGCTCAGGAATTCCCGAAGGTGCCCTTTGTTGCGCAGTCGAGCTACTTCCTCTCGTAGTTGATGGCAATCCTCGGTCCTGTGGCCGTGCGTGTTATGGAACTCGCACACTAAGTTGTAATTTCTCTGCGAAGGGTCTGACTGTATTGGCTTAGGCCACTTGGCATCTCTGATCTTGCTGATAGCGAACACGATGTCAGAAACATCGACGCAGAAGTTGTATTCCGATAAGTGGGACGCGTTTGTTGGTGCTATGTTTCGATCGAACCTGGTTCTGTTGACAAGCCCTCGAGGGTCCTGTCCTCGATCTGTCCTTCGATCGTTGCAAGGTAGGTTGTGCCTTGGGGCGTTCCTTCTGTCTTCGAGGTACAACTGGTACCTTTCTTTGTTTCGTTTCGATTCTATTACTAGGAATATGTTTGGGTATACGGAGCCCGAAGGGGCTCCCAGTTGGTCGTCCTCGGCCCTGATCTTTGACTGGTACCGGTTGTGGATGTCCGACCAGGTTACGGCCGGATATTCGATTAGGTTCTGCTTCAGCTGTTTCGAGGCCACCGAGCTTCGTTCGTTCAGGCCTTGGGTGAAGGCTTGTACTGCCCAGTTGTCAGAGACTGGCGGCAGCTCCATCCGTTCCATCTGGAAGCGGGGCACAAATTCTTGCAGCATCTCGTTCTCTCTCTGCTTAATTTTCAAAACGTCAGATTTCCTCGTTGCTACCTTGATGGCTCCAGCATGTGCCTTTACGAAGGAGTCTGCCAACATGGCGAATGAATCTATGGAGTTGGGAGCCAAGTTGTGATACCACATCATGGCCCCCTTCGAAAGCGTTTCTCCGAATTTTTTCAGCAATACGGACTCGATCTCGTCATTCTTTATATCGTTACCTTTTACTACGCAGGTATAGGTAGTAATGTGTTCGTTGGGGTCCGTGGTACCGTTGTACTTAGGGAGTTCCGGCATTCTAAAATTTTTAGGAATGGGCTTCGGGGCTGCTTCCTCTGGGAACGGCCTCTGTATGAACTTCTTCGAATCCAAACCTTTCAGGACCGGGGGTGCTCCCGGGATTTGATTCACCCTAGAGTTGTAGGTCTCGACCTTTTTATCATTGGCTGCAATCATTTTCTCTCCTAACTAGATCCTTTTGGTGAGGTCCTCAAGCATCTTCACTATGGCGGGGTCCACCACTGACCCGTTATTGCTTGATCTTTCGGGTACTTACTCAGCGGGGGGAGCTGTCTCTGGTGCCGCTGCGCTGGGAGTTTTCGGATGGCTTTGCAACTGGGAATGGCCAGCTGATGTGCCTGCAACATTTCAAAAATAACATGAAGACTAACTTCCTGTTCTTCCCGGGCCGGGGTTTTTTGAGATTCCTGTCGGTCGCAGTGTCGTATGCTCCTGTCTGTGTGAGTCTGCGTCTGCTAGAATTGGTCCGGGCGCATTATTGGGATTTAGTGGTGGTGCTCCGGTGAACGGGACAACCACGCCATTTTCCCCGTGATTCTCGAGGTTGTCGTTCTCAACTCCGTTTATCGAGCCGGACATTTTGACCTGAAATCAAAGGATCTTGGACAAGAAAAAGTGTGAAAGATAATGTGCGATTGTGTAATGAAACTAGCAAGAAAATAGTCACTATTATTTTTAACCCCACGGTGGGCACCAAACTGTTTACCTTGAAAATGGTAACAACAATTAAATTTGTAAATGGGATTCTAAAATATGTGATCTATTCCCGAGCCAGTTGTTAGAGCAGTTGATGCTCATAATATGGAGTTTGAAGATTAAATGCAAGCTAAAACGAGATAATAATCAAACTGAAGGGCCTGCTGCCCAGATACAGGTCCGGTCGATGAAGGACCTCGGGGTCGATGTCAGGATCGAGCTCGAGCTATCAGGGATAGTCGGAGATGGGATAACAGTTGAAGATACAATCAAACAAGGCTCTTTATGGCCACTATTAAGGCATATGTTGAAGAACAAGTAAGAAAACGATGGATATTAAGGTAACTTCAAGTCAGTATTATGTGGTAAACAAAGAACATACAAGAAGACAGCAAAGCTAAATGACTTCGAGCCAGTGAGGGCAAGCAAGTTAGAGAGGAGAAAGAGAGAGAAGATATTATTGCACTTTTAGTAGAATGGTTGGAGCTCTGTTTTACAAGGTGTTAACGACTCCCCTTTTATAGAAAGGGGGAAGTCCAATCTTCGTACAAAATACGTTGCGTGATACAAGAAATAGGATGGGACAACCGGCTAGCTTCGTGATGCGTGCATGGGCTGATGCCGAACCGCTTGAGTAGTCCTGATCGACCCCGGGTGCATTCCTCGAGAGATCCCTGCATTTGCTGAGGCGGGCCGGCACTATCCTTGGCGGGGTACCGCCCGATCTCGAGGGAAGTGACTGGCTCGAGATCCCGGGCTTCAGGGGTCATCCTTCGATGTATTCAATTGAGGAGAAATTGGTCTCCCAAATTTCACCGTATACAAACATCGAAAAGACGAATCAACCACGGATTCAAGCCTAAAAATCCCAAAACTCTAAAAATATGCTTTCGATCAAAAAGTCTATCAAATCTCGTCCGAATGACCTTAAAGTTTGCACACATGTCACATTCAACACTACGAGCTACTCCAACATCCGGAATTCCATTCCGACCCTCGAATCAAAATCTCACTATCGAACTGGAAACTTCAAAATTCGACTTTCGGCATTTCAAGCCTAAATTAGCTACAGACCTCCAAAATACAATCTGAACACGCCCCTAAGCTCGAAATCACCCAACGGGGCTAACAGAACCATGGGATTTCCATTCCGAGGCCGTATTCACACTATTCCAATTGCGGTCAAATTTGCAACACTTAAGCTCTCATTTAGGGACTAAGTATCCCAAAACTCTCCGAAACTCAAAACTGAACATCCTGGCAATTCAAAATAGCAGAAATAAACACGGGGAAAGCAGATAACAGGGGATCAGGGCATAAATTCTTAAGACGACCGGCCGGGTTGTCACATCCTCCTACACTTAAACATTCGTTCGTCCTCGAACGAGCTTAGAGACATACCTGAAGTAGTGAAAAAATGAGGGTAACGGCTGCGCATATCCTGCTCGGTCTCCCAGGTCGCCTCCTCGACCGGCTGACCCCGCCACTGAACCTTCACTGATTCAATGTTCTTTGACCTCAGGTTTTCTAACCTGCCTATCCAATATTGCCACTGGCTCCTCAACATAGGATAGATCCTTGTCCAACTGGACTGAACTGAAATCCAACACATGCGACAGATCACCGTGATACCTCCGGAGCATCGAAACATGAAATACCGGATGAACTCCTGCCAAGCTGGGAGGTAAGGCAAGCTCGTAAGCAACCTCCCCAACACGCCTCAATATCTCAAAAGGGCCAATAAAGCTCGGACTCAACTTTCCCTTCTTCCCAAATTTCATAACGCTCTTCATAGGTGAAACCCGAAGCAGAACCCACTCTCCAACCATATAGGAAACATCACGAACCTTCCGGTTCGCGAAACTCTTCTGTCTGGACTGAGCTGTGCGGAGTCTATTCTGAATCACCTTGACCTTCTCCAAAGCATCCTGAACCAACTCTGTGCCCAATAATCTACCCTCACCCGGCTCAAACCAACCCACCGGGGATCTACACCACCTACCATATAAAGCCTCGTACGGTGCCATCTGATCCCAAGACCCGCCAAACTCGATCACACACGCATAGAGCATATCCTCAAGAATCTGAATAGTGTGTTCGGATTTCCCGTCCGTCTGAAGGTGAAATGATGTACTAAACTCCACCCAAGTGCCCAACTCATGCTGAACGGCTCTCCAGAATCGTGATGTGAACTGAGTACCTCTATCTGAAATGATGGAAATCGGAATACCATGCAGACGAACAATCTCCCGGATATAGATCTCCACCAACCGCTCCGAAGAATAAGTAGTACACACAGGAATAAATTGAGTGGACTTGGCAGCCAATCCACAATCACCCAAATAGCATCGAACTTTCTCAAAGTCCGTGGGAGCCCAACTACAAAGTCCATGGTGATCTGCTCTCACTTCCACTCCGAAATCTCTATCTGCTCAAGCAACCCACCCGGTCTCTGGTGCTCAATATTCACCTACTGACAGTTGAGGCACTGAGCTATAAACCCAACTATATCTTTCTTCATCCGCCTCCACTAGTAGTGTTGCCTCAAATCTTGATACATCTTCACGGCACCTGGATGAATGGAATACCACGAGCTATGGGCCTCCTCCAGAATCAACTCCCAAAGCCCATCAACATTGGGTACACAAATCCGACCCTGCATCCTTAATACACCGTCATTACCAATAGTCACATCTCTGGCATCACCGTGTTGAACCTTTTCCTTGAGGACAAGCAAATGAGGGTCATCATACTGACGCTCCCTTATACGATCAAATAAGGAAGACCGAGAAACCTTGTAATTTAGAACCCGACTGGGCCCCAAAAGACCCAATCTCACAAACTGGCTAGTAAGGCTTGAACATCCATCGCCATAGGCCTCTCTGATGTTGGTAAATAAGCCAAACTCCCCAAACTCTCTGCCTGACAACTCAAAGCATCGGCCACCACATTGGCCTTGCTCGGGTGATACAAAATAGTGATATTACAGCAACTCTAACCACCTCCTCTGGCGCAAATTTAGATCCTTTTGCTTGAACAGATGCTGCAAGCTCTGATGATCAGTATAAATCTCACAAGGCACACCGTATAAATAATGGTGCCAGATTTTCAGGGTGTGAACAATGTCAGCTAACTCAAGGTCGTAGACTGGATAATTCTTCTCTTATACCTTTAACTGTCTTGACGCGTAGGCAATCACCCTACTGTCCTGCATCAACACCGCTCCGAGGCCAATTCTCGAGGCATCATAATAGACCGTATAAGACCCCGAACCTGTAGGCAGTATCAAAATTGGGGCTGTAGTCAAAGCTGTCTTAAGCTTCTGAAAGCTCCCCTCACACTCCTCCGTCCACTGGAACTGAGCACCCTTCTGGGTCAACATGGTCATAGGGGCTGCAATCGATGAAAACACCTCCACAAAACGACGGTAGTAACCCACCAAGCCAAGGAAACTACGGATCTCTGTAGCTGAGGATGGTCTGGGCCAACTCTGCACAACCTCTATTTTCTTCGGATCCACCTGAATACCCTCACTCGATACCATGTGGCCTAAGAATGCCACGAAATCCAACCAAAACTCACATTTTAAGAACTTAGCATATAACTTCTTCTCTCTCAGAGTTTGAAGCACAGTCCTCAGGTGCTGCTCATGATCCTCCTGACTCCGGGAATACACTAGAATCATCAATAAAGACAATGACGAACGAGTCAAGATACGGCCGGAACACACTGTGCATCAAATACATAAAGGCTGTTGGGGCATTGGTCAGCCCAAATGACATAACAAGGAACTCGTAATGACCATACCGAGTCCTGAAAGCAGTCTTCGGGATATCTGGCTCCCGAATCTCCAACTGATGGTAACCTGAGCACAAGTCAATCTTAGAAAACACTCGTGCACCCTGAAGCTGATCAAATAGATCATCAATACGAGGCAAAGGATAACGGTTCTTCACTGTAACCTTGTTCAACTAGCGATAAACAATACACATACGCATAGAACCATCCTTTTTCTTCACAAACAAGACAGGAGCACCCCAAGACGATACACTGGGCCGAATAAAACCCTTATCAAGCAATTCCTGTAACCGATCCTTCAATTCCTTCAACTCAGGAGGAGCCATACGACATGGAGGAATAGAAATGGGCTGAGTTCCCGGCAACAGATCAATGCCGAAATTAATATCTCTATCAGGCGGCATGCCTGGAAGATCCACTGGAAACACATCGGGAAAATCCCGTACTACTGGAACTGAATCAACTAAAGGGGTACCAATACTGCTATCTCTTGTAAGCACGTGATTTTTACCCTATGAAAGAATTACTCCCAAAAAAATTCAAAATAAAACGATTTTCCTTTATGTGCAATTTTTGAGAATTTTTGTGACATTTTTGGATAATTATTTGTATTTGTCTGTGCATGTTTATTTGTTAAAATGATAAAAATATAAAAATATGTCGCATTTGCATTTAATATTTAATTCTACAGTTAGGAGTAGTTAAGTTTGTTTTACAAAATGAAAAAATCACAAAAATATGTATTTTTGCATTTTTAGCATTTAATGTCCAATTATACAATTTTATGCTTAATTAGTACTTAATTGCGTGTTAATTGTTATTGGGAGTTAATTTGCGCTTTTATAAATTAATTTAGTTCTATATGATAATTTAAGGATTTTAGAATTTAGTTACAGTTTAAGAAAAATAAAAGAAGAAAAAAGAGCAAAAATATAAAGAAAATCGGAATTGGGCTCTTCTCCAATTTTGAACCGAGGCCCAAAACACTTATACCCAACCTTCCCCTATGACCCGGTCCATTTCAAACCGGGTCGACCCAGTCCATAACCCAAATACCCATCTCCCTATCTTACATTTCACAAAACAAAAACAAAAAAAAACCGTAAACCTAAAGCTTATCCCATCCGCCACCCTCTCTTCTTCTTCTCCAAGACACACCCCTCCAACACGAGCAGCCATGGCTGCTTTCCCCCTCACGCCTCACCCTCAACACACACACACACACGTCGTTCTTCATCGCCCTCACGACCCCAGCTCGAACAAACAACCAACACCATCTCCATCGTCGTCCTCAAGCTATGAACGACCAAATGACCACCTTCGAGCTCCGTCTCGACATCCATGGCAGATATGAACTAGCAACCCAGCTTCACTTACTGCTTCTTTTGCTTCGTCTTCAATAGACCAGCGGACCCCATTCTTGTCAAACAATAGACCAGTCCACCAGCGAGCTTACCTCCATGTCGTTGTTGTTCCTGTCCGTGAACGACCCTCTTCTTCACGCCAAACAACCATTGCTTCATTTCCTTCAAAAACAGGAGAACACCCCTGAGCTCCCAAGGCCGAAAATCTCCAGCTGCTGCTGCTGTTCCATTTTTCAGCTCCGTCTTCTTCATTACTAAGCAGCCATTTTCCAGCAGCTCCATCACGTCCAAACAGACCCCATCGCTACTGCTTCGCCCTTTTCCGTCACTTCCAGGCCAAAAACGAGATTCAACCATCTCGTTTGTTCGAGCTTTGGTCGGGGTTTGTCGAAACAGTCCATACATAGTCGAGGACGTCGGGTTGCAGTGCGTCGAGGTTGTCATTCGAACCCAATCCCTTTTAATATGGTAGGATTTCGATCTATTTTGTGTTGTTGTTAGCTTTCGTTCATCTTCTGCTTAATTCTCGTTCCGGGTAAAAAATTAAATGTTTGTTTTATTCTGATTTTTCTTCTTCTTTGTATTGTTGCATATTTCAAGTTAGGAAGTTCAATCAGTCTTGTATAAAACTAGGGCTATTCCCATAAGTGTTGATTATTGTATTGGTTCAAATGGTTTCGTTTTGTGTATTGTTTGGTTTCCTGCTCTTTGTAACGTCATATGATTTCAGTTTGCATTTTCGTTTCCGTTAATTGTGATTCATGTTGTTTCAGTTTACTTTTGTTGTTAATATTGTTGTCTCCTTGCTAGTTCATTTGTGTCTAAGTTAACCAGGATTGGTTCCCAATATGGTTAACTTATTCCCATTAATTTGATGTTGTTCAATCTGTGTTCATGGGATTTGTTGTTTGAATTTGTTTAGAAATTGGTCATATTTGCTGTATTTTGGTTGGAATTGATTAGGTGAATTGGTTATAGCTAATGGGGGTAGATTGGTAAATTGTAGTACGTTCAGGGGTAAAATGGTAATTTCAGTAAGGTCGGAGGGGTATTTTTGGAATTAGACATTTGAACAATTATTTAATCTGAGTGCTCTGTCCACTAGACATTAACAATATTAAAATAATACATTGTGGGGGACAAGACATAAATTAGTGGGGAGATGATATAATTGTTTAATATAGTGGGGGAAAGACATAATGTAGTGGGGGGGGGGGAATAATGTAATTATTTAAGTTAAGCATGGGGGACAAGATATAGGGTGGGGTTGATATATTTATTTAATGTAATGGGGGACAAAACATGTGGGCATGGGGACAAGGGTTTTAAAATAAAGAAGACATAGGGTAATGGGGAACAAAGCATGCAATTAGAGGAATATTTCGGGTGGGGGGTTCAAGACAAGAGTCTTGTTATAAATAGAGTCATTTGACACATTTTAAGAACTTGGACTTGGAGAGAAAAAAGGAAGAGACTTTAGAAGAAGAAACAAAAAAGAAAGTTGAGAGTGTTGACTGAATTTTGAGAAATCAGAACTTGAGAGCAAAAGAGAAAAACAAGTTGAACTTTTACTTGAATAATTTCCGTTTGCCTTTCCTTGAGTGTTCTTTAAAATCAGTAAACTACTGCATCTTGTATTCGTCTCTCTTCTGCTTTGACTGCGATTGCATTCCGGTACTGCTGGTTTTTCAATCTGTTACTGGGTTATTCTACTGGTCGTTACTGGTTTTGCTGTGTTGATGAACCAGTTGTTGTTGTGTATTTACACTACTGCTGCTTCTACTGATCTTCATCTTCTTTCCTTGCTTTCCAAATACCAGGTACACAAACTAATACACTGGTTCATCTTGTAAGCTACTCGAAGCATGAATGCAAAAATGAGAAAGATTTGAAGTTGTAGTTTAATGTAATCTTTTCTTTCTTTTACTGTCTGTATGTAGAACATTCTATGCGCTGCCCATGTAAACTCTTTAAGCGACTCACTTTCGAAACTTAACTATAATAACTCGAAAGTATGTAAATAAAGTAGGACCTTTTCTTCATTTATTTTAGAGAAAAACGAAAAATAGAAAATGTAGTCATTCTAAGATTATCCTTTTTTTTTAAAAAAAATAATGAGACGACCCTCGCCAAATAAAAATGCAAATTGCGGGGCCCTCAATAATTGATCATAATAAATACTTAGAATTTGGGATGGACTGTTTAGTGAATTTCACTGCCTTCCCCAAAGATAATAACGCGTTAGACTCTTTAGACGCGATTTAATTAAATTACATTCTTAAACTCGGGTGCACATTTATGTGACCCAAATCCAAATCTCAACGGAGTCGAAATGTGTCTCTAATCACGGGTACATTGATTGTGATGTGGTCCGAGATGCATGTCCATGACGTTGCAAATCCCTTTAAAAAAATAAGAATGAGATGAGCCTCGCCGAATAAAAATACAAAATTGCGGGGCCATCGGTAAATATTTGCTTTAAAATTGCTTAGACTTCGGGATAGGCCGCTTAGCGAACTCCATGGCCTTACCCAAAATAATAATACGCTAATCGCTTAGGAGCGCATTTTAATAATCTTACCTTCTTAAACTCGAGTGCACATTTATGTGACCCAAATCCGAATCTCAACAGAGTTGAAATGCGCCAACAACCACGGGTGCATTGATGTGACGTGGTTCGAGATGTATTTCCACGATGTTGCAATTCTTGATAAAAATAATAATAATGACAAAAGCGGTTAAAAGTTAAAATTCGCATATAGGTTCAACATGTATTAAATCAGATAATCAAGCCGAATATGACAGTTGAGCGACCGTGCTAGAACCATGGAATTCGGGAATGCCTAACACCTTCTCCCGGGTTAACATAATTCCTTATACGGATTTTTGGTTCGCGGACTGTTAAACAGAGTCATTCTTTTCCTCGATTCGGGATTAAACCGGTGACTTGGGACACCCTAAATCTCCCAAGTGGCGACTCTGAAATAAATAAACAAATCCCGTTTCGATTGTCCTTTAATTGGAAAAACTCCTTCACCCCTCGCGGGGACGGAAAAAGGAGGTGTGACAGCTCTAGCGACTCTGCTGGGGATTAAAACCCAGAACTACTGGTTCATGGTTAGAAATTCGAGCTTAGATAAATTGTTATATTTGGTTTTATCTGATTTTGTTACATGTTTGGGCTCAATGTGCTAAATGATGCTTTTACCGCTTTGATATTATCTGAACTGTATATAAACTGTGCCGAAACCCTTCTCTTCTTACCTCCGGGGAGGAGCTCGCTGGTCGAGACTCCCTATTCTGTTAGTGTCAATACCTGAAATAAGAAAGAGGCCAGACAAGTTACAAAGCCGGACGATCCCGCGGGTCCCCGGTACGTAGCCCCCTCCTCGACTCGAGTTGTCCGCTCGGGTACACAGTCTAGAACAAATACCTAGGTTATGAACCTAGAATAACTCAGCTTCATGCTGGATCCCTAGTAGGAACGTTTGTTTGTATCACGTGCATTTGACTTTGGAGGCTCAACACAGGGGTTGGGTCTGTCTAGGACAGGTGTACCAAAAATGAAAATGACCATCCTGATGCATCTTACTTACTTCTACTTGTGCATTTATTTGATTCGGACTTGTGTGTTGACCGACTTTTCGAATATCAGGAATATTGTGAAATTGAGGAAAAGAAAAAAAAAGAAATAGCGGTTAGGGAGTTAATTGTTTATTTTTGAAAAAAAACCAATGCCCAAATACTGTCGAAACTCTGCCGAAATTTTGAGAAAATGGAAAAAATATTTTATTAGTTTGTTTTACTAAAAGCAAAGGAAAAAAAAGTCGTTGTTCTGTCTTCAAAAATAGAAAGGGAAAATAGTTTGTCTTCCCATGAAAAATGAAAATGAAAAAGAGTCTTGTTTTTTTTTTAAAAAAAAAATAAAATAAAAAAAATATATAGGTTGTTTTATTCCCGAACTACACGGGTTTGATTCTCACCGGATGTGAGATACGTAGGCAACCCTCATCGGGTCCAACCTCCCCTTTTGCTAAAATAGCCAAAAACAAACAAATAAATAAAAACATATCAAAATTTTAATTTTGTCATAAATAAGTCGGGCGATATCCAACCTCCCCTTTTGCAAAAAATAGCAAAAAAAAATATATGTCAAATTTTAATTTCATCACAAAGAAGTCGGGTGACGCTGTTTTGTCAGAACATAGCCGAATGATCCCGAAAGGGACGCCAGAAGGCTGACTTTGCATAAACAACCACCTTTGGGTCATTTTTTAGATTTGGTCCAGTTGACCCACACAGCCTTAAAAATCTTCGTCCCCGAGGCGTTGAAAGGCCGTGTTTGCAATATTGAGTTTTCTATTTTGAAAAACAAGAAAAGGTCATAAATATGTCGGTTGACGTTGTTTTGTCAAAACATAGCCGAATGTTCCCGAAAGGGACGCCGGAAGGCTGACTTTACATAAACAGCCACTTTTGGGGTCATTTGTTAGATTTTGACCGATTGACCCTCACAGCCTTAAACATTTACGTCCCCGAGGCGTTGAAAGGCCGTATGTGTAATATCGGGTCTTCTATTTTGAAAAATAATAAAAGAGTCATAAATAAGTCGGGTAATGCTGTTTTGTCAAAAATAGCTGAATGTTCTCGAAAGGGGCGCCGAAAGGCTGACTTTGCATAAACAGCCACCTTTGGGTCATTTTTTAAAAGATTTTTGCCAGTTGACCCACGCAGTCTTAAAATCTTCGTCCTCGAGGTGCTGTCTGTGTTTGCAAAATCATGCTTTAATTTGAAAAAAAAAGAGTCAGTGGGCGATTGAATGCCGTTTGGATTTTTTATCAAAATAAGCCGAGCCAGCTTCAGCAATGTATTAAACCGTTCTTGCCGAGATAGCCTTGGAGTATCTTTCAGTTGTCGAAAGGCTATTTTCGTAAAAGAACGGACAAATTTGTAAAGCGCCATAAAATAGAATCTCCTCGGTCTCAAAATTCATGTGAAATTGGGAAGGGGCCACGTTTGCAAAAACAACCATTTGGTTAAAATTAGCAAATAGGGAAAGGAATCTGGTCGTTTGTTTTTGAGTTTGTAATTCTTTTGATTAGGGTGTGGTATGTTTTGATTTTCAAGTCTGTAGGTTGTCTTTTCGTCGAAGTCTGTTAGTATGGTCAGTTTTTAAACCGTTGTAATCATGTTTGTTTGTTATGAAAATTGAAGAAAAAAATATTTTATTGTTGTTTATCTTTTATCAGTCCGAACTACGCAAGGTCTGATTCATACGGGGTCATGATACGTAGGCAATCTCCATAAGATTCGACCACACACACAAAAAAAGAGAAAACAATGAAAAAAAAGGAAAAAGAAAAAAAGAAAGAAAAATGGAAAAAAAAAGAAGAAAAAAGGGGAAAAAGATGTTGTTAATAATGAGGACCGACTGAGTCCATTCTAACCTGTTTTGTTTTGAACCTCAAAGAAAGTTGAGGTGGTTGGTTTGTGGTAAGCCGGAAACACAAGATCCAGAAGCACACTTTGCGGGGATCAGGCCTGATGACAGAAGCACTCGAATCCTATTGTGGACTTGTTGACTAAGGTTGATGATATTGAAGTTGGCAATGGTCTGGGCAATACTGATGCGAGGCTCAGTGGCTAAGATGCCAGTTTTGATAGAGTGGGAGGATGCTCCGTTCCTTGGTTAGCAAGAGAGAAGCTTTTGGTGGCTTATTTTGTTGTCATTTCTGTTGTCCGGATTATTCTTAGGGTTGTAATACGGATGTTGTCGTGTGTCAAACTTTCTTATCTTTCCATTTTGTCATAGCGGTTTGTTTAAGTTTCGTCCAGGTTTTTTCGGGATTTTATTCTGGTTTGTTTTTGTTTGTTTTGTTATTCAAACCATTTCACCATTAGTCTAATGCAAAATCCGGTCTTTTATTATTTCCAGTCATCTTTTTGTTTAGTCCTTTTATCATTTTGTTCAGCGCCGATTCTAGTGACATGACATGCGCACGTAGTTTGGGCCTAATCTTAAAAGTTAATCATAAAACCCCAGAAAGGTGATAAGAACATTTATAGGAAATAAGGACGGTTTGAGATTATTCGGAGCTCGAGTCATGTGGAACTGGGGCAAGTAAAACATAAAGAAAAACGTGTTTTCGCCAAATTGACATGAGGGTCGTTCACGATAATGAGAGCGAGAGTGTTGCCCAACAGTGCTTTAGAGGTGACAAATGAAAAAGCAAATGTGTGAATATAATTGTCAAGTCCAGCACCATCAGAAGAGGCTACAAATCTTTTGTGTTCTTTACACTTGACATGTTTTGAAGATTGGAATGACGAAGGCATTTTATTCTGCTATCTAAACACTTTATCCTTCGTTAACCCTTTTGAGCCTTATTGTTTTTCTTTCGTACCCCTCGTTCGGAATCAGTAGCAACGACTAGAAAACACGAGCATGGAAGGTAAAGAAAAAGAAAAGAAAAAAAAGGAAAGAAAAGAAAAGAAAATAATAGGTAAATGAAAAAAGAGGAATTGGGAACTACGTTTGACCTGATTCCTCAAGGAGGATACGTAGGCGCTTCACCGCTCGGTCATAGGATGCATAATGTGCATAATGTGCATAGTGTAATATAGTATAACAAAAATAAAAATCCCCAAGCTAGAAACCGGGGCAAGAGTTGCGCTTGTTGTAAGCAAATATAGTTCCGAAGGTGGTAATTTTGAACCCCAAATTTATTTTGTTTTTGAGCCTTTAATACCTTTTTTTTCTAGCCCTATCCAAAAACCCCACATTACGGTCCAAAGAAAGACCTTTTGACCAATCTTCGAAAGATGCCAAGTCATACAAACGGAAGTCGGGGGTAGCACCCCGATTCCCAACAGAGAAAAGGATCATGGATTGGACATGAATTATAGCCGAAAAGAATCCCAAGCAGAAAGAGTCATATCGGTAACCCTCCAAATCCCCAGCTGGAAAGTGATACAAATGAGAGAGTCTTATCGGTGAAAATCTTTACGGACACCATAAGGCGATGAAAGCTGAGAGAAAACCAAAATGAGAGAGGCTTGATAGTGAAAACCCTTCGGGCACTACAAGTCGAATAAGATTAAGAATCAGATGGGGAATCGCCAAGGGAAGATCTTGAAAGACGATTGACGGCAGAGGATAGGCCACATGTGCATGTCATGATTATTAGAGGTGGTATCTGCGTTTGATCGGCTTTTATTTATAGTTTCTCTTGTTAAAGAGTCATCTTTTTCCTTTGTCTTTTATTCGGTTCCCTTTTTGTTTATCTTTCTCCTTTCATAGAAAAATTCTCCAGTAGAGTCTGTTTGGTCAGAACAAGTGAGAGATGACTTCAAAATCTGCCATCAGCTTTCCAATTATGCAAGACCAGATCCGATTAGAACATCCAAATGGTCAAAATCAAGAAAGAACAACGCGAAGAGCAATGGGCGTGAGTTGGGAAATTCATATGAGACTAAAAGGTCGGGGGAAATGCCAGTTTCACTTGCTATGCCGGAAACAAAGAGGAATATCCCCAACAGAAAAGGTTGCTTTCAGTGACACGAATAAACAGAGATTTGGAGTGTTATCCCCAGCAGATCATCTCAATGAACATGCACGATCTTCAAGTTACACTAGCTGTCATGAAAATGCGTGAGGTCGGATAAGGAGACCGGGAAAATGGTTAAGAGGTTTGGGAATAATGAATCGTCAAGAAGGGCGGAAGGTATCAGCCCAAGCTTCGAGATGGACAAACAACGCATAGATGGAGAATGGTTGATGGCATCCCCAGCAGGAGTATCGCAACCAACCACCACGTTTTAAACTGACCAAATTGTCTTTGATTTGAAGCAGGGACAGGGAATACTACCGATGACAGAAAGATGCGCCGCAAGAAAGATTGTCAAACTGGGGCAGAAAATTTTCGTTCATTTCGAAAATTTTCAAGAAGTCTAACACGAGTTTTGTGAAAATCGGTAGCCCTAGCAGTTTCTCGGGGAAAGGCAAAACGAGTTTTGAGGGAGGCAGTCTTCAAAGGAGGAAAATAACAAAACAAAGAAAAATACTAAAAAAAAAAAAGAAAAAAAAAGAAAAGATAGACCAGTTTCGCAAAAGGAAACAGTTTGCAGAGGAATGAAACGTCCTACTTAAAGGAAGTAGTCTTGGAAGGAGTAAGATAACACATTTTGCTCAACAGAGTTATCCTCAGCAGTGTTACTCAGTAGTTCGCAGTGTTATCCCCAGCAGATCATCGAGATGTAGAAGCATCCTCGATAGAGTTTCGACCAAGTTTCAAGAGGGTCGGACAACCCAGAGTGGGGAAGGAAGGAGAGGAAAATTCATCCCCAGCGAAATAATCCCCAGCAAGTTTTGAGGTAAGACATTTTCAAGTTTTGAGGATATTTTGGGTTCATCCGCCCTCGAATAGGATATTTTGGGTTCATCCGCCCTCAAATAGGATATGTTGGGTTCATCCTCCCTCAAATAGGATATGTTGGGTTCATCCGCCGTCAAACAGGATATGTTGGGTTCATCCGCCCTCGAATAGGATATGCTGGGTTCATCCGCCCTCGAATAGGATATGTTGGGTTCATCCGCCCTCGAATAGGATATGTTGGGTTCATCCGCCCTCGAATAGGATATTTCGGGTTCATCCGCCCTCGAATAGGATATTTCGGGTTCATCCGCCCTCGAATAGGATATTTCGGGTTCATCCGCCCTCGAATAGGATATTTCGGGTTCATCCGCCCTCGAATAGGATATTTCGGGTTCATCCGCCCTCGAATAGGATATTTCGGGTTCATCCGCCCTCGAATAGGATATTTTGGGTTCATCCGCCCTCAAATAGGATATTTTGGGTTCATCCGCCCTCAAATAGGATATTGAATATCGCCAACCTAAAGAAAAGAATGGCATTTTATTTTCGAAGTTGTTGTTGAACCCAGGCGCCCACCTGTATAACGAGAGGAATGCTTTTCAGTCTTTACATTTCATGTCCCAGACGCCCACCTGTATAACGAGAGGAATGCTTTTCAGTCTTTACATTTCATGTCCCAGGCGCCCACCTGTATAACGAGAGGAATGCTTTTCAGTCTTTACATTTCATGTCCCAGGCGCCCACCTGTATAACGAGAGGAATGCTTTTCAGTCTTTACATTTCATGTCCTAGGTCGCCCACCAGTATAACGAGGGAATACATTTCTGTTTTCATTTCATGTCCTAGGTCGTCCACCAGTATAACGAGGGAATACATTTCTGTTTTTTCATTTCATGTCCTAGGCAGTATAACGAGGGAATACATTTCTGTTTTTTCATTTCATGTCCTAGGTCGCCCACCAGTATAACGAGGGAATACATTTTTGTTTTTTCATTTCATGTCCTAGGCGCCCACCAGTATAACGAGGGAATACATTTCTGTTTTCATTTCATGTCCTAGGTCGCCCACCAGTATAACGAGGGAATACATTTCTGTTTTTTCATTTCATGTCCTAGGCGCCCACCAGTATAACGAGGGAATACATTTCTGTTTTCATTTCATGTCCTAGGTCGCCCACCAGTATAATGAGGGAATACATTTCTATTTTTTCATTTCATGTCCTAGGCGCCCACCAGTATAACGAGGGAATACATTTCTGTTTTTTCATTTCATGTCCTAGGTCGCCCACCAGTATAACGAGGGAATACATTTCTATTTTTTCATTTCATTTTCTAGGCGCCCACCAGTATAACGAGGCAATACATTTCTGTTTTCATTTCATGTCCTAGGTCGCCCACCAGTATAACGAGGGAATACATTTCTGTTTTTTCATTTCATGTCCTAGGTCGCCCACCAGTATAACGAGGGAATACATTTCTGTTTTTCATTTCATGTCCTAGGTCGCCCACCAGTATAACGAGGGAATACATTTCTGTTCGCCCACCAGTATAATGAGGGAATACATTTCTGTTTTTTCATTTCATGTCCTAGGTCGCCCACCAGTATAACGAGGGAATACATTTCTGTTTTTTCATTTCATGTCCTAGGTCGCCCACCAGTATAACGAGGGAATACATTTCTGTTTTTTCATTTCATGTCCTAGGCGCCCACTAGTATAACGAGGGAATACATTTCTGTTTTCATTTCATGTCCTAGGTCGCCCACAGTATAACGAGGGAATACATTTCTATTTTTCATTTTATGTCCTAGGTCGCCCACCAGTATAACGAGGGAATACATTTCTGTTTTTCATTTCATGTCCTAGGTCGCCCACCAGTATAACGAGGGAATACATTTCTGTTTTTTCATTTCATGTCCTAGGTCGCTCACCAGTATAACGAGGGAATACATTTCTGTTTTTTCATTTCATGTCTTAGGTCGCCCACCAGTATAATGAGGGAATACATTTCATATTTTTGCATTCAGGCGCCCACCTATATAACGAGAGGAATACTTTTCAGTCTTATACTTCAGGTCTTGAAATCAGTAACCCACCGGAAGGCAGAAGGTTCCGACAAAAAAATTCCCGGCATAGCAAATTTTGATGAAGAAAGCCGTATCCCCAGTGGAATCGCCAAAAGTTTAATGAAGGAAGCCATATCCCCAGCGGACCGAACAAAATGATAAAAACTGGTATTCAAAAAAGCAAAAGGCCAGTGTCATCCCCAAGTTCTCGGAAGAAAAGCACCGGAAGAAACACAAGCCGACAAGAAAGCAAGGCAACAAGAACAAGTTGAAGATAGATGAGATCTTATGATCCGTAGTCTAGCCTAGCTTCTTGTTTTCTTTTTAGCATGGTGTAATAAAGAGATCAGTAAAGCAGTGGTAACAGCATACAGCAGCAGTAACAGCGAAATCACAGTCCCATGGTAGTCCCAGCTACCAAAACTTCCCGAACTACATTGACCTGATTCTTGTTTAGCCCAGAATATGTAGGAAACCTCTGAAGCAAAGGTTCGGTCAAATCTTTTAAAAAAAAAAAATGCTTCGCACGGAGTACTCGAACGGGCAAAAATCGCTCGTATCCACTCACTTTATCTTTGCACGAAAACTCTTTGTGTTTTCGGACAAAGAGGGGCAGTTGTAAGCACGTGATTTTTGCCCTATAAAAGAATTACTCCCAAAAAAATTCAAAATAAAATTATTTTCCTTTATGTGCAATTTTTGAGAATTTTTGTGACATTTTTGGATAATTATTTGTATTTGTCTGTGCATGTTTATTTGTTTAAATGATAAAAATATAAAAATATATCGCGTTTGCATTTAATATTTAATTCTACAGTTAGGAGTAGTTAAGTTTGTTTTACAAAATGAAAAAATCACAAAAATATGTATTTTTGCATTTTTAGCATTTAATGTCCAATTGTACAATTTTATGCTTAATTATTATTTAATTGCGTGTTAATTGTTATTGGGAGTTAATTTGCGCTTTTATAAATTAATTTAGTTCTATATGATAATTTAAGGATTTTAGAATTTAGTTACAGTTTAAGAAAAATAAAAGAAGAAAAGAGATCAAAAATATAAAGAAAATCAGAATTGGGCTCGTCTCCAATTTTGAACCGAGGCCCAAAACACTTATACCCAACCTTCCCCTATGACCCGGTCCATTTCAAACCGGGTCAACCCAGTCTACTTTGACTGCGATTGCATTCCGGTACTGCTGGTTTTTCAATCTGTTACTGGGTTATTCTACTGGTCGTTACTGGTTTTGCTGTGTTGCTGAACCTGTTATTGCTGTGTATTTACACTACTGCTGCTTCTACTGATCTTCATCTTCTTTCTTTGCTTTCCAAATACCAGGTACACAAACTGATACACTGGTTCATCTTGTAAGCTACTCGAAGCATGAATGCAAAAATGAGAAAGATTTGAAGTTGTAGTTTAATGTAATCTTTTTTTCTTTTACTGTCTGTATGTAGAACATTCTATGCGCTGCCCATGTAAACTCTTTAAGCGACTCACTTTCGAAACTTAACTATAATAACTCGAAAGTATGTAAATAAAGTAGGACCTTTTCTTCATTTATTTTAGAGAAAAACGAAAAATAGAAAATGTAGTCATTCTAAGATTATCCTTTTTTTTAAAAGAAAAAATAATGAGATGAGCCTCGCCAAATAAAAATGCAAATTGCGGGGCCCTCAATTGGTCATAATAAATACTTAGAATTTGGGATGGACTGTTTAGTGAATTTCACTGCCTTCCCCAAAGATATTAACGCGTTAGACTCTTTAGACGCGATTTAATTAAATTACATTCTTAAACTCGGGTGCACATTTATGTGACCCAAATCCAAATCTCAACGGAGTCGAAATGTGTCTTTAATCACGGGTACATTGATTATGACGTGGTCCGAGATGCATGTCCATGACGTTGCAAATCCCTTTAAAAAAATAAGAATGAGATGAGCCTCGCCGAATAAAAATACAAAATTGCGGGGCCCTCGGTAAATATTTGCTTTAAAATTGCTTAGACTTCGGGATAGGCCGTTTAGCGAACTCCATGGCCTTACCCAAAATAATAATACGCTAATCGCTTAAGCGCGCATTTTAATAATCTTACCTTCTTAAACTCGGGTGCACATTTATGTGACCCAAATCCAAATCTCAACAGAGTTGAAATGCACCAACAACCACGGGTGCATTGATGTGACGTGGTTCGAGATGTATTTCCACGATGTTGCAATTCTTGATAAAAATAATAATAATGACAAAAGCGGTTAAAAGTTAAAATTCGCATATAGGTTCAACATGTATTAAATCAGATAATCAAGTCGAATATGACAGTTTGAGCGACCGTGCTAGAACCACGGAATTTGGGAATACTTAACACCTTCTCCCGGGTTAACAGAATTCCTTATCCGGATTTCTGGTTCGCGGGCTGTTAAACAGAGTCATTCTTTTCCTCGATTCGGGATTAAACCGGTGACTTGGGACACCCTAAATCTCCCAAGTGGCGACTCTGAAAAAATAAACAAATCCCGTTTCGATTGTCCTTTAATTGGAAAAACTCCTTCACCCCTCGCGGGGACGGAAAAAGGAGGTGTGACATCTCTCATATAGGCTAAATACGCGTCACACCCCTTCTCAACCTGGAGATTTAGTTTGGGTTCACTTTAGAAAGGAGAGATTTCCTTCCAAAAGGAAGTCAAAGTTGCATCCTAGAGGAGATGGCCCATTTCAAGTCCTTGAAAGGATTGGGGACAATGCTTACAAGTTGGACCTTCCTGGTGAGTTCCAAGTAAGTGCCACATTTAATGTTGCTGACTTATCTTTGTTTGATGTAGGATCGAATTCGAGGACGAATTCTTTTCAAGAAGGGGGGAATGATAGCATCAAGAACAAGGATATAGTTAAGGACAATGATAGAGATGATAGAGTTTTGGAAGCTCTAAGGCCATTTACAAGATCTCAAGCTAAAGAGTTGCAAGCTAAGGTTGCTAGACTTCAATGGCAAATAAAGAAGCTTTTAATTGTAGAGGAAGAGCTCAAGCCCAAAGGAGATGAATTGTCCAAGTTTTACAACTATTTGGTAGTCCAAATTGAAGTCCAAGAGGAGGAAAATTGGGTTACCAAATCAGCCCTTGAAGTCCACCAATAGGGCTCAAAATGACCTTAAAAGAGGTCCAAAAGGGGGTGTTTCAAAAGGAGCCCAATTGGAGTCCAAACCAATGGCCCAAACTAGTTGTTTTAAGGCCCAAATCTGCCCCAAAGGGTCTTGGCCGCCCCCACCTAATTTTAATGACTTTTCTTACTCTTTAGCAACCACCCTACCTAATTGTAATGACTTTGTATGCCTTAGCAACCACCCTACCTAATTTTAAGGACTTTTATGCCTTAGTATTCCTATAAATAGGGAGTTCTTCTCATTCATAAGATACAACATTTATTGATTAAGTATATCATACTTTGAGAGTTCTTTTGAACCTTTGTTACTTGTGCTTTGAGATTTATCTTTCAACCTTTACTAGTTCTTAGTTCAAGGTAGTAAGATTACTTCTCTTTTATGATATCTTTGATTCCTTTGTGGTATTCTTAGAAGGCGATTAATACTAGTTATTAATTGTTGTCTCAAGTTACTCGTAAAGTGGTCAAGATCCGAATCTATTGTTTTGATTTGCTTTTTAAGTAAAGGCGTTTGATTTCTTCCATAAATCAAGACGTTGTTACTTTGATCTTGTCAAGGCTATAGAACTTACGTTCTTGGAA
Source organism: Nicotiana sylvestris (assembly GCF_000393655.2). Lineage (NCBI taxonomy): Eukaryota > Viridiplantae > Streptophyta > Magnoliopsida > Solanales > Solanaceae > Nicotiana > Nicotiana sylvestris. The sequence goes on from NC_091068.1 coordinate 106,974,931, forward strand.
GTTCTTGGAATTCTTTCCTTGAATTCGTCCCATATCCTTTATTTTCATCTCTTTAATTCTAGTTGTTCAATTCCTTGTTGTTATTGTTTCCGCATTTACTTCTCAAATTCTTACTCTAATTTGGATTCCCGACCTAGTTGTTATCAAGTGGTATCAGAGCGGTTTTTATCAAGATTTCGTTCTTGGTAAGTCTTGGGATTTCTTGAATACTAAGAGCAAAGAAAAAAAATTAAAAAAAAAAGAAGCGAAAATCAGTTTTTAGAACAAAAAAAATAGAATTGAGTGCTCTCCGGGATATTTCTTTTGTATCTAATTTGTTACCAAAAATTAACAAAGGAAACAAGAAGAGGGGATCCTAGATTTTCTTACTCTTTCTAATCTAAACATATAATCCTTTCCTTTTTGTTCGCGTCATGTTTCAACCGAGCCTAATAGTTCTAGGATTTGGTTTTTCTTTCATTAGTTCCCCAAAAATCTGAATTTTACTACTAAGAATTTCATACGAGTTGGGTTTAATTATAAATCTACAAAGTATTTTGTTCAAAGGTTATTCCGAGATAAAAAAAAGAGAGCTAATTTTTGTGATACAGTTTACACTTTTTTTTTAAAAAGATGTCGCGTACAGGTAGTGATGATGAACGAAGGGTTCTCCAAGAAGCTGAAATCAAAGCAAGAAATGATTTTACCTTGCAAGCTATGCATCAACAATTTGAAAGGTTGAATTTGCAACTCCAAGAGATGAGGGATACCATTGCTGATCAAAATGATACAATAGCTGAACTTAGGAGGGAAAATAATGTTAGACCCCAAGCTAGGAGAAATGTACCCCATGCTCCCATTGTAAATCAAGAAAACCCTATAGATGATTTTAATGATATTGATTTTGATAGGGTGGGAAGAGATAGGAGGGGACAAAGAGGTAGAGTAGAAGATGACAATATAAGTAGTATAAAGATGAAGATGCCATCATTCAAGGGAGCAAGGGACCCAGACTTGTACCTTGATTGGGAGAGAAAGGTTGAAGCCATCTTTGATTGTCACAACTACTCTGAGGGTAAGAAAGTTAAACTTGCTGTTGTTGAGTTTTCTGACTATGCTGCTATTTGGTGGAAAAAGCTTGCTAGGGACAGATTGCAAGAAGGACAAGCACCAGTTGCTACTTGGGCTGAGATGAAGAGGGTGATGAGGAAGAGATTCGTGCCATCACACTTTCAAAGAGAGCTACAACAACGTCTTCAAACATTGAAGCAAGGGTCCATGTCTGTGGATGAGTACTTTAAGGCTATGGATATGGCTATGATCCAAGCTAATTGTACAGAGGAAGAAGAGGCTACAATGGCTAGGTTTTTAAATGGTTTAAATAAGGAAATAGCTGATGTAGTAGAATTACAACAATATGTAACAATAGATGAGTTAGTTGATTTGTCTGTAAAGATAGAAAATCAAAATAAAAGAAAGCAGACTAGCTCGTGGAAAGGTCGGACAAGCACCATCTCCAAGAATCCATGGCCATATCATGAGATGAAGAGTTCTTCTAGACCTCAAGAAGACAAGGGTAAAGGTAAATTTGAGAACAAAGAGGGAGGTAAAACCTTTAACCCTAAACCTTTTACACCTTCTAGTTCTATTCAATGTCATAAATGTAAAGGAAGGGGACATATGATGCATGAATGTCCAAGTAGAAGAAACATCATTCTTAGAGAAGATGGAGGATATGAGAGTGAAAGAGGTGAGGGAGAAGAAGAGGGAGATGTGAGTGATGAAGATGATGTAGAACTACCTAATGAGGGCATGATTGGGGTAGTTAGAAGGATTATGACTATCAATTTGGCAAGCAATAGTGAAGAACAAAGGGAGAATATATTCCATACTAGGTGTGGGATAAAGGGAAAAACTTGCTCTATGATCATTGATAGTGGTAGTTGTGCTAATGTGGTGAGTTCATACTTTGTGGAAAAATTGGGACTTGCCTGCATGAAACACCCTACTCCATATAGACTCCAATGGTTAAATGATAGTGGTGAACTAAAGGTAAACAAACAGTGCATGATTTCATTTAATGTTGGTAGATATGAGGATGATATTCTTTGTGACATAATACCTATGCAAGCTTGTCATATCTTACTGGGTCGTCCTTGGCAGTATGACAGGAATGTTTTTCATGATGGAAGAAAGAATAGATATTCTCTTGAACTAAATGGCAGGAAATTTACTCTTGCACCTTTATCTCCTTCTCAAGTGTTTGAAGATCAAAAGAGATTAAGAGAAACAATGGGAAAACCAAGGGGAGAGATAAAAAGTGAGCTTGAGGAAAAAGAAAAGAAAGAAGGCCAAGAATTAGAAAAAAAGAGAGATGGCCGAGAGAAAGAGAGAGAGGGCAGCAATTTGAGAGAAGAGATAAAAAAGGGTTTGAATGAAAAAATAGACAGTCTTGGTGAGAGGAAAGAGGTTAAGGAAAGAAAAAAAGAGAGTTTTTATATAAAAACCAAAGAGTGTTTAAATGCAAGAAAAGAGGGGCTGCCCATAATACTACTTACTTACAAAGAGACTTTGATTAATTCTGAGTTGCTAACTTCTTCTTTGCCAAGTAGTATTTCTTCTCTTTTGCAGGATTTTGAAGATGTCTTTCCAGAAGATATTCCTAATGGATTGCCACCTTTACGTGGCATTGAGCATCAAATTGATTTTGTACCTGGATCACAAATCCCAAATAGGCCAGCCTATAGGAGTAATCCAGAAGAGACAAAAGAACTTCAAAGGCAAGTTGAGGAGTTGCTTGAGAAAGGTTTTGTGAGAGAGAGCATGAGCCCTTGCTCGGTTCCCGTCCTATTGGTACCAAAAAAGGATGGAACTTGGAGGATGTGCGTGGATTGTAGAGCAATCAACAAGATTACGGTAAAGTATCGCCACCCTATTCCTCGTCTTGATGACATGTTGGATCAATTACATGGATCCAAAATCTTTTCTAAAATTGATCTAAAAAGTGGTTACCATCAGATTCGAATGAATCCTGGAGATGAATGGAAAACTGCTTTTAAGACCAAATATGGGCTTTATGAGTGGTTAGTTATGCCTTTCGGCTTGACTAATGCACCTAGCACTTTCATGAGATTAATGAATCATGTTTTTAAGGATTTTCATGGAAAATTTGTTGTGGTGTACTTCGATGATATCTTGGTCTTTTCTAACACTTTAGAAGAGCATGTAGAACACCTAAAACAAGTTTTTGAAGTTCTTAGAAAGCAATTTTTATTTGCTAATCTTAAAAAGTGTACTTTTTATGTGGATCGTGTGATTTTCTTGGGTTTTGTAGTTAGTTCTAAAGGAGTTGAGGTTGATGAAGAGAAAATCAAAGCAATAAAAGAATGGCCTAAACCTAAGAGTGTAACTGAAGTTAGGAGTTTTCATGGACTTGCTAGTTTTTATAGGAGGTTTGTGAGAGACTTTAGTACCATTGCTTCTCCTTTAACTGAAGTTATTAAAAAGGATAAGATTTTTAAATGGGGAAAAGAACAAGATGATGCTTTTAACTTGTTGAAAGAAAAGTTATGTTCTGCTCCATTGTTACAATTGCCTGATTTTTCTAAATCTTTTGAAATTGAATGTGATGCTTCGGGCAAAGGAATAGGTGCTGTTTTGATGCAAGATTCTAAACCTATTGCCTACTTTAGTGAAAAGTTAAGTGGAGCCACATTGAACTATTCCACTTATGACAAAGAGTTATATGCTTTGGTAAGGGCTTTAGCCACATGGCAACATTACCTGTGGCCAAGAGAGTTTGTCATTAAAACTGATCATGAATCCTTGAAATACTTGAAGAGTCAAGGTAAGCTTAGTAGAAGGCATGCTAAGTGGGTTGAATTCATTGAAACGTTTCCTTATGTAATTTCTTACAAACAAGGGAAAGAAAATGTTGTTGCTGATGCACTTTCAAGGAGGTATATCTTAGTTTCTACCCTGACTTCTAAATTAATGGGTTTTGATCAAATCAAGGGACTTTATGCTAATGACGTTGATTTTGGCAAAATTTTTGCAGATTGTAAGTTGAGTCCTTTTGAGAGGTTTAACCTCCAAGATGGCTTTCTCTTTAAGGAAAATAAGTTGTGTATTCCTAATTGCTCTTTACGTGAAGTATTTGTAAGGGAAGCACATTGTGGAGGGCTTATGGGACACTTTGGAGTCCCAAAGACACTAGACATATTGGCCGAAAATTTCTTTTGGCCTGGAATGAGAAAAGATGTTGAAAGAATGTGCGCACAGTGTTTGGAATGTAAACAAGCTAAATCTAAAGTGTTACCACATGGTCTTTACACGCCATTACCTGTTCCTACTTCGCCTTGGATTGATATTTCCATGGATTTTGTGTTAGGTTTGCCTAGAACAAGATATGGTAGGGATAGTATTTTTGTTGTGGTAGATAGGTTCTCCAAAATGGCTCACTTTATTCCTTGTTTAAAGACTAATGATGCCTCACATGTTGCTGGTCTTTTTGTAAAAGAGGTTGTCAAATTTCATGGTATACCTAGAACTATTGTTAGTGATAGGGATGCTAAGTTTTTGAGCCACTTTTGGCGTGTTTTTTGGGGGAAGTTAGGTACTAAATTGTTGTTTTCTACTTCTTGTCACCCACAAACTGATGGACAAACTGAAGTAGTTAATAGAACCTTAGGAAACATGTTGAGGGCTGTTTTGAAAGGTAAATTAACTTCATGGGAAGATCACTTACCTATGATTGAATTTGCTTACAATAGAACAATCCATTCTTCTACAGGTATGTCTCCTTTTGAGGTTGTTTATGGTTTTAATCCCTTCACTCCCCTTGATTTATTACCATTACAAACTAATGATATTGCTAATCTTGATGGTAGGACAAAGGCTGAGATGATGAAAAAAATTCATGAACAAACAAGGCTTGCAATTGAGAAGAAAAATGAGCAAACTGCCTTGAGAAAGAATAAGGGAAGAAAGCAAGTTATTTTTAAACCTGGAGATTTAGTTTGGGTTCACTTTAGAAAGGAGAGATTTCCTTCCAAAAGGAAGTCAAAGTTGCATCCTAGAGGAGATGGCCCATTTCAAGTCCTTGAAAGGATTGGGGACAATGCTTACAAGTTGGACCTTCCTGGTGAGTTCCAAGTAAGTGCCACATTTAATGTTGCTGACTTATCTTTGTTTGATGTAGGATCGAATTCGAGGACGAATTCTTTTCAAGAAGGGGGGAATGATAGCATCAAGAACAAGGATATAGTTAAGGACAATGATAGAGATGATAGAGTTTTGGAAGCTCTAAGGCCATTTACAAGATCTCAAGCTAAAGAGTTGCAAGCTAAGGTTGCTAGACTTCAATGGCAAATAAAGAAGCTTTTAATTGTAGAGGAAGAGCTCAAGCCCAAAGGAGATGAATTGTCCAAGTTTTACAACTATTTGGTAGTCCAAATTGAAGTCCAAGAGGAGGAAAATTGGGTTACCAAATCAGCCCTTGAAGTCCACCAATAGGGCTCAAAATGACCTTAAAAGAGGTCCAAAAGGGGGTGTTTCAAAAGGAGCCCAATTGGAGTCCAAACCAATGGCCCAAACTAGTTGTTTTAAGGCCCAAATCTGCCCCAAAGGGTCTTGGCCGCCCCCACCTAATTTTAATGACTTTTCTTACTCTTTAGCAACCACCCTACCTAATTGTAATGACTTTGTATGCCTTAGCAACCACCCTACCTAATTTTAAGGACTTTTATGCCTTAGTATTCCTATAAATAGGGAGTTCTTCTCATTCATAAGATACAACATTTATTGATTAAGTATATCATACTTTGAGAGTTCTTTTGAACCTTTGTTACTTGTGCTTTGAGATTTATCTTTCAACCTTTACTAGTTCTTAGTTCAAGGTAGTAAGATTACTTCTCTTTTATGATATCTTTGATTCCTTTGTGGTATTCTTAGAAGGCGATTAATACTAGTTATTAATTGTTGTCTCAAGTTACTCGTAAAGTGGTCAAGATCCGAATCTATTGTTTTGATTTGCTTTTTAAGTAAAGGCGTTTGATTTCTTCCATAAATCAAGACGTTGTTACTTTGATCTTGTCAAGGCTATAGAACTTACGTTCTTGGAAGTTCTTGGAATTCTTTCCTTGAATTCGTCCCATATCCTTTATTTTCATCTCTTTAATTCTAGTTGTTCAATTCCTTGTTGTTATTGTTTCCGCATTTACTTCTCAAATTCTTACTCTAATTTGGATTCCCGACCTAGTTGTTATCAAAGAATCCCGAGATACACCCAAATGCGGAGCAAAATAAGAAGACACATAGGAGTAAGTGGAGCCAGGATCGAATAGAACGAATGCATCTCTGTGACAAACCAGTATAATACCTGTGATGACAAAATCAGAGGCAACAGATTTGGTACGGGAAAGAAGGGCATAGTATCTGGCCTGGCCTCCCCCTCTAGGGCGACCTCTACCTCCCCAACCTCTAGCTAGCTGAGCAAGTGGGGTAGCAATTGGACCTGTAACCATAGCCTGAGAACTATGCAGGGCACGCTGTGGCTGAGAAGTCTGCGGAGGTGCACCCCTCCCAAGTCTAGGGCAATCCCTCACCACATGGCGTGTGTCACCACACTCAAAACAAGCTCTAGGAGGACGTGGTGGCTGTGACTGGCTCTGGCCAGGTCTGTTGGACTGACCTCTAAAAGCACCCCGCGCGGGAGGCGCGCTAGATACCGGAGGTACATAATAAGGCTCTTGAGGCCTAGGAGGAGCTGGAGCACTACTGGCTGCTGGAAGAGCTAAATGAACGGGGCGGCTCATATAACCCGACCATGACGACCTGCTGCTGGGGCACGGGCGCCAAAATAATGGCCCGACTCTCGAGACCTCTTGGTCTCCCTCTCCTCTCTTTTCCTAGCATGCATACCCTCAATCCTCCTAGCAATGCTCACCGCCTGCTGATAAGAAATATCCATCTCCAACTCACGAGCCATGCTAGACCTAATGCTGGGAATAAGGCCCTCAATAAACCAGCGAACCCTCTCGCGAACAGTAGAAACCAAGGCTGGTGCATACCTAGCCAAACTAGTGTAACAGACAACATACTTTGAGATAGTCATAACGTCCTGGTGCAAATGCTCAAACTCTGCGTGCCATACATCCTTGAGGCTCTGAAGAATATACTCTCTTAGGAACAGATCTAAAAACTGAGTCCAAGTTAGTGAAGTAGCCTCATCCGTACTGTCTAACTCCTAGGTGCGCCACCACTCATAAGCGGCCCCTCGAAGCTGGAAAGTAGTGAAGAAAACCCCACTCGATCCTGATATACCCATGGTACAGAGAATGCGGTAACACTCATCTAGAAATCCCAGAGCACCATCCGATGCTAGACCACTGAATAAGAGAGGCTTGTACTTCTTGAACCTCTCAAGCCTCAGCTGCTCATCCTCGAAAGTCGTTGCCTTGTCCTCGGGCTGATCTTGGACTACAGGCTGTACAAGAATAATCTCAGGGACCTGCTCAACATGCACTCACTACTCAGGAGTGCGGGTGGCGGCAGTCTGTGCTCCTCCCTCGGCCTGAGACGTAGCTACAGCAAGGGGAAGCAAACCTGCCTGAGCCAAAGTGGTGTACATGCTCGTGAACTGTGCCAGAGTCTCCTGAAGAGCTAGAGTAGTAGTAGGCGTATCAGGGGCCTGGACTTCGGTTGGAACTGCTGGTCGTACCTCGGCGGCAGCTCGCGCAGGTGCTCTGGCTGCACCACGTGCGCGTCCTCGGCCTCTACCCCGGCCCCGACCACGGACGGCTGCACTAGGGGGCGCGAGTGCCTGATCATCTTAGGTAGCACGTGTCCTCACCATCTCTGAGAGAATAGAAGACAGAAGTTTAGAATTGTGATGTCAAAATCTCGCACAACAAGGAAATCAAATGAAGTGGAAATTTCCTAACAGGTACATAGCCTCTCGTAGATAAGTACAGACGTCTCCATACCGATCAGCGAGACTCTAATAAATCGGCTTGTGATCCATGACTCCTATGAACCTAGAGCTTTGATACCAACTTGTCACGACCCCGGTTCACCCTCCGTGAACCATCGTGACGACACCTAGTCTCTACGACTAGGGAAGCCTAAAATGCGGAAGATAAACCAAATTTGCAGAAGAAAAGAAGAACAATTTAAAACAGAACTAGGGTAATAAAACAACGTTTAAAAGTGCCGCTCGGCATACACAATATTTAACTCTCAAAAACTAATACATATCCCAAAACCTGGAAACCCATGAATCACAAGCTAAGGATATTACATAGTGCTCTTGCTGAATAGTCTAAAACAAGTAAATACAGAAGGGTTGTAACTACAAGAGAGAATGGAGAGAGACTCCTCGGTCTGTGGATGCGGCAGATGTACCTCAAAGTCTCCGAAGGGTCGCCTCGCCTCAAGGATGGTAAGCCTGAGTCGAAGTACCTAGATCTGCACATGAAAAACATGCGCAGAAAGGGCATGAGTACACCACAACGGTACTCAGTAAGTGCCAAGCCTAACCTCGGTCGGGTAGTGATGAGGAAGGTCAGGGCCCTACTGAGATTAAATAAATATAGAGAAGACAGAATTGGATAAAAAGTACAATTGAGAATCTACAGTAAGAATTTAATACAAGAAAATAAGGAATACAATAACTGAAACAGAGATAAAGACAAAGCACAAGAAAATACCACTCATACAAGGATGATAACCGGGGATCTCTCAGTATCCTCAATATATATATGCCGGGGATCTCTTGGTATCCCGAGGATCTCTTGGTATCCTCAATGTATACGGGGGATCTCTTGGTATCCCGAGGATCTCTTGGTATTCTCAATATACGTGCCAGGGATCTCTTGGTATCCCGCACCTCAGTTCACATCATAAATACGTATAGGGGGATCTCCCGTGATGCCGTCCCGTAGTCCCAAAGTAAAACACATAGCAGCAACACAAGAATACTCAATTGAGCTCAATTTCGTACCAAGTAAAATAGGTAATTCTAATTTAACATGCTTCACATAATTCAATTAAGGCAGTTTAAGCAAAAAAATAGTTAAGTCAATTAGACATGCCTTTTCTAAGCTAACAACATGTTTAAATTGCAAGTAAAATGAAATAAGTAAAAGGAACACAATTGAAATTACTTAAAGAAAACCGAATTTTCAACAGTTAGCTCAAGTAAGCACTCGTCACCTCACGTACAAGGCATTTCAACTATCAAATATACCAAATCCTAAGGGGAAGGTCCCTCACACAAGGTTAGACAAGCCACTTACCTCGAACCAGCTCAAATCAATCCGAAACCACGCTCTTGTCACGAGTACTCAACTCCAAATGGCCCGAATCTATTCAATTCAATTTCATAATGTAAATAACACTTCAAGTAACTGATTCTACAAAGAAATTCTAAGCTAATACGTGAAATTAGGTAAAATGACCAAAACGCCCCTCGGGCCCACATCTCGGAATTAGGTAAAATTTACATTTCCAGAATCCTCATACTCTCCCGAGTTCAGTCATATCAAAAGTATAAAAATCGGACCTCAATTGGTCCCTCAAATCATCACTCAAAGGCCTCTAATTGTGACGACCCGACCAGTCGTCTCATGAGTTACCGCTCCGTTTTCCCCATTTCTGCTTCTTTATGCCTTTTTTATCTGTGTTACGTGGTATCGGGGTTGGTTGGATCGAATCCGGAATGATTTTGGTAAGGTTTAAGACACTTAGTAGTTTAAGGAAGGTTAAGTTGGAAAAGTCAACCGAATGTTGACTTATGTATTACAGGGCTCGGATGTGAGTTCTGATAGTTTGGTTAGCTCCGTGAGGTAATTTGGGACTTAGGAGCGTGATCGCAATGGGTTTTGGAGGTCCGGAGTAGATTTAGGCTTGAATTGGCGAAATTGGATTTTCAGCGATTTCCGGTTGGTAGGTGAGATTTTGATATAGCAATCGGAATGGAATTCTGAGAGTTGCAATAGTTCCATTGTATCATTTGAGACGTGTGTGCAAAATTTCAGGTCATTCGGACGTGGTTTGGTTGGGTTTTTGATCAAAAGCAGAATTTAGAAGTTTTTGGAAACTTAGGCTTGAATCCGATGTGTTTTGGTCGATTTGATATTGTTTGAGGTGTTTTCAACATTGGTACAAGTTTGAATAAGGCTTTGGAATATGTTGGTGCCTTTGGTTGAGGTCCCGGGGGCCTCGAGGAAGTTTCGGGTGGTCAATCGGATCATTTCTTGTTGTTTGGAATTGCAAAAAAACTGCTGAAGTGTTGCAGAGAATTTGACCTTCGCGTTCGCGAATAGGTCTTCGCATTCGCGAAGGGTTAGTTGAGAAGGCAGATGATTTTAGCCTTCGCGTTCGCAAGGAAGGCTCCGCGTTCGCGAAGGACTGGATGTCCGTGCATCGCGTTCGCGAGAAGGGCAATGCGTTTGCGTAGAGGAAATTGGTCACCTGGGTTTGAGGTCGAGGTGTTCATCGCATTCGCGAGAGAGGGAGTGCGTTCGCGAAGGGTAAGTCTGAGGAACCATCGCATTCGCGATGGGCATGTCGCGTTCGTGTAAGAGAATTTTTGGTCAAAGTCATTTTTGTGCTTCGCGAACGCGAGGCGTTGACCGCGTTCGTGAAGAAGGAATTAAGGCCTGGTCAGAATGTTTAAATACTCACTTGTCCGCGATTTTGGGGTTTATTTCCTCCATTGTTGGTCATTTTTGGAGCTTTTTGAAGGGGATTGAAGAGGGATTCAAGGGGAATCACTTGGAGGTAAGATTCTTGGACTTAAAACTCGATTCTAATGTGAATGATCATGGAAATAAGCCAAAAATTGAAGAACTAGAGCTTGGAAACTTAGACCTTTGATTGAGGATTTGAAGGACCATTTGAGGTCGAATTTCAGAATTTTTGATATGTATGAACTCGTGGGGAGATAAGGAATCTATTGATGTAAAAATTATCGAATTTTGAGATGTGGGCCCGGGGGTCAGGTTTTGGTAATTTCGGGATTTGTGTTGTATTTTGATTATTTTCGTTTGGGCTTCGTTCCCTTAGCATATTTTGACGTCCTCATTTTGATTTTGGATAGATTCGACGTGAGTGGTTGCCGATTCGAGGGGCAAAGGCATCGCGAGCTAGAGATTTGACTGGTTCAAGGTGAGTAATGATTATAAATGATGTTTTGAGGGTATGAAACACCGGATTGCACATCGTTGTGCTATATTGAAGTGACGCACACGCTTGATGATGAGCGTGGGGTCGTGCACCATTGTGGATTGTGACTTAGTCCGTCCCGAATGATTATTTTACCGCGTATTTGACTGAAATCTATTTGCTATCATCATGATTTGGGTTGAATGTCATATTTGGGCCTTGTGCCAACTATTTGAACCCTTCGGGTATTTTAATGGTATTTTCTCACTGTTTTGACTTTATACTTGAACTCAGTCAGGTTATATTTCACTATTTTTGTACTCAACCATATTTACTATGTTTTAAATACTTAAATGTTCTTTTAAATGATATTTTTGGGCTGAGAATCATGTTTTACTATTGCCTGAGTGGCTTGTGATGATTTTGACTGAGTAAGGCCGAGGGCATATGTTGTGAGGAAACATTTGATACTAATTATGAGGCCGAGGGCCTAATGATGATGTCACGAGATGGCTTGATATTGCGCTTGGGCCGTAAGAGGCCCCTCCAGGAGTCTGTACACCCCTAGTGAGCGCTGGTACCCATTATGATGTGAGATTAAGCCCGAGGGGCTGGTATTGTTCTGAGATATTTCCCGAGGGGTAGATTTGTTGATACTGTGCCTGAGGGGCGAACCTTTATGTGTTTATTTTTCATAATTGGCTGTCAACTACCTGCTTAATTGTTGGAAAAGGTTTTTCATGAAGTTAAATTGAGTTAAAGGATTTTTACCTGTTTTTCACTAGTTTACTGTTTTTAATAGTTTTACTGCTTCATTATAGCATGCTTTTGTGCCTTACGTGATTTCATGCTTTCAGTCTTTATTTATGATTATTACTCACTGAGTTGGAGTACTCACTTTACTCCCTGCATCCTGTGTGTAGATTCAGGCGTATCTGGCCCTGCTCCCGAGTGCTGATCATTTCCGGCTCAGGTGGATCCGAGGAGTCTCTAGGTAGTTATTGGTGTTCGCAGCCTGGAGCTCTTCCCTATCTTAGTCCTTCATGTTCTTAGTTTTCTGTATTTAACTCCGTAGTTATATTTGGAGTATTCCGTTATGCTAGATGCTCATGTCTAGTGACACCCCGATATCGGGCTGTGTTTGGGCTGTATTCCGTATATTATACTATCATAAACTTTGGTTTATTTATTTATGTTTAGACTATTTCTAAATGATTAATTGTTAATAATTGGAAAATGGGAAGTGTCGGCTGGCCTTGTCTTCACGAGAGGCGCCATCATGACCAGGTCCGGGTTTAGGGTCGTGACAAGTTGGTATCAGTAGGTTATATAGGCCTCACGAGTCATGAGCAGGTTTAGTAGAGTCTCGCGGATCAGTACAGAGACGTCTGTATTTATCCTCGAGAGGCTGCAAAACCTTTAGGAAAAAACTTCATATTCTTGAAATTCTTGTCGTGCGAATTTGTTGATCCGAGTACTAAATTTCTGTTGTTATATTCTCTCATAGGTGGTGAGGATACCGCTACCGGTCAGGATGGACGACCACCAGTACCACCAGCCGTGGCCACTAGAGGTCGAGGATGCGGTCGTGGTCGTGGTAGGGGCAGATCAGCTAGGGTAGCACCTGCAGATCCACCAGCTGCCCCAGTTCAGGATTAGGTCCCAGTTATGGATGCTCCAACAGCACCAGCTCAGGCACCAGTTGTGCCCATTGTGATTCCGGGTCTTCAGGAGGCCTTGGCTCAGATATTATCAGTTTGCACTGGCCTAGCTCAGGCGATTTTAGCCACTACAGCCGCAACTACTTCTTAGGCCGGGGGAGGCAATCAGACTCCCGCCGCTCGCACACCTGAGCAGGTCGTGCAGGGACTTCAAACGCCGGGGGCACATCCAGCCCAGTCGGTTGCAGCTGCTCAGGACTATGTAGTCCCTGCTATGCCGGAGGATGAGCAACGTAGGTTGGAGAGGTTTGGTAGACTGCAGCCTCCGACCTTTAGTGGTGCAGAGGGCGAGGATGCCTAGGGTTTCTTAGATAAGTGCCAGAGGATGCTTCGTACAACGGGTATTCTGGAGACCAGCGGGGTCGCTTTCACTACTTATCAGTTTTCTGGAGCTGCCTTCACTTGGTGGGAGGCTTTTGAGAGGCGTAGGCCTGTTGGTGCAGCACCCCTTACCTGGCAGCAATTCTCTGTCCTCTTTCTGGAGAAGTATGTGCCGCAATCCCACAGGGAGGAGCTACGTAGGGAGTTTGAGTGGTTACGTCAGGGAGAGATGATTGTGATGTAGTACGAGATAAGGTTCTCCGAATTAGCTCGTCGTGCTATTTGGATGGTTCTAACAGATAGAGAGAGGATTAGGAGGTTTGTTGATGGCCTCACTTATCAACTTCGTATTCTCATGACCAGGGAGAGGGTGATTGGTGCTACTTTCGAGGAGGTTGTGGATATTGCCCGTGAGATTGAGTCTGTTCATCGCGAGGAGCGAGAGGAGAGGGAGGCCAATAGGCCTCGAGGATATATTAGTTATAGTGGTACTCCTTCGAGAGGTCAGTTTCAGCATGGCAGAGGTCGTCCATTTAGGCATGCTCAGCAAGCTCGCCCAAGTTATCGTGGGGCGTCATCGGGTCATGGTTCTCACAGTTCTCATCAGGTTCAGTCATCACTTAGTGCCCTTACAGCTCAGAGTTCGTCCTGTGCTCCATCAGTCCAGGGCTCTTCTATGCCGAGTGCATCTGCTAGTCACTCCAGTGCGAGGGGTTACCTTCAGTCCCCTTCTCCAACACCTGGAAGTTGTTATGAGTGTGGTTAGATGGGTCATATGTGGAGGTAGTGCCCTCGTCATCTTGCGAGTTCACCTCAATAGAGGGGTCAGTCATCGGCTTCAGCGCTAGTTACTTCACCACCACCCGCCCAGCTAGCTAGGGGTGGAGGTCAATCAGCTAGGGGTCGCCCAGAGGGGGAGGTCGATCAGGTGGCGGTCAGCCCGTTTCTATGCACTTCCAGGTAGACCCGATGCTATTGCTTCAGATGCTATTATTACAGGTATTGTTTCAGTCTGCCACAGAAATGCCTCTGTTTTATTTGATCCTGATTCCACCTTTTCATATGTGTCATCATACTTTGCTCGTTATTTGGGCACGACCCGTGAGTTTCTTGCTTCACTTGTTCATGTATCTACCCCGATAGGCGATACTGTTGTTGTAGACCGTGTGTACTGGTCGTGTGTGGTGACTATTGGGGGTCTAGAGACCCGTGTAGATCTTTTATTATTGTGTATGGTAGATTTCGATGTTATTTTGGGCATGGATTGGCTATCTCCGTGTCGTGCTATTCTGGACTGTCATGCTAAGATAGACTACACTGGCTATACCGGGTGTGCCACGGATCGAGTGGCGAGGTGTCATTAATTATGTTCCCAGAAGAGTGATCTCATTCTTGAAATCCCAGCGTATGGTTGGGAAGGGTTGTCTTTCGTATCTGGCCTTTGTGAGGGATGTCGGTGCTGAGACTTCCAGTATTGATTCTGTTCCAGTTGTGAGGGATTTTCCCGATGTGTTTCCTACAGACCTGCCGGGTATGCCACCGGATAGGGATATTGATTTTGGTACTAACCTGGTGCCGGGCACTCAGCCCATTTCTATTCTACCGTAGCACCAGCGGAGTTGAAGGAATTAAAGGAGCAGCTTTAGGAACTCCTTGATAAAGGGTTCATTCGACCTAGTGTGTCACCTTGGGGTGCGCCAATTCTATTTGTAAAGAAGAAGGATGGCACTATGAGGATGTGCATTGATTATAGGCAATTGAACAAGGTACCAATTAAGAACAAGTATCCTTTGCCTCGTATTGATGATTTATTCGACCAACTTGAGTGAGCGAGAGTGTTCTTCAAGATTGATCTCCGTTCAGGTTATCACCAGTTGAAGATCAGGGTCTTGGATATTCTTAAGACATCTTTCAAGACCCGATATGTTCATTATGAGTTCTTGGTGATGTCTTTTGGGCTGACCAATGCCCCAACATCGTTCATGCATTTGATGAACAGTGTGTTCCGGCCTTATCTTGATTCGTTTGTCATAGTCTTCATTGATATTCTGGTATATTCGCGTAGTTAGGAGGAGCAACCAGAGCATTTGAGAGTTGTGTTGCAGAGATTGAGAGAGGAGAAGCTTTATGCAAAATTCTCCAAGTGTGAGTTTTGGCTCAGTTTAGTGGCTTTCTTGGGGAACGTGGTGTCCAGCGAGGGTATTCAGGTTGATCCGAAGGAGATAGAGGTGGTTCAGAGTTGGCCTAGGCCGTCCTCAGCCACAGAGATTCGCAGCTTTCTTGGCTGGCGGGCTATTATCGCCGGTTTGTTTAGGGATTCTCATCTATCGCATCGCCCTTGGCTAAGTTGACTCAGAAGGGTGCTTTTTTTGTATGGTCGGACGAGTGTGAGGAGAGCTTTCAGAAGCTCAAGACAGCTTTGACCACAGCTCCAGTGTTAGTTTTTCCATCAGCTTCAGGTTCATATATCGTGTATTGTGATGATTTGAGAGTTGGTATTGGTTGTGTATTGATGTAGGAGGGTAGAGTTATTGCTTATGCTTCTCGTCAGGTGAAGCTCCATGAGAAGAACTACCCCGTTCATGATTTAGAGTAAGCTGTCATAGTTCACGCGTTGAAGATTTGGAGGCATTACTTGTATGGTGTGTCTTGTGAGGTGTTTACTGATCATCGTAGCTTCCAGCACTTGTTCAAACAGAAGGATCTTAATTTGAGGCAGCGAAGGTGGTTGGAGTTGCTTAAGGATTATGATATTACTATATTGTACCATCCGGGAAAGGCCAATGTGGTGGTCGATTTCTTGTGCCGAAAGGCGGTGAGTATGGGGAGTTTGGCATATATTCCAGTTGGGGAGAGACCTCTTGCAGTGGATGTTCAGGCCTTGGCCAATCGCTTCGTGAGATTAGATGTTTCGGAGCCCAGTCGGGTATTGGCTTGTGTGGTTTCTCGGTCTTCCTTATATGATCGCATCAGAGAGCACCAGTATGCTGATCTGCATTTGCTTGTCCTTAAGGACAGAGTTCAGCACGCTAATGCCAGAGATGTGACCATTGGTGATGATGAGGTGTTGAGGATGCAGGGCCGGATATGTGTACCCAATGTGGATGGGCTTCGGGAGTTGATTCTGGAGGAGGCCCACAGCTCGCGGTATTCCATTCATCCGGGTGCCACGAAGATGTATCAGGATATGAGGCAACACTATTGGTGGAGAACAATGAAGAAAGACATTGTGGGATTTGTAGCTCGGTGTCTCAATTGTCTGCAGGTGAAATATGAGCATTAGAGATCGGGTGGCTTGCTTCAGCGGATGGGTATTCCAGAGTGGAAGTGGGAGCGGATCACTATTGACTTTTTTGTTAGACTTCCATGGACTTTGAGAAAGTTTGATGCTATTTGGGTGATTGTGGATCGCTGACCAAGTCCGTGCACTTCATTCCTGTGTGTACTACTTATTATTCAGAGCGGTTGGCAGAGATCTATATTCGGGAGATTGTTCGGTTGCATGGTGTCCCAGTTTCCATCATTTCAGATAGGGTCACTTAGTTTACTTCGCAGTTTTGGAGGTCTATGCAGCGAGAGTTGGGTACTCAGGTTGAGTTAAGCACAACTTTTCACCCTCAGACGGATGGACTGTCCGAGCGCACTATTCAGATATTGGAGGACATTTTGCGTGCTTATGTCATTGATTTCGGAGGGTCATGGGATCAGTTTCTAGCGCTTGTAGAGTTTGCTTATAACAACAGCTACCAGTCGAGTATTCAGATGGCTCCACATGAGGCTTTGTATGGGAGGCGGTGTAGATCTCCAGTTGGTTGGTTCGAGCCCGGTGAGGCTAAGCTATTGGGGACAGACCTTGTGTAGGATGCTTTGGAAAAGGTGAAGGTAATTCAGGAGAGGCTTCGTATCAGTAAAGGCAAAAAGAACTATGCGGATAGGAAGGTTCGGGATGTGTCCTACATGGTTGGCGAGAAGGTTCTGTTGAAGGTTTCACCCATGAAGGGTGTTATGAGATTTGGGAAGAAAGGGAAATTGAGTCCCGGTTCATTGGGCCTTTTGAGGTGCTTCAGAGGATTGGGTAGGTGGCTTATGAGCTTGCTTTGCCACCCAGCTTGTCGAGTGTGCATTCGGTATTTCATGTATCTATGCTCCAGAATTATATTGGGGATCCGTCTCATATTTTGGATTTCAGCACGGTTCAGTTGGATGATGATTTGATCTATGATGTGGAGCCTGTAGCTATTTTGGGTCGTCAGGTTCGAAAGTTGAGGTCGAAGGATATAGCTTCAGTGTAAGTGCAGTGGAGAGGTCGGCCCGTGGAGGAGGCTACCTGGGAGACCGAGTGGGATATGCGGAGCAGATATCCTCACATGTTTGAGGCTTCAGGTATGTTTCATGACTCGTTCGAGGACGAACATTTGTTTAAGTTGGGGAGGATATGACGACCCGGCCAGTCGTCTCATGAGTTACTGCTCTGTTTTCCCCATTTCTGCTTCTTTATGCTTTGTTTTTCCATGTTATGTGGTATCCGGTTGGTCGGATCGAATCCGAAATGATTTTGGTAAGGTTTGAGACACTTAGTCTCTTTTGAGGAAGCTTAAGTTGGAAAAATCAACCGGATGTTGACTTATATGTTAGAGGGCTCGGATGTGAGTTCCGATGGTTCGGTTAGCTCCGGGAGGTGATTTGGGACTTAGAAGCGTGATCGGAATGGGTTTTGGAGGTCTGGAGTAGATTTAGGCTTGAATTGGCGAAATTGGATTTTCGGCGATTTCCGGTTGGTAGGTGAGATATTGATATAGGGGTCGAAATGGAATTCCGAGAGTTGCTGTAGTTCCGTTGTGTCATTTGGGACGTGTGTGCAAAATTTTAGGTCATTCATACGTGGTTTGGTCGGGTTTTTGATCAAAAGCGGAATTTAGAAGTTTTTGACAAGAGGGGTTGCTCTGATGGTAAGCAGCCTCCACTTCCAACCAAGAGGTTGTGAGTTCGAGTCTCCCCAAGAGCAAGGTGGGAAGTTCTTGGAGGGAAGGATGCCGGGGGTCTATTTGGAAACAGCCTCTCTACCTCAGGGTAGGGGTAAGGTCTGCGTACACACTACCCTCCCCAGTCCCCACTAAGTGGGATTATACTGGGTTATTGTTGTTGTTGTTGTTGTTGTTGTTTGGAAACTTAGGCTTGAATCCGATGTGTTTTGGTCAATTTGATGTTGTTTGAGGTGTTTTGAAGATTGGTACAAGTTTGAATAAGGTTTTGGGATATGTAGCCTTTGTTTGAGGTCCCGGAGACCTCGGGGAAGTTTTGGGTGGTCAATCGGATCATTTCTTGTATTTTGGAATTGCAGAAAAACTGCTGAAGTATTGCAGAGAATTTGACCTTCGTATTCGCGAAGGGTTAGTTGAGAAGGCAGATGATTTTAGCCTTCGTGTTCACGAGAAGGGCAGCGCATTCGCATGGAGGAAATTGGTCAGCTGGGTTTGAGGTCGAGTTGTTCATCGCATTCGCGAGAGAGGGAGTGCGTTCGTGAAGGGTTAGTCTGAGGAACCATCACGTTCGCGATGGGCATGTCGCGTTCGCTTAAGAGGATTTTTGGTCAAAGTCATATTTGTGCTTCGCGAACGCGAGGCGTTGACCGCGTTCGTGAAGAAGGTATTAAGGCCTGGGCAGAATGTTTAAATACTCGTCTTGTCCGCACGCGACCTCTACTACGTGAATGCGTAGAACAAATGCCTTGGGGTCCCAGCTATTCCACTTCCTCTACGCAAACACGGCAAAACCCTCGCGATCGCGATGACCATAGACCTCAGCCCTTCGCGAACGCGGGACCACCTTCGTGAACGTGAAGTCCAACTCTAATGCCTCACATCCTAACCCTTCGCAAATGCGGGACATCCATCGCGACGCGAAGGACAAAAACCTGCAACACTAACAACAGTTTTTCTGTAACTTTTTCCAACATGAAATGAACCGTTCAACCACCCGAAACTCACCCGGGGCCCTCGGGACCTCAACCAAACATGCAAACATATCCCATAACATCATTCAAACTTGTTACAACCTTCGGAACGCTCAAGACAACATCAAAACACCAAAATCACGTCGGATCCAAGCCTAAGAATTCCAAAAACTTCCAAATTCCGCTTTCGATCAAAAAGTCTATCAAACCTCGTTCGAATGATCTGAAATTTTTCACACACATCACAAATGACACAATGGACCTACTCAAACTTCCGAAATTCCATTCCGACCCCTATATCAAAATCTCACCTATTAAACGAATAACGCCAAAATCCCAATTTTGCCAATTCAAGCCTAAACTTTCCACAGACCTCCAAAATCTATTTCGATCACGCTCCTAAGTCTCAAATCACCTAAAGGAGCTAACCAAATCATAAAAATTCCAATTCTAGATCATATACTAACAAGTCAAAACTTGGTCAAACCTTTCAAATTTTAAGCTTCAAACTGAGAACTATTCTTTTCATTCTGATTACCCTGGAAACCAAAACCGACAATTTACATAATTCATAATGCACCACACAGGGCTAGTCATGCCCGAAAATTGGCGAGCGAAGTGCAAAAGCTCAAAACGACCGGTCGGGTCATTACAATAAACCCAATGAAATATAGGTTTTGGTTAGTTCTTACTGGTTGATGTTTGGCTAAAAGTATGTATTTTTATATATATGAATCACATGGCATTTTGCTCTATTCTTGTTGGTTCTAATGTATAATTGCAATGAGTTGAGCTAATTTTTTGTGTTTATATGTGTAGGAATCAATTGGGAGTGAAATGGATTAAATGTGCATGAGTTGGAGCTTAAAGAAAGAAGAAAATGGATAAGTGCAGAATTCTGGCGTCCAGGGTAGCATGACACGCTACCCGTGGTGCTAGATATAGAAGACCAATATTTTCAGCGCTCAGTCTAGCTGGACGTGCTGCCCAGGGAGCCTAATCTCGGGAATTGACCTATTTCGAGTAGGAGAAGATCTTTTCGGTCCTAGACGCCCCAAACTTGTATAAAAAGGATCCTAAACCTAATTTGGAGGATATCTAACATACTTTGAAAGAGAATTCATGTACGGGAACGCAAACCACACTTGAAGCAAGCTTTTAACTAGTTTTTCTTCTCTTGTCTTCCTTTAATCTCATAGTTTATTTGTTCTAGAGTTGTGGGTTGTGTCACACCTCCTTTTTCCGTCCCCGCGAGGGGCGTAGGAGTTTTTCCAATTAATGGACAATCAAAACGGGATTTGTTTATTTATTTTAGAGTTGCCACTTGGGAGATTTAGGGTGTCCCAAGTCACCAATTTAATCCCGAATCGAGGAAAAGAATGACTCTGTATTACAGTCCGTGAACCAGAAATCCGGATAAGGAATTCTGTTAACCCGAGAGAAGGTGTTAGGCATTCCCGAGTTCCATGGTTCTAGCACGGTCGCTCAACTGTCACATTCGGCTTGTTTATCTGATTTTATACAATTATGAGCTCATGTGAAAATTTTAACTCTTTACCGCTTTCATTATATTTTTTAAGGAATGTGAACATCGTTTAAAAAATATATAGGCGAACGACTTGACTATAGTATAGGTCGGATGTTTCCGTGAGCAGTAAGCAGCAGATCTCCCCTTATTTTGGGAAAGCTGGTGGCCGCGTGTGAATTCTTTCAAGGCAAAGGGCGGCCTGATTCGACATTCTTGTTTACTCTGATCCGGTCGAGGTGGTTTACGTTTACCAGCACGTAGGTGTTCTAAATTCCTATGACCGAGTCTTTCTGGCCCCTGTTAACATCTTTTCTTAATGTATTAAAGAGGGCCTCTAACCGGTGAAAAGTGGTGGGTGTCCACTAACGGCCATTCCTGGCTCGGCTCCGATAACGCAATTCCGGGAGGAGTCAGTAGTTGGGCACTGGATCCCTTCGTACCTGGAGAATGTGTGACGCTGGGTCGGGGTTTGGTGAACCAACTGGTCGCTCCTCTAGTTGAAGTATCGGGCCCCTTTTTTGTTGGATTGAGTCACACGAAATGCACCCGCAATCCGGAACATATTTTATTCAATGTTTTGGGATTTGGATTTGGGTCGCATGAAATGCACACCCGAGTTTAAGAAGTTAAGATTAATTAAATCGTGCCTAAAGAGTCTAACGCGTTATTATCTTTGGGGAAGGCAGTGAAATTCACTAAACAGTCCATCCCAAATTCTAAGTATTTATTATGACCAATTATTGAGGGCCCCGCAATTTGCATTTTTATTTGGCGAGGCTCGTCTCGTTTTATTAAAAGGTCGTCCTATAGCGACTATGTTTTCTATTGAGTTTGTCTCTAATAATGAAAGAAGAAGAACGGTCCAACTCTATTACATGCTTACAAGTTATAGTCGGGTTCCGAATATGATTTGCCAAATTCGGAACATGACCGCGTGCCTGGGCAGTCGTTTAGATATCATGGGCCCAGGCCCAATGTGCATAACGTGAAACTCGACCTGGGCCATCCTTATTCCAATTTGGCCTAGTTAACCCATTTTGTACATGTTCAACATTTATAAGGGGGCTGAAATGTAAAGTACTGCTTGTTTGATCAAGCAATATCCCTACCAATTAAAAAAAAAAGCTATTTGTTTAAAGAAGTAATTGGATACCTAACATGCTTCTTGACAACAATGATGAACTAACAGAACAGGGCTACTGCAACATTAGTCCCTTTTAATTATAAGCAAAAACATAGAGTTCTCCGACTAAATGATATGTATAAAGGTTCAGTTACATCACAGCTAACTACATGGTTCTAGTAGAGAAAGTAAACTGTCATTCATACAACTAATGTTCAGTATATTTCTAAAGCGAATTCAAAATAACTTCAACTCTTCATTTTTGTATTCATGCTTCAAATTTCAACCTACATTGACCAATGTATCAGTTGTGTACCTGGTATAGGAAAGCAAAAGAAGAAGAGGAATGATTAGTGCAGTAGTAGCATACACAGCAACAGCAGCAACAAGAAAAGCAGCACTCAGCAGCAAACAACCCAGCAGTCAGATTTTTGAAACCCAAACAAACCCAGCAGGAAAACCCAATAATAACATGGAGGAGGAACCAGCGACAGGTTTAAACCAAACAGAAAAACAGTGAACTTTCAAACCAACAGAAAACCAAGACACTCAACTGAAACAGTGTTCAACAAGTAAAGAAACCAGGAAAGCTAAACTGAAATCCAACAGTGTCCCAACACAGCAGACTGGTGCACGAAAGCAGTAATTTCTGATTTTTTGTCAAACACCCCAGAAAAACAGCCTTAAACTCCTTAATGTGGAGTTTCAGCTTTAACACTCTATTTCTCTCAATTTCTGATGTCCACCCCCTACTCTCTCCTAAATGAGCCTATTTATAGGCAAAATATAGGCAAGCCCCAGGCTGCCTCGTTCCCTTCAGACCTCAACTCTGCCCATACCCCTTTATTTCCCATTATCAGGTGTTTCGTGCCCCAAATGGTATGGGCAGCTGACAATAACCAACTAATCCCCCATCAATTCATTTTATTATTACTCAAATGTTATGGGCCTATTATAATACTCAACTAACATCCCGTGCTATCAAGTTGTGTTCCCCACTATTGCATTAGTTTAATCATACTTCAGTACCCTACTGTCAGCCCAACTTAAACTAACCATTTCTGATCTTTTCAAACCCCAAACTACCCCTTTTAACCCCTGATTATTATTGTTTTAAACCAAGCTTCAACAGCCTAAAGTTTGAACTTATGGAAGTTCAAACTCAACAACTGCCCAAGACTGACTTCTAACCATTTCCTACGTGCACTGCAACCATAAACCATTCCCAGCTAAATTCAAATAATCAGCTACATCACAATGGTTTGATCAAACGTGTGAGGCTTATCAGAAACAGACCATTTGAACATTCAGCCCTGTACAACTAATCGACGACGTTTATCTAATCGACTATACTAATTATATCATAGAACGATTAGTCGATAAACAAATAATGCGAATAGGACCCCGAATGGCTTTAGACAGCTTGGCACAAAATAGGGGAACAACATGAATAAAACACTCGACGACACTGATCAAATCGAGTATGTATCCTACTATACGTATTTAACAACGGACAGAAGAATAATCAACGAAATAAAAGGTCTTACGAAGATGGAAAAAAAAATTGAAAGAAAACATCAGTAAAATCAACAAACTAACTACACATGCTAACAAACACAAACATCATTCAAACAGAAACAGAAAAGAAAAGGAAAACTCACTATGGAAGCTCAACAACGAACGACCCAGGCCTGAACTGGATTT
The DNA here is from genome assembly GCF_000393655.2 of Nicotiana sylvestris. Taxonomy (NCBI): domain Eukaryota; kingdom Viridiplantae; phylum Streptophyta; class Magnoliopsida; order Solanales; family Solanaceae; genus Nicotiana; species Nicotiana sylvestris. The sequence goes on from NC_091068.1 coordinate 106,998,426, forward strand.
GACTATTTGAGGTCGAACAGACTTTAATCGAGGTGTTCTCAAACGAGAACACTTCGATTAAGGTCTATTAGACCCCAACCCTCCGTTTAAACTGGCCGGATTCCCAAAGTTCTTGTGTTCTAGGGTTTGAACAGTCCGAATTGGGGCTTGAGGATTTGTGGGTAGATTCGGACCAAACCAAACTTGGTTTGGTCACGAGTGAGGGCAGGGTAATGACTGGTGTGAATCTGGGGTAGGTTGGTGTAGATCAGGGTTTGGCTTGAATCTTCAGAAGAAGATTCGAGATGGTGTAGGTTGATTCGAACCCAGCGGTTTGCAGATCCGTGTCTAGGGGGTTGGGTGCATCAGGGGTGTTATTTTGGTGGTCACCAGCGTCGTGGTTGCCGGGTTTACGGCGAAGGTGAAGGGTGGCGGCTAGGGTTTTGAACAGGGGTGTTAGGTTAGTCTCTTGAGAGAGACGATGGAAGGGGGGTGTTCGGATAGGGGGCGCGGGGGTATGATGATGGGTTTATATATGGAACGTGGCAATTAACTTGAGCCATTAGATCAAATGATCTCAACGGCTTGGATTAATTGGTGAGGGACAGGACGGGGTCGTTTGGTGTAGAAACGGGGTCGTTTGGTTTTAATGAGGGGCTGGGTCGACCCGGGTAAGCAGGTCGGGTTACGGGCGCGATCGTGGACCATTGGATGAGTATGGATGAACGGCTCAGATCCAACGCCCTATGTGGCGTCGTTTGGGGGTGTCCCTGGAAGGCCTGGTTTTGGACTGGGTCATTGTATTGGTTTGGGCCTGATTGCAATTGAATTTTTGGCCCAAATCCGATATTTTCCTTCTTATAATTAAACAAAATTCCTAAAAACCAAAATTAAACTACAAAAAATTAATTAACACCTAACAACAGTTATCACACGAATTAAAACATTTAATAAAATTACCATGACAACAAAATAGAATAAAATGCCTATTTTTGTGATTTTCGCTTTTAAAAACCAAATTATGGTTAATTAATTCCTAAATCCATTAATTCCTAGATGCCTGCAACATGTATTTTTTTGTATTTTTAACTAATTTATAAATAAACATGCGCAGACAAAAATGCGAACAATACACGAAAAATAACACTCACAACAATTGCAAACAAATAAAAATTGTTTTATATTTTTTTTTTTGGAATTTTGGGAGTAATTCTTATATAGGGCAAAAATCACGTGCTTACAGCTGCCCCTCTTTGTACGAAAACCAAAGGGTTTTCGGGCAAAGATAAAGTGAGCGATTTTTGCCCATCCGAGTACTCCGTGTGAAGTATTTTTCTGAAAAAGATTTAACCGAACCTTGCTTCAAAGGTTTCCTACATATCCCTGGCTAGAAGGGAATCAAGTTAATGTAGTTCGGGAAGTTTTGGTAGCTGGGACTACCATGGGACTGTGATTTGCTGTTAGTGTTGTTGCATGCTGTTACTACTGCCTACCGATCTCCTTATTACATTGTGCTTAAAAGAAAAATCAAGAAGCTAGGCTAGATAACGGATTACAAGATCCCATCTATCTTCCATTTGTTCTGGACGCCTTGCTTTCTTGTCTGCTTGTGTTTATTCCGGTGCTGCTTTCTTCCGAACACTGATGACACTGGCCTTTTGCTTTTCTGAATACCAGTTCTTACTGTCTAGTTCGGTCCGCTGGGGATATGGCTTCCTTCATTAAGCTTTTCGGTGGTTCCTCTAGGGATATGGTTTTCTTCATCAAAATTTGTTATGCCGGGGATTTTGTCGTAACCTTCTGGCTTCCGGTGGGTTACTGATTTCAAGACCTGAAGTATAAGACTAAAGAGTATTCCTCTCGTTATACAGGTGGGCGCCTGAATGCAAAAATATGAAATGTATTCCCTCGTTATACTGGTGGGCGCCTAGGACATGAAATGAAAAAAATGTATTCCCTCGTTATACTGGTGGGCGACCAGACATGACATGAAAAAACAGAAATGTATTCCCTCGTTATACTGGTGGGCGCCTAGGACATGAAATGAAAAAACAGAAATGTATTCCCTCGTTATGCTGGTGGGCACCTAGGACATGAAATGAAAAAACAGAAATGTATTCCCTCGTTATACTGGTGGGCGCCTAGGACATGAAATGAAAAAATAGAAATGTATTCCCTCGTTATACTGGTGGGCGACCTAGGACATGAAATGAAAAAACAGAAATGTATTCCCTCGTTATGCTGGTGGGCGCCTAGGACATGAAATGAAAACAGAAATGTATTCCCTCGTTATACTGGTGGGCGCCTAGGACATGAAATGAAAAATCTGAAATGTATTCCCTCGTTATACTGGTGGGCGACCTAGGACATGAAATGAAAAAACAGAAATGTATTCCCTCGTTATACTGGTGGGCACCTAGGACATGAAATGAAAAAACAGAAATGTATTCCCTCGTTATACTGGTGGGCGACCTAGGACATGAAATGAAAAACAGAAATATATTCCCTCATTATACTGGTGGGCGACCTAGGACATGAAATGTAAAGACTGAAAAGTATTCCTCTTATTATACAGGTGGGCGCCTGTTCAACTAAGACATAAAAATATTTGAATTTGTTTCCTCGTTCCTCCGAGAAAATATTTGACAACGGCAGAAAATTTTCTGCCCCGGTTTTGGTGACCTTCCTTGTGGCGTGTCTTTCTGCCATCATCAACCTTTATTTTCCTGTAGAAATCAAAGAAATTTTGTTAGTTTTAACATGGTGAGTGATCGTGTCACTCCTGCTGGGGGATGATTTTTCCTTTCCATTTCCCTTGCTCTGTGCTCCCAAAACTGGTTGGGGATAAAGTTGCTTGCTGGGGATGACATTTCTGCTGGGGATGACATTTCTACTGGGGATGGTTTTCCATTTATCCCTTCCCCGCTCTTTTGTTTCAAAACATGCTGGGGGAGTCCTCTTCTACTCCAAAACTACTCCCTTAAAAAGTTTATCTTCTCCCAGCACTGCAGGGCATAAAATGTTATCATCTGGGGATAACGTTATTGAGGATAGGACTGTTGGTTATCTTGCTGCGGATTAGTTCTCTCTTCCTCCTTTCCCCTTTTTGTGTTGTCTGACCGCCTTGGACTTTGGTCAGTGATCTATCGAAGTTCTGCTGGGGATCTTCTTGAAACTTGGTCCATAAGTCCCTCAACCATCATTTTCCGCTTTTCTTCATGTCCCCCTTAACTTTCTAGGCCAGTTTGTCATTTGGTCTTGCAACAAACGCCTTTTGTCTTATTGCCTTGACTTTGGCCTGTCCCCTTCGCAATTCGCTTTGTACCATTTTGGCCCCTGGTAGTAAACTCTGAAAAATCCTTCTCAAAACACATTTCTGGAAAAAGTCTTTTTTAGACGAAGAAATGAAAAAGATAGAAAAAGAGAAAAATCTTTCTGAACAAATGCTGGGGGAGAAGAAAAGGAAAGAACTTACCTGGACGGTATGACTGGTCCCAACGATCATGTCGTGCATTACGGATTAATCGGCCCAGTCTATTTGTATCAATCAATCTTCCTGATGGCTTCACTTGCTGGGGATAAATAGGTGCCCACCTCTTCGCAAATGCGGATCCTTTTTGCCAATCTATCTTGTCGCCTTATAGTGCCCTTCGAGGGGTTTTCACTAATAAGACTCTCTCCTTTCTCTCAGCTCCCGTCGCCTTATGGTGCCTGTGAAGGTTTTCACCGATAAGACTCTCTCGTTTTATTTCTCTCATCTTTCGTCGCCTTATGGTGCCTGTGAAGGTTTTCACCGATAAGACTCTCTCATTTTATTTTTTCAGCGGGGATTGGAGTGCTGCCGATATGACTCTCTCTTCTGGAGATTCTTTTCGGCTATCAATTCATTTCCAGTTTATGATTCTCTTCTTTGCTGGGGATCAGTGCATTATTCTCGGCTCTCATTTGCCTAACTTGGCACCTTTCGGATATTGATCGGGAGGTCTTGTTTTTGGACGTCAATGTTGGTTTTGGCGTGGGGCTAAAAGAAAGGCTATCAAAAATTCAAAATAAATTTGATGGGTGAACCACTACAACCCTTGGAATCAAACCCTTTTTGAAACTTCAAAAACATAACTCCTGCCCCAGTTTTCTTGCTTGGGGATTTTTATATTTACACTATGTGGAGCTATGCACACTATGGTGCACTATGACCGAGCCGTGAGGCGCCTACGTATTCTCTTTGAGGAATCATGTCAAACGTAGTTCCTACGGTTCCTCTGTTTTTCTTATGACCTTTATCTTGTTTTTATTTTTCTTTTCTTTTCTTTTCTTTTTTTCATATATTTTTTCCCATTAGTGATTCCAAAAGAGGGGTATGAAAGAATAAATAAGGCTCAAAGGGGGAAGCAAAGGTTAAAAGTGTTTGGATAGAAGAAAGAATTGCCTCCGTCATTTCATTATCCAATAAGTACCAAGTACAAACAAACGAACCAATAACTATCCTAATCAAAGAAATTACGCATAATATCTTTTGACTGCATCAGAATTGATAGCCATGTCGACGCATCTTCCTTCGATATATGTTAGACATAAAGCGCCATTGGATAACACTCTGGTCACAACATAAGGCCCTTGCCAATTTGGTGCGAACTTGCCTTTTGCTTCGATCTGATGTGGGAGGATCCGTTTCAATACTTATTGCCCTACTTCAAATTTTCTGGGGCGCACCTTCTTATTGTATGCCCTTGCCATTCTTTTCTGATATAACTGGCCATTACACACTGCTGCCAATCTTTTTTCATCTATTAAGCTCAACTGCTCCAGTCGAGCTTTGACCCATTCATCGTCGTCAATCCCGGCTTCAGCGACAATTCGGAGGGACAAAATTTCGACCTCTGCTGGTATTACTGCTTTAGTTCCGTATACCAACAAATAAGGAGTTGCACCTACGGAAGTTCGGACTGTAGTGCGATAACCCAACAAGGCAAAGGGTAATTTCTCATGCCATTGTCTAGATCCTTCTACCATCTTCCTCAGTATCTTCTTGATGTTCTTATTGGTTGCTTCAACTGCTCCATTCACCTTGGGACGATATGGGGTGGAATTGCGGTGTGTAATCTTAAACTGTTGGCATACCTCCCTCATCAAATTGCTATTAAGATTTGCACCATTATCCGTGATGATCACTTTTGGGACCCCAAATCTGCAGATGATATGGGAGCGAACAAAATCCACCACTGCCTTCTTGGTTACCGACTTGAAAGTTTTAGCTTCAACCCACTTGGTGAAGTAGTCGATGGTCACCAGAATGAACCTATGGTCGTTGGTTGCTGCCGGCTCAATAGGCCCAATGACATCCATGCCCCATGCAACAAATGGCCATGGCGCTGACATTGTATGCAATTCTATCGGCGGAGAATGAATCAGATCTTCGTGTATCTGACATTGATGGCATTTCCTCACGAAATTGACACAATCATGCTCCATAGTGAGCCAATAGTACCCTGCTCGAAGAATCTTCTTTGCCAATACATATCTGCTCATATGTGGCCCACAGACTCTAGCATGCACCTCTGCCATAACTGTCGTGGCTTGACCGGCGTCTATACATCTTAGCAATCCCAAGTCTTGGGTTCTTCTGTACAACACTCCTCCACTGAGGAAGAAACCATTTGACAAACGCCGAATGGCTCTTTTTTGGTCTCCGGTGGCCTGCTCCGGATATATCACCATCTTGAGGTACTCCTTTATGTCATAAAACCATGGCTCGCCATCCACTTCCTCCTCTACCACATTGCAATAAGCATGCTGATCACGAACCTGAATGTGCAATGGGTCAATATACATTTTGTCGGGGGTGGTGTAACATCGATGCTAAGGTGGCCAATGCATCGGCAACCTCATTATGAATTCTTGGGATGTCTCTGAATTCCACTGATCGAAATTGCTTGCTCAGATCGTGCAAACATTGTCGATATGGTATGAGTTTCAAATCCCGTGTTTCCCACTCACCCTGAATCTGATGCACCAGGAGGTCCGAGTCTCCCAAGACCAAAACGTCCTGGACATCCATGTCTGCAGCTAGTCGCAGACCCAAAATGCATGCTTCATACTCGGCCATGTTGTTGGTACAATAGAAACGTAGCTGAGCTGTAATAGGATAGTGACGTCCTGTTTCAAAAATGAGTACCGCTCCTATTCCAACCCCTTTCGTGTTTGCGGCTCCATCAAAGAAAAGCTTCCAACTTGGTTCCTCGGGTAATTCCAGCTCACCTATATGCATTACTTCCTCGTCCGGAAAATACGTCCTCAATGGCTCGTATTCTTCATCAACAGGATTCTCGGCCAAGTGATCGGCCAGCGCTTGGGCTTTCATGGCCGTCCTCGTCACATAGACGATATCAAACTCTGTGAGCAAAATTTGCCATTTTGCTAACCTCCCTGTAGGCATAGGTTTCTGGAAAATGTACTTTAATGGATCCAAACGGGAAATGAGCTAAGTAGTATATGAGGATAAGTAGTGCTTCAACTTCTGAGCCACCCAAGTTAGGGCGCAACATGTCCTCTCGAGTTGAGTGTACTTGACCTCGTATACTGTAAACTTCTTGCTAAGATAATAAATGGCCCGCTCCTTCCTTCCTGTAATGTCGTGTTGCCCAAACACACAGCCAAACGAATCTCTAGGACCGTCAGATAAAAAATTAATGGTCTCCCCGGCTCAGGTGGAACCAACACAGGTGGATTGGACAGCTATCCTTTGATCTGGTCGAAAGCCTCTTGACACTCCGCCGTCCAGTCTACCGCAACATCTTTCTTCAGCAGCCGAAATATGGGTTCACAAGTCGCCGTGAGTTGAGCGATGAACCTGCTGATATAATATAGTCTTCCCAACAGACTCATTACCGCCGTTTTGTTCTTTGGCGGTGGCAAATCTTGGATGGATTTGATCATGGATGGGTCCAACTCAATACCCCGTCAACTGACGATGAATCCTAACAGCTTTCCTGATGGAACCCCAAAGGCACATTTGGCCGGGTTGAGCTTAATATCATACCTTCGAAGTCTTTGAAAGAACTTCCTTAGGTCTGCTACATGGTCTTCCTGACACCAAGACTTTATGATCACATCATCTACGTACACTTCAATTTCTTTGTGTATAATGTCATGAAACACAGTAGTCATTGCTCGAATGTACGTTGCCCCAGCATTCTTCAATCCGAATGGCATTACCCGGTAGCAGTAAGTTCCCCATGGCGTAATGAAATCCGTCTTTTCCACATCTTCTTCATCCATTAAGATCTGATGATATCCTGCATAGCAGTCCACAAAGGATCCGATCTCGCGCCCAGCGCAATTATCGATCAGGATATGGATGTTGGGTAATGGAAAATTATCCTTCGGACTTGCCTTGTTGAGATTGCGGTAGTCGACACATACCCTGATTTTCCCATCCTTTTTCGGCACTGGTACCACATTGGCCAACCAATCGGGATATCGAGTGACCCGAATAACTTTTGTCTGCAGCTGTTTGGTCACTTCTTCTTTGATCTTCACACTCATATCCGTCTTAAACTTCCTTAGTTTTTGCTTGACCGAAGGGTATGCCGGGTCAGTGGGTAATTTGTGAACCACTAGATCGGTGCTTAATCCCGGCATATCATCATATGACCATGCAAAAACATCTTTGAACTCAATGAGGGCTTTGATTAATTCCTCCCTGATGTTTGGCTCAATGTGGATGCTGATTTTGGTTTCTCTGACATTATCTGCATCCCCTAGATTTACAGCCTCGGTGTCATTCAGATTAGGCTTGGGTTTCTCTTCGAATTGGCACAATTCTCAGTTTATTTCTTCGAAGGCTTCATCCTCGTCATATTCAGACTCATCGCCATGACCGATCTCTTGTATAATTAAGTCGGAGTCAGATTGATTTATTAGACTAGTTTGAAGATCCGTTGTGCATGCCATGTCATTAGAACCAGTAAAAAGAGAACTGTTCAGAAAGAGAAAAGAACAAAACAAAATTAAAATGAGACAGGAAAAGAGAATTTTATTAAAAATGCGGGATAACAGAGTTCACACTTTACAAAATAAAATGAGATTTGGATTACACCCTGGAATAATCCGAAAAACAAGAAAGAAAAATCAAAGCCTACTACCAGGACTCCCCCGGGTAGGAAGAGGAGTAACCGTCCAATTGTTGGTATTGGCCTTAGGCCCCACAAACTGTATGTCTGCTATGCTGGAACCCTCTCCAACTTCTATCACATGGACATCAGCAAACAACCTTTCGAAGCTCTGATTCAAATCCCCGTCCATCCCAATCAATGGTCCGAGAATTTTCGGGACCGGTGACCCCTTGGCACTTGCTCTAATAAAGGATCTGGAGAGACGCGGTATTGGTTTGGGAAGAAACCAAACTCTCTTCTTCATTTTCCGCGCTCGCTTTACATCTGCCGCAGTAGGTTTGAACCCCAATCCAAAGGTCTCTAAATTCTTGGGCAAGGAGACAGGTTGAACAATCCCTTGAAGCTCAGCCCCCAGGCCTTTTCCTGGCACAAACCCATTACCCAGCATCTCTGAAACCATCATGACGGTTGCGGAAGCTACCCTGGGGTGTGGAATGCTTTCACCCTCGGTAATCTTGTTTGCTGATACTGCATCAAAAATCTGGTAAACCCAGGGACCTTTGTCATCATTGGTTTCTATGAAGGGCACAATGGCGCCTCCCATGGTGCATGCAGTGTCTTCCCCATGCAGCACGACATCTTGTCTGTCCCATTCGAACTTGACCATTTGATGCAAGGTGGATGGCACCGCTTTGGCTGCGTGGATCCACGGTCGTCCCAACAGAAGGTTATAAGATACCGCGGCATCCAATACCTGGAACTCCATGGTAAACTGGACCGGGCTGATGGTCAACTAAAGTATAATATCCCCCACGGTGGCCGTTCCACTTCAGTCAAATCCTCGGACGCAAATGTTGTTCTTGTGGATTCTACCATGGTCAATCTTCAACTGGTTCAGGGTGGATAATGGACAAATATTGGCACTTGAACCGTTATCCACCAACGCCCGAGTAACTGCCGTATCTTCACATTTGACAGTCAAGTAGAGAGCTTTATTATGTTCCGGGCCTTCCACTGGCAGATCATATTAGAGAACGTTACCCTGTTTACCTCAAAAATTTTGTTGGCAATCGTTTCAAGGTGGTTTACTGAAATTTCATTGGGCACATGAGCTTCATTCAGTTTCTTCATCAGGGCCCGGCGATGCTCATCCGAATGGATCAATAATGATAACAACGAGATCTGGGCCGGTGTTTTCTTCAGTTGTTCGACCACAGAGTAATCCTGCACTTTCATCTTTTTCAAGAACTCCTCCGCCTCTTCTTCTGACACGGGTTTCTTTGTTACTGCCGGGTTGGACCTTCTCAACTCCACGGGAGCAAAACATCGTCCCGGCCGAGTCAGCCCCTGCGCCTCACAACTATCCTCCTCCACTTGCTTTCCCTTATACATTACCACTGCCTTTTCATACTTCCAAGGCACGGCCTTGCTATCAATCATTGGCAATTGGACTACCGGCTTTATGATGGCCGGTTCCCTGCAGACTCCTTTCACAACAATTACGGGTGTGGATGATGTTCCCGATACCACCAATTTGGTTGGCTCTGGTTTCCTTGTTGTCGTGGATGGACTTTTCCCTAATATCACCACTGGCTTGACATCTTCCCCCTTCAACTGTACCCCTGCTTCCCCACCGGTAGATTCTTCTTTCGGAGCAACATGGATCATCATCACTGTCTGTGAGGGTTTCCTCGGCTTTCCTCCCTTGTATACCAACTCGATCATGTGAGCTTCGTGGTGTACTGGCAATGGGTTCTGGTTGATGTTGGGTGCCTCCGGCATCTGGACCTCGATCTTGTTGGCATCAATAAGATCTTGTATTGCATGCCTCAACCTCCAACATTTTTCGGTATCATGCCCTAGCATTCCTGAGTAGTACTCACAGCTTATCGATAGGTCCAAAATAGCAGCTTGATTTCCTCGAAAGCCCGCCCCTGGAGGGTTCTTGTATGCCCTTGGTGGAGGATAGGCGTTTTGTGGTGGATGGTATGTGTTCTGTGGAGGTGGATATGTGTTTTGGGGAGCCGGCGCGCGCCATTGCGAGCAAACCGGAGGCTGAGTGTATGTTTGGGCGTGGTGCACGGAGAAGTGTGGTTCTTGAGGTGGATAGTAATGTTGTGGCGGGCTGTATGGATAATTTAGCCAGCGGGGTCTGGGTTGGTTGTAGTATGGTTTGCCGGACCTGGACCAACCGCCTGTCTCAACTGTGGCGACTTCTTCTTTCTTCTTCCTTCCCAGCGCACCTCCCATGCCGCTCTGAATAGCCTGGGTCGTTGCTTTGAGCGTTGAGTAATTCAGGATTTTATCGGACCTCAGTCCCTCCTCTATCATAACCCCTATCTTTACTACTTCAATGAAGTATTTTCCAACTGTCGTCACCAAGTGACCAAAGTAAGTTGGATCCAACGTTTGCAGGAAGTAGTCCACCATTTCTACCTCTCTCATGGGAGGATCAACCCTGGCTGCCTGTTCTCTCCAGCGGAAACTAAACTCGCGAAAGCTTTCCCCAGGCTTCTTTCCGGTCCTCAGTAATGTGAGACGGTCAGGGACTATCTCGAGATTGTATTGAAAGTGACCCGCGAAAGCCTGCGCTAGATCATCCCAAGTGTACCATCTGCTGGGATCTTGCCTGGTATACCATTCCAATGCCGATCCACTCAAGCTTTGACCAAAATAAGCTATCAGTAGCTCATCTTTGCCGCCTGCTCCTCTCATTTTGCTACAAAAGCCCCGCAAATGTGCCATAGGATCACCGTGCCCTTCATATAAGTCAAACTTAGGCATCTTGAACCCTGCCGGGAGTTGGACGTCCGGGAAAGGGCATAGATCCTTGTAGGCCACGCTGACCTGGTTGCCCAATCCATGCATACTCCTGAAGGATTGCTCCAGGCTTTTGAACTTCCTCATTACCTCATCCTGCTCTGGCACCTTAACCGGCTTTTCAATCTCCGCCGGGACCTCCAAGTGCGGATTATAGGTATGGGGTTCTGGTGCATTGAATGTGGGTTCAGGGGGATAGTACTGCGCATCGTGAGCCAGAAACAACGGCTCACTGGTTGATCTTTGCAGTGTGGCTGGTGTGGGTCCCATAAAAGTGAGAACATTTGATGGTGGGAAAGGTTGATGGGGTGGTGGAGCTTGGGAATCATAGGGGTTTCTCTCCTGATAATAGCGGTGATTCGGGAGGCTTGTTGAAGGGCCAGAGTGAGGGTATTCCGGCATATGCCCTAGTGGCTCAGGGCTCTTTTGTACTTTAGCCAAGGCTAACTGCCTCTCTATCTTCTCCATTGCCTCTTTCAGCAACTGGCTTATTGGCCTTTCTTCCTCGGCACTATTTTTTGAAGTAGTCATGATTATTGGTATAGGTCCCTTGGATCTGGTTTGATAAGGATGTGTTGCTAGAACGCTTTAACAACTAACTGTCTGGTATTTGTGGAAAACAACAAACTTGTTAGCGTTAGAGTTTAACAGATTTGGTAATAGCACATGGGGGATGCAATGCTCCTAAGTAGTTAACCATTTCTAGCATGTTTTTGCTTCAACCGCATGCGTCATCCCGGCTTGCTTTATTTGTGCCTTTAAAGTGTTTTGGGAACCCCCAATTTTTCTCTCTATTATTCTTTCTTTTTTCCTTCTCTCTTTTTTTCCTTTTTCTTTTTTTTTTTTTTTCTTTTCTTTCTTTTTAGTGGCGGTCGAATCTTATGTGGATTGCCTACGTATCACGTCCCCGCGTGAATCAGACCGGGTGTAGTTCTGCCACAAAGTAAGGACACAAAATTCTTTTGCAACCATTCAATTCATCACCAAAATTTGCTATTACAAACTATTGATTTCAAATGAAGAAGATAGCAAAAATACAGGTTCCAAAATTCTTAACCTGACTTGAAAAACAAAATATGGGAAGACAATGGACCCATAAAGCCAATAAACAAGACTCGAACTAGGGATACATTAAAGATTTCAACTTAGGTGCTCACGAGGCATCGTTCGGCCTTTCCGCGGACTTTGGTGTACTTCAAGCTCTTCAACTCATTCATGATCCGGTGGACGTAGCCCATGATGGAGGCGAGGGTATCACGAGGTATTTGCTCACATGCTAGGCATCTCATGTAGATGTAGTGCCCAATCTCATCAATCCTTCCTCGGATGTTGTCCCTTTCAACGAACAGTTGCTCTATTCGCCGGTTTTTTAGTCCCAGTATTTGAGCATTGTCGGCGAGTCGATCCTGAAACCTCTCCATTCGTTCTTCCATTCTGGCCATTAAATCATAACAGCGCCTTCTGTCTGTCCGGGCATCCCGGGCTTGTTTAAGGACCCGCTCCTGAAGAGTGGAGTTTGTTTCTCTCAATAGTCCAATGCTCATTTCAGAATCCCTTATGACTTGTTGTAGATGCTTTCTCCGTGCCATTGTTCCTTTTGCCCATCTGACCCGCATTCTTGCTATGCAAGCCTCGGATCTCTCCAAGTCTTCTCGGCTTTTGCTGACTTGATTTCTCAACTCTGCTATCAACCTTTCATCGGAGCGACATTTCTGTCGGTCACCGTTACTCTTACTGACTTGGCGAACTCGGGCTTTTAGTGCCTGGTTTTCTTTGGCTAATTTGTTCTTTTCACCCTGCTCTAAGGCGACTTGCACGTTGTTTTCAAATATAAGCCTTTCAACTTGTTGCTTCAGCTTCCTGATTTCAGCCCGGTAGCCTTCCTCTCTCATTAACCAACCCCACTGTTCCTGCGAATCATCCGTAAATTGTTGGACGTGAGCTCTTTTAGCAGGTCTTTGACGAATCTGGAACCTTCTCTCGAACCAAACATCGTACTTTGGGTCTACCTCACCCTTAGCCAGTTCTCGAACCATAGTCTTGGGCTCAAGGAATCTACATTCGTGCCACAGCTTTCTAGTTTTTCCTTCGGGGAATACGACTCCTGGGCTCAGCTCAATGGCGTGCTTGCTTAGATCCTCATCAGTGGGAATTACTTGAAATCTTCCTAGCTGGCGCAATACCCGATGAGGGGCATATGGTTGGATGCTGCGAAGTCCTATCAAAAGAATATGACATTCCTCGGCCGCCATGTATATTACCTCAGTATCAGACAACCACCCAAATGCCCATTCAATCTGGTCGGCTGTTGTTGACCTCAATCGTGTAAGCCATGCTTCGACACCTTCGGGGAATACAATGCCTGTCATTCATTTCTCAAAACTGCTGATACAGTTTTTTTCGGTTAACCCGTGGTTCATGTATCCCGCTCGGTGACAGAGGTGTTCTTGCATCCACAGTTGGAGTAACAGATTGCATCCCTGGAAGAAATTGCCTCCTTCTCGGCATATAGTTAAAGCTCGGTAGATTTCGGACAAAATCAAAGGAACCACGGTACTATTAGTTCTTTTGATTGCAACATCAGTCATCCCTACAAGGCCTCTCTATTCTCTTATCTTTGCGGGGACAGACCACGATTCCCAGGAATGCTGTTATGAATGCCAAAGTACGTCTCGCCTCCCACTTGTTTCTGTTCCCAGCATGAATTAGTCCGAGGTTTGGCTCTTCAAAACCCTGAGGTACTATACCGTTGATATAAAAATTGGAGAGCACAACATCCTCTCGACAAATCATCACTTTGCACCTTCCGACTAATGCTTAGCAAATCCAAAAACCCATGCGGAGATACTGGTCTTGGTGAAAGTAAATATTGTCCTCTTAATTTCCCATTCAATCCCGCATATCCGGCGATTTCCTCTAGGGTAGGTGAAAGTTCAAAGTCAACAAAACAGAATACATTGCGGGTTGGGTCCCAGAACGGTATTAGAGCCTCGAGGATATCTGTCCTTGGCTTGATATTCAGCAGATTGACAAAACCTCCCAAAACTCTTCCCACTATCTCTTTACTATCGCCTTCCAGATCATTCCACCACATGTGGAGTTGTAGAGGGACCTCGCTAAAGACTGAGAATGGTTTGTTTTGATTTGTGCTTATCCTGCACATTTATTAAGGTGATTAAAGAAGGAAAACTTTTATTAGACTCAAAACAAAACTATCTATGTTCCATTTTTTTTTGTTTTTTAATTGGAAATGAAGGACTTGGTGTTCAGATACGGCCTTTCAGCACTTCGGGGACGAAGATTTTAAGGCTGTGTAGGTCTACCGGTCAAAAAATCACAAAAATGGCTGTTTATGCAAATTCAGCCTTCCGGCGTCCCTTTCGGGAATACTCGGCTATTTATGGCAAAACAGCCTGACTTGATTTATTTTTCTGATGAAATTAGCATTTGACATATTTCGGTTATTTTAGCAAAAGGGGAGGTTGGACCCGATTAGGGCTGCCTATGTATCTCACATCCGGTGAGAATCAAACCGGCGTAGTTCGCCCAATTAAACAAACTATTTTGAAACATTTCAAGCAAAATAAATGAAAATAAAAAAAACAACTTTTTAAAAACAACCTATTTTCGCTTCCGTTGGCAAATAAACTATTTTGAAACAAAAATCAAGACTCTTTTCTTTTCCCATAACAGAACAAACTATTTTTCATTTTCCATTTTTGCAGACCAGACAAACTAAAAATGATAGACTCTTTTTTTTCTCTGAATAAAACAACTATATTAAAAATAAAATATTTTTTCAAAATTTCGGCAGAGTTCGATAGTATTTGAGTATTGGTTTTTCCAAAATCATCAATTAACTCTTCAACTGCTATTTTTCTCTTTTTTTTTAATTATTTTTTTTTATTTTGTTTAAATTTCTAGCATTCCCGATATTCAGAAGCCGGTCAACATGCAAGCCCGAGCAAATAAATGCATAGAAAACGAATAGGATGCATCAGGATGGTCTTTTCATTTCAGGTTGCTAGCCCAAGACGGACCCAACCCCTGTGTTAAGTCCCCTAAGTCAACATGCACATGATGCAGATAAGCGTTCCTACTAGGGATCCGGCATGAAGTTGAGTTATTCTAGGTTCAGAACCTGGGTGTTTGTTCTAGACCTGGCTTACCCGAGCGGACAACTCGGACCGGGGGGGGGGTAGCGTACCGGGAATACAGAAGCTTTACCGGCTTTGCAACTTGTCCGAACCTCGTTCTAAATTGGGATTTGACGCTATACAGAAAAGAAGTCGTACGAAGTACACCCTTCTTCATAATTCAGAAGACTCAGAGAGGAGATGGATTTCGGCACAGTTTATATACAGTTCACGTAATATCAAAGCGGTAAAAGGCAACCAATTAGCACATTGAGCCCAAACATGTAACAAAATCAGATAAAACAAAATATAACAATTTATCTAAGCTCGAATTTCTAACCCTGAACCAGTGGTTCTGGGTCAATGGGGTCCCCAGCAGAGTCGCCAGAGCTGTCACACCTCCTTTTTCCGTCCCCGCGAGGGGCGTAGGAGTTTTTCCAATTAAAGGACAATCGAAACGGAATTTGTTTATTTATTTCAGAGTCGCCACTTGGGAGATTTAGGGTGTCCCAAGTCACCAATTTAATCCCGAATCGAGGAAAAGAATGTGATAGCATCAAGAACAAGGATATAGTTAAGGACAATGATAGAGATGATAGAGTTTTGGAAGCTCTAAGGCCATTTACAAGATCTCAAGCTAAAGAGTTGCAAGCTAAGGTTGCTAGACTTTAATGGCAAATAAAGAAGCTTTTAATTGTAGAGGAAGAGCTCAAGCCCAAAGGAGATGAATTGTCCAAGTTTTACAACTATTTGGTAGTCCAAATTGAAGTCCAAGAGGAGGAAAATTGGGTTACCAAATCAGCCCTTGAAGTCCACCAATAGGGCTCAAAATGACCTTAAAAGAGGTCCAAAAGGGGGTGTTTCAAAAGGAGCCCAATTGGAGTCCAAACCAATGGCCCAAACTAGTTATTTTAAGGCCCAAATCTGCCCCAAAGGGTCTTGGCCGCCCCCACCTAATTTTAATGACTTTTCTTACTCTTTAGCAACCACCCTACCTAATTGTAATGACTTTGTATGCCTTAGCAACCACCCTACCTAATTTTAAGGACTTTTATGCCTTAGTATTCCTATAAATAGGGAGTTCTTCTCATTCATAAGATACAACATTTATTGATTAAGTATATCATACTTTGAGAGTTCTTTTGAACCTTTGTTACTTGTGCTTTGAGATTTATCTTTCAACCTTTACTAGTTCTTAGTTCAAGGTAGTAAGATTACTTCTCTTTTATGATATCTTTGATTCCTTTGTGGTATTCTTAGAAGGCGATTAATACTAGTTATTAATTGTTGTCTCAAGTTACTCGTAAAGTGGTCAAGATCCGAATCTATTGTTTTGATTTGCTTTTTAAGTAAAGGCGTTTGATTTCTTCCATAAATCAAGACGTTGTTACTTTGATCTTGTCAAGGCTATAGAACTTACGTTCTTGGAAGTTCTTGGAATTCTTTCCTTGAATTCGTCCCATATCCTTTATTTTCATCTCTTTAATTCTAGTTGTTCAATTCCTTGTTGTTATTGTTTCCGCATTTACTTCTCAAATTCTTACTCTAATTTGGATTCCCGACCTAGTTGTTATCAAGTGGTATCAGAGCGGTTTTTATCAAGATTTCGTTCTTGGTAAGTCTTGGGATTTCTTGAATACTAAGAGCAAAGAAAAAAAAATTAAAAAAAAAAGAAGCGAAAATCAGTTTTTAGAACAAAAAAAATAGAATTGAGTGCTCTCCGGGATATTTCTTTTGTATCTAATTTGTTACCAAAAATTAACAAAGGAAACAAGAAGAGGGGATCCTAGATTTTCTTACTCTTTCTAATCTAAACATATAATCCTTTCCTTTTTGTTCGCGTCATGTTTCAACCGAGCCTAATAGTTCTAGGATTTGGTTTTTCTTTCATTAGTTCCCCAAAAATCTGAATTTTACTACTAAGAATTTCATACGAGTTGGGTTTAATTATAAATCTACAAAGTATTTTGTTCAAAGGTTATTCCGAGAAAAAAAAAGAGAGCTAATTTTTGTGATACAGTTTACACTTTTTTTTTAAAAGATGTCGCGTACAGGTAGTGATGATGAACGAAGGGTTCTCCAAGAAGCTGAAATCAAAGCAAGAAATGATTTTACCTTGCAAGCTATGCATCAACAATTTGAAAGGTTGAATTTGCAACTCCAAGAGATGAGGGATACCATTGCTGATCAAAATGATACAATAGCTGAACTTAGGAGGGAAAATAATGTTAGACCCCAAGCTAGGAGAAATGTACCCCATGCTCCCATTGTAAATCAAGAAAACCCTATAGATGATTTTAATGATATTGATTTTGATAGGGTGGGAAGAGATAGGAGGGGACAAAGAGGTAGAGTAGAAGATGACAATATAAGTAGTATAAAGATGAAGATGCCATCATTCAAGGGAGCAAGGGACCCAGACTTGTACCTTGATTGGGAGAGAAAGGTTGAAGCCATCTTTGATTGTCACAACTACTCTGAGGGTAAGAAAGTTAAACTTGCTGTTGTTGAGTTTTCTGACTATGCTGCTATTTGGTGGAAAAAGCTTGCTAGGGACAGATTGCAAGAAGGACAAGCACCAGTTGCTACTTGGGCTGAGATGAAGAGGGTGATGAGGAAGAGATTCGTGCCATCACACTTTCAAAGAGAGCTACAACAACGTCTTCAAACATTGAAGCAAGGGTCCATGTCTGTGGATGAGTACTTTAAGGCTATGGATATGGCTATGATCCAAGCTAATTGTACAGAGGAAGAAGAGGCTACAATGGCTAGGTTTTTAAATGGTTTAAATAAGGAAATAGCTGATGTAGTAGAATTACAACAATATGTAACAATAGATGAGTTAGTTGATTTGTCTGTAAAGATAGAAAATCAAAATAAAAGAAAGCAGACTAGCTCGTGGAAAGGTCGGACAAGCACCATCTCCAAGAATCCATGGCCATATCATGAGATGAAGAGTTCTTCTAGACCTCAAGAAGACAAGGGTAAAGGTAAATTTGAGAACAAAGAGGGAGGTAAAACCTTTAACCCTAAACCTTTTACACCTTCTAGTTCTTATTCAATGTCATAAATGTAAAGGAAGGGGACATATGATGCATGAATGTCCAAGTAGAAGAAACATCATTCTTAGAGAAGATGGAGGATATGAGAGTGAAAGAGGTGAGGGAGAAGAAGAGGGAGATGTGAGTGATGAAGATGATGTAGAACTACCTAATGAGGGCATGATTGGGGTAGTTAGAAGGATTATGACTATCAATTTGGCAAGCAATAGTGAAGAACAAAGGGAGAATATATTCCATACTAGGTGTGGGATAAAGGGAAAAACTTGCTCTATGATCATTGATAGTGGTAGTTGTGCTAATGTGGTGAGTTCATACTTTGTGGAAAAATTGGGACTTGCCTGCATGAAACACCCTACTCCATATAGACTCCAATGGTTAAATGATAGTGGTGAACTAAAGGTAAACAAACAGTGCATGATTTCATTTAATGTTGGTAGATATGAGGATGATATTCTTTGTGACATAATACCTATGCAAGCTTGTCATATCTTACTGGGTCGTCCTTGGCAGTATGACAGGAATGTTTTTCATGATGGAAGAAAGAATAGATATTCTCTTGAACTAAATGGCAGGAAATTTACTCTTGCACCTTTATCTCCTTCTCAAGTGTTTGAAGATCAAAAGAGATTAAGAGAAACAATGGGAAAACCAAGGGGAGAGATAAAAAGTGAGCTTGAGGAAAAAGAAAAGAAAGAAGGCCAAGAATTAGAAAAAAAGAGAGATGGCCGAGAGAAAGAGAGAGAGGGCAGCAATTTGAGAGAAGAGATAAAAAAGGGTTTGAATGAAAAAATAGACAGTCTTGGTGAGAGGAAAGAGGTTAAGGAAAGAAAAAAAGAGAGTTTTTATATAAAAACCAAAGAGTGTTTAAATGCAAGAAAAGAGGGGCTGCCCATAATACTACTTACTTACAAAGAGACTTTGATTAATTCTGAGTTGCTAACTTCTTCTTTGCCAAGTAGTATTTCTTCTCTTTTGCAGGATTTTGAAGATGTCTTTCCAGAAGATATTCCTAATGGATTGCCACCTTTACGTGGCATTGAGCATCAAATTGATTTTGTACCTGGATCACAAATCCCAAATAGGCCAGCCTATAGGAGTAATCCAGAAGAGACAAAAGAACTTCAAAGGCAAGTTGAGGAGTTGCTTGAGAAAGGTTTTGTGAGAGAGAGCATGAGCCCTTGCTCGGTTCCCGTCCTATTGGTACCAAAAAAGGATGGAACTTGGAGGATGTGCGTGGATTGTAGAGCAATCAACAAGATTACGGTAAAGTATCGCCACCCTATTCCTCATCTTGATGACATGTTGGATCAATTACATGGATCCAAAATCTTTTCTAAAATTGATCTAAAAAGTGGTTACCATCAGATTCGAATGAATCCTGGAGATGAATGGAAAACTGCTTTTAAGACCAAATATGGGCTTTATGAGTGGTTAGTTATGCCTTTCGGCTTGACTAATGCACCTAGCACTTTCATGAGATTAATGAATCATGTTTTTAAGGATTTTCATGGAAAATTTGTTGTGGTGTACTTCGATGATATCTTGGTCTTTTCTAACACTTTAGAAGAGCATGTAGAACACCTAAAACAAGTTTTTGAAGTTCTTAGAAAGCAATTTTTATTTGCTAATCTTAAAAAGTGTACTTTTTATGTGGATCGTGTGATTTTCTTGGGTTTTGTAGTTAGTTCTAAAGGAGTTGAGGTTGATGAAGAGAAAATCAAAGCAATAAAAGAATGGCCTAAACCTAAGAGTGTAACTGAAGTTAGGAGTTTTCATGGACTTGCTAGTTTTTATAGGAGGTTTGTGAGAGACTTTAGTACCATTGCTTCTCCTTTAACTGAAGTTATTAAAAAGGATAAGATTTTTAAATGGGGAAAAGAACAAGATGATGCTTTTAACTTGTTGAAAGAAAAGTTATGTTCTGCTCCATTGTTACAATTGCCTGATTTTTCTAAATCTTTTGAAATTGAATGTGATGCTTCGGGCAAAGGAATAGGTGTTGTTTTGATGCAAGATTCTAAACCTATTGCCTACTTTAGTGAAAAGTTAAGTGGAGCCACATTGAACTATTCCACTTATGACAAAGAGTTATATGCTTTGGTAAGGGCTTTAGCCACATGGCAACATTACCTGTGGCCAAGAGAGTTTGTCATTAAAACTGATCATGAATCCTTGAAATACTTGAAGAGTCAAGGTAAGCTTAGTAGAAGGCATGCTAAGTGGGTTGAATTCATTGAAACGTTTCCTTATGTAATTTCTTACAAACAAGGGAAAGAAAATGTTGTTGCTGATGCACTTTCAAGGAGGTATATCTTAGTTTCTACCCTGACTTCTAAATTAATGGGTTTTGATCAAATCAAGGGACTTTATGCTAATGACGTTGATTTTGGCAAAATTTTTGCAGATTGTAAGTTGAGTCCTTTTGAGAGGTTTAACCTCCAAGATGGCTTTCTCTTTAAGGAAAATAAGTTGTGTATTCCTAATTGCTCTTTACGTGAAGTATTTGTAAGGGAAGCACATTGTGGAGGGCTTATGGGACACTTTGGAGTCCCAAAGACACTAGACATATTGGCCGAAAATTTCTTTTGGCCTGGAATGAGAAAAGATGTTGAAAGAATGTGCGCACAGTGTTTGGAATGTAAACAAGCTAAATCTAAAGTGTTACCACATGGTCTTTACACGCCATTACCTGTTCCTACTTCGCCTTGGATTGATATTTCCATGGATTTTGTGTTAGGTTTGCCTAGAACAAGATATGGTAGGGATAGTATTTTTGTTGTGGTAGATAGGTTCTCCAAAATGGCTCACTTTATTCCTTGTTTAAAGACTAATGATGCCTCACATGTTGCTGGTCTTTTTGTAAAAGAGGTTGTCAAATTTCATGGTATACCTAGAACTATTGTTAGTGATAGGGATGCTAAGTTTTTGAGCCACTTTTGGCGTGTTTTTTGGGGGAAGTTAGGTACTAAATTGTTGTTTTCTACTTCTTGTCACCCACAAACTGATGGACAAACTGAAGTAGTTAATAGAACCTTAGGAAACATGTTGAGGGCTGTTTTGAAAGGTAAATTAACTTCATGGGAAGATCACTTACCTATGATTGAATTTGCTTACAATAGAACAATCCATTCTTCTACAGGTATGTCTCCTTTTGAGGTTGTTTATGGTTTTAATCCCTTCACTCCCCTTGATTTATTACCATTACAAACTAATGATATTGCTAATCTTGATGGTAGGACAAAGGCTGAGATGATGAAAAAAATTCATGAACAAACAAGGCTTGCAATTGAGAAGAAAAATGAGCAAACTGCCTTGAGAAAGAATAAGGGAAGAAAACAAGTTATTTTTAAACCTGGAGATTTAGTTTGGGTTCACTTTAGAAAGGAGAGATTTCCTTCCAAAAGGAAGTCAAAGTTGCATCCTAGAGGAGATGGCCCATTTCAAGTCCTTGAAAGGATTGGGGACAATGCTTACAAGTTGGACCTTCCTGGTGAGTTCCAAGTAAGTGCCACATTTAATGTTGCTGACTTATCTTTGTTTGATGTAGGATCGAATTCGAGGACGAATTCTTTTCAAGAAGGGGGGAATGATAGCATCAAGAACAAGGATATAGTTAAGGACAATGATAGAGATGATAGAGTTTTGGAAGCTCTAAGGCCATTTACAAGATCTCAAGCTAAAGAGTTGCAAGCTAAGGTTGCTAGACTTCAATGGCAAATAAAGAAGCTTTTAATTGTAGAGGAAGAGCTCAAGCCCAAAGGAGATGAATTGTCCAAGTTTTACAACTATTTGGTAGTCCAAATTGAAGTCCAAGAGGAGGAAAATTGGGTTACCAAATCAGCCCTTGAAGTCCACCAATAGGGCTCAAAATGACCTTAAAAGAGGTCCAAAAGGGGGTGTTTCAAAAGGAGCCCAATTGGAGTCCAAACCAATGGCCCAAACTAGTTGTTTTAAGGCCCAAATCTGCCCCAAAGGGTCTTGGCCGCCCCCACCTAATTTTAATGACTTTTCTTACTCTTTAGCAACCACCCTACCTAATTGTAATGACTTTGTATGCCTTAGCAACCACCCTACCTAATTTTAAGGACTTTTATGCCTTAGTATTCCTATAAATAGGGAGTTCTTCTCATTCATAAGATACAACATTTATTGATTAAGTATATCATACTTTGAGAGTTCTTTTGAACCTTTGTTACTTGTGCTTTGAGATTTATCTTTCAACCTTTACTAGTTCTTAGTTCAAGGTAGTAAGATTACTTCTCTTTTATGATATCTTTGATTCCTTTGTGGTATTCTTAGAAGGCGATTAATACTAGTTATTAATTGTTGTCTCAAGTTACTCGTAAAGTGGTCAAGATCCGAATCTATTGTTTTGATTTGCTTTTTAAGTAAAGGCGTTTGATTTCTTCCATAAATCAAGACGTTGTTACTTTGATCTTGTCAAGGCTATAGAACTTACGTTCTTGGAAGTTCTTGGAATTCTTTCCTTGAATTCGTCCCATATCCTTTATTTTCATCTCTTTAATTCTAGTTGTTCAATTCCTTGTTGTTATTGTTTCCGCATTTACTTCTCAAATTCTTACTCTAATTTGGATTCCCGACCTAGTTGTTATCAGAATGACTCTGTATTACAGTCCGCGAACCAGAAATCCGGATAAGGAATTCTGTTAACCCGAGAGAAGGTGTTAGGCATTCCCGAGTTTCGTGGTTCTAGCACGGTCGCTCAACTGTCACATTCGGCTTGTTTATCTGATTTTATACAATTATGAGCTCATGTGCAAATTTTAACTCTTTACCGCTTTCATTATATTTTTTAAGGAATGTGAACATCGTTTAAAAAACATGTCTTTGGATTGCGTCACATGAAATGCACCCGCAATCCGGAACATATTTTATTCAATGTTTTGGGATTTGGATTTGGGTCGCATGAAATGCACGCCCGAGTTTAAGAAGGTAAGATTAATTAAATCGCGCCTAAAGAGTCTAATGCATTATTATCTTTGGGGAAGGCAGTGACATTCACTAAACAGTCCATCCCAAATTCTAAGTATTTATTATGACCAATTATTGAGGGCCCCGCAATTTGCATTTTTATTTGGCGAGGCTCGTCTCGTTTTATTTAAAAGGTCGTCCTATAGCGACTATATTTTATATTGAGTTTGTCTCTAATAATGAAAGAAGAAGAACGGTCCAACTCTATTTACATGCTTACAAGTTAGTTATAGTCGGGTTCCGAATATGATTTGCCAAATTCGGAACATGACCGCATACCTGGGCAGTCGTTTAGATATCATGGGCCCAGGCCCAATCTGCATAACGTGAAACTCGACCTGGGCCATCCTTATTCCAATTTGGCCTAGTTAACCCATTTTGTACATGTTCAGCATTTATAAGGGGGCTGAAATGTAAAGTACTGCTTGTTTGATCAAGCAATATCCCTACCAATTAAAAAAAAAGCTATTTGTTTAAAGAAGTAACTATTGGATACCTAACATGCTTCTTGACAACAATGATGAACTAACAGAACAGGGCTACTGCAACATTAGTCCCTTTTAATTATAAGCAAAAACATAGAGTTCTCCGACTAAATGATATGTATAAAGGGTCAGTTACATCACAGCTAACTACATGGTTCTAGTAGAGAAAGTAAACTGTCATTCATACAACTAATGTTCAGTATATTTCTAAAGCGAATTCAAAATAACTTCAACTCTTCATTTTTGTATTCATGCTTCAAATTTCAACCTACATTGACCAATGTATCAGTTGTGTACCTGGTATAGGAAAGCAAAAGAAGAAGAGGAATGATCAGTACAGTAGTAGCATACACAGCAACAGCAGCAACAAGAAAAGCAGCACTCAGCAGCAAACAACCCAGCAGTTAGATTTTTGAAACCCAAACAAACCCAACAGGAAAACCCAATAATAACCAGGAGGAGGAACCAGCGACAGGTTTAAACCAAACAGAAAAACAGTGAACTTTCAAACCAACAGAAAACCAAGACACTCAACTGAAACAGTGTTCAACAAGTAAAGAAACCAGGAAAGCTAAACTGAAATCCAACAGTGTCCCAACACAGCAGACTGGTGCACGAAAGCAGTAATTTCTGATTTTTTTGTCAAACACCCCAGAAAAACAGCCTCGAACTCCTTAATGTGGAGTTTCAGCTTTAACACTCTATTTCTCTCAATTTCTGATGTCCACCCCCTACTCTCTCCTAAATGAGCCTATTTATAGGCAAAATATAGGCAAGCCCCAGGCTGCCTCGTTCCCTTCAGACCTCTACTCTGGCCATACCCCTTTATTTCCCATTATCAGGTGTTTCGTGCCCCAAATGGTATGGGCAGCTGACAATAACCAACTAATCCCCCATCAATTCATTTTATTATTACTCAAATGTTATGGGCCTATTATAATACTCAACTAACATCCCATGCTATCAAGTTGTGTTCCCCACTATTGCATTACTTTAATCATACTTCAGTACCCTACTGTCAGCCCAACTTAAACTAACCATTTCTGATCTTTTCAAACCCCAAACTACCCCTTTTAACCCCTGATTATTATTGTTTTAAACCAAGCTTCAACAGCCTAAGTTTGAACTTATGGAAGTTCAAACTCAACAACTGCCCAAGACCGACTTCTAACCATTTCCTACGTGCACTGCAACCATAAACCATTCCCAGCTAAATTCAAATAATCAGCTACATCACAATGGTTTGATCAAACGTGTGAGGCTTATCAGAAATAGACCATTTGAACATTCAGCCCTGTACAACTAATCGACGACGTTTATCTAATCGACTATACTAATTATAACATAGAACGATTAGTCGATAAACAAATAATGCGAATAGGACCCCGAATGGCTTCAGACAGCTTGGCACAAAACAGGGGAACAACATGAATAAAACACTCGACGACACTGATCAAATCGAGTATGTATCCTACTATACGCATTTAACAATGGACAGAAGAATAATCGACCAAATAAAAGGTCTTACGAAAATGGAAAAAAAAATGAAAGAAAACATCAGTAAAATCAACAAACTAACTACACATGCTAACAAACACAAACATCATTCAAACAGAAATAGAAAAGAAAAGGAAAACTCACTGTGGAAGCTCAACAACGAACGACCCAGGCCTGAACTGGATTTGACCATTTGAGGTCGAACAGACTTTAATCGAGGTGTTCTCAAATGAGAACACTTCGATTAAGGTCTATTAGACCCCAACCCTCCGTTTAAACTGGCCGGATTCCCAAAGTTCTTGTGTTCTTGGGTTTGAACAGTCCGATTTGGGGCTTGAGGATTTGTGGGTAGATTCGGACCAAACCAAACTTGGTTTGGTCACGAGTGAGGGCAGGGTAATGACTGGTGTGAATCTGGGGAGGGTTGGTGTAGATCAGGGTTTGGCTCGAATCTTCAGAAGAAGATTCGAGACGGTGTAGGTTGATTCGAACCCAGCGGTTTGTAGATCCGTGTCCAGGGGGGTTGGGTGCATCAGGGGTGTTATTTTGGTGGTCACCGACGTCATGGTTACCGAGTTTACGGTGAAGGTGAAGGGTGGTGGCTAGGATTTTGAACAGGGGTGTTAGGTTAATCTCTTGAGAGAGACGATAGGAGGGGGGGTGTTCGGATAGGGGGCTCGGGGGTATGATGAGGGGTTTATATATGGAACGTGGCAATTAACTTGAGCCGTTAGATCAAATGATCTCAACGGCTTGGATTAATTGGTGAGGGACAGGACGGGGTCGTTTGGTGTAAAAACGGGGTCGTTTGGTTTTAATGAGGGGCTGGGTCGACCCGGGTAAGCAGGTCAAGTTACGGGCGCGATCGTGGACCATTGGATGAGTATGGATGAACGGCTCAGATCCAACGCCCTATGCGGCGTCGTTTGGGGGCGTCCCTGGAAGGCCTGGTTTTGGACTGGGTCATTGTATTGGTTTGGGCCTGATTTCAGTTGAATTTTTGGCCCAAATCCGATATTTTCCTTCTTATAATTAAACAAAAATTCCTAAAAACCAAAATTAAACTACACAAATATTAATTAACACCTAACAACAGTTATCACACGAATTAAAATATTTAATAAAATTACCATGACAACAAAATAGAATAAAATGCCTATTTTTGTGATTTTCGCTTTTAAAAACCAAATTATGGTTAATTAATTCCTAAATGTGCCATTAATTCCTAGATGCCTACAACATGTATTTTTTTATATTTTTAACTAATTTAAAAATAAACACGCGCAGACAAAAATGCGAACAATACACGAAAAATAACACAAAACTCACAACAATTGCAAACAAACAAAAATTGTTTTATATTTTCTTTTTGGAATTTTGGGAGTAATTCTTATATAGGGCAAAAATCACATGCTTACAGGTTGCTACATGAACATTGTAGTTTGAAGCGTGAATTGTTCTTATTAATTTATCATATTGGTTTATTTATTCAATCTTGCGCTTAATTATTTGATTATTTGATCACCAATTGAATACTAGCTACGAATCTAGGATAGAACTCGGGAGAGGTAATTCTAAATTCCAAATAGGATCTTGTAGAGCAATGTCATGACCCAAAATCACATGTACTATGATGGAACATATCGTGATACTAGGAGAGCCGATAACTCACGATTAACAAGCATCTTCAATTCAAAACATACTGAAATAGGTTTAAGTAAATAAAATCTCATAATAACGGATGAAAACATCGCAACTCAATACATAATTTCTCAAAATCCGAGTGTCACTGAGTACATGAGCATCTACACAATAACATAGTCTGACTGCTAAAAATACTGTCTATGAAGGTAGAACAATATAAATAAAATAAAAAGATAAAGGAGGAGAGTCAAGGTATGCGAACACCAAGGCAGCTACCTCGAAAGTCTCCGAACTAAATAAGCTCCAACACTAGCAACCTCTGTGCCCGGAAGTACCTGGATCTGCACACGAAGTGCAGAGTGTAGAATGAGTACAACCGACCAGTGTACTCAATAAGTAACAAGACTAACCTTTCGGCTGAAAGCTGTGACGCACTCAACCAATACAGTCCAAATACAGAGTTTAACAATATAGAAATGACAGGAAATATGACAATAATATCTAAGAGACACTCATAATCAGTTGGTACACAGTACATGAATGTAGACATGCTTCCAAGTTTAATAGTTAAGCTCAGTACAGATGAAAATGCCAAGTATGACTAATATAAGGAATATTACATCTCTATTTCTACATGCCAATGTGCATATCAATGTGATACAACACAATCAAAAACCTCACATACTCACACTCTCCGAGAAATCAACCTGACTGTCTCAATTCTGGCTCATCACACTCAGTCACTCAGCATTGTACGGTACCTGCACTCACACTGCTGGTATGTCAGACTCCGGAGGGGCAGATCCTGCTCGAGCGCTAATATATGCCAATCTGGCATGTTGCAGCGTGTAGCCCGACCAATAAAGCCTAAAAGGCTTGCTGCGGTGTGCAGCCTGATCCACAAATCTCACTCACAACATGACTCTCAGGCCCCAACTCAGTCATCAATCTCTCTAGTCTCTCGGGCTCACAAATCTCATGCCAATTAGCCCAAACAATGATATATAACACAACAATAAATAGTAACAGATACTGAGATATGATATGCAAATGATGCAAGTGACTGAGTACAAAATTTCCATCTAAGCAAATAATTCAACAGTCTATGACCACAGTGGGTCTCAACAGGATAAGCGTATAGCCTAACATGATTTCTAACATGAAATTACAGCTCAATTACTCTAACACATAGAGATCACACAAATGGCTACAAGGTTTGATGAATACATAGTACCACGAAATTGACCGGATCATAATTTCTACAGTGCACGCTCACACGCCCGTCACCTAGCATGTGCATCACGTCAACACCAACCATATAACATGTAATTCAGGATTCATACCCTCAGAACCAAGTTTAGAAGTGTTACTTGCCTCAAGCCGTACAAATCTCTACTCCAATAAGCCCTTGCCTCGTGAATCGGCCTCCAAACGCCTCGAATCTAGCCATAAACAACTCGATACAATCAACTCAAGCTATAGGAATCAATTCCATATGAAAAAGCTAAGTTCTTTAACGAAAGTCAAAAAATAAATCCCCGACCCACGTCTCAGAATCCGATAAAATTTAAAAAAATCCAAACACCCATTCAACCACGAATCTAACCATACCAAAATTACTCAAATTAAATCCTAGGAAGTTTCTACAAATTTTCCCCAATTTTTCAACCCAAAACACTAATTAAATGATGTAAACAATGATATATTCATGTTATTTAATCAAATCCAAGTTAGAATCACTTACCCCAATCACTCGAAAATATCTCCAAGAATTGCCTCAATCCGAGCTCCAAAAATCAAATTGTGAAATATAACTCAAACCCTCGTTTTTGAAGACTTATATTCTTCCCGCGGATTACACCTCGCGATCACCGAATTTCCTTCACGATCACAAAGAACAAATTCTTTAGTAGCCCAAATCCTTCTACTCGAACACACAAAAAAGGTCGCAAACATAGTCAACAATTAACTCTGACCTACACGATCGCAAATATATCCACGCGACCCCGAAGAACAAGCGCATGGATCCCCCAGTCCCTCCTTTCCTCTTCGCGAACGCGACTTGACCCACGCGTTCGTGATTCACTGGCTCTCCAACATACGCGATTACAGAAAATAGCTCGCGGTCTCATAGAAGAAAATCCCAGCTGCCGCACCAACACTTCGCGATCGTGATCCTTCTCTCGCATTCGTGTAAAAGGATACCAGCACCAGCAAAATTAGCAGTCTTCCAAGTTCCAAAATGCACCGAACATGATCTGAATCACACCCGAGGCCCCCGGGACCTCAAGCAAACATACCAACAAGTCCTAAAATACGATACAAACTTAGTCGAGGCTTCAATCATATCAAAAAACATCACAAACACGAATCGCACCCAAATTAAAGCCAGATGAACTTATGAACTTCTAACTTCTATATTTGACATCGAAACCTATCAAATCAATCTGATTGACCTCAAATTTTGCACACAAGTTATAAATGACAATACCTATTCCAACTTCCAAAACCAAAATCCGAGCTTGGTAACAACAAAGTCTACTCTCTGTCAAACTTCTCAACTCTCCAAACTTCCATTTTTCCAGCTTTCGTCAATTCAAGCCAAAATCAACTACGGACCTCCAAATCACTATCCAAACACACTCCTAAGTCCAAAATTACCCTGCGGAGCTATCGAAACCGTCAAAACTCCATTCCGGAGCCATTTACACATAAGTCAACATCCGGTCAACTCTTTCAACTTAGGCTTCGGGACTAAGTGTCCCAAATCATTTTGAAACATCCCTGGAACCAAGCTAACCCCGCCGGCAAGTCAAACAGCAACAATTAAGCACAAAATAAGAAGTAAATGGGGAAATGGAGCTACAACACTCAAAACAACCAGCCGGGTCGTTACATCCCCCCCCTCTTAAACAAAAGTTCGTCCTCGAACGAGTCTAGAATCATGCATGGAGTCTCAAATAGGCATGGATATCTGCTCCGCATCTCCCACTCGGTCTCTTAAGTAGCCTCCTTGACTAGATGACCTCTCCACTGCACCTTCATTGAAGCTATGTTCTTCGACCTCAGTTTCAAACTTGCTGATCTAAAATGGCCACTGGCTCCCATCATAAGTCAAATCACCATCCAATTGAACTGTGCTGAAGTCCAAAACATGAGACGGACCGCTGATACACTTCTGGAGCATGGAAACATGAAACACTAGGTGAACACACGATAGTCTAGGCAGCAATGCAATCTTTTAAGCTACCTCCCCGTTCCTCTCAAGCACCTCAAACGAGCCAATATACCGAGGGCTCAACTTTCCCTTATTCCCGAACCTCATAACACCCTTCATGGGTGAAACTCTGAGTAGTACCTTCTGCCCCACTATGTAAGCAACATCACAAACCTTCCGATCGGCGTAGCTCTTCTGTCTTGACTGCGCCATGTGAAGCCGACCCTGAATCAACTTAACCTTGTCCAAAGCATCCTGAACCAAGTCAATACCCAATAGCCTAGCCTTACCCGGCTCAAACTAATCCACCAGAGACCGACATTGTCTCCCATACAAAGCCTCATACGAAGCCATATGAATGCTCGATTAGTAGCTGTTGTTGCAGGAAAACTCTACAAGTAGCAGAAACTGATCCCAAGAACCCCAAAATATATGACCGTTCGTCTGAGGGTGGAATGGCATACACAACTCAACTCGTGTTCCTAACTCTCACTGCACTGCTCTCCAAAACTCAATGTAAACTGCGTGCCTCGATCTGAAATGATGGACATCGGCATGTCGTAAAGGCGAATAATCTCGCGGATATAGATCTCAGCCACCCGCTCCGATGAATAAGTAGTCCCAGCTGGATTGAAATGTGCAAACTTGGTCAACCGATCCACAATCACCCAAATAACATCAAACATCCTCGAAGATCGTGGGAGCCAACCACAAAATCCATGGTGATACGCTCCCATTTTCACTCCGAAATCTCAAGCCTCCAAAGCAATCTACCTCGTCTTTGATGCTCGTACTTCACCTGATGACAATTTAGGCACCAAGCTACAAACCCCACTATATCTTTCTTCATTCTCCTCCACCAATAGTGTTGCCTTATGTCCTGATACATCTTTGCGGCATCCGAATGAATGGAATACCGCAAACTATAGGCCTTCTCAAGAATCAACAGATGTAGCCCATCCACATTGGGCACACAAATCCAACCCTGTATCCGCAACACCCCATCATCACAATAGTAAACTCCTTGACATCACAGTGCTAAACTGTGATCTTAAGGACAAGCAAATGGGGATCATTATACTGACGCTCTCTGATGAGATCATATAAGGAAGACTGAGAAAGCACACAAGCTAGAACCCGACTGGGCTCTAAAATATCTAATCTCACAAACTGATTGGCCAAGGCCTTAATATATGATGAGACCGGTCTATTACCAATAGGAATAAATGGAAGGCTACCCATACTCACCGCCTTTCTACTCAAGGCATCGTCCACCATATTGGCCTTTTTGAGATGATACATAATGGTAATATCATAGTCATTAGCAGCTCCAACCATCTCGGCTGCCTCAAATTTAGATACTTTTGTTTGAACAAGTGTTGGAGACTCTGATGATCCGTAAATACCTCACAAGACACACTGTAGAGATAATACCTCCAAATCTTCAATTCATGAATGATGATGATGAATGCCAACTCCAAATCATGAACAGGGTAGTTCTTCTCATGGGGATTCAACTGGAACGAAGCATAAACAATCACTCTACCCTCCTGCATCAAGACACACCCAATACCAATCTGAGAAGCGTCAAAAAACACAGTACAAGAACTCGATGCTGAAGGCAAAACTAGAATTGGGGATATGGTCAAGGCGGTCTTGAGCTTCTGAAAGCTCTCCTCACACTCATCCGACCACCTGAATGGATCACCCTTCTAGGTCAACCTAGTCAAAGGAGCTGCAATGGATGAAAACCCCTCCACGAAGCAATGATAATATCTGGCCAAGTCGAGAAAACTCTAAGTCTCTATAGGTGAAGACGGTCTAGGCCAACTCTGAACCGCCTTTATCTTCTTTGGATCTACCTTAATCCCTTCATTGGACACCACGTGCCCCAAGAACGCCACGGAACTAAGACAAAACTCACACTTGGAAACTTGGCATAATGTTTCTCCTCCCTCAACCTCTATAGTACAATCCTCAAAGTCTGGGCATGCTCCTCTTGGCTACGTGAGTACACCAGGATATTATCAATGAATACTATGACAAATGAATCAAGATATGGCTAAAATACACTATTCATCAGATACATGAATGTTGTTGGGGTGTTGGTCAACCCAAATGACATCACAAGGAACTCATAGCCATAACAGGTCCTGAATGCCGTCTTCAGAATATTCGAGTCTCGAATCTTCAACTGGTGATACCCAGACCTCAAATCAATCTTAGAGAACACCCTCGCTCCTTGAAGTTGGTCAAATAAATCATCAGTGCACGGCAAAGGATACTTGTTCTTGATTGTAACTTTGTTCAACTACCTATAATCGATGCACATCTTCATAGTACCATCCTTCTTCACAAACAGAACCGGTGCACCCCAAGGCGACACACTAGGCCTAATAAACCCCTTATCAAGAAGCTCCTGAAGCTGCTCTTTCAATTCCTTCAACTCTACTAGTGCCATATGATACGGAGGAATAGAAATGGGCTAAGTACCCGGCACCAAGTCAGTACTAAAATCAATATCCTTGTTGGATGGCATGCCCTGCAGGTCTACAAGAAACACATCCAGAAAGTCTTGCACTACCAGAACAGAATAATAGTAGGAGTATCAGCATCAACGTCCCTCACAAAGGCCAAATATGACAGACACCCCTTCCCAACCATCCATTGGGCCTTCAGATAAGAAATCACCCTACTGGGAACATAATCTAGAGAACCTCTACACTTGATCCTCAGCAACTCCGGTATCGCCAACATCATGATCTTAGCGTGACAATCCATAATAGCATGACACGGGGACAACCAATCCATACCCAAAATCATGTTGAAACCAACCATACTAAGCAATAAAAGATCAACTCTAGTCTCCACTCCCCAATAGTCAATACACACGATTGATACACACAGTCCAAAATAATGGTATCGCCCACCGGCATAGATACATGAACATGTAAAACTAAGGACTCACATGGCATACCTAAATAAGGAGCAAAATATGATGATACATACGAATAAGTACAAACAGGGTCAAATAATATTGAAGCATCCCTGTGGCATACTGAGACAATACCTTTGATCATTGTGTTTGAAGTAACGGCCTCTGGCCTGGCAGGAATAGCATAGAATCGAGCCTGACCGTCACCTGATTGGCCTCACCCTCTAGGGAAAACTCTAGCTACTTGAGCCCTACACCGAGCTAGCTGCGTGGGTGGTGAAGTAACTGGTGCAGAAGTCATAGCTGACCCATCTGCTGAACTGGACCTCCCAAGAAACGGGGACAATACCTCTTCACATGTCCAAGTTGCCCACACTCGTAGCAACCCCGATCCGTCAATGGTGGTGGGGACTAAATCGAACCCCATAACCATAATAACTGCCAGAAGAACCCGGCATAGATAAACCCTAAACTGAGTGAGCATAGGATGAACTCTAAGCTGGGAAGGCACTGAGTGATGACTGACCCGGACGAGCACTATATGAACCATGGCTAACTGATGCGCCATGGTGAACTGGATGAGCCATCTGAGAGAACCTATAAGGATGACCCCTGTTGTGGTGGGACTGACCACCAGAAGAAACACCACTGAAACCCCCAAAACCATGAGGCCTCTTGGCCTCCCTCTCCTCACGCTCCTGATGGACCAGCCCTAGCCGCCTAGAATATCAACAACCACGTCGAACATGGCACCTGATATATTCTCTCGAGTCATAACAAAGCAATCCATATTTGACGCCATCAATGAACCTCATAATCCTCTCCCTCTCTGTGGGAACCAACCAGACCACGTGACGAGCCAACTCTGAAAATCTCATCTCGTACTAGGTCACAAATATACCCTTCTAGCCTAGCTGCTCAAACTGCCTACGCTACTCCTCCCTACGGGTTGGCACAAACTTCTCCAACAATAAAATGGAGAACTCGTGCCACGAAAGTGGTGCAGCACCGGCTGGCCTACTACGTTCATAGGTCTCCCACTATTTGAAGGTTGCCCCGACAGCTGAAAAGTAGTAAATGAAACCCCACTAGTCTCTAGAATACTCACCATGCGAAGAATCTGCTGGCACCGATCGAAGAAGTACTGGGCATCCTCTAACTCAGCCCCACTAAATGGTGGAGGCTTGAGCCTCCCAAATCTCTCTAGTCTCTTCTTCTCCTCATCACCCATAACAGGATCTACCTAGGCTTGAGCAACTGTAACTGGCTGGGCTGGTAGTATTACCGGTGCCTAGAGTCCCTACACCACCTACTCTGGAGTACGAGCGGCGGGAGGTAGAGTACCTCCCCCGGCCTGAGAAGTAGCTGGTGCGGCCTGAACTGAACCCGCCTAAGCAAGGCTAGTGCAAACAGTCAATATCTAGGCTAAAGTCTCCTAAAGGCCTGGAATCATAATAGGCATAGTCGGTGCCTGAGCTGGCCCTACCGGCTCAACCACATCTAGAATCTGCTCCTGAGTTGGATCAACTGGTGGGTCTACAGGTGCTAATCTAGCTGCTGTACGAGCCGCACCTCGGCCTTTACCGCAGCCCCAACCTCTCGTGGCCCTAGCTGGTGGAACTTGTGGTCGTCCGCCCGGTCTGGTAGCACGTGTCCTCACCTTTTGTGAGAGAATAGAATAACATAAGTTTAGTTCTCGAAATTAACAAATTCACACGACAAGAATACAAGAATGTGAAGGTTTTCCTAAGGGTTTGGCATCCTCTCGAAGATAAGTACAGACGACTCTATACCGATTCGTAAGACTCTACTAAACTTGCTCATGACTCATGAGACCTATGTAATCTAGGCTCTGATACCAACTTGTCATGAACTAAAATCACATGTGCCGTGATGGCGCCTATCACGATACTAGGCAAGCCGACAACTCACAATTAACATGCATCTTTAATACAAAACATATTGAAATAGGTTTAAGTAAATAAAATCTCATAATAACTGGATTAAAACACTGCAACTCAATACAGAATTTTCCAAAATTTAGGTGTCACTAAGTACATGAGCATCTATACAATAACATGGTCTGACTGCTGAGAACATTATCAAGGAGGGTACAAAAGTATAAAACTAAAAGATAAAAGGAGGAGAGTCAAGGTCTACGGATGCCAAGGCATCTATCTCGATAGTCTTCGAACTAAATAAGCTCGAACACTAGCAACCTCCATGCCCGGAAGTACCGAATATGCACACGAAGTGCATAGTGTATTATGAGTACAACCGACCAGTGTACTCAATAAGTAACAAGACTAACCTTTCGGATGAAAACAATGATGAGCTCAACCAATACAGTCCAAATACAGAGTTTAACAATACAGAAATGACAGAAAATATGACAATAATATCTTAAGAAACTCATAATCTTTTGGTACACATTAAAGGAATATAGACATGCTACCAGGTTTAACAATTAAGCTCAATACAAATAAAAAATGCCAAGTATGATCGATATGATGAATATTACATCTCTATTTCTACATGCCAGTGTGCATATCACATATGATGCAACATAATAAAGACCTCATGCACTCCACTCTTAGAGTACTCAATCTGACTATCTCAATTCTCGCTCATTACACTCAGTCACTCAGCACTATACGGTACCTGCGCTCACTACTAATATGTCAGACTCCAGAGGAGTGGATCCTACCCAAGCGCTAATAATAAGCCAATATGGCGTACTGCAGCGTGCAGACCGATCAATAATGCCTAAGAGACCTGCTGCGACGTGCAGCTCGATCCATACATAAGCCATAAGGCATGCTGCGGCGTGCAGCCCGATCCACAAATCTCACTCACACCACGACTCTCAGGCCCCAACTCAGTCATCAATCTCTCCAGTCTCTTGGGCTCAAAAATCTCATGCCAATTAGCCCAAACAATGATATAAACACAACAATACATAGTAACAGAAACTGAGATATGATAGGCAAATGATGGATATGACTGAGTACAAAATTGTCATCTAAGCAAATAATTCAACAGTAGAAATGACCACAGTGGGTCTCAACAGGATAAGCATATAGCCTAACATGATTTCTAACATGAAACTGCAGCTCAATTACTCTAACACATAGAGATCACATGAATGGCTACAAGGTCTGATGACTACACAATACCACAGAATTGACTAGACCATAATTTCTATGGTGCACGCCCACACGCCCGTCTCCTAGCATGTGCACCACCTCAACACCAACCATATAACCGTAATTCAAGGATCCATACCCTTATAATTAAATCTAGAAGTGTTAGTTATCTCAAGCCATACAAATCTATACTCCAATAAGCCCTTGCCTCGCGAATCGTCCTACGAATGCCTCGAATCTAGCCACAAATAACTCGATACAATCAACTCAAGCATAGAAGTCAATTCCATATGAAAAGTTAAGTTCTTTAACAAAAGTCAAAAAGTCAACCACGTGTCCACATCTAGGAATCCAACATAAATTAACAAAATATAAATATCCATTCAACCACGAGTCCAACCATACCAAAACTTCTCAAGTCTGATCAAACTCGACCTTTAAATCCTCAATTTAAAGCCTAGGAAGTTTCTACAATTTTTTTTTCCAATTTTTCAACCCAAAACACTAATTAAATGATGAAAACAATGATATATTCATGTAATTTAATTAAATCCGAGTTAGAATCACTTACCCCAATCACCCCCTTGAAAATCTCTCCAAGAATCACCTCAATCCGAGCTCCCAAAATCAAATTGTGAAATATAACTCAAACCATCGCGATTGCCGAATTTCCTTCACGATCGCAAAGAACAAATTCTTCAGTTGCCCATATCTTTCTACTCAAACGCACAAAAAAGCTCGCGAACGCGGTCAACAATTAATTTTGACCTACGCGATCGCAAACATATCCACGCAACCGCGAAGAACAAGCTCGTGGATCCTCCACGCGTTCGTGATTCACTGCTTCCCCAACATACGTGACTGCAGACACTAGCTCGCGAACGCATATAACAAAATCCCATCTGCCACAACAATACTTCACGATCACAATCCTTCTCTTGCGATCATGTACAAGGACACCAACACCAACAAAATTAGCAGTCTTCCAAGTTCAAAAATGCACCGAACATGATCTGAATCAGGCCCGAGACCTCCCGGGACCTCAATCAAACATACCAACAAGTCCTAAAATATGATACGAGCTTAGCTGAGTCTTCAAATCACATCAAACAACATCAAAAATACGAATTGCACCCCAATTCAAGCCTAATGAACGTATGAACTTCTAACTTCTACATTCGATGCCGAAACCTAGCAAATCAAGTCCGATTGGCCTCAAATTTTGCACACAAGACATAAATGACACAACGGACCTATTCCAACTATCGGAACCAAAATCAGAGTTTGGTAACCACAAAGTCAACTCTTGATCAAACTTCTCAACTCTTCAAACTTCCATTTTTCCAACTTTCGCCAATTCAAACCAAAATTAACTACGGACTTCCAAATCACTATCCATTACACACTCCTAAGTCTAAAATCACCCTACGAAGCTATCGGATAGTCAAAACTCTATTTCGGAGCCATTTACACATAAGTCAGCATACGTTCAACTTTTTCAACTTAGGCTTCCAACCTTGGGACTAAGTGTCCCAATTCATTCCGAAACATCCCGGAACCAAACTAACCATCCGGACAAGTCACATAACAACAATTGAGCACATAATAAATAGTAAATAGGGGAACAGGCATACAACACTCAAAACCACCGACCAGGTCATTACAAGCAAGATCCTGAACCTGTGCATCGGGGAATGGATTTGCGGTTAGGATAAAGATACACCTAATCGCCTTTCTTGGTTACTATACAGGCATTAATGCATTCTTGTTAATCCTAATTCCATAGGAATATAGACGTTAGGTTAACTTGAATAGGCAAGTTGTCACGCCCTAAACCCGAAGAGGCGTGGCCGGCACCCAA
Source organism: Nicotiana sylvestris (assembly GCF_000393655.2). Lineage (NCBI taxonomy): Eukaryota > Viridiplantae > Streptophyta > Magnoliopsida > Solanales > Solanaceae > Nicotiana > Nicotiana sylvestris. Next base: position 107,036,311 of record NC_091068.1, read on the forward strand.
TGCCATACTCGGCCCGAGCGTACCACTCTCTAATTGTGAACTATGGAGGGGTAACCCTCAACTTGGGCCGATGAGGCAATATTCTGAATCATCTAAAAAAAATAACGTCTACAACTAACAATACCAAACAAAACATCTACATATGGCTGGTAAAGCCACAATAAAGATATAAAAATGTACAGGACTCGTCTACAAGCCTCTAGGGATAACTAAACTGTATCATGGTCGGGACAGGGCCTCGACCTGCCCATCAAACCTGTTCTTAAGCTCTTGGAAACTCCGCTCGCAAGCCTCCGTCCATTGAAACTTAGTTTCTTTCTCCGTCAACTTCGTCAATGGTGCCGAAAGGGAAGAAAATCCCTCTACGAACCTCCGGTAGTATCCTGCTAAGCCTAGAAAGCTACGAACCTCTGTCGGAGTGGTAGGTCTAGGCCAAGATTTCACGGCCTCAATCTTCTGACTGTCTATCTTTATACCTTCATCTGATACAATATGCCCCAAGAATGCTACAGACTTTAACCAGAACTCACATTTAGAAAACTTAGCATACAACTTACGATCACAAAGGGTTTGGAGTACCGCTCACAGGTGGTCCGCATGCTCATCCTCTGAACGGGAATAAACCAGAATATCATCAATAAATACTATAACAAACAGATCTAAAAATGGTCGGAATACGCTATTCATTAAGTCCATAAATATGGCGGGTGAATTCGTCAAACTGAAGGACATGACAAGGAACTAGAAGTGGCCATATCAGGTCCTGAAGGTTGTCTTCAGAATATCTTTTGCCCGAACTCTGACCTGGTGGTACCCCGACCTCAAATATATCTTTGAAAAGCATCTAGCCCCCAGCAACTGATAAAACAAGTCATCGATCCTTGGAAGTGGATACTTATATGATACCTTTAACTACCCCAACTCTATCTGAACATTTCTCAAGGATTACGATCTCATTTCAAATCCCCGTTGATTTTTAATCACAAATCCTCGTAGGAATGTTACTCTCCTCACTATTTATTACTTGTCTTCGGACGTACTCTCATATACGAAACTGTGGGGTGTAACACAAGTAGTACTTCGGAGGAATACTACGAGTAATATTAACCCCGTAAATTAATAAACCAGATAAATTAATTAGACTATTTAAGCGGAAGACTCAACAGGATTGTTAGCTAACCCGTAACTCTGGAATATTTTCTCCCATTGAATTCATCTCGAAGATTGCCGACTTGTTTCCTTTGATTTCTTAGTTTACTACTCTAGATTAGCTTTAGTTGAATAATCATACCTTAGGAATCGCTTAAACAGATTAATTATTTTAGTTTAATTTAGTTGATAGTTAATCACAAATCCTCGTAGGAATGTTACTCTCCTCACTCTTTATTACTTGTCGACTACGTATACTTGCGTGTGTATTTTGGAGCAACACTAGTATCGTAGCTAAAGGGCAAATTCCTTGCAGTCACGAGTAATTTGATTATTAAACGAATGAATAGAGCTTGTACAAATATACTTATTTTCTTTAACAAACCAAAAGAAGCAAGTTCAGAAACAAAGAGAGCAAAAAACAGAGACTTCCCTTAAACTATATACAAAAGTCTAACCAATTTGTTGTTGGGTTTTTATCTAATTAGATAAGATGTGTGAATGAGAAATGGAGGGAAAAGATTTGGAGGGAAACGAAAAGTTTGATGTTGTTTCCTTTACTAATGCACTTTGTCCCTTATCGGAAAAGGAAAGAAAATCTTTGTGCTTATATAAAGAAGCACATCTTCTAGCTCTTAAAGAGTTAAGAAGAAGTGGTGCCTCGCGTCGTCGTCGTCGTCGCTCGCTCGCTCGGCTCGGCCATGGCTTCGGATTCGGATTTGGTCAATTGATATGATTGAATAATAATTTTTTGAACCAAATTTATTTTCCATTTTCCGTTATAAAATTTCTTTTCTAATATTTTTCTGCGGAATTTTAATTTTAAATTTGCGATTCCAACAGTCGTTTTGAGTCTAAAATTCACAACCTGAATTTTATCGAAATGGTACCTCATATGAAAAGGTACCTTCGCACCTATTCATCCCAAACTGTTTGGCTATAAATTCAGAGGTTTCACATTATTTTTCAGCACCGAAAAACTGCATACTCTCCCTCCCTCTTCTGCATTTCTTTACTATTTTTCCAAAGAAAAACGTAAGCATAAGTGTGGTTTACTACCTTTTGTTGAGTTTGACGAAATTCTGTAATTTTCATTGCCGGTATTACAGAATAGTTGTTCCGTTCTATCCTGGGAGGGATTAATCCAATAACCTTGGGCAACAGTGAGGGGATTAAATTCGTTAAGGAAATACAGTTTTCTGTTGGGCTCAGAACTTTTATTTATTTTTGTTTCTGCTTCTGTTTGTTTTATTTTTTGCAGAAATAATTTTCGAACACAGGTTTATAACAACCTTAAGGAACTTAATTTTTATATTATGTGTTCTTCTTACTTTCTGCTTTGGGAGACAAAAATCCTAGCGATTTTCTACTCCCATTTTGGAGATTAAAATCTTTGGATTTTCTACTCCAGTTTGAGATTAAAGTCTTTCTGACTTTCTACTTAATCCGAGATTAAAATCTTTGTAATTTTTTACTCTATTATTTGTATTCGGTTTGAAGATATAAAAACTTCACCGACTTACTAATTCTGTTTGTGTCAATTTCTTTTATAGGAAAATAACAACAAGTACGGAACAACAAAATGGTCTCGTTGGGACTACTACTGCAATGGCTACTATGTCTTCAAGTCGCACAACTCCTGAACTGATGATAGCACTGGCAGAAAAGTGCGGAAAGATTTCCAGCATGGAATTTAAGTGTTGGTAGCAGAAAATGTTCTTCTACCTGACCACACTCAGTTTACAGTGCTTTATCAGTGAGGACGTTCCAGTTCTAGGAGAAGAAACTTCTGAAAATGAGTGATTTGTGGTCACGGAGGCATGGAAGCATTCTGACTTCTTATGTAAAAAATATATTTTAAGTTTCTCAGAAGACGGCTTATACAATGTTTATAGAGTCATGAAAATATCACGATAGTTGTGGATTCTATTTAAAAGAAGTACAAGACTGAAGATGCTGAACTTAAGAAGTTTGTGGCCGCCAAATTTCTGGAATTCAAAATGGTTAATGGCAAATCTATCATAATACAAGTCCAAGAATGACCTCCTTGCTGAAGGTATAAATCTAGTCAATATATTCAAGATATTGATTATTTAACTAATTATAAATTTATGATTGAAGGTATGGTCATAAATGAAGTGTTTCAAGTTGCTGCATTTATTGAAAAGCTGCCTCCACTATGGAAGGACTTTAAGAATTACTTGAAACATAAGTGCAAGGAGATGACGCTTGAAGACCTTATTGTTCGTCTACTGAATTGAAGAGGACAACAAGGCTACTGAGAAGAAGTCCTGTGGTAACTCAACAATAATGGGAGCAAATATTGTTGAGGAACATGTAACGACCTGACCAGTCGTTTTGAGCTCTAGCACGTCGTTCAACGATTTGAGGCCATGAGCAGGTTCACTTCATGTATTATGACTTGTACGCATGGTTGGAATTGAATTTCGGGAAGTTCGGAGTTGATTTGGAGAGAGAATTCTCATTTCGGAAGCTTTAAGTTGAAAAGAATTGACTAAGATTGGATTTTTGAATAAACAATCTCAGAATCGAGATTCGAAGGTTCCAACAGGTTCGTATGATAATTTTGGACTTGGGCGTATGTCCGGATTGGATTTTGGAAGACCCGGAAACATTTCGGCACCTATTGTGGAAGTTAGCAATTTTGGAAGGATTTCATAAGTTTGGGTCAAAGTGCCTTTCAGTGTTATCAATGTCCGTTTGGGATTCCGAGTCTGAGGATAGATCTGTATGCTAATTCTGGTATTGGGAGCGCGATCAAAAGTGAATTCGGAGGTCCGTAGGTTATTTTTGGAGTCATTTGGCTAAAGATAGAAATTTGAAAGTTTTTGAGGATATTGATCGGAAGTAGACTTTTTGATATCGGGGTCGGATTCTGATTCCGGAAGTTGGAGTAGGTTTGTAATGTTAAGTATGACTTGTGCGCAAAATTTGAGGTCAATCGGACGTGATTTGATAGGTTTAAGCAATGAAGTAGAAGTTTGAAATTTTGAAATTCATTAAACTTGAATTGGAGTGCGATTCATGCTTTGACGTTGTTTGATGTGATTTGAGGCCTCGACCCAGTTCGTATCATATTTTGGGACATGTTGGTATAATTGGTTAAGGTCCCGAGGGCCTCGGGTATATTTCGGAAGGTTAACGGAATGGATTTCGGACAAAGAAAGCTGCTGAAATTATGTTGCAGAAGTTGTTCGCTAGAAAGTTTCTTATGCGAGGAGTCAAGTTCAGAAGCTCATATCTTGCAATCTATAAGGAATCTGAAAATTTGCAAAACATAAAAGTTGTAGAGATTTGATTCTAGTTTCCAGAAAGTTAAACCATTTATCATTTGGACATTTGTATAGAAAGTTATGGTCTATTGACTAAAGGCTGGTAGTAGTTCATTTTTTGCCCAAAAATCAGGCAAAGTCACATTTGATACATGTGACTTGCCTAGGCAGAATGCCTAAAAATGGGAGTCAGCCATTTTTTACTCATTTTTGAGTTTTAAGTCTCGGATTTGGGCGATTTTTGGAGCTTTTGGAAGAGGGTTTTCACCTAGCACTTTGAGGTAAGTAATTTCTATACAACATGAGTTTAATACATAGATTATGGATAGATTAATATGTAAAATTGGTGAAATTAAGGGTTTATATGGAAACCTAGGTTTTAAAAAAATGAGATTTGACCATTGTTTACTGTGAAAATGGTAGCAACAATTAAATTTGTAAATGAGATTCTAAAAATATGTGATCTATTCATGGGCTAGTTGTTAGAGCAGTTGATGCTAATAATATGGAGTTTGAAGATTAAATGCAAGCTAAAACGAGATAATAATAAAACTGAAGGGCCTGCTGTCCGGATACAGGTCGGGTCGATGTCAGGATCGAGCTCGAGCTATTGGGGATAGTCAGGGATGGGATAACAATTGAAGATATAATAAAACAAGGCTCTTTATGGCCAATACTAAGGTGTTTGATGAAGAACGAGTAAGAATGCGATGAATATCGAGGTGGCCTCGGACCAATGAGAACGAACAAGCTTAGAAAGAAAAAGAGAGAGAGATATATTATTGCACTTGTGGAGTAATGGAGCAACATCAGTCCCTTACAAGGTAGTGTGAGTCCCCTTTATATAGGAGGGGAACTCGGCTACAAGTACGTGGAAATTAATTACAAAGTGTGGAGATGGGATGGCTTGATGCGATGCCTCAGCATAGGCTCTGTATAGGTCGGCCCTTTCAGGCCTAGCCGTGTGCCTTCGGAGCTCCCCCCTTCGTCCTGGCTTCGACTCTGTTTTCTCTAAGTCGGGCCTCGACGAGCCCCGAGGTTGGGAACTCGACTGTGGCCTCCCGTCCTCGGGGTCTCGAGGCGTTCTTCCAAAGTGACTTGACAGCAAGAAATCAAGTCCTCTGATTTTGCTGCGTACAGATAGTCTCCGCATTTCCCATTTTGAAGCGATGGGAAATGACTTTGACTCCTCGAGCTCCTTACGGCGACGTCATTCCGATGATGCGACTCTTGGCGCGAGCTTTGTGGCAACTGGGGCATCCACGAGCTCATGCATTTTTGACTTCATTCAATGCACTCTTAATTCCCGCTCTCCAAGGTGAAGGTACTGTCGTCGGTTCATTTTTCCAAGGATACATTAACTGCATCCGTCGGTCAATCTTTTGAATCCTCGACGACCGTGTCGTAACCCCCTATAAATGGGGGTGTTTTGGTCTTGTCTTTCCTATCCCAGTGCCTTTGTTGGCTTGCTTGCCTATTCCCTCTTACCATCTTCTTCTATCCTTGAACATTATGCTTGGGGCTCATGGCCTCAAGGCCATTTGGCGGGGCTTCCTTAGACTGTGTTGTGGCCTTCTGTCGGGGCTTCCCTTTGTCGAGTATAACTATGTTGTCCCGCTACCGCCCTGGTTGTTAACATATTTACTGTGGTTGCTACTGTTGGCCCGAGGTGATGATGGACGGGGAGCCAGTTTCCCCTTCATGTAGACAATCGTTCGGATTATGCACCACTGCTCAAAAGGGGGCTTGGATTATACACCGTTGCTCACCTTCATACCCCAGCTCAACGTGGTGCTCTGCTCCAAGTTTGGGGCTTGCACAGCTAGATGCTCTAAGAAGTGGATTCTAAGTAGCCGTGCGAGCGGGACCGGAGGTTGTTCGGTCCGTTGTCTCTTCAAGGTTCCCTTGGCCAAAGAGGGTCCTCGAACTTCGGAGAGCTATGGCATTTTTTCATCCCTCCCTGCCACTCACCTTGCTCCTTGGGGATATCAGTGTGGAAGGTTGGGATGAAACTCCCGAGGATGTGCGCCCGGAAGCTACTGTCGCGGACATTCGAAGGTGGACCGGTCTTCAGGCTTTGCGTGTGTATCCCTTTGTCTCTTCCTTTACGCGTAGAGATCCTTCGTAGGCTTTGTAATTGTATGTAGGGACTCCTCGAGGGTTATTTGTACACAAGTTTTTATGAATATGAATACACTTTATTGACAGAAGCTTTCCTTATTTCTGTATGCTCTTATGCCCTTCGAGGCCCTTTGGATGCCTTCTTTCACTTGTTGACTGCTGATATCTGACTTGGGCACGAGCATTCTTTCTGATCCTCTACTGATTGCCATGGATCTCTTTCGAATCCATCGTTGTACCTCGGACCAATCCTGGATTGATCTGATAGGCCTGGGCTATCGGGGCCCTTCGAGTCGTATGGGATCAAACACCGAATTCCGGAGCCTTCGGGGATGTTATCCTGGATGAAGGTCAGCTTCTTAAAATGTATAGGATGAACTTCTGCAGAGGAGTTGCCTGTACTCAGGTGCTGCCTCAAACCTTCATGGAGCTTTCGTGATCGGAGCTTCTTATGTTTATTCCTCTTTTTTAGAAAAGGAATCATGAGACCAGGTACTGCCTAGCGTCGAGTAATAGCGTTGAAAGCTTCCCAAGGTCCGACTTCTCTTTGGCGAGGATCCTCAGGGGCAGAATGTTATCTCGAGCATGGAGAAAATATGTACGGCTCCTTGAGTCTTGACTCCTCGTCGAATGATGCTTTCGGGATCGGGTACCACCTCGTCGATTTGCATCGAGACTGTAGGTTTCTTGGGGCTCACTCCAGGTAGGCGAGTCGTCGCTGCTTCTCGCATATATGTGTTACGGCTTCGGCTTCTTCGCAAGACCCCGCTATTTTTAGATAGATGCTCTTTTGTCTTGGCATAGGGTTCTTCATCTCTTCAGGCGCAAAAAGTGTGGGTGCACGCCCTTACTTTGATTTGTTAGTTTTACTATAATCATGGCGACCACTTCGGGGCCGGGCCGGCAGGGAAACGGGGAGTGCTGCTCCCAGCGCTCAGGAATCGCGGAAGTTCACTCTGAAGACGACGTCTTTGATAAGAGGGAACATCTGGAGATGGTGAGGAAATACTGTGGGCGGAACGAGGGGGTAGCACTGCAAGTGCTTTCCCCGGATGGTAGTATCACGAACTCTACTAATGGGTTCTTGAGCGTGTATCTATATCCTTTTGCGTTCGATCACCTTGATAGGGTTGTGCTTGATTTTTGCTCGAAGTATCGGGTTACTTTGGCGTAGATACATCCGTCATTTTGGTGGGTGGTATTGATGATGAGGTTCTTTGCGGAAAAGGCTGGGCTTGAATTCACGCTTAACCATCTCGTCAGGCTATACCAGTCCTTCCATCACCAGGGTCTGCTAACCCTGAGGTGTCCTTTATCCATGCCTTTTGTAGTTGACGATGAAAAGGACGGGGGTCGAGAGTGGGCCGGTTGGTTTATCCCGGTCCGGACGGTCGATATTATCCCCGTGAAGCTTTTGCCATTTCCCGAAGGGTGGAATTATGCACATGAGTGGAGCATCTGGTGCTTTTTCAGATTTTGCCTATACCGAAAATCAGTTGAGTAATAACGTTGTCTCCCTTGTTGCAGCAACTTCATGGACGCCGGGCGAAGTCCTTTACCTACCCGACTGGGTCCGGAGGCTGGTGAACCATTTGTCCCGCGTTGAGCGTCGGTGGCGAGCTGTATTCCGTGCCAGATGGGGAGCGAAATACCAAGGTATGTGCGCACGCTGCCTTTGCTTGGCCTTCGTATATTTGAGGTAACGTTTTCCCTTTCATTTGTACTAGATTCACCTCTTGCAGACATTAGGCGGTTCCTTGGAATGAGGCAGTGCTCTTCCGAGAGGGGAAGGAATCGTCAGCCTCCAAGCCGAGGGATGATGGCAATAAGAGGGATCGGCACCCGCGGTGTGATAGAGCTTTTAGTGGTGCTAATCGGGACCGTGTTTCCGAGGAGAGGGCATCGTCCGAGTCTGCTGCTCTCGGAGTTCTTGATTTCTGATCAACGGTTCCTTTGAGTGAACATACTATGCTCGAGGTCAGTTCTTCCGGGGCCGAAGAGGCAGGATCAACAAGAGTGTGCTCCGACTTCGAAGAAGTCCGTCGGCTTCACTTCGTGGTGAGTTAGGCGCAATCCCTCTATATCACGTGTCCTCCTTCCTTTATTGAACTTTCCTTGTGCATGCCTATGACAGGCTTATGTCTGAGTTGCTTCGTCAAGGGGCCAGGCTTCAGAAATTTCTGGACGAGGGTGAGTCCCTTAAGCTCCTTAGAAAGGAGGAGGTTGAGTTGCAGCATTGGCGATATGAGGCGTACTGGAGCTCGAATTACGAGAGCTATTTGACGGACCAGGTAGTTAACTTTCTACAACTCGTGCTTTGCTCCTTTTAGACCTTTGAGGTTAACCCCTTTTTTGTTATATTAGCTGCAAAAAAGGACGGAGGCCTTGAAGTACCTCTAGGGCGACGTTGACCGCGTCAGAACTGCCTGTGGTGAGCTAAGGGCTCAGGTGCAAGCTCAAGCTTTAGAGGAGGCAGGCGTCTCGGCCAAGGTCTCAGCCTTCGAAGCCCAACTCCGCTTGGCTCGTGATAATGCCAAAGTTCAAGCGGATATGATTGGGAGACTTGAATCTGATCTCTTGAAGATCAGGGCTGAGATAATTGATGCCCAGGCTGAAGCGGTGCTAAGCCAAACCAAGGCTGATCAGGAGATGGCGATTCATATGAAAGACGTTGCGAACGCCCAAGCCGAGCTGAAGCGAGCCCTCGTCTGGGAGAAGAAGATCGAAGAATATGTTCGTTGCAGATCCTGAAGAGAAGTGCTCGAGGAGATTGGTGCGAGGGGCTTCGTTCTCTCAGAGGAATTGGCTCGAGCAAGGGCGTACAGTCATGAGGGGCGGTCACTTCTTGCTGACGAAGCGGAGAGCAAACCCGGCAAGCTGTATCCCTTTGGAGCGGAGCGTAGATTTCACCATTTTGTCGCTTTGTTTCTGATATATGTAGAGCATGTCTGAGATGGAGAGTGCGCCTTTTGTATGTAATATCAGAGGAAACTTGAAGCTTTATTTCTTCTGCATTTCTTTTCAGTTATTGCTCTTGACCGGGCAGGCTAGTTTCAGTGTTTGGCGGGATCCTCGTAGGTCCAAAACTGATCGAACAGGCCCGGGGGCTCTTAAGTGTGATCCTTGTCGTGAGCAGGTGTTGGGGCCTCCATGCTTTGCCCGACTGTTTTAGGTTTAGTCTCCGAGTCGGGCTTCGACTCGAGCCTTCCTGTCCTTAAATCATCTATGCCCATGTGGGCAGGTAGTAATTGTTCCCATTTCTTGCCCTTGGGCATTTTCCATTTAGGCTAATTTGGGTCCAATCTCCGAGTCACATTGGAATTCGAGCTTTAATTGACCCTCAAGTTCTTTCTGCCTGCGTGGGTGGACGGCGATGGCCTTTTTGCTTTGGGTCGAATCGACCTTACTGGTGGGTGGCCCGGAGGCTCACTCGGCTGGCGATAGTGGCATTTATGTTGTGTCCTTGGGCATATTTTAGTTTAGCCATTTCGGGTCCAATCTCCGAGTCGCGTTACGATTCGATCTTCAATTGACCCTTAAGTTCTTTCCTGCCTACATGGGCAGATGGCGATGGCCTTTTGTGCTTCAGGTCGAAGTGACCATACAGGTGTGTGGCCCGGAGGCTCATTCGGCTAGCGATGGTGGTATTTATGCCGTGCCCTTAGGCATATTGTAGTTTTACCATTTTGGGTCCAGTCTCCGAGTCGCGTTGCGATTCGAGCTTCAATTGACCCTTAAGTTCTTTCCTGCCTACATAGGCGGATGGCAATGGCCTTTTGTGCTTCGGGTCAAAGTGACCTTACAGGTGTGTGGCCCGGAGGCTCATTCGGCTGGCGATGGTGCCATTTATGTCGTGCCCTTAGGCATATTGTAGTTTAACCATTTTGGGTCCAGTCTCCGAGTCGCGTTGCGATTCGAGCTTTAATTGACCCTTAAGTATTTTTTTAGACTGGCGATAGTGCCTCTCACACTGTTTCAGTCGTTGAGACCTTTCCATATATGGCCCAGAGGCTTTCATAGTTAACTGTTTTGGATCTGTTCTCCGAATCGGGTTACGATTCGAGCTCATTTTAATCCTCAAGTTGTCAATTTTTTAACTGGCGACAATGGCTCTTACGCGGTTTGGTCGTAGAGACCTTTTAATATGTGGTCCGTAGGCTTGCATAGTTAACTATTTTGGATCCGGTCTCCGAATCGGGTTACGATTTGAGCATATTTTAATACTCAAGTTGTCAATTTTTTAGCTGGCGACAATGGCTCTTACGCTGTTTGGTCGTAGAAACCTTTTAATATGTGGCCCGGAGGCTTGATTAGCTGGCGACAATGGCTCTTACGCTATTTTTGCCCATGGGCTTTTGTAGGCTTTGTTTTCCGCTCATTAAGGTCTTTTTGAAAGATTTTTGCCTGACGAGCGATTCCGAAGAACCTTGATTTCAAGTCGTTATCGGCAATGTTTGAGCACCTCGGAAGGCTCATATCTCGTAGGCTGAGTAGGTCAAAGACTTGTGATTTGGAGCTGACATGGTCGAAGTTCATTTTTGTCTGTTCAGGGAAATCTATTTTAACCGGTTCTTTCCGAAGTATATTCGAAGTAGTGGCCTGTGATTTTTGTTTAGCGACGGTTCGGCGTCCCCGAGTCGCATTAGTATGGTTGTATCAACCGTTTTGACCGTAGTCATATGTGTTTGGCCGTAGCCATTTTTGATTCTGAGTGACAGTTCAGGCGTCTACACCGAGGGTATGCCCTTTCGGGATTCTTACAAATGCGACTTATAGCCTGAACTTCGGAATTTTCATACCTGTTGAGGTCTTACAGTTTGTCATGCTTGTTGAGGTCTTACAGTTTTTGTAGAATAGATCTGGTTACGCCGAGTCTGCCCGCTAGGGGTCTTACAGTTTCGGGTTTTCCAACGCATGGTGATTGGCGATGATTGATAGTCTCCGAGTCATCAAATTTGTTTAAGCGTGAACACCGCTTTTCGTGAGCTCGGAGTTGCCTTGTAGGGGCTTTATGAGCCCCAAGTTCCGACCCTGGGGTCGTGCGAGTGTTGAATTGCTAATGCTAAGTCTCCAAGTATCTCGGACGTGTTTGGTAGAAAGGCCCGGGTCGGGGATATACTTGAGATTTCCTTGCTTGGAGAATAAGATGTTGAAAGGATATCCTTCTATTGCTTAGTGTAGACATACATTATTTCATCGTCGTGAGCCCGACCCGCACGGGCCCGACTTCTCGGACCATTCGATCTGGTACATAGTTCCCGATTAGGGTTTAGTCTGTTGTTTCCTGGTCTTCCCGAGGGGAAGGTGCCCTTAGAAGCAGATCATAGCTCATCGTTCGACTGTAGAAGAAGGCCTGCGACCGTATCGGGTCCTCCTCTGGGGGTACTTGGCTCCGCTAATAGTCTTGCTGGCAAGGCCCTCTTTGGGTTGGAAGCGACTGAGGGGAAAGAGCGCGTCAGACCTAGGGGTTTTCGGGTAGAGTTAGAACCTCCGAATATCCTGACCAGCTGTTTGCATACTGGTTAGTGAAAAAATAACAAGGGAATAAAGCAGTTCTTCTTCACCGCAGGACGCGTAGGCGATGTTTCGAGATTCGGTACATTTATACCCTTCCGAGGTGTGAGCCCCGATACAGCCATCCGCTGTGTCTTATTAGGTTTGGCCGAAGATGTGGTTTGCTCACCCTTTGATCCTTCCGAGGGTGGGAGCATTGGTATTGGCGATGCGTCATACGGTGAAGAACTTCCTCTCGTTGCGTATTGCTTTCTGTCGACTTATTTTAGTTCTACCCTTTGCGAGGGGTTCTATGATTTTGCCGACACGGGACTGACGCTGTCTCCGGGTGGTGTGCCGGCAGTCGTCTGAATAAGATGTTCGTGCTTTGCGCCTCCTCTGATGATACAGAGCTCGATGTCCTGGCCCGAGCTCATACGAGTCGTATTAAGAGGATGGTCTTTGTGGCGATTCGCCAGGGATCCGGGATGCGGGAGTGATTTGGTCCATTAGTCCGGACTGCCCTATTGACTTTGGTTCGACATGGTTGTTGTACATGATTGAACCACATGAATTCACGAACACATGTTTTATTCGAAATAGATCAAATGAGGGAGAGGGTTACTAATGCGTCAGTGTGACGCCGAGGCGAGGCATCGATGTCTTTTCCCCGGATGTAAGGGTGTCCTCCGGAGTACTTCGCTGGACTCGTCTTTTCCTGATGGCGAACATTTTCACTTTCCATTTTATGAGTCCGCGGAGGGTGTCACCACTCCTTCACTGTCGTGGTAGTAAGTCGCGGCTTGTTCACTTCATCCTTCCCGGTTGCCTTCCTTCCTTGGGGTTGGACTCGAACCTGACCGTTTGATGGTACTCGGCGGCGATTTTCATTGAGTAACACAGATGTTGTCTTTCCGAGATGGGGGTCATTTTTGACCCCGTGACGGCGCGCGCCCTGCGGTTCCCGCGTCGGGTTGTGGTTCTTTTGAATGGGTCTTGGTCGAACAAGCCTGAGTGACTCAGCGTCCCTGGTTTTGCTTTTGGTGATCATGATGCTTGGTATAGCAATGTTGAAATCGTACTCTGCTGGGCGGGGCTCCTCTGTCGGGTATGCCTCGTCAAATCCGGTTCCACTGAAGGTTTCTCGAGGATGTAGCCCTCGAAATATTTCCCTACCGTTGCAAGATAGGTTGCATCTTGTGGCGTTCCTCCCATTCACGGCACATGGATGGTACCTCCATCTGTTTGGCATTACTTTCTTTGCTGGGAGCCTACTTCGGTATACCGGGACCATAGAGGATCCCAGACGGTTGTCCATGGCCCTGATTTCTGGTCGGTGCCAGGTATGGTCATACGGCCAGGTCTCGGCCGGGTATCTGGCTAAGCGTCGGTTGAGAAGACCTGGAGTCATCGGGCATGCCTCGTTTAAACTTCGGGCGAAGACCTGTGTTGCCAGGTCATCCGAAACGGGGGACGACCTCACTCGTCCTATCGGTGAATGAGGCGTGACTTCCTGTGGTGTTTCATTCTTTCTTCGATGGCATCGGCATGTACTTCTGCGGAGGAATCCGCTGGTTCGGTAAGCGAGTATGTGAGGTCAGGCGCTAGGCTGCGGCACCACATCATGGTTTCTTTCGAGAGTGTTTCTCTGAACTTCTTCAACGAGACGGGCTCGAACTTATCATCCTGAAGGTCGCTGTCTTTCTCCGCGCATGTGTAAGCGGTGGTGCGCTCATCGGGGTCCGAGGTCCTGTCATGACTAGGGAGTTCCGGCGTTCCGGATTTCTGTGAAGCTAGTTCTGGGACCGCTTTCCCGGGGGAGAACAGTTGCATGAACCTCCACGAACCTGACGCGATCCTTTTGGGGAGGTCCTCGAGCACCTTCACTATGGCAGGGTCAGTCACTAACCCTTTATTGCTTGATCTTTTGGGCACTTGCTCGGCAAAGGGAGCTGTCTCTGGTGCCGCTGTGCTGGGGGCCTTCGGATGGATATGTAGCTGGGCGATAGCCAACTGCTGTGCCTTCAACATTTCAAAAATATCGTGAAGGCTAACTTCCTGTGTTTCCAAGCCGGGATTTGTTGGGCTTCCTGTTGGTTGATATGCTAAATGCTCCTGTTTGTGTGAGAAGTTTCGTCGACATGCTGTGCATCCTGTGAGTCCACGTCCGCTAGAATCGGTCCGGGCGAGTTATCGAGATTCAGTGGTGGTGCTCCGATGACCGGGACAGCCACGCCATTTTCCCCGTGATTCTCATGGTTGTCGTTCTCGACTCCGTTTACCGAGCCGGACATTTTGACCTGAAATCAAAGGATCTTGGACAAGAAAAAGTGTGAAAGATAATGTGCATTTGTGTAATGAAACTAGCAAGAAAATAATCACTATTATTTTTAGCCCCACGGTGGGCGCCAAACTGTTTACTGTGAAAATGGTAACAACAATTAAATTTGTAAATGGGATTCTAAAAATATGTGATCTATTCCCGGGCTAGTTGTTAGAGCAGTTGATGCTAATAATATGGAGTTTGAAGATTAAATGCAAGCTAAAACGAGATAATAATAAAATCGAAGGGCCTGCTGTCCGGATATAGGTCGGGTTGATGTCAGGATCGAGCTCAAACTATTGGGGATAGTCGGGGATGGGATAACAGTTGAAGATATAATCAAACAAGGCTCTTTATGGCCAATACTAAGGTATATGATGAAGAACGAGTAAGAACGCGATGAATATCGAGGTGGCCTCGGACCAATTAGAACGAACAAGCTTAGAAAGAAAAGAGAGAGAGAGATATTATTGCACTTGTGGAGTAATGGAGCAACATCAGTCCCTTACAAGGTAGTGTGAGTCCCCTTTATATAGGAGGGGAACTCGGCTACAAGTACGTGGAAATTAATTACAAAGTGCGGAGTTGGGATGGCTTGATGAGATGCCTCAGCATAGGCTCTGTATAGGCTGGCCCTGTCAGGCCTAGCCGTGTGCCTTGGGAGCTCCCCCCTTCGTCCTGGCTTCGATCTCTGTTTTCTCTAAGTCGGGCCTCGACGAGCCCCGAGGTCGGGAACTCGGTCGTGGCCTCCTGTCCTCGGGGTCTCGAGGCGTTCTTCCAAAGTGACTTGACAGCAAGAAATCAAGTCCTCTGATTTTGCCGCGTACAACCACGAAAATGGTTATGGAATTTGGTAAAACTCATATATTTGACTTCATAAGGAATCCGGGCACATGGGGCCGAGGTGAATTTTAGGAATCTTACATTTAGGGTTGGGTAATCACCTTAATAGTTGGAATATGAATTTTTGAACATGTATTGATTAGTTTATACACTATTTCATTAGTTTTGGATTGTTCCACATCGAATTGATGGTTTGAGCATAATCTTGGACCGGAAAGTGGGCTTCGGAGCGAGGTGAGTCTCCTTTATAACCTTGTAAGAGGGAATTGTCCCCATAGGTGAATTAATTGGATATGTTCTCCTATTTGTGAGGGATACGTACGCACAAGGTGACGAGAGTCTGTGCGTAGCTACTATTATGTATAAGTCCAGGTAGTCAAGGACACAATAGCATGCTCTACTTGTAATATTTGGAATCTTTTTGTTGATTTAAAATGCTTAAATCATATTGAATTAGTAAATGAATTTCTAAAGGAATTAAACATCATTTTCTTGACCGTTAAAGAGAATTGCTATTTCTTTGGGTAATTGTTTTTCCCTGATGAAGTCTTGATTGACTGTTTGAATACGTGTTTCTATGTGTACCTGCGTCGCATGTATGATTCACGAGCGGGGTGATTGTTTATTTATATTGACCACGTCGCATGTATGATTTGTGAGTAGGGTAATAGATTCATCTACGGCTCGCGCCATTCAACCCTCTGGCAATGCACAGTTTAAATATTTGTTGGATCGAGTCGTACGACCTCGACATGATTTGCGCATGCTTGTGTTGCTTGCCTTGAAATTCATAGATGCTGATATTTGTTTCTCCCTGGCCTGATATAAATGTATAAATGATGAAAATGAATTTGGGAATTTCTTATAAATGAAAGAATTATTTACTTGCCTCATGCTATTTGAGTTACCGTCATTTTTATGAAAATCCTCGATTTATTAAATTATTGGTATATTATCATTGGACCACTAGTAAGTGTCGAAATCGACCTCTCGTCTCTACTTCTTCGAGATTAGACGGGATACTTACTGAGTACACATTGTTTTTGTACTCTTGCTACACTTGCTGTGCATTTTTGTTGCACAGGCACATGTACCTCTAATGGCCTAATGGGCGTAGCAGCATGGATGATACGGAGACTTAGGCGAGCTGCATCTCTTGAGGCGACCCGTAACCAGCATAGTCTCTTTCAGTGTATTGTATTTACTTCCTGTCCAAATCTGTATTCCGGACAGTTATTGTACTTTATTTGATTTCCTAGTGATTACTCATGCGCTTGTAACATCGGGTTCTGGGATGATTATGGGATATTTAATATTAAAAGTTGTAAACATTTTTATTTATTCAGTGATGATTACCTTTTTACTAGTTAAATTAAAGAAAATTATGGTTCCTAAAATATTAAAATGAGAGTTTAATTAATTACTCAATGTTGGCTTTCCTGACCGAGGTGTTCGACGCCATCACGGCCTTTGATGGATTTTGGGTCGTGACAAAGCGTCTACAAGCAATAGAAAGAGAAAGAAGTCGTCTGGTCCAAAGAATTACCTGAGCAAGAAGAAGCTCAAAGGTAATTGCGACAATTGTGGAAATGTTGGACATAAGGCTGTGGACTGTCGTGCACCGAAGATGGACAAGAAGAAGAGTCAAGCAAACATGGTTGAAAAGAATGATGAAATGGAGGACTTATGCGCCATGATATCTGAAAGCGGCATGGTAGGAAATCCCAAGGAGTGGTGGATTGATTCTGGAGCCACTCGTCATGTTTGTGCTAACAAAGAGTTATTTTCCTCTTTTGTTCCCGCAAGGCCTGACAAGACTATCTTTATGGGAAACTCCGCAACAACAAAAATTGAAGGAGTTGGAAAGATATCTTTGGAGATGACTTGGGGAAAAGTTGTGACTCTAAACAATATTCTCCATGTTCCTGAAATTCGCAAGAATTTGGTCTCTGCTGGATTTCTTATCAAGAATGGATTTAAGTATGTGTTTATTTCTGAAAAAGTTGTAATAAGTAAGAATGATATGTATGTAGGAAAAGGTTACCTAACTGAGGGCCTTTTCAAGTTGAATGTAATAGCTATTGATAGCAATAAAGTTTAAGCTGCTTCTTACTTACTTGAGTCAAATAATTTATGGCATGCACGTTTAGGTTACATCAACTCCAAAACTATACGACAAATGATTAACTTGAAAGTATTGCCTAAATTTGAATGCGATAATTTGAAATATCAAATATGCGTGGAATCTAAGTATGTTAAACATCCTTATAAGTAGGTTGAAAGGAATTCAAATCCTTTAGACTTAATTCACACAGATATTTGCGATATGAAGTCAACACCATCTTGCGGTGGGAAAAAGTATTTCATACTCCCTCCGTTCCAATTTATGTGAACCTGTTTAGGTACGGAGTTTAAGAAAAATGATGACTTTTGGAATTTGTGGTCCTAAACAAGTTAAAAAGGGGCCCATAATATTTGTGTGGTTATAAAAGGTTCTCATTAAGGGTAGAATTGGAAGTTTAGGCTAAAAAATTTCAAATTTAGAAAGGGGTCATTCTTTTTTGAACGGACAAAAAAAATAGGTTCACATAAACTGGAATGGAGGGAGTAACTTTTATTGGCGATAGTACTAGATATTGCTATATTTAATTACTTAATAGTAAAGATGAAGCAATTGAGGCATTCAATCAATACAAAAATGAAGTTGAAACGCAACTAAACAAAAAGATCAAAATGATAAGAATATTAATACGGTAATCGAATCCTTTGAGAATATTAATACGGTAATCGAATCCGATAATGCTGAATTCTTTGAGAATATTTATTCGTATAAAAATGAATGTGAGTAGTCTACTGAAAATTCTAAGAGACCTCGAGAAGAAGCAAAGGAAAGTACGTTTAATGAGGAAAATCCAAGATGTACTAAACGTCAAAGGACAACTGCTTCCTTTGGACCAGACTTTCTGACATTTTTGTTGGAAAATGAGCCTCAAACGTTTAAAAAAGTAATTTTCTTCCTTAGGAAGCACAATATCGAAAAGAGGCAATCAATCGTGAGATAGAATCCATATTAAGTAATCATACTTGGAAATTGGTTGATCTTCCTCCAGAAAATAAACCTTTGGGTTCTAAGTGGATTTTCAAAAGGAAAATGAAAGTTGATGGTACTATTGAAAAATATATGGCAATATTAATTTTCAAAGGGTTTAAACAAGTAGAAGGTCTTGATTACTTCAATACATACTCACCAGTAACGAGGATTATATCTATTCGGGTGTTAATAGCATTAACCGCCGTGTATGGTCTTGAAATCCATTAGATGGATGTGAAGACAGCTTTCTTAAATAGAGATTTGGAGGAAGAAATTTATATGGAACAACCTGAAGAGTTCGTAGTTTCAGGAAAAGAAAAGAAGGTATGCCAACTTGTTAAGTCTCTTTACGGATTGAAACAAGCACCCAAACAATGGCATGCAAAGTTTGACCAAACAATATTGGCAAATGGATTTAAGATTAATGAGTGTGATAAATGTGTTTACAATAAAAACACTCCAAATCATATAGTCATTGTATATTTATATGTTGATGATATGTTAATAATGAGTAAAGACATTGCAGATATAAATGCTACTAAGCGTATGCTTGCGAGCAAGTTTGATATGAAAGACTTAGGAGTTGCTGATTTTATTCTAGGAATTAAAATCCATAGGACTCCTAAAGGACTAGTATTGTCTCAATCTCATTACGTTAAAATGGTACTTGAAAAATTCAAGTATTTAGATTTCAAAGTCGCAAAGACACCGATTGATGTAAATGTTTCTCTTACAAAGAATCTAGGTCAGAGCAAATCTCAATTGGATTATGCTCGAGTTTTGGGAAGTTTAATATATATCATGAATTGTACACGACCTTATATAGCTTGAGTAGTAAGTAAACTGAGTCGTTACACAAGTAATCCAGACCAAATTCATTGGATGACAATGAAACGAGTTTTGGGGTATCTAAAACATACCCAAGATTATGCCTTTGCACTACAGTAAATATCATGCGGTAATTGAAGGATATAGTGGTGCAAATTGAATTATAGGGTCATCAGAAACAAAGTACCCAAGTGGATACGTGTTTACTATTGGTGGATGAGCAGTGTCATTGAAATCATCCAAACAGACATACATCGCTCGCTCTACAATGGAGTCTGAGCTTTAGATAAGGTTGGGGAAGAGCTTTAGATGGGTTTCCACTTACGAAAGGCCTAAATAGAGAGGCGGTTGATAAATCATCAAAGGGAATGGGACTATGGCAGAGGACAAGTTATTGTGGCGGTAACTCTACCTAGAAAACTGGAGATCTCAAGATCTAGGTTCAAGGATATTAAACAAAGTCATTAGCGACGGTTTAACATTGTCAAATAAAATTTTGGTCTCTTCTCGTGATGAGACAATGTTCAGTACCAAGGATAAAGCGTTAAGTCTTTTTAATGGTTTCTAAGTTTGATATGGAGTATATCAAATAGTGTATCGATGGGATAACACGTTTAGGAATCACCTATATAAGTGTGAAGTATAAGCCGCTTCAAGGAGAATTCAGTAAGGCCAATTCTCTACGCACTTATGGACCAGGCGGTGTTCATGGCTGAAACGAACACAACAATGAGAACCAAAATCGGCTAAAGGGTTGATTGTGTGACTTATGACTGTTTAGGTATACACCAAAGTCCGACGGTTCAAAGATATCAAATCTACCGATTGACCGAGTATATCCGACATAAGTTCACTATGGAAAATTCAAAGGGAAACTTACTTATCCAGATGTGATTAATCCTTGCTTGTAAATCATAGTTTTTCATACATGCATATTTTTAGATAGTCATTCCCCATTGATGTGGGGGATTGTTGGGTTTTTATCTAATTAGATAAGAGGTATGAATGGGAAATGGAGGGAAAAAATTTGGAGGGAAACGAAAAGTTTGAAGTTGTGTCCTTTACTAATGCACTTTGTCCCTTATCGGAAAAAGGAAAGAAAATCTTTGTGCTTATATAGAGAAGCGCATCTTCTAGCTCTTAAAGAGTTAAGAAGAAGTGGTACCTCGCATCGTCGTCGTCGTCGCTCGACTCGGCCTCGGCTTCGGCTTCAAATTTGGTCAATTGATATGATTGATTGATAATTTTTGGACCAGATTTATTTCCTATTTTTCGTTATACAATTTCTTTTCTAATATTTTTTCGCAGAATTTTAATTTAAAATTTGCGGTTCCCCATAGTCGTTTTGAGTTTAAATTTGCGGCCAGACTTCTGCCGAATTAGTACCTCATATGAACAGGTACCTTGCACCTATTCAACCCAGACTGTTTGGCTATAAATTCAGAGGTTTTGCCTCATTTTTCAGCACCGAAAAT
Source organism: Nicotiana sylvestris (assembly GCF_000393655.2). NCBI lineage: Eukaryota > Viridiplantae > Streptophyta > Magnoliopsida > Solanales > Solanaceae > Nicotiana > Nicotiana sylvestris. Next base: position 107,056,927 of record NC_091068.1, read on the forward strand.
CTGCATACTCTCCCCTCTATCTTCTGCATTTCTGTACTGTTTTTCCAAAGCAAAAACGTAAGCATAAGTGTGTTTTACTGCCGTTTGTTGAGTTCGACGAAGTTTTATAATTTTCATTGCCGGTATTACAGAATAATTGTTCTGTTCTATCCTGGGAGGGATTAATCCAATAACCTTAGGAAAACAGTGATGGAATTAAATTCCTTAACGAAACATAGTTTTCTGTTGGGCTCGGAACTTTTATTTATTTTTGTTTTTATTCTGTTTCTGCTTCTGTTTGTTTTATTTTTTGCAGAAACGAACACAAATTTATGACATTTGCACTGTTGCAAAGTTTCAACACTTTTTTACAGCTCTCCCTAGTAAAACCATGATGTTTTCTAGAATATGCTTCGTATCAGTGCTAGCCGTAGCCTCAGCGGGTTCAATTGAACACACAAAAATATATGAAATAATAAAATCTTAATAAACGTTAAATTCTAAACTCATAATTTTAAAGATTGAACTAATCCAATTAAATTTTTTAATTCGTTGCTGCTTCTTATTTAAAAATAAAGATCACAAAGGGCATTAAGCATTACAAAAGCAACATTATACAACAGAAAAGTAAAGAATGTCCCTAAAACATATAGTACTATTTTTTAAAACTTGTGGAGGAGAAATAGTAACTGTTTAGTTCAATATTATTGCAATTAAATATACTCCAGATCCAAGTAAAATCCCAGTCAGCCACTTCTGAAAATCCACTCCTTTTTGATCCAGAGAAATATTCTAATTAAACAAATACAGAAGTATATATATTTAAATAAAAATATTTGTCCTTTGTCATGAAAGATCGAAGAAGAGACAGATATTCATGTGTAAATGAATAAAATAACTCCACCCCAACTTTTCTTTGCCAACTATATAATTCAGCTGGTTGACGTATTACTTCTATTGTGCATTCTAGCTCCTTTCTTCCCCATAAAACCACCTTTACAAACTTAGCCATTTTTTTCAAAATTAACCTTCCATTTTCATGGAAAAAACTAATGTCATTGCCCATTTCATGGGTTTTCCAGGAAAGTTGAAGGATAAAGTTATGGAAATTATAAAGAAAACAATGAAAATTGGGAAAGATGATCCAAGAAAAATTTGGCATGCAGCTAAAGTGGGATTAGCTCTCACTTTAGTCTCATTGTTCTACTATTTTAGGCCTCTATATGATGGCTTTGGACAATCTGCAATTTGGGCTGTTTTAACTGTGGTGGTTGTTTTTGAATTTACTGCTGGTAAGTTATATAACAATCGTCAGTATAATAATTAAGTTATAGTATTCAATTTTAGAGATAATAATTATTCTTTCCCTTTCTTTCAGGTGCAACTTTATCGAAGTGTCTAAACAGAGGATTCGCCACATTGCTGGCTGGGGCATTAGGTGTTGGAGCAAAATATTTTGCTGATTTGTTTGGAAAAGGAGAGCCCATAGTTCTGGGGTTTTTGGTCTTTACACTAGGTAGGATATGATGCAAGTCAAAGCATAGTAAAATCTCTCCTCGTGAAAAAAACAAGAACTTAAAAAGTAACTTCAATCTCTGATTTTACAAAAGGTAGGAGGATGATGTTTTACAAAACAATAATTTACGTACAAAATTCTAAATTTTCTACAAATGAAATAACAAAACAATTCCTAGTATATGACAAGTTGACAACATTGATTCTGCAAGTGAATGAATCATATCCCAGTGCATTTGAATGATATTGCTCGAACTTTCAAAAAATGATATTTCCAAAAATATGTTAGCCGATACTTGTTGAATCCTCCAAAATCGCACTACTTTTGACGATCCAACACGTATAGGCTGTATTTTTTAGCGACATAAATATCACGTCTGTCTTTTTATTTTTTCACATACTAAAATAAGAAAGACTTATAAAAGTAACGTAACTAATCTTCCAAATTTTTAATCACATTCGTTGTGGAATATATGCAGGTGCTGTAGGTACATTTACAAGATTTTTCCCCCACATGAAGAGGAAATATGACTATGGAATCTTGATCTTCGTCTTGACCTTCAGTTTGGTCACTGTCTCCGGTTACCGTGTGGACGAGATATTGGAACTGGCTCATCAGCGGCTGACCACCATTCTTGTCGGCGCCGCCACCTGCATGATCATCTCTTTGGTTGTTTGTCCAGTTTGGGCTGGTGAAGATCTTCATAAGCTTGTTTGTGGTAATCTTGATAAGCTTGCAAGCTTCTTAGAAGGTCAGTGCAAACTTGTTTTTCCATTTGTTTCATTTTGTTTAGAATTTAAGTCATATGCGAACGTGTAAAAAGTATTTACATAATCATATCACTTATTAGATAAATCTTTTGATAAGCGTTAATTGTTGATAACTAAAGATGATCACTAACATACTAGCACACGTAAATTCACTAATAGTGTTAAATATATTTTTTACGTTGTCAATGTATATCACTTTTACTTGTTGGATTCAACTTATATGCATGCATCGATCAAGTTACATGAAGATACATATAACATAACTTTCCATAAAAAGTGGGATTAGTTACCGGAGAATAATGCATATTGCATGCTACAATGTGTTAAATACTCCGCTAACGTAAGAAAAAAAAAAAAAAAAAAAGAATGTTAGTGTATGTAAGTTAATTAATTATAGCTAGGAATTAGTATTATGGTGTGATTGCAAAAAAGAATTGAAAGAATGAAAATATATTTTTGCAGGTTTTGGAAGTGAATATTTCAGCTTTTCAGAGATGGATGAAGAAAGTGAAAAGGCTTCTATTAAAGACAAGGGATTCCTTCAAGCCTATAAAACCGTCCTTAATTCTAAGGCCATTGAGGAAAGTTTGGTGAGTGAAAAAGATTTGAATTTTCCTTCTATTTCATTCCCAATCATGCTAACACAATATTTTATAATCCCGTCATTAAATAGGTCTAGTTAACTCTTTTTTTTTTTCTTTCTAAAAATGTTATATCAGGCAAACTTTGCATGGTGGGAACCAGGTCATGGATCATTCAGGCTTCGTCATCCATGGAAGCAATACTTGAAGATTGGTGTCCTTGCTAGGGAATGTGCCTGCCATTTTCAAGCACTTACTTCCTACTTTAATTCCAACCCTCAGGTAATATATAATCATCTAAAGTAATATTTTCACCAAAAAGTCTTACACATTCCTGAACTGCTGACTTACTTTTGAATTGATCTCTTAATAGTGATGAAACACGATTCCTTCCCCGAAATAGAAGGCTGCTCTCCTTTTACTCAATTTTGTCCCTATCAAAGTAATTAGTGAAGAATATTCCTAGTTCTCTCATTTATAATAAAAAATTTCTCGTACGTACCGTATTATTTTGTATTTCATTATATTTACACTGTAGCAAGTGAGTTTAATACTTTCATGCATCTAGTGATGGTCATGGTTAAAAAAGATATTTACAAAAGTAGTTATCTAAAAGATGAATGACAAGTGAATAACATGTTTCTTATACTTTTCCTGACCCAATTTATATGTCATATTATCTTGAAAAACATTAATAACATGATTTGAAGCCACCCAAATGTCTATTACTACTACTTTTTTCAGACTACAAGTTTCATATATAAGTCATAAGTTATTGGATAGAAAATTACTACTTTTTAAGTGATTTGATTCTGTAATTTTTTTTCTTACGCGTACAAAACTTAAATTCTTACTTTTATCTCAATCTCTAATTCTTAAGCTTTTATTTTCAGGCACCAACCGAGTTTCATAAAAGAATAGAAGAAGCATGCACAAGAATGAGCCTGGAATCAAGTAAGGCCTTAAAAGAATTGGCATCTTCCATCAAAACTATAACACAACCGTCGTCCTCCGCCGCAGAAACCCACCTACAGAATTCCAGAATCGCCATTGATGACTTTAAAGCCATACTCGCCACCACGAAAACCTCATTACTGTCCAACAAATTAGATCTATTGGAAATCTTTCCGGCAATAACGGTTGCATCTATACTCATTGACGTCATAAATTGCGTCGACAAAATCTCAGCGGCAGTCGAGGAGCTTTCGGTTAAAGCACATTTCAAGAAAGTGAAAAATAAGGAATCTTCGCCATCGCCGGAGAAACAGCCGCAGCAGCAGCTGCTCCACCGTGGAATCGTGAAGCCTGTAGTCGAAGATATTGAGGATGGTGACTCTGTTGTAATTGAGATATGTGGTGCCACGATGGCGGCAGTGGCGGAGGTGAATTCGCCGGGAGGAAAAAAAGGAGAGGCGCAAAAAGAGTGTGTGTAAATATTTGTTAGCTAACAGTCTGTTAGCGTAGGAGAGTGAAAAAATTAGAGTACTAGTATAGGAGGGAAAGTAAAACAGACTAAGTGTAAAACTTTCCCTAATTCTACGTAAGTTATTTTGCAGTTGTATATATGAGTCGTAGCTTCTTAATAAGAGCAATTTTTGTTGTTTTTCTTTTATGCATGAAATTTGTTCTTGGTCTGTTTCTTTATGCACCAGTTGTATATATGAGTAAGCTTTTATGTTGATCTTCACTATATGTTTCTTTCCTGTAATTTTACTCTATCTATCCATGAACTTATGATTTATGTGCCTATAAAAGATTACACATAGTCCATACCTTTCATCACTCCGTTTGCTATGATTTATTTTAATCACCATTTATCTATGTTTTAACAAATTTATTGACGAGGGATAATTTCTAAATATTTACTTTGTCATATACTATTAATCTTTGTTATCTAATTCTTTTTATCAAAACAGGTACTCTTTGATTTACTAGTACTATAGTAATTAGTATTTAATACACATGCTTTCCAAAACAATATTTTCCAGTTATTGTTAGGTGTTTATCCTGATTTTATTATCATATTTGGTTTTCTCTGTTTAACGAAAGGGCAATAATATCATAATTGGGTTTTACTTCTTTTAGAAGAAAATTATAAATCTTTTATATTTGGTTAGTCCCTTTTTTGGGGAAAAAGTTATCGACGTCTATAAATTGAGGATCCTTCATTTTCATTTAGTAGCATCCACAATATAATGTAGCCATAAGGGGTTTGAGAGGTAAAAATTGCACGGGGCGCCCTATTTGGTCGCCCCCATTTAACCTGTACCTATTTTTTTTTAAAAAGTTTTAACTTGTACCCACTTTTTAAACAACTTCAGCCCCCTTTCTCCTCCTCCTCCTCCGGAATTCCAATGAAAATAGACGATGCAATTCAAGCTCATCACATCTTCTTCTGAGCATGCGTATACTTCTTTGGTGATAATCAGAATTTATACAACAAGATGGAAAACCTTGTAGCTCTTCTGAGCATCATCTGTAGGTTGAAAAGTTTGGTTAGCTATCGAATCTCGAATCCCCATATTGTAATATCCCCTCCCCATTTTCCCGTCAACAAGAAAGTAATTACGTACTTCCTAAAATGAACCAAAGAATCAGACAAGTACTTGGGGAGATTAAAAGTTTAAAATCAAAGCGATAAGTTACGATTATCCTTGGTTCAGAATTTAGCAAATAAAAAGATGATATGAAACTTAAAAATTATCCTTGGTTCAGAATCTAGATGTGTCGCATTGCTCAAAACTGGAAAGCTTGCCAGAAGAGATAAAGCTTTATGATCCAAGACAAAAAAACTTCAGCTTTTAGTGCTGAAGTTTTTACAAATAAACTAAATAACTTCAGCATTTTCTGCTGAAATTTTTGAAAAAGCTTATCTAGGACAAAAAAAACTTCAGCTTATTTAGTGCTAAAGTTTTTATAAATGAACTAAATAACTTCAGCATCTTCTGCTGAAGTTTTTGAAAAAGCTTAATGACAAAACTAATAAATCCAGGACAAAAAAACTTCAGCTTATTTAGTGCAATTACAAACAAAAACTTCAGCAAATAGAGAACAAAACTTCAGCTACTATGCTTAAGTTCAGCAATTACAAACAAAAACTTCAGCAAATAGAGAACAAAACTTCAGCTACTATGCTTAAGTTCAGCAATTACAAACAAAAACTTCAGCATACTTGGTTCAGCACACTTGCTACTTCAGGCCCGTCTACTAGAATGCTAAAGTTTTACATGATTGCCTTTGCTACTTCAGCTCTGTATGCTGAAGTTACGCGAAAAAGTGGGTACGCTTGCAATTTTTTTTGCAAAGCAGGCACAAGTTAAAACGTGACCCAAAAAGCGGGTATAGATGCAAATACCCCGTTTGAGAGTCTTGTTTACGGGGAGAAATTTTCGGGACAAGTGTTAATGTGTCACTTATGTTTGGCTCTTTGTGAGGTTGTTCTCTCGATATTTTATACTCTCTTTTATATAGTGAATTGCTCATCTCCATCTGTGGACATAGGTTAATTGACCGAATCACGGTAAATGTTTGTGTCTCTTTTAATATCTCTTTTGTTCGTCGTTCAAGATTTGTTTTACTAGCTTCCGCATAACACCTGATTATTTTGGTCCTAACAGTCACCGATTACCGGAATTTTCATGAAGAAAGACTTTTGTGATACCAAAAGCACTACAGTAGAAGGAAAGGAAAAGGAAAGCAGGTAATAGAAAATGGTATGTACGATGTTTCATTAGCTGATCTTTCTTTGAGAATTAAAGCAGAGGAAATGCATCAAATGATTTTCTTTTAGAAGAAAAAAATTATAATCTCACAACGTATGTAATATTGATAGACCTTTGAACAGATTAAAGGCGCGTAAAATCATGTTGTGCCGTATTACCAAAAAATTGTAAAGTAAAAGGGGCCATACCTGATTTTTCCTTTTGGCACCACTAGTAATGCTCATAAGTGAAGGAAACCTAAGAGGGATTGCAACTTCATTTTTGTATAATAGTAGTATAAGAGTAGAAGTGAAGTAAAATTACTAGCTAGATTAGGGTGCCAACATTATGTGCTAAACTAATAATCATATCACCTACTGATAACGACCTTACTTCTCAAACCAAATTAATATAATACTACAGTAATTCTTGTTAAATCATCTTGTAACAATATAATCCACTAGTGATATTGTTCGCTTTCGACCTAAATTCGCACGCTTTAAAATGTGTTATTAGGATTTAAGACTTGTTTACTTATATCTTTGTCAATATGGGATTCGCTTAAAGTGTCATATACATTCAGCGTCCTCGTTGAGATTTGTTCCACCATCTTTTAAGGTTGCACACGGAGTAACTATGATACCATATGTAACAACTCAGCTCACTAGCGACATTCTCCGCTTTGACCTAAACCCGTAGAGCTTTAAAACATGCCACTAGCATCTCTTCCGCGTTTTGTCGGAATTCACTTAGGATGTCACAATCTCTTCGAGAAAAAGTGTGTGCAGTGATAATTTCATATCCATTGGTTTTAATTCTAAATCCGCTTTTTAACAAGGTTGTCCGGTTTTCAACATTTCATATAACATGCAAAATTTAACGTTTTATACCATGTTACAATTCAAATACCAGTATTTTTTTCACTGCTATTCAACTTGCTTTAATTAGTTTGATGTTTATGAGACAAGAATTAGTGCTAATTAACTGAGTTCCAACCTGTGGAATTTTTAAATACACAATAGGTTAAATAGACATCATCTTAGGCACTTACAGGTTTGGACCCAAATTGAGTAAACTTAACAAGGAAGAGAGCAATTCTAGGTCTGGACTTTGAGTTGTTTTCCACTGAAATGCCAGTCAAATTTTCAAGTGGGTACGCCGATGAATTTAATATATGCTTTTTATTTGGAAATTCTAGGAATCATCCTAGGGATCAGTTCAAAGTTAATTGTTCACTAGGAAATGACAGTATTTAAAGCCTTTCGGTGTTCTGTCGATCTTTTTCCAGATTGCACCTACCCATAATTACATGCTGGGGCTAAATATAATGCATTATTATTAATTAATAAGTACTATGGTACAAAACTCTTTACATCAGTATTCAGTACTTTTAAGGGGTTTTCGCTTTCTTTTTGTATCTTATTTTAGTTTAACCCTATGGGGTTAGGAAAAATAAAATTAGATTAATAAAAGAATCGAGATGTCACGACCCAATTCGCACTCTGTGAATCATCTGACGGCACCTAGTCTCGACGGCTAGGTAAGCCTAAGATACGGATGATAAACCAAATTTGCAGAAGAAAAGAAAACAATTTAAAACAGAAATAGTGTAATAAAACAACATTTGAAAGTGCCACTCGGCATACACAGTACCAACTCTCATAAACTAATACAATTTTCCCAAAACCCGGAAACCCATGAATCACAATCTAAGAATATAATAAAAATGCTCTAAATCCGGAATGCTTACATCAACAGAAAAGATAGAAGGGCTATCACTACAAGATAGAATGGAAAGGGAATCCTCGGTCTGCGGACGCGGCAGATATACCTCGAAGTCTCTGGAGCAGTCGCCTCGCCTCAAGGGTGATAGGACTGAGTCGAAGTACTTGGATCTGCACATGAAAAACATGCGCAGAAAGTGCATGAGTACACCACAATGGTACTCAATAAGTGCCAAACCTAACCTCGGTCGGGTAGTGACGAGGAAGGTCAGGGCCTTACTGAGATTAAATAAATATAAAGATGATAGAATAAGATAAGCAGTACATTTGAGAATCTACAGTAATAATTTAATACAGGATAATAAGGAATACAATAACTGAAACAGAGATAAAGACAATCACAAGGAAATACGACTCATAACAAGGATGATAACTGGGGATCTCTCAGTATCCTCAATATATATGCCGGGGATCTCTTGGTATCCTCAATGTATACAAGGGATCTCTTGGTATCCCAAGGATCTCTTGGTATCCTCAATATATGCTAGGGATCTCTTTGTATCCCGAGGATCTCTTGGTATCCTCAATATACGTGCCAGGGATCTCTTGGTATCCCGCACCTCAGTTCAAATCATAAATACGTACAGGGGATCTCCATGGATGCCGTACCGTAGTTCCAAAGTAAAACACACAGCAACAACACAAGAATACTCAATTAAGCTCAATTTCGTACCAAGTAAAACACGCAATTCTAATTACACATGCTTCACATAATTCAATTAAGGCAACTTAAGCAAATAAACAGTTAAGTCAATTAGACATGCTTTTTCTAAGCTAACAGCAGGTTTAAATTGCAAGTAAAATGAAACAGGAAAAAGAACACAGTTGAAATTACTTAAAGAAAACCGGGTTTTCAACAATTAGCTCAAGTACGCACTCCTCACCTCACGTATAGGGCATTTCAATTATCAAATATACCGAATCCTAAGGGTAAGGTCGCCCACACAAGGTTAGGCAAGCCACTTACCTCGAACCAGCTCAAAATCAACCTGAAACCACGTCTTTGCCACGGGTACTCGACTCCAAATGGCCCATATCTATTCAATTCAATTGCATAATGTAAATAACACTTCAAGTAACTGATTTTACAATTAAATTTTAAGCTAATACGCGAAATTAGGTAAAATGACCAAAATGCTCTCGGGCCCACGTCTCGGAATCGGGTAAAATTTACATTTCCAGAATCCTCACACTCTCACGAGTTCAGTCATACCAAAAGTACCAAAATCGGATCTCAAATGGTCCCTCAAATCATCACTCAAAAGTCTCTAATTAGTCAAGTCCTAACCCTCAATTTACCACTGTTGTTTCCTTAATTTTTCATGCTTAAATTGATAAAAATCATTCCAATAACGATTTTAGGGACCAAAGACCTTACCTCAATGAACTCCTCTGAAAATCCCTCTTGAAAAGTGCTCCCCAAGCTTCTTCCCGTTTGAAAAGAGGTGAAAAATGATTAAATTTCGCGAAGGCAAGTATTTATATGTTTCTGCCCAACGATTACCGCATCTGCGGTCAAGGGAGCGCACCTGCGGAAGAATGCATCGCAGGTGTGAAAAGTCACTTAACGGGCTGGGTCCGCATCTACGGTCGCTTGGCCGCATCTGTGGCACCACATTTGCGAAAAACCCAGCCGCACCTACGAATCCTGGAGCTCTGGGCCAATCTCGCTTCTGCGGCCACATAGCCGCTTCTGCGATGCCGCACCTGCGGTCCCACACTCGCAGGTGCGGTTACGACAGAAAACCAGCAGTTGAAACTGCAACTCCAAACTCCAAAATCCTTCCGTCAACCATCCGAAATCATCCCGAGGGCCCTGGGACCCCAACCAAAGGTACCAACAAGTCTAATACCACTGTCCAAAATTATATCAAACCTTAAAACACCTAAAACCAACATCGAAACGACGAATCAACCACAAATTCAAGCCTAAAAATTCCCAAACTCTAAAAATACGCTTTCGATCAAAAAGTCTATCAACCTCGTTCGAATGACCTGAAATTTTGCACACACGTCACATTCAACACTACGGAGCTACTCCAACTTCCGGAATTCCATTCCGACCCTCAGATCAAAATTTCACTATCGAACCGGAAATTTAAAAATTGGACTTTCGGCATTGCAAGTCTAAATTAGCTACGGACCTCCAAAACACAATCCGATCACGCCCCTAAGTCCGAATCACCCAACGGAGCTACCAGAACCATCAGAATTCCATTCTGAGGTCGTCTTCATACTGTTCCGACTACGGTCAACTTTCTTACGCTTAAGCTCTCATTTAGGGACTAAGTGTCCCAAAACTCTCTGAAACTTAAAACCGAACATCCCAGCAAATCAAAATAGCAGAAATAAATACGGGAAAAGCAGTTAATAGGGGATCAGAGCGTTAATTCTTAAGACGACCGGCCAGATCGTCACATGAGATGCCACTGAATTTTTCAACTTCGGACATTATATATTTTGTTCGAGTTATAACCTCTTGGCCACTTTGTTATTTTGATTGGGGGCCCTTATTAAACCTTTTGAAATAATGATGATCGGTTTGTATAAGATACTTTAATGTCAAACGTTTATGATATTTTCTTTTAATAGACGGAGGGCACAAAACAAGGTGTTTTACTTATATTGGACAATATCGACATCATGGAATTAACAAGAGCTCAATGCGCTTTTATGTTTACTATTTAAAATGGAAAAAATAAAAGATACTATTTAAAAACATGATGATTATGAAAATATATTATTTAAAATTGAAAAAAAAATTCAATAAATAGTTCAAATGTCTAGATATAATAACATAAAGAACCCCCAACTTTTTCCAAATATGTAGACTGATCTAATAATTGTACTTTTTGACATTATGGCATGTACTTATTTGAGTAGAATCTAAACATTGAAAACTAAAGAAATTAAAAGAAATCCACTATAATCCGTTGGCATGATCAGCACCTCTCCTTTTCAAATGTGCTGAAAAGCAAGCTTACTTATGCCTTTGTGTTGGTTTTCAAACGAAGCTCCACCCTTCAAATTAGCATGCTTCAAATTTAATCCAGTTAGCAAAGTATTTATTTATTTTTAAGCGTAGGTACCCTTTTTAGAATCTCATAGATGCAGGCTTAGCTTATTTGGATGCACATAAAAAATATAAGAATCATTGAATCATGTGAAATGCAAAAGGAGTGTAAGAGACGTGGGTTTTGTCTTGGCTCTTGCACATGATCTCATTATGCATTTCAACATGCTCTAAGTTAGGTTAAAAAAATATAAGTGGTTGCTAATTTACTTTGTTTAATTTTCAAGCAGCAGCATCCGAGTGGCCGAATTGGTTGGGCAGGAGATCCCAAATGGGAAGTCGTAGATTTGAAACTCCCAGTATGCTTTTTCGATCGAGTTTGTCGCACAAAGCTTGGCTAGTGCGATTTATCTTTCCAGTGTAGTTTATGAGCTTATTGTAATAAGTGCAAACTCTAATAAGTGCCAAGAAAGCTGAAAAACTATCGTACTCCAACTTGCACTGCAAGCTTACACTTTACTATGTAAAAAAGAGAGAGAGAGAAACAGAGCTGAGTGAGAAGTGGAGGCTGCAATCCCACCGCTTAACCACTTTGAGTTAAACTTTATATTCACTATGTCTATCATCAGAAAAATATCAATTTAGGACTACATTTGGGCCAAGTTCATGAATGATAAGGAAAGTTCATTATGATGTCATTCTGACTAATAATACTATAAGGAATAATATGAGTAATTTTCATTCTATCTCCACCTCCCTCTGGAATCCAAAGATTCACATAGAAGAGGAAAGATGCGGACAAAATGGAACTCTACAAAAGAGAACTAAAAGTGAAATCAAATCCATTAGTATTTGATAAATCTAACTAGTGATAAACAGAAATATCAAAATTATATTACAAACCAATATTAATAGCATGTATTAATAATTGAGACAACATTCAACATAACAACGATAACAACTATGTATCCCTTGAATAAATTGGGATCGGCTATATGAATTTATATTGATCGTATTTCTTCGTTTAGAATCATCTTAGGAATATCGATTAGTGCTACGATAAACATCAGCTCTTTTTTTTTGGTTAAAGGGGAATATATATATATATATATATATATATATATATATATATATATAAAGCTTATAAAACTAGGAAATACAATGCATAGTACTGTATATGCCGGGGTACTGTAGTTCCCCCAATACTGCCATATTTTGTTAATTGTATCAATATTACATGCCAAAAAATTTCTAACAACTTCAGTTCCTAAAATGTCTGCCCTAAATATATCATTTGTAAACATCGGAGGAACTGCTAGTATGATGGTACTTCCCAAAAAGCTGAACTTTGTTGCCTCTTTCGCCAATACATCGGCCAACCTATTCTGCTCCATGTAGGTGTGCCTCACCTTCACCTTGTCCATCCTTTGCATTAATAACCTGCATTCACAAATCATAGGATCATAAGTTAAGTTGCATGTGAGAAGCATTTGAATTATTTCAGCCGAGTCAGTATTGATGTCCATCCATTTTGCTCTGCTAGTTGAAGCCCTTTCATAAGAGATTTCAGTTCAACCGTGGTATTGGTGGTATGTGGTATATTTTCCATATACCCCATATTCCAACCCCCATTATGATTCCTGAATACTCCACCAATTCCTCCAATGCCTGAATTACCACTAGCAGCACCATCCATATTTAGTTTATAGTGACCTCTCCTGGGGCTCCCATTTAACGTTGGTATGGAAAGGCTTCTTAATAGTGCTATTTTTTGCAAGCATATAGTATTATGTTGCTTTGGAGATGGTGTTGGTGGTGCTGATGCTATCTTTTTTATTATTGAAGAGATTATGATTTCTAGTTAGCTAAATGTGTCAAAAACAGAAGGGATTGATATTCTCCCAAGGAATGCTACTGTTGAAGTAGGTGTTCTTTAGCTTGTTCCATGTTGATGGCCATAGCTGGGCAGAGAAGATGGGATTTAGCTTTCTACTTTCATTAGAAGCCTTAGATAGTAACTCCTACCAGAAGTGATTTGCATTTGGGCATTCAAAGAAGATGTGGTCACTTGTTTCATAATTTGTTTGGCAGAAGCAACATTGGGGGTAACTGTTAACCCCAATTCTATGCAGGAAGGCCCCAGTAGGCAACCTATTTTGGGCAAGTAACCGGGTGAAGTTCTTTATTTGTTAGGTGCTTTTAATTTCCATATCCAAGTAAAAGTACCTTCCTCCCCGTTTTCCCAATGCTCTTTATTACTGCTAAGGAAGGTATAGGCTTATTTGTTGGTGAAGGATCCATTTGGAGTCAATCCCCATATTAGCCTATCCTCCTTGGCAGTGTTGGAAGGGATAAAAGCAGATTTGATCATATTAGAGATATTTCCAGGGATATCCATAGAGATGAAAGAGAAGTCCCAGTTCCAAGAATTGTAGACAGAGTCTACTTTGATAGCTATGTTATTTGGGGTTAGGGTGCCTGCAATCATTTCTCCAATAGATGGTCGGTTAGGGATCCAAGCATCATTCATAAAGCTCACTCTTTACCTTTGTGGACTACCCATCTACTAGCCATGCTGCATGTATCCCAACCCTTGAGAATACATTGTCAGATATGAGATTTAGGTGTCCCGAGGGTATGGTTCCAGTTACAGTGCTTAGAGATCAACACTCTAGCCCATAAGTTGAAGGTGTTATAGTAGATCCTCCAAGCCAGACCAACATGAGAAGCTTTATTTTTAAGCTCAGCTTTTGCAAACCCAGCCCACCATAGGCCTTCTGCTTAGTAACTTTATCCCAGCTAACCATGTGCATTTTTTTCTTGTTAGGTGGTGTGCCCTAGATAATTTTTTTTTGGATTCTATCAATTTGCTTAGTGGCTTTGGTGGTCAATTTGATGTATTGTATGACATGGCTAGGGATACTACTGAGAGATGCCTTTGCCATAATGGTCCTTCTAGTCATGTTGAGACAATTTGTTTTCCAGCAAGCCAGTTCAGATTGCATATTATTTATTATGAATGAAATCAGAACTTATGGATCTCTTATGGAACATAGAGAATCCAAGGTATTTTCCAACGAAAGTAGTAGCTTGGATTTACAATGCATTTGTGAGACATTCCATGGTATCCTCGCTTGTGTTAGAAGAAAAAAGGACCCTGGACTTTGAGAGGTTAATTTTTTGGCCAGAATTCTCATTGAATGCAGGATTGAATATATTGTGGTGTAGTTCCTATTGTTGAATTTAGCAAATAGGGTAAGGTCATCAGCAAAGAAGAAATGAGAGATTCTTGGGTCAGCCCTGCTGATATTGATAGGCTACCATTGCCTGTCTAGTACAATTTTATTAATTGACCTGGAGAGTCACTCCATACCCAAAATGAACAGGTAAGGGGAGATGAGATCCCCTTGTCTGATGCTTCTAGAGGGCTTGAATGAATCAGTTTTACCTCCATTCACACTAGGATAGAGATGTTGGATGAGCTAATACATGATAGGATTAACTTAGTCAGCCCAGAGGAGAAATTGAAGGCATGGAGTGTGTCTCTAATAAAATACCACTCTAACCCATCAAAAGATTTTTCTAAGTCAATTTTGAGGATCATATGGGCATGTCTCCCCTTTATTTTCTCAAAATGAGTAATATACTCTTGCACAATGATTGCATTATCATAAGCCCTCCTATTTGAAAGAAAACTGGCTTGGCTAGGGCTAATTATGTTAGGTAGCATAGGCTTGATTCTGTTGACAATAACCCTAGTGATGGATTTGTAGATGGTGTTACAAAGTCCAATTGGTCTGAAGCTTTTGAGCATGGATGCTTGGGGGCACTTGAGGATGAGACAAAGCAAAGTTTGATTCATTGTCTCATCCATGGAGTTAGTATTGAAGCATTGATTGTAGAAATCAATTACTGAGTTCCCGACAATGCTTTAGTACTTCTGGTAGAAGAATGGGTGAAGCCCATCTGGCCCTAGGGCCTTGAAAGGCTTGAAGGAAAAAATTGTCATTTTTATTTCACTGATCTCAAAGGCCTATCCAATCTATTCCTTTGACAGTCTGATAGGATATGGGTTGTCACACCCCTTTTTTACCCCCTAAAAAAATATGTGTTATGGATTGTGGGTTAAAGAGTTTTTCCAATTAAAGGGACAAACTTGAGTAAGAATTATTTTATTGTTCGAAGTCGCCATTTGGAATTGTTTTTTGGGTGTTCCAAGTCACCTTTTGTTTGAATCCCTCGTCAAAGGAAGGTTTGACTCTATTATTATTGGTCTGCGAAAATAAAGTTTGGATAAGAAATTCTATTGACCGGGGAGAAGGTGTAAGGCATTCCCTGAGTTCCGTGGTTCTAGCACGGTCGCTTTTATTGACAAAAATTGGCTCGAATTAATTTTTGGATAAACTGTGCTTTATTTGATTTTTATGTTTTCCTATGTCCACTTTCATTGTTGATGACATAATTAATCTCAAATTAGGATGAGTATCCCCGACCCTAGCTTACACTAACCAAGACGAGTATTCCCGACCTTAGTTCGTGTGTCGTACCCAAAATTGGAGTCTACTTGAAGTCAATTAAATAACAAACTTTTATTTGAAAGAATTAAAAACGAGACGTGTTGTCACGACCTTGCCATTTTATTTATATACTTATTTCGAAGCGAGTCCTCCTGACATCACTTAAGACAAATTATTTATCTTTGTTAAACCTATTATTAAAGATTGGATCATAAAAAGGTAGGCCTCTTTGTAGCATGAAGGTAGCGAGACCATGTATAGATATTAAGGATATTGAACCTTACTTAAAACCTTATTCTTATTGTTATTTAATAAGTGATGTAACTAGCATAAATCAGACCTTTTAAGAAAATTATATACCTGCCTTCGCGCTTAAGATTTGCCTACCACTAATTATTTTAATGAATTATTTGAATTAAACCATCATTGTTAGTAAAAAAAAAGGGGGGGGGGGGGGAGCTGATTTTAATAATTGACAACCATGGCCAGCACTTGAATTTAATTGGCAGTGGGCTGCCCTGAAAGGATTTAGGCCACCTTAGCCAAATTATTGGGTTTATTAGTATGGCAGCACAATAATCGTTTTCAACAATTTCAACTCAACTTTTCGCCAAACGAACTCAACCACAAAAAATTAAAGCCATATGCTCATTGAAGAGGGGTTTCTCTGATGGTAAGCAACCTGCACTTTCAACCAAAAGGTTGTGAGTTTGAGTCTCCCCAAGAGCAAGGTGAGAAGTTCTTGGAGTAAAGGCTGCCGAGTTTTTATTGAAAACAGTCTCTCTACCCCACGATAGGGGTAAGGTTGCCGAGTTTCTATTGCTCATTGAATTAGAAAGAGAAATTTTTTCTTGTTTAGAGATTATTTCCTTTCCTGCTACATTTAATTCATTCACTACCAAACCTTCTATTCTAAGTAAGATCAGACCAAGTAAAACTCCAATTCTTCTAATTATTTAACATGAATCCAAGAGGATTTACTGATGACGTTAAGAGCATGGATTGCCCATATTTCATACATTTATTCAAACTAATTGCGAATAAAAGAAAAAGGATGAACAAATCAAAACAAAAAAAAATATTTGCAACCTAGTGACGGAAAGAAGCAAAGAATTTAATTTGAGAAGGAAGGAATCAGTCAAAGCAAATGTAATATAGAAAGATTAGGTAAAAGAACATATCTTCACAAAAGCTCTTTCATGAGAATGGTCCTCTAGAAAATCTCTATTAAAATAAACATCAGAAACTGACCAATGGCTGTGGGAAAGGGATTGTGTTGGAAAAATATTGTGAGTACTTTTCTTTCTCTTTTTTAAAGTTGCGGCATTATTAACTTATCCGCAAAAGTTAATTACGTCTAGTCCTCTTTGTCGTGTGCTAAGTCTGTATGCTACTTAATAGAGAACTTGAAGTTGAAAGCATGGGCATTAAAACTACTTCACAATATATCCTACTTCATATGTGTACAAAACAGCAAAACTGAAACCTCAAACAAGAGCCTATGATTCTTGAGTAGACAGGGAGTTTACCATTTTTGTTCAGTCATGCGAAAGGAAATGAATGAAAGAAACAGACTAAAGAAAATCTGAAACAAACTCACGAGTCATGGTTTTATTCATTCATATCTAGCACATGATTTATATTACATGGTCAGAGTAATACCTTGGTAGCAGAAAGATATATAAACAACAATGAAGGCTTAGAAGAATCCTCGACTACCGAACGCAGCTAACAGAAAAACAGCAATGGAAACAACAGAGAAACCCAGCTTTGTGATCCAAGAATAACCCAGAAAAACCAGCAAGAAGCACCTGAGACTAATCCCTAGTCATTTCAAGAATCACCTAAGAGATCATTTTATTTTTTGCACTCTAACATTCCACTCACAAAAACTCATAATTTTCTGCTTCCTATTAGGTGTTCAGCTACTCTTTTTTCTCAAAGTTTTGTATTTTTTTTAGAGTGTAAAGATGTTCAAGTATGTGTGATAGATTGTCTCTTTAAGTGTGAAAGAATGACCTCTTTAAGTAGGAACAATAAGTCCTTTTGAACAGATTTTGGTTCACCAAAAATCGGTCTAAAAAGACTAACTTTTGTGTGCCAATACAGTTCACTTTTCACCAAAAATCTTACGCAAAGCAAGGTAGTTGTATTTTCCACCATGCTTAAACAGTAAAAGCAAACTAACATGTACTTATTTCATGATTAACACATTCTAAGTTTCTTTACACCAAAACAGTACCACCCTATTTGATTCAAACTAAACCAAGTAAACAAGCAACTAACATTCACCAATTGAACTGCTAAAGCAAACACACTTAGATTGCAACTAGAATGAAGATTCAAATGAACTAGATAAAATCAGTTCAACCTACGCAAGTTAACATAAAGCGACTAATACTACAATCTATTATATGAAGCAGAAATTAAACAAATATTATTGAATCGTCGACAAAAGATAATATCGACGAAACAACTTGCTAGATAAACACTGATTTCACAACACTAAAGAATAGCTTGGTTACTAACAATCTGATAAAAAACTAAGCTAGATAGTAATAACTAATTAAATAAACCTAAACCCTAATTAACAAACAACAAATTGAAACAGAAAAATAAAAATAAGAAATTAACCTACTACTATTAAAAGATCAGAAATTAATTAAAGGGATGACGCTTGTACCAATCGAGCGTGCTTGAAACTGTTCAAGCCACGAAAAGACGTCGGAGATGCCAAGAGGCGGTTGTCCGAATCCGAAATGCATGTTTTTTTCGGCAGACGCTAAAATGAAATGAGTTTTGGCGTCTCACCAGAAGGAACGAGTGTCTTTGAGTAGAAAAATAGTAAAAATAAGGGGTTCGGGGAATTTGGTTGTAGTTGGACGGCAGTGGGGTGTTCAGGTCGGTAGCGATGGGGATTTGGGGGACATGAGTTGGAGATATGGAGGGAGGAGGAGAAGAGGAGGAAATGGTGCGATTTTGGTAGGGATTGGAGGTGGTGAACGATGATGGGTGGCGGCTAGGGTTACGCTTAGGTTTAGATTTGGTGAGATTGAGATATTTTTGGGGATTTTGAGTGGTATAGACAGAAAGAGGAAGAGGGGAGGAGATGGTGAAATTTTTGGGTTGATAGGAGGTGTGCCGCCGCCGTGGAGCGATTTCCGGCAGGCGACACCACCGTGGAGGGGGGCGGGGGCAGATAGGAAAGGGGGAAAGAAGAAGGGCTCTAGGGTTTGGGGTTATGGGAGAAATGACCAATTTTCTGATTTTAGAGGGCTTATATACCTCTTGGGGAAACAAATGAGGGCCACTGGATCAAATATCATGGATGGATGAGATTGATCTTTGAGTCACTAAGTGAAACGACGTAGCTTCAAGACAAAACTACGTCGTTTTGAACTCTTTCTTGACCAACAACCTGATGGATCGGGTATGGCCGAATTGGGCTCAATTTTTGGACCAATTTTGGCACAATTTTAATTAAAATATACTAGTCCAATCCCTTTTCCCTCTAATGAAATTATAGTCTTCTTTAGTCCTAAAGAAAAATGTACAAGTAGAAAGAAAATCTTTTTGGTATATATAATTTTAAAATGAAAACTTGAATGTACAAATAAAAGGTAAAGAATGTTTTTGGCACTTTTTAATTAAGGAATTTCAAATAACAATGCACAAATAAGTTCAAAGAAAAACAACTAAAGTAGCTAAAACCATCAAAAAGTTAGTTTTTTGCCGGAGACTTAAAAGCGTACAAAAATTAGGTATTCACATGGGTCATGTCTATATGGTTGGTTGTGGAGATGGGAGCTTGTGTGTGAGGAGGTGTAGAGGCTCTTGAAGAAAGATAAAATGGAAGCCTTAATGCCCTCTTGGTCATAGAGCCAGTTTCCACTCTCTTCTTTGAGGGAGAGGATCTTATTTTTTCTTCTCATACTGAGAGTGGAGGTGTGGAAGAATCTACTGTTGGCATCCCCTTCAATTAGCTAATATCCTAGATTTGAGTTTTCAGAAGTCTTCCTCATTTTTGAGAATGGAGTCAAGCGCTCTGGTCAGGTGGCTTTCTAGGTTTAACAGGTAGTTGCTGAACTGGTAATTAGGGGATTTTTGGATTCCAACAATTCTGGCTAAGATTCTTCTTCTTTTTTTGTGGAATATATTTCCAAAAGTGTGCCTATTCCATTGGGTCACAATGCTTTTGAAAGTTTCAGTAGATTGGATTAGGGAGGAGTTAATGGTGAAAGCCTCATTGATGATACTAGGAAAGGATGGGTGGCTAGTCCATATGGATTCAAATTCCTAAAGGGTCTGTTGGAATAATTGAAGGAGTCACTTTTTAGCACAATTTGAATAGGGCAATGATCAGAGTGGGTCCAAGAAACGTGTATTACAGCAACCTCAGGGTAATGGGAAGTCCAGCTCTCATTGGCAAAATACATATCTATCCTCTCAAGGATCAGGCTAGTCCTATTCTTGTATCTTTTGCTAGTCCATATAAATTTGTTACCTTTGTAACCTAAGTCTAGTCGTTTACATTCATTTAGGCAATTCCAAAATAAATTACTATGACTTAGGTTAATGGAGTTGCCGCCAAATTTGTCCCTAGCTTTTAAGACTTTATTGAAGTCTCCACCCACAAATCAGTTGTTTGGGTAGCTTTTGGAGATAGTAACTAGGCTTTCCCAAAGCAACTTTCTATTAGCTAAAATGTAACTAGCATAAATAGCAGAAAAATAACCAAGGGATGTAGTCTGGGAGTACCTTAACCATAGCATGAATACCTTGAGGGGTGGTGGAAACCTCATTCACAGTGATACTGTCCTCTTTCCACATCATCACAATCCCACCAGATAAGCCAACAGCCGGAGATTGGATTAGCATGTCAAAATCCAGCTCCTCTGCTAGCTTTTTGTGGTCAGCCATCTTAGTCTCTAGCAAGACCAGCAAAGCTGGCTTGTGAAGCTAAACCATATCCATGCAGTGCCTCTTGAACTCAACACTATTTCTACCCCTAACATTCCATATGATGTAGTTCATCAGGGGTGGTTGTGGTGTGGGGATTGGTTTTTCTTAGGCTTCTATGTTCCCTGCGGAGCCCTCGTCAGGTTCCTTTGGTTCTTTCTCTTCATGCTGAGAACCGGTGTCAAGTACGCACACATCTGTATCCAAGTACGATAAACATTAATTCAACACCTAGTATTCTCATGTATTACCAATACTATTATTCATGTAGTCATGATTTTTAATTTGTGCTATTATATCGGACCGGCCCTCCCTAGGGTACGTAAGTTTAGTGCACAAAACTACAATTTATATTTAGTCATAGGCTATTGGAATTTGTTTCTGTAACATCTACTCGACCTTCCAATTTCAATTAATTTAAAAAAATCTTGAAGTTTCGCTTAACTTGAACTAATTCCTAACTAGGAAAAATTACTCTCTATTGATATTGCAAGTAGAAGCTCCTCTACGTATTGAAGGGTCACTGCAAATTACTCCAAGATTTTAAAATGGTTGTCACATGATTATACCACTTTTAACTTTAATTTTCAAGGAATGTATTTATTAATACATTAAAACCTCATCCATGCAAAAAGAATAATAGCTGGGGAAAAACAAGAATGTAAGACAGTCAACTAAGTGCTTCTCAACATCAGCTTCTTCATGTTTTGCATTTTTATTTACTATTTTATTCCCCCTACCTGCCGCACCTGGGATCCCACAACTAGAAAAAAAAATAGTACTGAAAACTAAATAAATTAGAGTGACATCTCTAAGAAAACAACAAAATTATGGAAGCAATGGCTTGGGTTACACTGCACGACCTCTGTACCTTATATGGTTTTTATTCTTTACTTCACTTTTCGCAAAAAAATTAAGGGTCACCAAAATTTGATAGACAAGAATTTATATGCTCTTTGGAACTTAGGAATAAATGATAGACCCGAGTTGTTTTGGTTTTGATGATTGACAAAGAAACACATGTATGAACCAAGTTCATGGACACTGTACATAAGTTACAGTCAGAATCAAGCAAAAAATATGTACGTACAAGGGATGAGTATAAGTGGTTATTTATAATAATTCCTTAACGAAAAAATTGCATATTTGATAAAGAGCAGGACTCGTTACTTGAAGAGAACTCTATCCAAGATAAAGAAGGAGTTACACGTTGAAGATAACTACAACTCTTCTACCAAGGAAGAGTAAAACATCAGGTCTCTAGTTAATCCTTATTTTACGAACTCTATAAATATCAGTTTGTTCACTTTTACAGGTATCACACATATACTGAAGTTAAGCAATAATTGAGAGCAAAATAACAAGGCATTTTGTGAGCAATTCCAGTGAGTATCAAGAGTGTGAACATGAAGCTACATGAATCAGATTGAAGAACCAGTTTCATGTGTTGGTCTTTAATTCTAGTTCAATTATAGTAGGAGCTTTTGAGTTGTACCTTTCAGCTTTCTTTAGAAACATTTGTACTAGGTACGTAAGTTATATCTTTCAAGTTAGAGTTAATTGAAGTAGTCACAGCTTGTGACGTATTGCCACAAGGGTTAGAGTTAATCCTTAGGTTTGCAACAGGTTGTAAACTTTGTTGTTGGTTCGAAGTTGTAGTGAAGTGTTTAGGAAAAATCCTACCAGGAAGTAGGTCGTGGTTTTTTCACCTTTTGAGCTAGATGTTTTTCACATAAAAATGCTTGTGTTCTTTACTTTCTGCATTACTTATTTCACAACTGTAGTTTAAGGAACGCATAGAAAAACCAGGTCCTTCAATGTATTAGTACACGTGAAAATTGAACACCACACAAATTACCTCTCTTGTATGGTATTGAAGTATAAAACATCACTTGAAAAGAAATAGTAGGATGAGTGGTTAGAAGGAATTTTATAAGAAGGAAGAGAAGGAACAAATATAGAAATTAAGATAGTCCGCTATAATTTCAATTAGTTTTGCTCATTGTTTATTTGTTTTCAAAGATTTGAAAGATTAGTTTTTCATCTTCACTATTCCTATTGTAGAAATATAGTTCAAGATGAAAGAAATTAGCATTAGACAAAGGAATGAAAAATATGAAAATAAGAGTTTCGTTCCAAAAATTTTGGTTCCATTTTTTTTCCAGTTTAACAATGTGATCCTAAAGTCAATCACCAGAATATAGTCACCTTCTATCGGGGCATTTGCATCTATACCCGCTTTTTGGATCATGTTTTAAATTGTGCTCGCTTTGCAAAATAAATTGCAAACGTACCCACTTTTTCGCATAACTTCACCATACGGGTGAGACGACCCGACCAGTCGTCTCATGAGTTACTGCTTTGTTTCCCTCATTTCTGCTTCCTTATGCTTCGTTATCCGTTTTTTGTGGTATCGGATTGGTCGGATCGAATCCGGAATGATTTTGGTAAGGTTTGAGATACTTAGTCTCTTTTAAGGAAGTTTGAGTTGGAAAAGTCAATCGGATATTGACTTATGCGTTAGAGGGCTCATATGTGAGTTCCGGTGGTTCGGTTAGCTTCGGGAGGTGATTTGTGACTTAGGAGTGTGATCGGAATGAGTTTTGGAGGTTTGGAGTAGTTTTAGGCTTGAATTGACAAAGTTGATATTTTGGCGATTTCCAGTTGTAGGCGAGATTTTGATATACAGATAGGAATGGAATTCCGAGAGTTGCAGTAGCTTCGTTGTGTCATTTGGGATGTGTGTGTAAAGTTTTGAGGTCATTCGGACGAGGTTTGTTTGGGTTTTTGATCAAAAGCGTATTTCGAAAAATTTTAGAAATTTAGGCTTGAATCTAATGTGTTTAGAAATTTTAGAAATTTAGGCTTGAATCAAATTACCATTTGATGTTGTTTGAGGTGTTTTGATGATTGGAACAAGTTTGAATAAGGTTTTAGGATGTGTTGGTACCTTTGGTTGAGGTCCCGGGGGCCTCGGGTGAGTTTCGGGTGGTCAATCGGATCATTTTGGAGTTGGAAAAATTGCAGAAGTTGCAGGCTTTTACTCTTCGCGTCCGCGAGAGGACCCTCGCGCTCGCGAAGAGTCAGTGGGGTCAGTGGAAATTTAGCCTTTGTGTTCGCGAGGGAGGTTCCGCGTTCGCGAAGGGCTGGAGGCTCGTGCATCGCGTTCGTGAGATGCAAGTCGCGTTCGCGTAAGGTCTTTTTGGTCAGCTGGTCTGAGGTCGTGGTTGCTCTTCGCGTTGGCGAGAGAGGGGTGCGTTCGCAAAAGGTAAGGTTGAGGAACCATCGCGTTCGCGATCGAAAATAAGAATCTTGGGTCAACGGAATTTTTTGCTTTGCGAACGCGAGGCTTTGACCGCGTTTGTGAAGAAGGATTTTCAGGCCTGGGCAGAATGTTTAAAAGGTCGTCTTGTCCGTGAATGAGGGTCTATTTTCCTCCATAGCTGCTCATTTTTGGAGATTTTTGAAGGAGATTGAAGAAGGATTCAAGGGGAAACGTTCGGAGGTAAGATTCTTGGTCTACAAACTCGATTATTATGTGAATTTCACCTAGAAAATCATGGAATCTAAGCCTAAAATTGAAGAACTAGGGCTTGAAATTGGAGAACAAACATTTGGGATTTGAAGGGTCATTTGTGGATGGAATTTGATGTTCTTGGTATGTATGAACTCGTGGGGAGATAAGGAATCTGTTGATGTGAAAATTTTCGAATTTTGAGGCGTGGGGCCTGGGGGTCGGGTTTTGGTAATTTCGGGATTTGTGCCCTTTATTGATTGTTTTCGCTTGGGCTTCGTTCCCTTAGCATATTTTGATGTCCTCGTTTTGGTTTTGATAGATTTGATGCGCGTGGAGGCCGATTTGAGGGGCAAGGGCCTCGCGAGCTAGAGATTTAGCCGGTTCGAGGTGAGTAATGATTGTAAATGATGTCCTGAGGGTTTGAAACCCCGGATTCACATCGTAGTGCTATATTGAGGTGACCTGTTATCATGCCACACATTGGTGCTTTGTGAAAAAGGCTTTGCATCCTGGTTAAGGATTCTTGATAGCTTTTCAGCATTAGTGCGGCCAGTGGTTTGGATGTACAGACCTGTTATCTGTTACGGAAGGTTGTGGGAGCGTGCCCCATGGGAAGGTTGTATAAGTGTGGCATGTAGTCACTTGATTGATTGAAGAGTTAAACCAAGTATGAAGATTGTAGTGATGTCGTTAAATTGAGAATTGGCCTAGAGGGCACTTGGTTTATTGGGTTGTGGACTGTGGAGGATTACAAAGGTCATGATGGTAGCTCTCGGGTGTTATGAGAAAAAGGGGAGTTATTATGGACCTTTGAAAGGTTATTAGACTAAGTTCAGTGTGATCAGAATCAAGCTTGTGGTTTGTGGATGGATCTAACTGTGAATATGGGCTCTATATCCGGCCAGATGTGTTCATTTCAGCAATGCGCTCCTTATGGAAGAGTAGTCAGGGTACTATTTCGTCGTCAGCTATTTCATGTAATGATATATCACCGTATGAGTTGTGAGACGGCTTGGTGAATTTCTTATGTGTTGAGGTTCAGCGTAGAGATGATGTTATATGAGCAGAATAGCCCTTGAGATTCAAATCGTATATCGCACCTCAGTTGTGCTTGAGTTTGTAGCTTATAGTGCTATATGTCTCCCTAGGGATGGTATTATGCACTTGACGTGCTGGTGACTGACATTCAGTATTT
Organism: Nicotiana sylvestris; assembly: GCF_000393655.2. Classification (NCBI taxonomy): domain Eukaryota; kingdom Viridiplantae; phylum Streptophyta; class Magnoliopsida; order Solanales; family Solanaceae; genus Nicotiana; species Nicotiana sylvestris. Next base: position 107,082,459 of record NC_091068.1, read on the forward strand.
TGATGTAATGAGCGATCTAGCTCGATGTGTATCTCCTGATGTGAATTTTATGTGTGGATCGGGTGGCACGCCGCCATAGGTATGTTGTTTGGATCGGGTTGCGCGCCGCAACAGTGTGATGTTGAATACAGTTCCCCGTATCTATTTTTATGTGTTTTGTTTCCTATTTTTCTAAGGAAAGCTCATATTAGCTGTGTGCCTGCGTCGAATGTATGATTCACGAGCGGGGTGTTTGTTTAATTATGTTGACCGCGTCGCATGTATGATTCGTGAGCAGGGCAATTGGATTTCCTTTTCAAAGTTCGTTTTCCTTTGTATCACGTTCGAATTGGTAGCCTATTGGCACATTGCGGCATCATATGAGACTTTTGCTCATGTCCGAGATGGCTTATTCCATGAGCAGTTCGTGCCGGGTGAGACAAGATCATTGGAGTTAGGATCAGTGCGATCTGATTATATGAAGTATATTAAGGAGCTAAGACCATTATTTGGTTCAGAATGAGGTGATGGCTCTTGTTAGGAGTATAGACCCAATGATTTATTGATTCAGCAGTTGGTTATGAATTTCTACACATCTGTTCCATCGTGGCGATATTGTAAGAATTAGAGCAAGACCTATGTATATCATGAGGTGCAATGGGAGCATCAAATTCGTGGGATTTCGACTAATTTGATCAGAGAGAGTTATTTTGGTCCTGTGAGTAGAGTGGTGCAAGGTGTGAATTCAGCAAAAAATTTGCAGTCATGTTTGGGTACAATGTGTAGTGATTGATATGGTGATCGTATGTTGGAAACAGTCCTGACAGAGAATTTCGGATGCTGGAATTCGGCTCTAAGCTTATTTGCTTGAAGGAAAGTGAATATCTTTAGATTGATCGAGCTAATGTGCTCGACTGAGTTGTGGTAGCATGGGTAGGTGCACGAGGTGTTAAACAGTGATTTCGGATAACTTCGCTGCAGTTCTCAGCACGTTCGAGGACGAACGTATTTAAGTGGGAGAGAATGTAACGACCCGACCAGTCGTTTTGAGCTCTAGCGTGTCATTCAGCAGTTTGAGGCCATGAGCAGCTTCACTTCAGGTATTATGACTTGTACTCATGGTCGGAATTGAATTCCAGGGAATTCGGAGTTGATGTGGAAAGGGAATTCTCATTTCGGAAGCTTTAAGTTGAAAGAATTGACTAAGATTGGATTTCAGAGTAAACAACCTCAGAATCGGGATCTGAAGGTTCCAATAGGATCGTATGATGATTTCGGACTTGGGCGTATGCCCGGATTGGGTTTTGGATTACCTGGAGCGTTTTGGCGCCTATTGTGGAAGTAAGCATTTTGGAAGAAATTTCATAAGTTTGGGTTGAAGTGCATTTCAGTATTGTCGATGTCCGGTTGGGATTCCGAGTCTGGGAATAGCTCCGTATAGTGATTCTGGTATTAGGAGCGCGATCGGAAGTGAATTCGGAGGTCCGTAGGTCATTTTGGAGTCATTTGGCTAAAGATAGAAATTTGAAGGTTTTTGACCGAGAGTTGACTTTTTGATATCGGGGTCGGATTTCGATTTCGAAAGTTGGAGTAGGTCCGTAATGTCGAATACTACTTGTGTTCAAAATTTGAGGTTAATCAGACGTGATTTGACGGGTTTCGGCATCGAATGTAGAAGTTTAAAATTTCAAGTTCATAAAGTTTGGACTGGAGTACGATTCATGATTTCGATGTTGTTTGATGTGATTTGAGGCCTCGAGCAGGTTCATGTTAAGTTATGGGACTGGTGTTTGTGATTGGACGGGGTCCCGGCGGCCTCGGGTGTGTTTCGGAGTAGTTTCAAATTGAATTTTGATAAAAAGCTGCTGTTGATTGCTGGTATTTGGTTTCCTTCTTCGCGAACGCGAGGGGAGTCCCGTGTTTGGGAAGAGGAAAGTGGGAGGCTGCTGGATTTGGCCTTCGCGAACGCGAAGTGGAAATCGCGAACGCGAAGGGGTGGGCTGAGTAGACTACGCGAACGCGTATGGGAGGTCGTGAACGTGTAGAAGGAAAGAGGGGAGCGGGGCCTGAGGCTGTTGACCTACACGAATGCGAGGCCTGGAATGCGAACGTGTAGGGTCCGGGGAGCTGGCCTTTGCAAACGCGAGAGTCGGGTTGTGAACGCGATGAAGAAATTTTGAGGCTGAAGCAGGTTGTGCTTCGCGTACGCGAGGGCATTTCCGCATTCGCGAAGAAGGGCAGTGCTGGGTAGTGACTTGTTTTAAGACGGGATTTGGCCAATTTTTTTCATTTTTCTCTTGGCTTGGGCGATTCTTGGAGGATTTCAAGAGGGAGTTTCATCATTCAATGGCAAGGTAAGTTATCCCCACTTGATAGGAGTTAAATACATTGATTATGTATGGATTTTAACATGAAAATTAATGGAAATTTGGGGTTTTTGAGGAAGACCTAGATATTTGGTATTCTTGAATTTTGACCACGATTTTGGACATGAAATTAAGAGAAAATCATATATTTGAGTTTGTAAGTTCATGGGTAAATTTTATCTTCAAAAAATTTCGAAATCCAGGCACGTGGGCCCGAGGGCAATTTTGTCAACTTTTCGATCGGGGCTAGGAGTTGTTATAAATTGGATTGTAATGAGTAATTGAACATATATTAATGGATTTGCATAATTATTGGCTAGTTTTGGAGCATTGTGCATCGATTCGAGTTTTCGAAAGGGCGTTGAATGCCGGTTATGGAACTTCGGAGCGAGGTGAGTCTCCTTTCTAACCTTGTAAGAGAGAATTATCCCCATATGTGAGTTAATTGGTTATGTGCTCCTATTTGTGGGGGCTATGTACGCATGAGGTGACGAGAGTCCGGCGTAGCTACTATTATGCTATTGTCCGGATAGTCTAAGGACCCAAAAGCATGCTGTACTTGGATATATTTGTAATCCTATTAACGGTTTGAATTGCTTAAATCACATCGGATAAGTAAGTGAATTTCTAAAAGATTGAGCTTTATTTTCTTGAATTGTAAAAAGAGAATTGGATTTTCCTTGGATAGTTGTTCCCTGATGAAGTCTTGATTAACTGTTTGAATATGTGATTCTATGTATACCTGCATCGCATGTATGATTCGCGAGCAGGGTGTTTGTTTATTTTATGTTGACTGCGTTGCATGGATGATTCGCAAGCGAGGTAATAGATGTATCTATGGTTCACGTCGTTCGACTCTCGGCAGTGCACATTTTACATTTATGTTGGATCGAGCCGTACGACCTTGGCATGATATGCGCATGTTTATATTGTTTGCCTGAGAATTTTAAATGTTGATAGTGCCTTTCTTGGCCAGAGATAAATGGATAAAGATAATAAAAAGTAAATCTTTGGAAATCCATTATTATTTGGGAAGTTGTTTACCTGCTATCTGGCTTTATGAATTATAATTGTTGTTTTATAAAATTCCCTGATCTCCTCACATTTTTACTATATTATCATTGGACTACTAGTAAGTGTCGAGGTCGGCCTCTCGTCTCTACTTCTTCGAGATTAGACGGGATACTCATTGGGTACACGTTATTTTCGTACACATACTACACTTGCTGTGCATTTTTGTTGCACAGGTTCATATGTGGCTAGTGGCTTAGTGGCATAGCGGCATGGTTGATACGGAGACTTAGGTGAGCTGCATTTATCGAGACGAACCGCAGCTAGCAGAGTCCCCTTCAGAGTATTTTACTGTGTTTTTTATTTTTGTCCACTTATATTCCGGACAATTACTGTATTTTAATGCATTCTCTAATAAATGCTCATGTACTTGTGACACCGGGTTCTGGGATGATCGCGGAATTTTTCAGTAGTTAAATTTTGTAAAGACATCCTCAATTATCTAGCGGAGTTTATTATTTATTATTTATTTGTTTAAAGGAAATGATTTCAAAATAATTAAAATGAGAAATTGCTAGTAAATTGTGGTTGGCTTGCATGACAGTGGTGTCCGACGCCATCATGACCCTTAGTGGATTTTGGATCGTGACAGAGGTCTTACTTTTCCTTCTGACCATCACGTTATAGTCACGAACTTATTTCTCGAAATGAGGATATGATTTTATGGCCTATACTCATTTATTATCTTAAGGCCTAGCACCTCTTGTCTCTTCCTTCACCTGACTATGGATTCAGTAATACCGTCATCTTTTTGATGTACCGTTGTCGTCCATGTATCACATCTCACTCGCAATTCTTTCTTATCTCTCTTCTCATTACCTTGCTAATATTCTTGCCTATCCCTTTCTTGTGAAAAACCTCAACAAGGCATTCGTTTGTTTTTAGCTCTCCTTGCTTCATTCATCGGCTCTTCGGGTTGCTCATCGTCCTTACTTACTAGGGACGAGAGTCATACCAAGATAATATTTATTCTTTCCAGGATTTCAGTGCATGTCTTCAGAATGATTTTTTGATCATGTTAGTATTCATATCTAATTGTAATATTCTTCGGAAATGTAACTGATGCAAAAAAAAATCCATCCATCATTTTGGGTTACTCTAACCCTAGACGGATCCTGATATTATGTCCTTCTCTTAAACCATATTTGTTAGCTCCCACAGAGCATAACTTAGATTGGTGTGGCCAATTATACATACCTCTGTTATTGTTGAGGGTAACTAAAAATGCTTATATCTCTCTTCCTGAATGGTAAATAAGGATAATCTTCATTAGTTGGGGACCTCGTACCCTCTTTCACCTTGCTTCCTTTACTTGTTGAAATTTGTATTTACCTTCTGAATCTCTCATTGTCTTTCACCATAAAGGTGGATAGATATTCTTGCCTTAAGGCTCCATTTCCAGAAGCTCATGGGGCACTTCTAACTCAAATCTTTCACAACCGCATCCAATCCCTTACCAACCATCTTTCTAATTATAGGCATCGCCGTATTATCAATAAGGTCGAGTTTAGGAAATTGTGTTCTTACAACTGAGCTCTACCACACGATCTAGAGTAAGAAGAAAGAGTGATAGTCCTAAATGCACTGTAGCCTCCTGCTTATAAGTGTGGTGCACAACACACACATAAACAAGACTCTACTAGACACGGCTTATAGACTCCCTATGACAGAACTGCTCTGATACCACTTTTGTCATGCCCCAAACCTGGGGGAGGGAGGGGGGGAGGGCGATATCGGCATCCACTGCCTTACCTATCCTTGCGTACCAACTTGCAACTAAGGGACTCTAAATTATATGATATCATACTTTGGCCATGGGCCACATTGTAAGACAACTGCAAATGCTGACTAAATGTCAATATAAAACTGGGCTGACAAGGCCATCATAATTATTACAACTGACAACCCAACCAAATATACATATAAGGCCTGTAAGCCCAACATACTACACTAACTGACAGGATGTGTCTATGAGCCTCTACTGATGGATATACTGTGATCGAAACAGCTCCCTGGCCTACTAATAACATATATACATATATATACAAGATGTTCATAAGGCTCTAGACCTGACAACTCCGAAAGGCATGGAGCTTAACGATCAAGCTGAACTCGGGCAACACTTAATAAGGAGGCCTACCCGTTTGTCTGTCTGAACCTGCACGCATGAAATGCAGCGCCCCTAGAAAAAGGACGTCAGTACAAAATAATGTATCGAGTATATAAGGCAATGCACTCAAGCTAAAACTGAACTAAAAATATAATATCTGCAAGAAACTGGAAGTAAAGATAATCTGAAGATATGCTTACCTGCTGATACTGACTCAACTCTCTCAATATAGTAAGTAAAATAGCTGTCCGGTCTTATATATATATATATATAAATGTTCTGCTCTCTTGACTAGAAGAAGAAAATACTCAATTGAATATGAAGTCCCGATAAGGAGAATATGGTAACTTACAAAACTAGGAAAATATACGTAACTTGCGAGACTAGAAAAATATACGTAAATCCCGGGATATGAATTTTTTCTTATGCCTCGTTATCAAACTTATATAATGACGAGATCATACCAAAATGAAAGAAGAGCTTAGCCTTAACATACCTGGAGTAGGAAAAAATTCGTGTGATGTTCTTGAGAAGGATTGCACCGTACTCCCTTAGAATTGCAAAATCCCGTTGTTATTACGCAGTACAATTTCGTATGAATTTCTTTACCAATATAAGAATTGTGGTTGCTTATTGTACTATAAATTCTGACATGAACTTTTAAAATATTCTCTCAAATGGAATTTTGATGCCAAAAATGAGCATAATGGTGATGATGACTAATATATATGCCTTCAACGTTTTTTTTTTCTTTAAGGCTAAATAGATTGTCCAAGTGTCTTGTTAATATAGAATCTAAAACAAGAGTTATTAGATTCTATCTACTTGCTACCACGTTGTTACTTTGGTAGTTATCCAAAGTTTTTTTAAAATTAAATTAATTAGATAATATTCTGTTACCCGGTAATTAATCAATTACCCGTATAATTAAGAATTGTCTCAAATTTCTTAAAACTCTACTTATTTTTAATACATTATATACATCCCACTATTATGGTCATATGGTACTAGTCCGAAAATACCATCACACGGCCCGTATTTTATCCAATTATGTCAAGTTGGAGGAAAATTTATTTTCTTGGACATGCTTCCCCTTTCACCTTCACGAATTTACTCATCACTTGTATGGAATAGCATAATGCATATAATCTCGAAACAATCTCACTCCCGATCTTACATCTATTAACTTACGACAAAACTCAAAACACAAAAATGCGGGATGTAACAATTTCAGCCTATGTACATGTACATATTTCACAAGCCACGACCGAACAATAAATGTACTATAAACTATGTGTAGTTACTTGTAGCTGCATGACACAAATAAAGACTCTTAACCTGAAACAATTTGTGCCGTATCTTATTTTTGCCTTTTTTTATGCATGTTTCTCATGCCCCCCTCCCCCCTCTTTAATGAGGGTTTGGAGCATACAGAATGAGTAGATAAAAAAAGAAGAGAAATTGAACATGGAGAAAGAAGAAAAAGCAATTCTCAAGAGAGTGAATATGTACTCTTAAAATGAGTAACAATTGAATTTATACACGGTTAAATGATATGTGTTTTAATTTAACACGAATAATCTAAGAACAATAAATAATTGAATCAAAGGAAAATAAGATGATTAAACCAAATGGATGGATGATTAAACCTAGCTTTATGATAGATGCTGGTAGTTGGTTCCGATCCATCCCTTGAAGCGGGCTCGATTGCAACTAAATAAACAAGCAGCTGAAGAAACTTTGAACGATAGCTAAAGAACAAAAATTAACTTTATAGCTTTGAATATGCGTACCAACAGAGGTCCTCAAACTAAAAAAGTTTCCCCTTTATATAGTAGGGGAGTTTCAATCTTAATACAAGTCTAAATAAGATAAAATCTTTTTGTTCTAGCAAACATTAATACGTAGTTGATATCAGGAGAGATTTGCGACGTAATATTCGGATAAGAGCGGATTTTTTGGCCCCTCATTTGTCCTGTCTAACCGTCTTTCCCTTAGTCTCGGTTCTTTACTTTAATTGAGCTTAATGCTTGGCCGTGTCCGGTTCTTGGCGCACTATTCGTCCTTCTGGGGCTCTGATCTGTGGAAGCCCTCGGATTTACTCGAGGTCGTATCCGGTCACATTGTCCTCTCATTTCTTTACCGGAAAATCGGAGGTGACTTTATTCCGGATCTTACCCGCACACAGATAGTCCCCTCACGTTTTGGAGAGAAGATTAATAGAAATGACAAGAAGTGATTAATTGAGCTCGGTTCCTTCCTCCGTGCGCTACAAGCGGGTTGACGATTTAGCAAAATGTTCCATTAATCATGTCGTTCTGACTCCGGACACGTGTCAGCCACCGGTTGACCATCCTTGGTGCGCATCGAATGTGAAATGTCACGCATTAATTATTTCACTCCTATAAAAGCTTTGGTTTCTTTTTTTTTCTTTTTTACTTTTTTACTTTCCGATTTTGAATCTTCTTGGGTTACCCCTCGAATTTTTACTCGTTCATCATTCCCTCAAATCTTCACAAATTGTTCTTCATGTCTTCATTTCTTCATCTTCAATCTTCAAATCTTCATGTTTCGCCTTTAAATATTCAAACTAGACCTTTAAATCTTCATACCCATCTTCAAACCTTCATATTCCTAGATAAATATGGCAAAAACCACAAGGTATGTGCCTTAAAATACTGCTCCTTCAACCTCTAACCCGACCATAGATACCAAAGCAACCCTTCCAGTAGTAGCCCTGTAACCTCCTCTTAATGATTTTATCCCCGAAGTCTGCTCCATAGATGATGACATTAAGGTCGAAAAAGCCTCCAAACAAGGAAATCGAGGTGAGGAGGCGTGGAGGTATATCTGTTACATCGCCGAAGACACGCACCCAATGGTCCGGGAGGATTGCAAGTGGGAAGGCAAGGACGTATTAATCCCCAGTCCTGATGTGGACATCATAACACACATGGATGGGTACTTAAGCGCTTATACTCATCCCTCACATTTGGCACGATGGACACGATGGTCCTCGACTTTTGTAAGAGGTACGATGTGATAACAACTAGGTCGGGAATCCAAATTAGAGTAAGAATTTGAGAAGTAAATGCGGAAGCAATAACAACAAGGAATTGAACAACTAGAATTAAAGAGATGAAAATAAAGGATATGAGACGAATTCAAGGAAAGAATTCCAAGAACTTCCAAGAACGTAAGTTCTATAGCCTTGACAAGATCAAAGTAACAACGTCTTGATTTATGGAAGAAATCAAACGCCTTTACTTAAAAAGCAAATCAAAACAATAGATTCGGATCTTGACCACTTTACGAGTAACTTGAGACAACAATTAATAACTAGTATTAATCGCCTTCTAAGAATACCACAAAGGAATCAAAGATATCATAAAAGAGAAGTAATCTTACTACCTTGAACTAAGAACTAGTAAAGGTTGAAAGATAAATCTCAAAGCACAAGTAACAAAGGTTCAAAGAACTCTCAAAGTATGATATACTTAATCAATAAATGTTGTGTCTTATGAATGAGAAGAACTCCTTATTTATAGGAGTTAAAAGCACTTAAAATAATGTAGGGGGTTGCTAAAAAGTCATCTAAATTAGGTAGGGGGCTGCTAGGGGTCACAATAGCCATCAAACTTAGGTAGGTGGCTCCTAAGGGGTAACAAAAGCCATCAAAATTAAGTGGGGGGCGGCCAAATCCTTTTGGGGCAGATTTGGGCCTTAAAACTATTAGTTTGGGCCATTGGTTTGGACTCCAATTGGGCTCCTTTTGAAACACCCCCTTTTGGACCTCTTTTAAGGTCATTTTGAGCCCTATTGGTGGACTTCAAGGGCTGATTTGGTAACCCAATCTTCCTCCTCTTGGACTTCAATTTGGACTACCAAATAATTGTAAAACTTGGACAATTCATCTCCTTTGGGCTTGAGCTCTTCCTCTACAATTAAAAGCTTCTTTATTTGCCATTGAAGTCTAGCAACCTTAGCTTGCAACTCTTTAGCTTGAGATCTTGTAAATGGCCTTGGAGCTTCCAAAACTCTATCATCTCTATCATTGTCCTTAACTATATCCTTGTTCTTGATGCTATCATTCCCCCCTTCTTGAAAAGAATTCGTCCTCGAATTCGATCCTACATCAAACAAAGATAAGTCAGCAACATTAAATGTGGCACTTACTTGGAACTCACCAGGAAGGTCCAACTTGTAAGCATTGTCCCCAATCCTTTCAAGGACTTGAAATGGGCCATCTCCTCTAGGATGCAACTTTGACTTCCTTTTGGAAGGAAATCTCTCCTTTCTAAAGTGAACCCAAACTAAATCTCCAGGTTTAAAAATAACTTGCTTTCGTCCCTTATTCTTTCTCAAGGCAGTTTGCTCATTTTTCTTCTCAATTGCAAGCCTTGTTTGTTCATGAATTTTTTTCATCATCTCAGCCTTTGTCCTACCATCAAGATTAGCAATATCATTAGTTTGTAATGGTAATAAATCAAGGGGAGTGAAGGGATTAAAACCATAAACAACCTCAAAAGGAGACATACCTGTAGAAGAATGGATTGTTCTATTGTAAGCAAATTCAATCATAGGTAAGTGATCTTCCCATGAAGTTAATTTACCTTTCAAAACAGCCCTCAACATGTTTCCTAAGGTTCTATTAACTACTTCAGTTTGTCCATCAGTTTGTGGGTGACAAGAAGTAGAAAACAACAATTTAGTACCTAACTTCCCCCAAAAAACACGCCAAAAGTGGCTCAAAAACTTAGCATCCCTATCACTAACAATAGTTCTAGGTATACCATGAAATTTGACAACCTCTTTTACAAAAAGATCAGCAACATGTGAGGCATCATTAGTCTTTAAACAAGGAATAAAATGAGCCATTTTGGAGAACCTATCTACCACAACAAAAATACTATCCTTACCATATCTTGTTCTAGGCAAACCTAACACAAAATCCATGGAAATATCAATCCAAGGTGAAGTAGGAACAGGTAATGGCGTGTAAAGACCATGTGGTAACACTTTAGATTTAGCTTGTTTACATTCCAAACACTGTGCGCACATTCTTTCAACATCTTTTCTCATTCCAGGCCAAAAGAAATTTTCGGCCAGTATGTCTAGTGTCTTTGGGACTCCAAAGTGTCCCATAAGCCCTCCACAATGTGCTTCCCTTACAAATACTTCACGTAAAGAGCAATTAGGAATACACAACTTATTTTCCTTAAAGAGAAAGCCATCTTGGAGGTTAAACCTCTCAAAAGGACTCAACTTACAATCTGCAAAAATTTTGCCAAAATCAACGTCATTAGCATAAAGTCCCTTGATTTGATCAAAACCCATTAATTTAGAAGTCAGGGTAGAAACTAAGATATACCTCCTTGAAAGTGCATCAGCAACAACATTTTCTTTCCCTTGTTTGTAAGAAATTACATAAGGAAACGTTTCAATGAATTCAACCCACTTAGCATGCCTTCTACTAAGCTTACCTTGACTCTTCAAGTATTTCAAGGATTCATGATCAGTTTTAATGACAAACTCTCTTGGCCACAGGTAATGTTGCCATGTGGCTAAAGCCCTTACCAAAGCATATAGCTCTTTGTCATAAGTGGAATAGTTCAATGTGGCTCCACTTAACTTTTCACTAAAGTAGGCAATAGGTTTAGAATCTTGCATCAAAACAACACCTATTCCTTTGCCCGAAGCATCACATTCAATTTCAAAAGATTTAGAAAAATCAGGCAATTGTAACAATGGAGCAGAACATAACTTTTCTTTCAACAAGTTAAAAGCATCATCTTGTTCTTTTCCCCATTTAAAAATCTTATCCTTTTTAATAACTTCAGTTAAAGGAGAAGCAATGGTACTAAAGTCTCTCACAAACCTCCTATAAAAACTAGCAAGTCCATGAAAACTCCTAACTTCAGTTACACTCTTAGGTTTAGGCCATTCTTTTATTGCTTTGATTTTCTCTTCATCAACCTCAACTCCTTTAGAACTAACTACAAAACCCAAGAAAATCACACGATCCACATAAAAAGTACACTTTTTAAGATTAGCAAATAAAAATTGCTTTCTAAGAACTTCAAAAACTTGTTTTAGGTGTTCTACATGCTCTTCTAAAGTGTTAGAAAAGACCAAGATATCATCGAAGTACACCACAACAAATTTTCCATGAAAATCCTTAAAAACATGATTCATTAATCTCATGAAAGTGCTAGGTGCATTAGTCAAGCCGAAAGGCATAACTAACCACTCATAAAGCCCATATTTGGTCTTAAAAGCAGTTTTCCATTCATCTCCAGGATTCATTCGAATCTGATGGTAACCACTTTTTAGATCAATTTTAGAAAAGATTTTGGATCCATGTAATTGATCCAACATGTCATCAAGACGAGGAATAGGGTGGCGATACTTTACCGTAATCTTGTTGATTGCTCTACAATCCACGCACATCCTCCAAGTTCCATCCTTTTTTGGTACCAATAGGACGGGAACCGAGCAAGGGCTCATGCTCTCTCTCACAAAACCTTTCTCAAGCAACTCCTCAACTTGCCTTTGAAGTTCTTTTGTCTCTTCTGGATTACTCCTATAGGCTGGCCTATTTGGGATTTGTGATCCAGGTACAAAATCAATTTGATGCTCAATGCCACGTAAAGGTGGCAATCCATTAGGAATATCTTCTGGAAAGACATCTTCAAAATCCTGCAAAAGAGAAGAAATACTACTTGGCAAAGAAGAAGTTAGCAACTCAGAATTAATCAAAGTCTCTTTGTAAGTAAGTAGTATTATGGGCAGCCCCTCTTTTCTTGCATTTAAACACTCTTTGGTTTTTATATAAAAACTCTCTTTTTTTCTTTCCTTAACCTCTTTCCTCTCACCAAGACTGTCTATTTTTTCATTCAAACCCTTTTTTATCTCTTCTCTCAAATTGCTGCCCTCTCTCTCTTTCTCTCGGCCATCTCTCTTTTTTTCTAATTCTTGGCCTTCTTTCTTTTCTTTTTCCTCAAGCTCACTTTTTATCTCTCCCCTTGGTTTTCCCATTGTTTCTCTTAATCTCTTTTGATCTTCAAACACTTGAGAAGGAGATAAAGGTGCAAGAGTAAATTTCCTGCCATTTAGTTCAAGAGAATATCTATTCTTTCTTCCATCATGAAAAACATTCCTGTCATACTGCCAAGGACGACCCAGTAAGATATGACAAGCTTGCATAGGTATTATGTCACAAAGAATATCATCCTCATATCTACCAACATTAAATGAAATCATGCACTGTTTGTTTACCTTTAGTTCACCACTATCATTTAACCATTGGAGTCTATATGGAGTAGGGTGTTTCATGCATGCAAGTCCCAATTTTTCCCACAAAGTATGAACTCACCACATTAGCACAACTACCACTATCAATGATCATAGAGCAAGTTTTTCCCTTTATCCCACACCTAGTATGGAATATATTCTCCCTTTGTTCTTCACTATTGCTTGCCAAATTGATAGTCATAATCCTTCTAACTACCCCAATCATGCCCTCATTAGGTAGTTCTACATCATCTTCATCACTCACATCTCCCTCTTCTTCTCCCTCACCTTTTTCACTCTCATATCCTCCATCTTCTCTAAGAATGATGTTTCTTCTACTTGGACATTCATGCATCATATGTCCCCTTCCTTTACATTTATGACATTGAATAGAACTAGAAGGTGTAAAAGGTTTAGGGTTAAAGGTTTTACCTCCCTCTTTGTTCTCAAATTTACCTTTACCCTTGTCTTCTTGAGGTCTAGAAGAACTCTTCATCTCATGATATGGCCATGGCTTCTTGGAGATGGTGCTTGTCCGACCTTTCCACGAGCTAGTCTGCTTTCTTTTATTTTGATTTTCTATCTTTACAGACAAATCAACTAACTCATCTATTGTTACATATTGTTGTAATTCTACTACATCAGCTATTTCCTTATTTAAACCATTTAAAAACCTAGCCATTGTAGCCTCTTCTTCCTCTGTACAATTAGCTTGGATCATAGCCATATCCATAGCCTTAAAGTACTCATCCACAGACATGGACCCTTGCTTCAATGTTTGAAGACGTTGTTGTAGCTCTCTTTGAAAGTGTGATGGCACGAATCTCTTCCTCATCACCCTCTTCATCTCAGCCCAAGTAGCAACTGGTGCTTGTCCTTCTTGCAATCTGTCCCTAGCAAGCTTTTTCCACCAAATAGCAGCATAGTCAGAAAACTCAACAACAACAAGTTTAACTTTCTTACCCTCAGAGTAGTTGTGACAATCAAAGATGGCTTCAACCTTTCTCTCCCAATCAAGGTACAAGTCTGGGTCCCTTGCTCCCTTGAATGATGGCATCTTCATCTTTATACTACTTATATTGTCATCTTCTACTCTACCTCTTTGTCCCCTCCTATCTCTTCCCACCCTATCAAAATCAATATCATTAAAATCATCTATAGGGTTTTCTTGATTTACAATGGGAGCATGGGGTACATTTCTCCTAGCTTGGGGTCTAACATTATTTTCCCTCCTAAGTTCAGCTATTGTATCATTTTGATCAGCAATGGTATCCCTCATCTCTTGGAGTTGCAAATTCAACCTTTCAAATTGTTGATGCATAGCTTGCAAGGTAAAATCATTTCTTGCTTTGATTTCAGCTTCTTGGAGAACCCTTCGTTCATCATCACTACCTGTATGTGACATCTTTAAAAAAAAAGTGTAAACTGTATCACAAAAATTAGCTCTCTTTTTTTTTCTCGGAATAACTTTTGAACAAAATACTTTGTAGATTTATAATTAAACCCAACTCGTATGAAATTCTTAGAAGTAAAATTCAGATTTTTGGGGAACTAATGAAAGAAAAACCAAATCCTAGAACTATTAGGCTCGGTTGAAACATGACGCGAACAAAAAGGAAAGGATTATATGTTTAGATTAGAAAGAGTAAGAAAATCTAGGATCCCCTCTTCTTGTTTCCTTTGTTAATTTTTGGTAACAAATTAGATACAAAAGAAATATCCCGGAGAGCACGCAATTCTATTTTTTGTTCTAAAAACTGATTTTCGTTTTTTTTTTAATTTTTTTTCTTTTCTTTTCTTTGCTCTTAGTATTCAAGAAATCCCAAGACTTACCAAGAACGAAATTTTGATAAAAACCACTCTGATACCACTTGATAACAACTAGGTCGGGAATCCAAATTAGAGTAAGAATTTGAGAAGTAAATGCGGAAGCAATAACAACAAGGAATTGAACAACTAGAATTAAAGAGATGAAAATAAAGGATATGGGACGAATTCAAGGAAAGAATTCCAAGAACTTCCAAGAACGTAAGTTCTATAGCCTTGACAAGATCAAAGTAACAACGTCTTGATTTATGGAAGAAATCAAACGCCTTTACTTAAAAAGCAAATCAAAACAATAGATTCGGATCTTGACCACTTTACGAGTAACTTGAGACAACAATTAATAACTAGTATTAATCGCCTTCTAAGAATACCACAAAGGAATCAAAGATATCATAAAAGAGAAGTAATCTTACTACCTTGAACTAAGAACTAGTAAAGGTTGAAAGATAAATCTCAAAGCACAAGTAACAAAGGTTCAAAGAACTCTCAAAGTATGATATACTTAATCAATAAATGTTGTGTCTTATGAATGAGAAGAACTCCTTATTTATAGGAGTTAAAAGCACTTAAAATAATGTAGGGGGTTGCTAAAAAGTCATCTAAATTAGGTAGGGGGCTGCTAGGGGTCACAATAGCCATCAAACTTAGGTAGGTGGCTCCTAAGGGGTAACAAAAGCCATCAAAATTAAGTGGGGGGCGGCCAAATCCTTTTGGGGCAGATTTGGGCCTTAAAACTATTAGTTTGGGCCATTGGTTTGGACTCCAATTGGGCTCCTTTTGAAACACCCCCTTTTGGACCTCTTTTAAGGTCATTTTGAGCCCTATTGGTGGACTTCAAGGGCTGATTTGGTAACCCAATCTTCCTCCTCTTGGACTTCAATTTGGACTACCAAATAATTGTAAAACTTGGACAATTCATCTCCTTTGGGCTTGAGCTCTTCCTCTACAATTAAAAGCTTCTTTATTTGCCATTGAAGTCTAGCAACCTTAGCTTGCAACTCTTTAGCTTGAGATCTTGTAAATGGCCTTGGAGCTTCCAAAACTCTATCATCTCTATCATTGTCCTTAACTATATCCTTGTTCTTGATGCTATCACGATGTCTACCTCAGGCAAATCCATCCGTCCTTTTGGAGGATCGTGACTCTCCTCCGTCACTTTGTCAAAAATACGGAGGAGCCTTGTTTCGTGGGGGTTAATCAGGCTTGCCCGATAGGAAAAGAAGGCTCCCTTCTCGAGCAACAACGAAGACAGAGATCGAGGCTGGTAGGGAAGATTTGTTTGTATAAAGACTGAAGATCTCATTCCTTCTGATTTCCTATCGTTCCCTGAGAAGTGGAACTCAACACGTATGTTCATCTCTTCTTAAGTAGTCAAAATAACTGTCACACCTCCTTTTTCTCGCGGGGGATAGAGAGTTTTTCCAATTAAAGTGACAATAATCGAAACAGATTATTTAATTTATTTTAGAGTCGACACTTGGGATAATTATATGGTGTCCCAAGTCACCGATTCATTTTAAATCCCAAATCGAGAAAGTTTTGACTCTGTTTTATAGTCCGCGAAACACAGAAATCCGGTTAAGGAACTTTGTTAACCCAAGAGAAGGTGTAAGGCACTCCCGAATTTCGTGGTTTTAGCACGGTCGCTCAACTGTTAATCCGGTTAACGTATGTGCATTTTTAACTTTCCAATCACTTTTAGTGTTTATGGAATTATTTTCTGGAACAAAGGCACGATTGTTGTACACGTGTTGTTTTTGAACATACTGCGAATCGGGTCACATGAAATACACCCGCGGTTTACAACATGTTTAATTTTATTATTATTTGAAGTTATCAGGTCACATGAAATGCACACCCGAATTGGAATTTACGTATCATGACCATGCCACGATAATTTATTAATCGCGCCTAAATCAAGCTAGCGCATTTGAATTACTTTCCTAAGTTTGAGGTTTTAAAAAAATGCCAGCATTTAACCAAAATGTCCAAGGTGCGATGAAGCTTAATCCGATCCAAATCTTTCATCAACTAGCCTACACATTTCTTTCCAAGACTTCTAATGCAATGGATATATGCGGGACAAAAGGAAAAGACTACACTTAAATTCAAATCTTAGAAAAGAGACTTAAGCATTTGCTAAACCACTGGAATCAGCATATACACAAAGTGCAATTCAATCAAGATTACATTGTCAAATGAATGAATATTAAGATGCTAAAGATAACAACTCTGAACATAATTACCAGCAGAATCCATTTTCCTTAGTTACATTATCCAAGATCATATAGCTTCGAAGACTAAGGTCAAAATATTGAATTCAAGAAAATCTTCATTTAAATTAAGTGAAACTATATCAAGTAAATATGAAAACCTTTTATATGATGTTAAAACAAAACTTACTGAACTTCAGCTAATAATCTTAGTTTTATCAGTTTTAAATCCTCCAATTTGTAATTCATGCCATCAGTTTCCTTTTAAACCTTTCAATATATTAAAATTTTCCAACCGGTTTACAAAGAAGAAGGCGACACTCCAAAGAGCAAACAGTTGCCTTCAAAATTATTACCAATGTTGAATAGCGAGTGCTTTCAATCAGATTCGGAAATGAACAAAGACCGACGAGCGGAACATCAGTTGAAATCGACGGACTTGAATGAAATATGACGAATTAACCGGTTTCCGGCGAAGCTCGCCGACGACAGAGGTGAGACAGAAAAGAAGAGAGAGCGAGAGGGATTTGGAGGGGTGAGGTTGTCTCCCTATTTTCGCCACTCCCATTTTTTTCTCTGCAGGTTGCATCTGGGAGGAGCTGGAGTGATCGCCGGATTTTGGCGAGGGAAAGCAAAATCGGGAGATGACTGTTTTGTTTCTCCCAGATCAGAGAGATTCAACTTTGTTGGTTGTTTCTTGGAGCTTGGGAATGACAAAAATCGAAAATGAGGAGAGTGGGTCATTTGGAAGAAGGCAGCAGCTGATGCTTCTTGTGTGTTAGCTGCTCATTTTTTAGAGGTTGAAGATGATAGAAACAGCTGAAGATTTAGGGGTGTTCAAGTGTGTAGAAGAAGGTGTCTTTAGGTTAGGAGAGTATGGGCTTAGGAATTATAGGCTAAGGATAACTGGGTTGGTCCAGAATTATTTAAGAAAAATTCAAAAATGAGACTAGTTTTGGGGTTGTTCAAACTCTTTTAGCTAAAATCCCAAATCTTGTTCTAAAAAATATAATGATATTTATAAAATATAGAAATCACTCTTAATTAAAATAAACTACTAAAATAAAACTAAATAGAAACTATTTTTGTATATTTTTTTAATTTTATGAAAGGTGGATAAACTAAAAGTAACTAGATAAAATATTAATTAGCTAAATAAAAGAAAATATTTTTGTAATTTTTATTTTTGTGACAAAATAAAGTAAAAGAGTCAAAACTAGTTGAAATAACTATATTAGACCTAAACTAAATATTTAAATGCTAAAATGAGTAAAATCTTGGTGAGGGTCAAAAATTACATGTCTACAGCTGCCACTCTTTGACTGGAAACACGAATAGTTTTCAGACAAAGAACGACGAGATATGTCTTCTGACCCGACCCTTATTAATAGAGACCAAAAACTAAAAGAAAGAAAAATGTGACTGAGCCCTGGTATCTGAGCTGCCTACGTATCTTGGGCTATAAAGGAATCAGCCCACGTGTAGTTCAGAAGTAAACGAAGAGTGATGGAGTATGCCGAGGTGGAGAGACGATTGAATTATGAAATGACTTCCCTCGTTCTTCAAGTGGGTGCCTGCTACTGACTTGAAATGTGAAGTAACTCTGAAAAGAACTTCCTCGTTCTCCAAGTGGGTGCCTGCAATCAAAACAACAAAACAAACAAAATTTTCTGCCCCACTTTGCACTAGAAAGATTTGTGAGTTGTTAGAGAAAAAGTAAATCCTATGCTATTGATGAAATGATAAGAGTAAAACTAAAGACTCGACTAGTATGTGCGTTTCCTAGGGATGAACTCAAATGACTCAAACAAGGAAGTGCATCTCCTAGGGATGAAACTTGAATGAACCAAACTAGGAAGTGCGTCTCCTAAGGATAAAACTCGATTGACTCAAACTAGGTGTCGCACCCCCTTTTTTCCCTCCGCGAAGAGAAGTCCGGGTTCCGACGTTCATGGGGGTAATAACTCGTTTCCTTTTTGGGAACTGGGTATTTGAAGAGTCGCCACCTAACGAATTATGGTGCGTTAGGACACCTAGAGCGATTAACTCATGGACTAGTTTGCATTACCAGAGATTTAGGGCAAGGGCTCGAAATAACCTTGAGGGGAAGGTATTAGGCACCCCTCACGGTCCACAACGGTGGGTCCCGACCGAACTTAACTTATGAATTAGTCCATTAACAATAAATAGTTTTTAAACACATAATTGTAAATAAGAGCAGGTTGGATATTGTATGACTCAGATAATAGACAAAAGATTTGAACAAGTTGGATACATATAAAACAAAGTTTTAAACAGAAGGAATTTGGAAAAGGAGGGGTCCTAGGTTGGTTAGCCTACAGGATCACCCCACATAATGTCCGGTAAACACTCCTCAATAAAGGGCTACACGTGACATTAGCGCATAGTTATCATTTCCCATATCTACCCTTCCCACCCCGTGGTCATAGCCTAAAGCGTTCTAGTAACCTTGACAATGCCTATGCGCGCACTACCCATCCCTTCCTTGTAGCCCAGGAGGTATTTTAGGACCTCTAAATTTGGGTAGTTCTAGACGACCCCTAAGTTGCTTAAAAAGGAGAAAATTCTAGGCGACAAGCAAGAACATATCGGACTTAACAACTAAACACAGAAAGAGACAGTTAAAAGCCCAGGTTTACCTCCACAAGTAATACACATAGGCAGCACATCTCAAACATAAACAAGATAAGTGTTTTTTAGAGAAAAGGCCTAAACGGGACGTCTAAGTGGATGTCAATGCATAGAAACATGCAACCTTGTTTTTATAAACTCGATAGTAAGGCCCTAATTAGTTTTGCCTATTGATTTAACATGTTAAATCTGAATTGAGTTGTAGAATTTAAACTCGCCTTATAGGCTTGCCTAAACGCAGAATAGTGATGCCTAAAAGCAGGATAACTACGTTGATAGAATAAAACAATGAGAAGATTTTAAAAACGAACTCTTGAATTCCTATAGGCATGCTTTCTAATAGTTAATTAAAGAAGTATTTAAAAGAATTCATTTCAGGAAAAACAAACCATTGACTAGACCAACTTCGAAGTAAACTAATCATGAACTGGATTGACTTATTTAAACTAAATTGATTTTTAGATTTATAGGTAGAATTTCTGATGCTGTTCCTTATGAGCATGATATCTAGTTGTTTAGAAACTTATAGGCATGATTTCTAGTGGAAATAAATGTAAACAACCATTGGAACAAAAACTTGAACTTGATCACATGCTTAAGTATGATATCTATTTGTGAAGTTGATTGTAAAGCCTATAGGTATGATTTCTAGCATGGTGAGGCAAACATATGAAATCCTATAGGCATGGTTTCTAACATGGTAGGGCAGACATAGAAAATATGAGATCCTATCGGCATGGTTTCGACCCATATTATCCCACAAATATGTAACTATGTACCCCTTTTTACTAATCACCCCAATATTCGCTTACAAATTATTACAAACTAGATGAATCAATTACATAGATAAAGAAAAAGAAAAAGTTACACTATAGGGAGTCTGAAATAGGCCCAAGTGATTTCCTGATAACAACTAGGTCGGGAATCCAAATTAGAGTAAGAATTTGAGAAGTAAATGCGGAAACAATAACAACAAGGAATTGAACAACTAGAATTAAAGAGATGAAAATAAAGGATATGGGACGAATTCAAGGAAAGAATTCCAAGAACTTCCAAGAACGTAAGTTCTATAGCCTTGACAAGATCAAAGTAACAACGTCTTGATTTATGGAAGAAATCAAACGCCTTTACTTAAAAAGCAAATCAAAACAATAGATTCGGATCTTGACCACTTTACGAGTAACTTGAGACAACAATTAATAACTAGTATTAATCACCTTCTAAGAATACCACAAAGGAATCAAAGATATCATAAAAGAGAAGTAATCTTACTACCTTGAACTAAGAACTAGTAAAGGTTGAAAGATAAATCTCAAAGCACAAGTAACAAAGGTTCAAAAGAACTCTCAAAGTATGATATACTTAATCAATAAATGTTGTATCTTATGAATGAGAAGAACTCCCTATTTATAGGAGTACTAAGTCATAAAAGTCCTTAAAATTAGGTAGGGTGGTTGCTAAGGCATACAAAGTCATTACAATTAGGTAGGGTGGTTGCTAAAAAGTAAGAAAAGTCATTAAAATTAGGTGAGGGCGGCCAAGACCCTTTGGGGCAGATTTGGGCCTTAAAACAACTAGTTTGGGCCATTGGTTTGGACTCCAATTGGGCTCCTTTTGAAACACCCCCTTTTGGACCTCTTTTAAACTTATTTTGAGCCCTTTTTGATGGACTTCAAGGGCTAATTTGGTGACCCAATCTTCCTCCTCTTGGACTTCAATTTGGACCACCATATAATTGTAAAATTTGGACAATTTATTTCCTTTGGTCTTGAGCTCTTCCTCTACAATTGAAAGCTTCTTTATTTGCCATTGAAGTCTAGCAACCTTAGTTTGCAACTCTTTAGCTTGAGATCTTGTATATGGCCTTGGAGCTTCCAAAACTCTATCCTTGTCCTTGATGCTATCACCTAGCCAATTCACATCCTTTATCCTTGAGCTCTTCCTCCCAATTAATAACTTCTTCATTTGCACTTGAAGTCTAATGATCTTGTTTTGTAATTCTTTAGCTTGAACTCTTATTAAAGGCCATCTTTGAGATTCAAAAGCTTCATCCATGTCCTTGAATAGAGTTGAGCTTCCTAGGATGCTATCATTCCCCTCTTCTTGAAGAAAATTCGTCCTCGAATTTTGACCTTGCAAGAAAAAGAAAACACGCACTAGTAAATGGTATCCACTAATCTGAAAAAATAGTAGGAATAAAATAAGATAGTGACAATGTGTCCATTTAACCCAATCAATCCTAATAGGTATAAATACTCCCTTATAAAGAATATGGACATCATCATCCCAATAAAATTTATGTCTACCTAGATTAATACAATAAAAACCTCTCTTAGATGCACCATGCAATGGAACTTGCAATTCGATCTTGTCGGTACGGCAGTCCATGAGTATACATGATAAAGAAATTATAAGAGAGTAACTACACATCCATTTAATATAAGTACCTTTACCACATTTAACAAACAAGATACATTCATGATATAGACTACTAACTACAATTACAAATCTCATGGATTCCTCTACATGAAAGAGTATTTGATCACCAGTATTACAACAATCATGCATATCCTCTTTACTAGAAACAAATACTTTTACAATCTTACAATGAACATGACTTGAAGAATGACTCCCCATCACATAACAAAGATCACATTCTTTAGCACATGAAAACTCATTAGCCACTTGAATAAGATAAGAAGAAATATTTAACTCATTTGCAAGCCTCTTCACAGAAATTCCATGCCTCTTTCCACCAAGTTGGAATAAGTAATCATCTATGTCATACACAATTTCAAAAGGAAGCGAATTACTCTTACACATTAACTTAGATATTATAGTTAATGACTTGATGTGCATCAAAATATCATCATCTACAAAAATTATAAAGTCACCAATATAAGAAATAAGAGTGTAATTCATTACCTCCAAAAATACCTTAGGTGTTCTAGAAAGACCAAGAATGCAAATAAACCAATTATACATACCATACTTGGACTTATTTACCAATGGAACATCATCACCTTGTATTCTTTTATGCAATGGCTCCACCTTAGCAATGCTTTTAGGCAACTCCATGTCATAACCCTGTAAATAAGAATCGAAATAGTCAAAAGGTTTAATAACAAAGAATTTAATCAAGCTTTTGTCTTCCACCATCCAACAAGAATTGATATTGCCGAATTTATGTTGGAATCCAATTGGATCTTTTGCCACCATCTCTTGCGCCTCACCACTCCTTTCAAAAGGTATTTCATCACGTGGCTGCACAAAATCACAAGAACTAAAACAAGAAAGAGTTAATGGGTTAGGAAGTAAAGAAACGTTTTTCTTGCTTACACTCTCTTTGGCTTTTATCGCAAGACTAATGTTTTCCTCACCCTTAGCCTCTTTTCTCTCACTAAAGAGTTCTTTTCCTTCACTCAATCTCTCTTGTTTCTCTCTCTCTACCTTACAAACTTTGTTTCTCTTATTGCTTTCTCTCTTTTCTTTTTTCTCAAGATCATTGTTTACCTCACTTGACATCCCACTCTTTTTACTCAAGACAACCTCTCCTTTTTCCTCTCTTGGAATGTCAACATGCACTCCCTTACTCTTCTCATTCTTTTCTCTCTCGTATTTTTCCATATTCTTTTTAACAATCTTTTCATCTGCACAAATTTGTGAGGGAGTCAAAGGTCCAAGACTGAGTTTCTTCCCATTAACCTCAAAAGAGTATCTATTTTTTTCGATACTATATGAAGCACTTCTATAGATATTCCATGGCCTTCCCAACAAGATATGAAAACGATTCATGGGAATGACATCACACCAGATCACATCCTCATACCTTCCAATAGAGAATGGTAATAACACTCTTTTATCTACCTTTACTCCTTTCAACATGTAGGGATCAATATGTTCAACACAAGGCAAGTTCAATTTCTCAACCATATAAGTGCTAATTAAGTTATAGTTAAATGCTTTGTCAATTCTAAGGGTATAAATTGTAGACATCACTTTAGCTCTTGTTTGAAAAATAACTTTACCATTGTCTTCTTTCCATTCGATATATTGTAATATCGACCTTTCAAGAGTCATAGATCTACTCCTTCCACTGCAACTACCTATTTGAGATATCTTGACATAGATTAAAGGAAATATGAATCTCTCAAATTTGGCTTCTTTGTTTTTTTTTTCAATTGTTCTCTCACACACTTTATCCTTTTTTTTTTTCTCGAAATGACCTTTGAACAAAATACTTTGTAGATTTATAGTTAAACCAACTCGTATGAAGTTCTTAGTAGTAAAATTCAGATTTTTGGGGAACTAATGAAAGAAAAACCAAATCCTAGAACTATTAGGCTCGGTTGAAACATGACGCGAACAAAAAGGAAAGGATTATATGTTTAGATTAGAAAGAGTAAGAAAATCTAGGATCCCCTCTTCTTGTTTCCTTTGTTAATTTTTGGTAACAAATTAGATACAAAAGAAATATCCCGGAGAGCACTCAATTCTATTTTTTTTTGTTCTAAAAACTGATTTTCGCTTCTTTTTTTTTTATTTTTTTTTCTTTTCTTTTCTTTGCTCTTAGTATTCAAGAAATCCCAAGACTTACCAAGAATGAAATCTTGATAAAAACCGCTCTGATACCACTTGATAACAACTAGGTCGGGAATCCAAATTAGAGTAAGAATTTGAGAAGTAAATGCGGAAACAATAACAACAAGGAATTGAACAACTAGAATTAAAGAGATGAAAATAAAGGATATGGGACGAATTCAAGGAAAGAATTCCAAGAACTTCCAAGAACGTAAGTTCTATAGCCTTGACAAGATCAAAGTAACAACGTCTTGATTTATGGAAGAAATCAAACGCCTTTACTTAAAAAGCAAATCAAAACAATAGATTCGGATCTTGACCACTTTACGAGTAACTTGAGACAACAATTAATAACTAGTATTAATCACCTTCTAAGAATACCACAAAGGAATCAAAGATATCATAAAAGAGAAGTAATCTTACTACCTTGAACTAAGAACTAGTAAAGGTTGAAAGATAAATCTCAAAGCACAAGTAACAAAGGTTCAAAAGAACTCTCAAAGTATGATATACTTAATCAATAAATGTTGTATCTTATGAATGAGAAGAACTCCCTATTTATAGGAGTACTAAGTCATAAAAGTCCTTAAAATTAGGTAGGGTGGTTGCTAAGGCATACAAAGTCATTACAATTAGGTAGGGTGGTTGCTAAAAAGTAAGAAAAGTCATTAAAATTAGGTGAGGGCGGCCAAGACCCTTTGGGGCAGATTTGGGCCTTAAAACAACTAGTTTGGGCCATTGGTTTGGACTCCAATTGGGCTCCTTTTGAAACACCCCCTTTTGGACCTCTTTTAAACTTATTTTGAGCCCTTTTTGATGGACTTCAAGGGCTAATTTGGTGACCCAATCTTCCTCCTCTTGGACTTCAATTTGGACCACCATATAATTGTAAAATTTGGACAATTTATTTCCTTTGGTCTTGAGCTCTTCCTCTACAATTGAAAGCTTCTTTATTTGCCATTGAAGTCTAGCAACCTTAGTTTGCAACTCTTTAGCTTGAGATCTTGTATATGGCCTTGGAGCTTCCAAAACTCTATCCTTGTCCTTGATGCTATCACCTAGCCAATTCACATCCTTTATCCTTGAGCTCTTCCTCCCAATTAATAACTTCTTCATTTGCACTTGAAGTCTAATGATCTTGTTTTGTAATTCTTTAGCTTGAACTCTTATTAAAGGCCATCTTTGAGATTCAAAAGCTTCATCCATGTCCTTGAATAGAGTTGAGCTTCCTAGGATGCTATCATTTCCCAACCTCCAATAGCCTCAAATGCCAATTTCATAGACTATTATATTGTTTAGGTGCGTCAGAGATCCCTAAGGATCTCAAGGATCTCGGGCAGTGCTAACACCTAGACTTTGTAACTAAATTGAATAAGTGCAGTGTGGGAGGGCCAGCCTCAGTGTGCCAAAGTTCAGAGGGATCTCAAGAGGATCCCAAGGCAGTACACACACTGGAGGGGGCAGAACCTAGGAACTTAGGAGTAGAGTGAGAGTGCTTGACATAGTTTGAAAGGGTTTCAGTAGGAAAACGGTGTAAAAAGAGACTTAGTTGAAATAACTTTGTGAGCAAGAGAGTTGTTGGGTAAATAGCTTTTGAAAGCAGTGGTGTAATTAAACAAACAGCAGTTCAGTCAAACAAGTTCAGCAATACTCAAATAATAGTCCTTCATACAGGGGAATGGGAATTGGGGACACATAGAATACATAGTATCAGGAGCATCACAGTTCTTGTGGGGTTTAAGGGATTAGGGGATAGCTATTGGTACCAATACAGTAGGAGTTTCAGAAACAATCATAGAGCCATTTGAAGTGACAGATCAGCTTGCATATCAAAACTAGATAACAAGTAGACAAGCATTTAAAGCAGAGTAGAGTCATGTTGAGACAGACACTAGGGGAGGGGGTAGAACATGTTCTGAAAAGCCCTAAGAAGGTTAGACTAGCATGCTATATGAAGCAGTAATGTAAACATGTCAATTGCATGTTGAACAACAGGACCATAGATAGAAACAAATTAGAAACATGATAAACTGAAGTAGTAAAAGAAATATATTGGTGTTGAGACTTGAATTGAAATCAGAACATACCAGTATAGAGACAGTAAACACAAAGTGAGGAATAGGAAAGCACAATAGTTAGCCTTGGCTTGTAGCCGGCTAACTCAGATTAATAGCAAGTAACCAAAGAGAGAGAGCAGAAAAGTTTTGAATGTGAGAGAGCTTTTGAACCAATGTGTTCATGTCTTGTGTTAGTGAAAGAGTAGGGTATTTGTAGTTTGAAAATAGGCAGAAAATAAGGCAAGAATCAAAGTTCAGCAATAATTATGGAACCATGTACTAATTAGAATCAAATCAATGCAAGTATCCCCTTAATTAAGGGGGTAATTAGCCAACGGTAAAGAGTAGGACATGTTTGAGGAAAGAAAATCAAGTAAGGCATTAGGTACAAAATAGAAAATTAGGGGTAAAATACTTAAGGATTCAATTAAGGAAACAGTTGGTGAAGAATCAGTAAAATACTCGGTTAACCAAATAAGGTAAGAAAACAAAATAAGGTTGCAAAAATATGGAAATAATTGATAAAAGTATATAGCAAATCAGTGAGTCAAGGACTCGAAATAATATCGATTTAAAGAGAATAACATAGGTTCCCATGAATGAGCAAATAAGCCAAATTTAAACATAAAGAATCGAAGGTCTAAAGGAATGTTTTCAAATCAAGCAAAGAAACAGGGAACTCAGAATCAATCAAAGAGAGAGTCATGAGTCAATGTTTTAGCATATAAATAGAGTAAGATAAGAATAACCAGAGGTCGACACATAGCTCTAGCAAACATGTAGGTTAAACAGCACTAATAGAAAGATGCAAGTCTTGAACAACCAAGATGAACACAAGCACATAGATTTGATGTAAGTTAGGCTAAGAAACTTAGTAGAAACATATTCGAGGCTAGATAGTTACAGAAACTCAAACGAGAACCGGTCGATCACAAAAACTAAAGGAAGAACCCTAGAATTAGGGCTTTCAACATAGATGAGTTTAAGATATAGTAAAATCATATAATCAGTCAAAATATGCAAGAAATATAAGTTTAAACACAAAGAATCAGTTAAGCAAGGTTTTTAAAAGGAAGTTCTGAAAATCCTAGTTTTAGAAGGAGGTGAAAAACACTTGAAATAAATGATTCTTGTAAAGAATCTCAAGGACACTGTAAAATATTAAAGAAACAAACTCAAATCGTTATCTAGGAGGTATAGAAAAGAAATTAGGGTTTCGAGAGAACCTGTGATAACCCGGCCAGTCGTCTCATAAGTTATCGCTCTGCTTCCCCCATTCCTACTTCTTATTGCTTTGTCTATCGATTCTAGATGTGATCAAGTTGGTTGGCTCGGGTTCGGAAATGATTTGGTAAGGTTTGAGACATTTAGTCTCTTTTGAGGAAGCTTAAGTTGGAAAAGTCAACTGGATATTGACTTATGTGTTAGAGGGCTAGAATGTGAGTTCCGATGGTTTGGATAGATTTAGAAGGTGATTTGGGACTTAGGAGCGTGATCAAAATGAGTTTTGGAGGTCCGGAGTAGATTTAGGCTTGAATTGGCGAAATTGGATTTTTGGCGATTTTCGGTTGATAGGTGAGATTTTGATATAGGGGTTGGAGTGGAATTCTGAGAGTTGCAGTAGTTTAGTTGTGTCATGGGATGTGTGCGCAAAATTTCAGGTCATTCGGATGTGGTTTGCTTGTGTTTTTGATCAAAAGCATAATTTAGAAGATTTTGGAATTCTTAGGCTCGAATCCGATGCGAATTGGGTGTTTTGATGTTGTTTTGAGCGTTCCAAAGGTTGGAACAAGTTTGAATGATGTTATGGGATATATTAGCATGTTTGGTTGAGGTCCCGGGGGCATCGGGTGATTTCGGGTGGTCAATCGAACCATTTCATGTTGTTTGGAATTGCAGAAAATTGCTGATAAGTGTTGCAGAGAAATGGCCTTCACGTCCGCGAGTAGGGTTAGCTGGTGAAGGCCTGAATTTTACCCTTCGCGTTCGCGAAGGGCTGGGTGCTTGGTAATCGCATTCGCGTGAAGGGGACCGCGTTCGCGTAGAGGAATTGGGCAGTTGAGCTTCAGGGAGTTTTATTCATCGCGTTCGCGAGAGAGGTAACGCGATCGCGAAGGGTTAGTATGAGGAGGCATCGCGTTCGCGCTGGGCATGTCGCATTCGCGAAGAGGAATTTTTTGTCAAAGTTATTTTGTGCTTCGCGAATGCAAGGCATTGATCGCGTTCGCGAAGAACGAAATGAGGCCTGGGCAGAATGTTTAAATAGTCGTCTTGTCCACGATTTTAGGGTTTATTTCCACCATTTTTGAGCGTTTTGGAGCTTATTGAAGAGGATTGAAGAAGGATTCAAGGGGAATCACTTGGAGGTAAGATTCAGGGACTTAAAACTCGATTCTAATGTGAAATCTACCTAATTAATCATGGAATTTAAGCCTAAAATTGAAGAACTAGGGCTTGAAATTGGAGACCTAGAATTTGGGATTTGGGGGTCATTTCTGGTTGGATTTTGATGCTTTTGGTATGAATGAACTCGGGGAGTGACAAGGAATCCATTGATGTGAATTTTATCAGAATCTGAGACGTGGGCCCGGGGGTAAATGCGTCGTGGGCTAGAGTTTGGACCGGATTGAGATGAGTAATGATTGTAAATGATGTCCTGAGGGTATTACCGCGTATTTGACTGAAATATATTTGTTATCATCTTGTTTTGGGCTGAACGCCATATTTGAGCCCCGTGCCAACTATTTGAACCCTTAGGGGGATTTTTATTGATATTTCCTCACTATTTTGACTTTATACTTGAATCAGTCATGCTATATTCCACTGTTTTCATAACTCAGCCATGATTACTCTGTTTTAACACTTAAATGATTTTTTAAATGATATTTTGGGCTGAGAATAATGTTTTACTATTGCTCGAGTGGCTTGTGAGGATTTTGAATGAGTAAGGCCGAGGGCTATGTTGTGAGGAAAAACTGACTATGATTATGAGCCCGAGGGCCTGAGATATGTACGCCACTAGGTGGCTTTTTGATATGAGGCCGAGAGCCTAGTAATGATGCCACAAGATGGCTTGATATTGCGCTTGGGCCGTAAGGGGCCCCTCCAGGAGTCTGCACACCCCCAGTGAGCTCGAGTACCTATTGTGATGTGAGATATAGCCCGAGGGGCTGGTATTATTCCGAGATATTGCCCGAGGGGCGGAAATTGTTGACATTGTGCCCGAGGGGCGAACCTTTATGTGTTTATTTTTCTTATTTGCATGTCATTTACCTGCTTAATTGTTAAAAAGGCTTGTTATGAAGTTTAAACTAAACTAAAATGATTTTTGCATATCTTTACTGATTCACTGTTTTACTGGCTTTTAGTGCTTCATTATAGCCTGTAATGTACCTTACGTGATTTCTTACATTCAGTCTTTATTTATGATTATTACTCACTGAGTTGGAGTACTCACTTTACTCCCTACACACCATGTGCAGATTGATGCCTTGCTGATCCTGCTAGCGCGAGTTGCGAGCTCCCGGCAGACTTCGGAGTTCACGAGGTAGCTGCTTGGCGTCTGCAGTACTGTGTTTCTCCCCCATTATCTCTTTTCTATCTTTTTTTTCAGTTATTCTGTAATAGCTTGGTAGGCATTTCAGACTTGTGCTAGAATTTATAGATGCTCATGACTAGTGACACCCCGATATCGGGCTGTATTGGATTTTATTTCTGCAAACTGTAATGCTCACTGCTTACTGTTGGATTGTTTATCACGCTTTAGACTTAATTCTTATTGTTTAATTGCTTAAAACTGAAATGGGTAAGTATCGGCTGGCCTTGTTGTATGCGTCGAAATTAGAGGACTTAATTCCTTGCTATCAAGCCACTTTGGAAGAATGCCTCTAGACCCCGAGGACGTGGAGCCACGACCGAGTCCCCTCCGTCGGGGATCGTCGAGGCTCGACTCAAAGAATACGAAGGTCGAGGCTAGAGCAGAAGGGGAAGCTCCCAAGGCACACAGCTAAATCTGACAGAGCCGGCCTATCCGGAGCCTATGCCGAAGCATCGCATCTCGCCGTCCCATCTCCATACTTTACAATTAATGCATGTTGTACTATAATCGGGTTCCCCTCCTATATAAAGGGAACCTACACTACTTTGTAAGGGGCTGATATTGCTCCAACTATTCCTCCACAAGATCAATAATCTCTCTCTCTCTCTCTCTCTCTCTCTCTCTCTCTCTCTCTTTTCTCTCTAACTTGCTCGTTCTTACTAGCTCGAGGCCACTCTAGCATTTACTATTCTCTCACTTGTTCTTCATTTATTGCTTGGTATTGGCCATAAAGAGCCTTGTTTAATCATATCTTAGCTGTTATCCCATTCCCGACTACCCCCGATAGTTCGAGATCGAGCCCAGATATCGACCTTGGGTCCTCCATCGACCATTCCGAAGCCAGGGCAACAGGCCCCCCGGATTGATCACTGCCCCATTTTAGCTTGTATTTTATCATCAAACTTCATATTCTTAGCATCATCTGCTCTAACAACTAGCATAAAAATAGATCACGTATTTTTAGATCCCATTTACAAATTTAATTGTTGTTACCAATTTTACGGTAAACAGTTTGGCGCCCACCGTGGGGCTAAAAATAATACTGCTTATTTTCTTGCTGGTTTCATTACAAAAACACAAGTTATCTTTCACACCTTTTCTTGTCCAAGATCTCTTAATTTCAGGTCAAAATGTATGGCTCGGTAAACAGAATCGAGAACGACAACCTCAAAAACCACGGGGGAAACAGCGTGGCTATCCCGGCTGCCGAAACGCAATCGCAAAATCCCAATGATGTGCCCAAACCGA
Source organism: Nicotiana sylvestris (assembly GCF_000393655.2). Classification (NCBI taxonomy): domain Eukaryota; kingdom Viridiplantae; phylum Streptophyta; class Magnoliopsida; order Solanales; family Solanaceae; genus Nicotiana; species Nicotiana sylvestris. The sequence continues at coordinate 107,113,454 of NC_091068.1, forward strand.
TTCTAGTGGATGCGGACTCACAAGACGCACAACGGGTCGATGAAACCTGACACTCCGACAGAAGCGTGCGGCATAACGACTGACAGGAAACCCAAAAACCCCCAGCCCGGGAAGAATAAGAAGTTTAGCCTTCATGTTATTTTTGAAATGTTGTAGGCACAACAGTTGGCCATCGCTCAGCTACAAAGTCATCTGAAGACTCCCAGCGTAGGAACGCCGGAAACAGCACCCCTCGCCAAACAAGTACCCGAGAGATCAAACAATAATGGATCAAGAGCTGACCCTGCCATAATAAAGATGCTTGAGGATCTCACTAAAAGGATTGAATCAGGCTTGTGGAGGTTCGTGCAACGGCCGTTCCCCAAGGAAGCGGCCCCGGAACCCATTTCAAAGAAGTCCAGAATGCCATAGCTCCATAAGTACAATGGGACCTCAGATCCAAACGAACACATCACTGCCTATACGTGCGCGGGAAAAAGCAATGACCCACGGGATGATGAGCTCGAGCCCGCCTTATTGAAGAGGTTCGGGAAAACACTTTCGAAAGGAACCATGATATGGCGTCATAAACTCTCCTACCGTACCGGCAGATTCCTCCGTAAAGATGCACGTCGATGCCATCGAAGCAGCGATGAGAGAGCCCAACACATCCAGGGCCGAACAAAGGGAGAATGAAACGCTATAGGAATTCACACCTTATTCCTTGGTGGAGCGAACGAGATTGCCCTCGACCTCGGATGACTGGGCAATACAGGCCTTCACTTAAAGCCTAAACAGCCCATGACAGACGATCTCAGGGCAGTTCAAACTAAACTTGATCAAGTACCCAGCCAAGACCTGGTCGGATGCCTGTACCCGGCATCAGTCACAAATTAGGCTCGTGGATGGCCATCCGGGAGCCCCCTCGGGCTCACCTTAAACAGGCTCCTAGCAAAGAAAGCAATGCCAAACAGACGGAGGTACTGCCATGAGCCGCAGACAAGGGGAACGCCTCGAGATGCAATCTACCTCACAACGATCGGAGAACATCCCAAGGATAATATCGTCGAGAAATCAATAACAAAGCCAAATTCGACGAGGATGCATGGCTAGCAGGGGCGCCTCGCCCATCAGAGTACAATTTCCACATCGTTATACCAAACATTATGCTTGCCATAGGCGAAACCAGAGACGTCAAATGGCTCAGACCAATTCGGCCGAATTCCTCTCAAAGGAATCATAGCCCGACGCGGGTAATACATAGTGAGCGTGGCCGCGGGGCCGATGACAGCCACCAGATCTGAAGGAAAGACGCCAAGCTGCTCGACAAAAATCACCACCGGAAACTGACGAGCCACCGAATTCAAGTTCAATCCCCAGTACATAAGGCGGCCAGGAAGAACGAATCAAACGGACCGCAGCGCATTACCACAATAATAGAGGAGCGACGACCCTCTCCAAGGACTTGTAAAAGGGAGAGTAAAATTTCTCGCCGCCGGAGAAAGGCATGTCTACGGATATACACCCAGGGATGCCCTTACACTCAGCAAGGAGGGTACCGAGATCTTGCCTTGACCTCACGATGACAAACTAGTAACCTTCTTCCTCACTCGATCCATTTTAAATAAAACATGTGCACATGAGTGGAGGTGGCTCGATCAGCACTGACTGGCCAAGGATGATGAGGCGGCTCGGACCGTTGGGTCAAAATGCAACCACCTCTCGAATCTTTGGCAGATTCCAAACGGAAATCGCTACGATAACGAGAAAGACCATTTTCTCAGTACGACATGACTGGCATAGACCGGAACGCCGAGTTCCATATCATTAAAGGAGGCGCAAGGCACAAACGCCCTATCTAGATGACCATAAACGCATCGCCCAAGGACAGGGTCGCCCCCCACTTTGCCAAAAGGATGAAATCCCACACAAGGAACGGAATTAAAACCATCGGCAGGAAGCAATATGCAGCAAGGGGAAATCCCGCATCACATGACGCATCGCCGGCACCAATATCTCCACTCTCCAATGAGTCAAAGGGTAAGCGAACCCCATCATCGGTCTTGCCCGATTAAACACAGCGGATGGCTGTACTAGAATCCGTACCCCGAAATAGCAGGAATGTACCAATCCTCGAAACATCGCCTACGCGTCATGCGGTAAAGAATAACTACCTCCCTCTTTCGTTATTTTTTACTAACCTGTATGCAGACAATCGGCTAGGGCGTTCGGAAGTTCCAACTCTACCCGAAGACCTCAAGGCCTTAACGGAAACCGCCGCGCTCTTTCCCCTCGGCTGGACATCCGCCCCAAAGAGGGTCTTGCCAGCAAGATTCTTAGCGGAGCGGCGTACCCCTGAGGAGGATCCGACAAGGCCGTAGGCCTTCTTTTGCAATCAAATGATGAAGGACACCCCCTCTCTTTTTTGAAGACGCCGTCCGCTCGAAAGGGCCGGGGAACGGCAGACTGAGCTTTAGTGGGGAATCATGTACCGGACCAAATTGTCCAAGGAGCCACGCCCGCGCGGACCGAGCTCACAATAATGAAACGAGATGTATTAACGCCAAGCAATAAAAGGAAATCTTTCAGCATCTCACACTCCAAAAAAGGGGAATTTCAACATACTCTCGATAGGGATCCCTCCACCAAATGTGTCCCGAAGTACTCGGAGACTTAGCATCAACAACTTGGCACCCGCGCGACCCCAAGGTCGGAAATTTGGGCTCATAAATCCCTAATAAGGTAATTCCGAGCTCACAAGTAATGGCCTTCGAGCCTAAGCAAACTCGATGACTGTCGCCAATTGCCGTATGCTAGAGAACCCGAGGTCGTAAGACCCCAAGTGGGCAGACTCGGTGTAACCAGGTCCATTCTACATAGCAACAAAAACTATAAGACCTCAACAGGCATGACAAACTGTAAGACCTCAACAGGCATGACAAACTGTAATACCTCAACATGCATAACAAACTGTAAGACCTTAACAGGCATGAAAGTTTTGTAAGACCTTTCTACAGGCATAAAACTCAATCCCGAAGTTTAGGTTATACGTCGCATTTATAAGAATCCCAAAAAGGCATACCCTCGGTGTAGATGCCTAAACTATCACTCGGGATCAAAATTGGCTCTGGCCAAACACATATGACTATGGTCAAAACGGCTGCACCAGCCAAATTAACGTGACTTGGGGATGCCCGACTGTCGCTAACAAAATAGCAGGCCATTACTTCGAATATACTTCGAAAGGAACCGGTTAAAACAGGCTACCCTCAACAGGCAAACGAGCTTCGACCATGTCAGCTCCAAAAAACACAAGGCTTCGAGCTACTCAGCCTACGAGCTAAGAACCTTCTGAGGTGCTCGAACATCGCCGCTAATGACTTGAAATAGAGGTTCTTCACGACGGGTCAGGCAAAATCATTTCAAAAAGATCTTAACGAGAGGAAAACAAAGCCTACAAAATGCCCACGGGAAAATGTGTAAGAGCCATTATCTCCAGCCAAACGAGCCTCCGGCCCGCATGCTAAAAGGTCTCGATGACCAAACAGCGTAAGAGCCACTGTCGCCAGCTTGAAAATTGAAAACTTGAGGATTAAAATGGGCTCGAGTCGTAACCGGATTCGGAGATCGGATCCAAAATAGTTAACTACAAAATGCCCACGGGCAAAAGCGTAAGAGCCATTGTCGCCGGCCAAACAAGCCTCCAGGCCACACACTCAAAAGGTTGCTTCGATCCAAGGCACAAGAGCCATCGTCATCCGCCCAACCAGCACGAAAGAACTTGAGGGTTAATTAAAGCTCGAGTCGAAACGCGACTCAGAGACTGGACCCAAAATAGGTGAAACACAAATACCCAAGGGCAAGGAATAAGGACAATCATCATCCGCCCATACAGGCGCGGGAGATCAGACGTCAGGTAAGCTCGAAGCAAAACCCAACTTGGAGACTAGGCCTAAAATAGTTGGGCAAAGCACAAAGATCCTAACGCCTACTCACGTCAGAAATCGCACTTAAAAGTCTCCGGGCCTATCTAGCAAGCTCCGGATTCACAGGGTTCCCGCCAGACACCGAGAACTAGCCTGCTTGGTCGAAAGCAATGAAAAAAGAGATACAAAAGAGATAAAGCTTCAAATTTTCTCTTATTTACATGCGCAAAAGGCGCGCTATCCATCTATAAACATGCTCGGCAAATATCATGTACAAAATGGAAAAGCGGCAAAATCTACGCTCCACTCCAAAAGGCTATAGCCTACCGGCCCCAGATTCGCTCTCCGTAACGTAAGCAAGGAGGGACCGAGCATCATGCTCACCCACCCTAGCTCTAGCCAACTCCTCCGAGAGAATGAAACCCCTAGCGCCGATCTCCTCGAGTACCTCTCTTCGGGATCTGCAACGAGCATATTCCTCGATCCTCTTTTCACGATCGAGGGCCCGCTTCAATTCAGCTTAGTTAACAACGGTGTCTTTCATATGAATCTCCATCTCCCGGTCAGCCTTAGTTCGACTTAATGCTGCTTCAGCCCGGGCATCAATTATCTCAGCCCGAATCTTCGAGAGATCGGACTCGAGCTTCCCGATTATATCCGCTTGAACTGTAGAATTGACATGAGCCAAGCGAAGTTGGGCCTCGACGACGGGGACCTAGGCTAAGGCGCCTCTCTCCTCCAAAGCTTGAGCCTACACCTGAGCCCTCAGTTCACCGCAAGCATTCCTGACGTGGTAGGCTTCACCCTTAGGGTACTCCTCCATCTTTTTCTGCAGCCAAGATAGGCAAAAGGGTAAACCTTAAGGGTCAAAAAGAGCAAAGCGTGTACTACGGAAGGCTACCTGCTCCATCAAAAAGCTCTTGTAATTCGAGCTCTGACACGCCTCGTATCGCTAGTGCATCAACTCAGCCTCCTTCTCCTTGCTAAGGAGCTTGAGGAACTCACCCTCATCCAGAGCTTTTCGAAGCCTAGCTCCATGACGGAGCAGCTCAGACCTGAGCCTATCAAAGACCTGCAAAAGAAAAACTCGATAAACAAAGGAAGACACGAAATACAGAAGGATTGCACCGAAACGCATCATGAAATGAAGCCGGCGGACTTCCTCGAAAGCAGAGCACACTCTTGTCGATCCTGCCCCTTCGGCCCCAGAAGAATCAACCCCGGTTAGAGCATATTCTCTTGGAGGAACCACCGTTCTGGAATCAAACGCTCCGGGGACAGCAGGCTCTGGCAATGTCCTCTCCTCGAAGACACGGGCCTGTTGAGCCCCATTTAAAGCTCCATCACATTGCGCGTGCAAATCCTGTTTATCACCATCATCCCTCAGCTCAGAGGCTGACAACTCTTTCCCCTCTCCGGAGGAGCATGGCCTCGCCCCAAGGAATCGGCCGATACCTGCAACGGCGAAATCGCTATCAAAGAGAGATGAAAATGTTATCTCAAATATACGTAGGCAAAGGTAGGAGCAGCATATGCGTAGACCCTGGCATTTCCTTCCCCATTTGTCGCAGAACACAGCTCGCCACCTACGCTCATCGCAAGTCGAATGGGTCGCCAACCTCCAGACCCAGCCGGGAAGACCGAGAACTTCGCCTGGCGTCCATGAATTTGCTGAAAAATAGGAAGAGACACGATTATCCAACTAGCTTTTACGATGAGCAAGTCAAAAGGAGCGCAAGACACCCCACTCACGCGCGTAATTCCATCCCTCGGGAAATGGCAAGAGCTCTACGGGGACGATGTCAACCGTCCGGACCCGGACGAATAGACTGACCCACTCTTGGTACCCATCTTCTCCATCATTGACAACAAAGGGTATAGACGAACGGCACCGCAAGGTTAACAGGCCCGGTACAGCCTGATGAGGTGGCTGAGCTTGAATTCAAGTCTAGCCTTCTCCACAAAGAACCTCATCATCAGCACCACTCGCCAGAACAACAGATGTATCTGCGCCAAAGTTACCCGATACTCCAAGCAAAAATCAAGCATGACCCTGTCAAGGGGGCCAAATGCGAAGGGATATAGGTATACGTTCAAGAATCCATCAGCAGAGTCCGTAATACTCTTATCCGGGGAAAGCACCTATAGCACACTCCCCTCGCCCCATCCGCAGTATCTCCTCACCATCTCCAGATGTTCCTCTCTTATCAAAGACACATTCTTCGGAGTGAACTCCCGCAGATCATGAATGCTGGGAGTGGGACTTTCCCATCCTTGCCGGGCTGGGCACGAAGTAGCTGCCACTACTATGGTGGAATTGACAGACTAAGGCAAAGACATGCTCAAACGCTTTTTGCACCCGAAGAGACGAAGGACCCGATGCCAAGGCAGAGGGATAACTATCCAGAATAATGAGATCTCCCAAGGAAACAAAAGCCACCCCACATATATGCAGGAAGCAGCGATGATTCGCTTATCCAGGGTAAGCCCCAGGAGGCCAACGGCCTCGATGGAGATCTCGGAGTAGTGCCCAACCTCGAGGATCTCCGCCAAAAAAGAAGTCAGGCTTCGGGAAGCTGTCAACGCCATCATAGAACTCGAGGTAGTACCCGATCTCATAATTTTTCTTCCTAAAAAGAATAATGAGCACGCAAAGCTCCGATCGTGAAGACTCTAGGAGGGCTCGAGGCATCGCCTAAGTATAGGCAACACCTAAAAGGAAGTCTATCCACTACGCTTTAAAAAGGCTATCTGCGTCAAGTTCAAAACAAACCTCCAGGTACCCGGAGCTAACCTTCGCTCAGGATACCACTCTCGAAGGCTCCGAAACTTGGTGAACTATCTCCATGCAACTCGAAGGGCCCAACAACTTGGGTCTATCAGAACAATTCAGGCTTGGTCTGAGGTATGATAATGGACTCGAAAAAGTGCCATGTCAATTGGCAGAAGATCCAAAAAAGTGCTCGCGTCCGAGTTAGATATCAACGGTCAAAGATAAACGAAAACATTCAAAGGCCTCGAAGGGCACGGGAGCATAGAATAATAAGGCAAGAATCGAAAACAGAAATCAAGGAAGTATCTTCATATTCATAAATATCCATGTACAACAGCCCTCGAGGGGTCCTTACATACAATTACAAAAGCCTACGAATGGTCTCTACACAAAAATGGAGGAACGAAAGGATGTACATATGATGAAACCCAAGAGCCCGGTCCATCCTTGAAGGCCCATCTCCAGTATCAGCATCCCCAAGCTTCGCCCCCTCGAGCAAGCATCCTCGAGGGCGATTCCTTTGGCCGCCACCTCCTCTAGGTTCCCAGCTCGATCCCCCGGGGGGTCCCCGCTGAGGGAAAAGATGAAGAAGAGGAAAAGGAGGGGATGCGGAGGAAGCAGAGAAAAGAGACATGGCCCACCAAAGCCAAAGGTTGAAGATTCGGCGGTCCCCAGCCTCAACGGCTGGTAGTGCCATTTTTTCTCTTGGGAAAGGAAAAACCCAAGGGATGAAGTGCCATACCAGGCCTAGGTAGGAGAGTGAGCAGCGGTGCATAGTCCGAATGACTGTCTACATAAGGGGAAAACCGACTCCCCATCTGTCATCATCTCGAGCCAACGGCAATATCAGCGACAAACATTACGACAACCACTGCAGCGATAGGACAGCATGGTCATGCTCGACAAAGGGAAGCTCCGGCAGGAGGCCACAACACAACCTACGGGAGCTCTGCCGAACGGCCTTGAGGCCATGAGCCCCAAGCATAATGTTCAAGGATAGAAGAAGATGATGAGAAGAAATGGGCAAATGAGCCAACGAAGGTACTGGAAAAGAAAAAACAATGCCAAGGCACCCCCATTTATAGGGGGTAACGACACGGGCGCAATTACTGCATTTCTGAAGAACCGAATCGACGGCGGTGCATTCACCTTGGAGGATGGGAATCGATAGTGCATTGAATGATGTTAAAATGCACAAATCCATGGGACACCCCGGTTGCCACAAAAGCTCGTGGCAGAGGTTGCATCATTGGTATGACATCACCGTAAGAAGCTTATGAAGTCAGGTGTCAGAATCATTTCCCATCGCTTTGTTTGGGAAATGCGGAGACTATTTGTTTGCGGCGAAATAAGAGGACTTAATTTCTCGCTATCAAGCCACTTCGGAAGAATGCCTCGAGACCCCGAGGACGTGGAGCCACGACCGAGTCCCCTCCCTCGGGGATCGTCTAGGCCCGACTCGAAGAAGACGGAGGTCGAGGCTAGAGTAGAAGGGGAAGCTCCCAAGGCACACGACTAAATCTAACAGAGGCGCCCTATCTGGAGCCTATGCTAAAGCATCGTATCTCGCTGCCCCATCTCCATACTTTACAATTAATGCATGTTGTACTATAACTAGGTTCCCCTCCTGTATAAAGGGAACCTACACTACTTTGTAAGGGGCTGATGTTGCTCCAACTATTCCTCCACAAGATCAATAATCTCTCTCTCTCTCTCTCTCTCTCTCTCTCTCTCTCTTTTCTATCTAGCTTGCTCGTTCTTACTTGGTATTGGCCCTAAAGAGCCTTGTTTAATCATATCTCTTTTCTCTCTCTCTCTCTCTCTTTTCTGTCTAGCTGATCACTGCCCCGTTTTAGCTTATATTTTATCATCAAACTTCATATTCTTAGCATCATCTGCTCTAACAACAAGCATAAAAATAGATCACATATTTTTAGAATCCCATATACAAATTTAATTGTTGTTACCATTTTCACGGTAAACACTTGTCTTCACGAGAGGCGCCATCACGACCGGGTCCGGGTTTAGGGTCCTGACAGAAATCCACATAGAGATGAAGAAATCTCCTTAGAAACCCAAGGATCATAGCAAATACAGCATGATTTTGCTTGAAATCACACTAGAGTAGCCAAGAACAGACAAGTGACGAACCCTAGATGCAAGTCGGCGTGGCCCTGGGCCCTTGAGGACCTTAGAGAAGGCAAGCATGGCATGAGAGAAGCCATTGGAGGCGTAGGAGACGATGAGAGGTCACCAGAGATGACCGGAGATGGGAGGTCGGCGGTTGAAGGGCTAGGGTTAGGTTGAGAGTGTACTGAGAGTAGAGAGGATCTTAGGGCCGTATGTGGAAAATGATTAGGGTTAGGGGTCGTTTAGAGTTAAAAAAGGAAGGAATGAACGAGGATCTAATGGGTTTTGGGTCGGGTAATTGCATTTTGGGCTTGGGTCAGGTTATTTGGCTTGAAATTGGGCTGGGTATTGGGTTTAATTGAGGCTATAATTAAAATCCAATTTGGCTAAGTTTTAAATAGTCAATTTAAGATAGATATTTAACATTTTGAAAATATAGAAAATCATTTTGTGCATATAAAACGTAATTGTACACTAATAAGGCTAATATTGCAATTATATGCAAATTAGCTTTAAAAATATAAATGCAATTATAAAAAAATGCACAAAAAATATTTAAACAATACTTTGGCATAAATATAGGATTTAGATGATTAAATTATCACAACAATAATTTGAAGGATAGTTATTGGAAATGTTATAAGTGAAAAAGGAAGAAATAAGTCAATTTAAAACCTTTTAAAATTATAGAAAAATTGAAAAGACCTTGTGCATGCTTATATATGCCTATATATGCTATTTTGAAAGTATATATGCATATTAAAAATATATAGGGAAAAAATGGGTATCAACAACTGCCCCTCTTTACTCGGGAAGGATTAAAGAGTTTTCAGGTAAAGAAATGATGGCCAATTTTGACCGGCGGGATGCTTTGGAATCATTGCAAGAATGGACACGAGGTACCGAAGCGGCTATGGTGAGCGGTTAAAGCTAGGGACAGTTGAAGGAACTGGAGCGAGATCGCTCCTGCTAGGATAGCGGTTGCTTACTGGTCACCTCTAGATAAAAGATGCTACAAACATGTATTTGCGAAAATTTAAACATGATGCAAATTCCCTTTGGATCATGAAGGCTGTCTTGGGACGGGTAAAACAGGACGTCCTCGGACCGTGACGTCTTGGGCAATGAATTATTTAGTGAGGGATTCGCAGGCCATGAAATGATGTTCTCGGGCCATGAAGATGGTGCCTCCAAATTTGAGGGATCCTCAGGCCATGGCATGGTGTCTTCCGGCTATGATGATGATGCCTTTTAGACTATGATGCCTTTGGATAGGTTGGCGATATTTCGGCCTATGATATGCAATATTCATGATGTTATTAAGACAATGTTTAGTCTTGTGAAATGGAGGGCAGAGCTTAGCCCGATTGAAAAGCAAATAAAGAGTACTAGAAATAGAGCAATATTCGTGCAAAGAGGGACATTGCTTAGTCCCATGCATATGGGGAGGCAAGGATTCGCCTCATGCATTTGTGGAGGCAGGGATTAGGCTCATGCAAATAGGGAGGCAAGGATTAGCCTCAAGCACGTAGAGAGGCAAGGATTAGCCTCGTGCAAGTGTGGAGGTAGGGATTAGCCTCATGAAGGTATGGAGGCAGGGAATAGCCTCATGTAGGTAAAGAGGCGGGGATTAGCCTCATGCAGGTATGGAGGCAAGGATTAGCCTCATGCAGGTATGGAGGCTAGGATTAGCCTCATACAGATATGGAGGCAGGGATTAGCCTCATGCAAATGTGGAGGCAGGGATTAGCCTCATGCAAATATGGAGGCAAGGATTATCCTCATGCAGATATGGAGGCAAGGATTAGCCTCATGCAAATACGGAGGCAGGTATTAGCCTCATGCAAATATGGAGGCAGGGGTTAGCCTCATGCAAATATCGAGGTAGGGATTAGCGTCATGCAGGTATGGAGGCATGGATAAGCCTCATACAGGTATGGAGGCATGGATAAGCCTTATACATGTATGGAGGCAGGGATTAGCCTCATGCAGGTATGGAGGCAAGGATTAGCCTCATGCAGATATGGAGGCAAGGATTAGCCTCATGCAAGTATAGAGTCAAGAATTAGACTCATGTAATTAGGGAGGCAGGGATTAGCCTCATGCGGGTAAGGAGTAAAAAATTAGACTCATGCAAGTAGGGAGGCAGGGATTAGCCTCATGCGGGTAAGGAGTAAAGGATTAGACTCATGCAAGTAGGGAGGCAGGGATTAGCCTCCTGCAGGTAAGTAGTCAGGGATTAGACTCATGCAAATAGGGAGGCAGGGATTAGCCTCTGCAGGTAAGGAGTCAGGGATTAGACTCATGCAAGTAGGGAGGCAGGGATTAGCCTCATGTAGGTAAGGAGTCAGGGATTAGACTCATGCAAATAGGAAGGCAGGGATCAGCCTCATGCAAGTATGGAGTCAGGGATTAGACTCATGCAAATAGGGAGGCAAGGATTAGCCTCATGCAAAGAGCAAGTAACAAATAAGAGTAGTATATGTCTTAGCTGGAGATATATTCGGTTCCTGATGCCCTGATTGATAGCGAATTTGTTATGTGTATGTATTTGCGGATGCTATCGCTACGTCAGATGTGCTTGCATTCAAAGAAAATTGTAAGTTATATGGGGGAGGGTTGATTCGTGCCTCTGTCGGCTGGCATTGCTCTGCTCCATTCTGAAAGCCTTTCGATTTCCCCTGGGTGACACCTGACTACTATGGAAATAGAGTTGTTTGTGGATAATAGGCCTTGCTGAATCTTCTTCGGAATTTTGAGAATCCTTCTCAAAATTCTACCCTAGTTTCTTAACTGATTATTGACCGTCTGACACATGCGATGGCATTGGCCGAGCTTGCTCCGGAATTTTGAGGGTCCTCCTCAAAATTCTGCCCCAGTTTCTGACCTTGGGGGGAAACGAAAATTTTATTATGATATGACCGAACCCATAAGGCTGCCTACGTATCCCCTCTTAAATGGGAATCAGTCAAGCATAGTTCAATTACATCAAATGAGGAAATGTAAAATATTTAAGCATATATCTCTTGACTGCGTCTGAATTGATCGGTATTGGCCAAACTTCTCCGTCCATTTTTGCAAGTATGAGTGCTCCTCCTATTAGTACTTTGTGAACCATGTATGGACCTTGCCAGTTGGGAGAAAATTTCCCTTTGGCTTCATCTTAATGTGGGAAGATCTTCTTTAGCACCAACTGACCTGGTGCAAACTCTCTCGGTTTGACAGTTTTGTTGAAAGCTCTAGACATTCTGTTCTGATAAAGTTGGTCGTGACATACTGCGTTCATCCTCTTTCTGTCGATAAGGGCCAATTGTTCATAGCGACTCTTTATCCACTCTGCATCACTGAGTTCAGCTTCTTGTATGATTCTTAAAGAAGGAATCTCCACCTCGGCTAGGATGACAACCTCGGTGGCATAAACCAACAAGTAGGGAGTCGCCCCGGTTGATGTGCAAACCGTAGTGCGGTATCCCAATAAAGCAAAAGGTAACTTCTCATGCCATTGTTTGTGGTTTTCTACCATTTTCCTCAGTATCTTCTTGATGTTTTTGTTGGCGGCTTCTACGGCTCCATTCATTTGAGGTCTATAAGCTGTGGAATTCTTGTGATTGATTTTGAAAGCTTCACACATAGTTTTCATTAGATCATTGTTGAGATTTGCGGAATTATCAGTAATAATGAACTCTGGAACTCCAAATCGGCAAACAATACGATCCTTGACAAAATCTCCGACGACTTTCTTGGTTATAGCTTTGTAAGATGCAGCCTCTACCCATTTTGTGAAGTAATCAATGGCTACCAGAATGAACCTATGTCCGTTTGAAGCAGTGGGCTCAATTGGACCAATAACATCCATTCCCCAGGCGGCGAATGGCCAAGGTGAGCTTGTTGCATTAAGCTCGTTCGGCAACACTTTTATCATATCGGCATGCACTTGACATTGAAAGCATTTGCGGACATACTGGATGCAATCCGTCTCCATGGTCATTCAAAAATAACCTGCCCTGAGTATCTTTTTAGCCAAGACAAAACCATTCATGCATGGGCCACAGTTCCCAGCACGCACGTGCTCAAGTAGCTTAGAAGCTTCCTTTGCGTCAACACATCTTAATAAACCCAGATCAGGAGTTCTTCTCTATAAGTTCCCTCCGCTATGGAAGAAGTGATTGGACAATCTCCGAAGTGTGCGTTTCTAAGTGTGATTTGCATGCTCCGGGTATTCTCCTTTTGATAAGTACTCTTTGATGTCATGGAACCAAGGCTTTCCATCTGTTTCTTCCTCGACATTAGCACAATATACTGGCTGATTATGAATCCTCACCGGGATGGGATTAATGTATTTCTTATTTGGATGTTGTATCATAGATGACAAGGTAGCCAATGCGTCAACAAACTCATTATGAATTCTGGGCACATGTCGGAATTCTTTCTTCGTGAACCTCTTTCTCAATTCTTGCACATGGTGCAGATATGACAATATCTTGGAATTCTTGGTGGCCCACTCTCCATGCACCTGGTGCACGAGCAAATCTGAATCACCGATCACTAGCAACTCCTGAATGTTCATGTCAACTGCCATGTTGAGTCCTAGTATGCAGGTTTCATACTCTGCCATGTTGTTGGTGCAGGGAAATCTGAGTTTCGCAGATACCGTATAATGCTGACCCATTTCTGATACCAAACCTGCTCCAATACCCACTCCTTTGAAATTTGTAGCCCCATCAAAGAGCATCCTCAATCTATCATATGCTCCGGTAATGTCTTCTCCTATGAATGATACTTCTTTATCAGGAAAATACGTTTTCAAAGGTACGTATTTTCCTCCCACTGGATTTTCAGCAAGATGATCTGCCAATGCTTGTCCTTTGACTGCCTTTTGAGTTGCTAGACGATATCGAACTTACTTAGTAGTATTTGCCATTTAGCCAACTTCTCAGTAGGCATGGGCTTCTGAAATATGTAATTCAGAGGGTCCATCCTAGATATGAGGTATGTAGTGTAGGCACAAAAGTAATGCCTCAATTTCTGGGTTGTCCGGGTCAAAGCACAGCAAGTGCATTCAAGTAGAGAATACCGTGCTTCATAAGGTGTGAACTTCTTACTCATGTAATATATGGCTTGCTCCTTTCTTCCGGTCTTGTCATGTCGTCACAAAACACATCCGAAGGCTCCATCTAATACAGATAGATAGAGTAGCTAAGGTCATCCTGGTTCTGGTGGGACCCGAACTGGTGGTGTGGACAGGTACTCCTTGATCTTATCAAAAGCTTTCTGACAATCCTCTGTCCAGCTTGTTTCGTCATCCTTCCTCAGCATCTTCAAGATGGGTTCACATATGACTTGGACTGTGCTATGAAGCGACTGATATAGTTGAGACTTCCTAGGAAGCTCATCACATCCTTTTTACTCTTTGGTGGTGGTAACTCCTGAATAGCTTTGACTTTAGACGGATCCAGTTCGATCCCTCGACGACTGACGATGAATCCCAGTAACTTTCCCGTGGGAACCCCAAATTCACACTTTGCGGAGTTCAATTTCAAATTGTGCCTCCTTAGCCTGTCAAAGAACTTTCTCAGATCTGCTATGTGATCTGCGGCCTTCTTGGATTTGATAATGACATCGTCCGCATACACCTCTATTTTTTTTTGTATCATATCATGGAAGATGGGTGGCATGGCTCTCGTGTAAGTGGCCCCAGTATTCTTCAGACTGAATGGCATCATCTTGTAACACTATACACCCTACGGTGTGATGAAAGCTGTCTTCTCTGCATCTTCTTCATCCATCCAAATCTGGTGATAACCCGCGAAGCAATGTACAAAGGATTGGAGTTCATGCTTGGCGCAGTTATTGATCAGGATATGTATATTCGGTAGCGGGAAGTCGTCCTTGGGACTTGCTCTGTTTATATCCCGATAGTCAACACATACTCTTACCTTCCCGTCCTTCTTCGGAACTGGCACAATGTTAGCTAACTAGGTTGGATATTCAACCACCCAGAGAACTTTGGCTTTGATCTGCTTGGTAACTTCCTCCTTGATTTTCAGGCTCATGTCTGGTTTGAACTTTCTGAGTTTCTGTTTTACTGGCGGACACATGGGATTAGTAGGCAACTTGTGAGCCACTATGGAAGTGCTCAAACTGGTCATGTCATCATATGACCATGCGAAAATGTCCTCATACTCTTTTAGGAAACAAATGTACTCTTCCTTCTCTGTTGTTGACAAGTGAATGCTGATGCGGGTCTCCTTGATGGTCTCGACGTCTCCCAAATTTACTACTTCGGTCTCGTCCAGATTGGACTTAGGCTTATTCTCAAAATTTTCAACCTTCCTGACAATTTCCTCGGGTATCTCATCCTCTTCCTCTAAATCACTATTCTCATGTTGCGTTGCCTCATTACATTTCACAGTCAATGGTTCATTAGAAAAAGTAATAATAATGCTGTAGAAAGGAAAAATGTAAAGATAGTAGTGAATAAAGAGCAAATGCATTTAAGTAAAACTTGAAAAATTGTCCAGACAAAGTACGGCTCGATGAATCGAGCATTCATTTTGAAACAAGTAAAACTTAAAACAAAATTATGGGAAATCTTAAATGCCTAGAATGGCTTATAGAAGTAAATTCTGCCAAGCTACCCAGGGACTCGGCGGACTCGGGAAGGTGTGGCGGTCCAGTTTCTGGGAACAACTCCCTTCTCCACAGTCTGAATAGTGAGGCCT
The DNA here is from genome assembly GCF_000393655.2 of Nicotiana sylvestris. Taxonomy (NCBI): domain Eukaryota; kingdom Viridiplantae; phylum Streptophyta; class Magnoliopsida; order Solanales; family Solanaceae; genus Nicotiana; species Nicotiana sylvestris. The sequence goes on from NC_091068.1 coordinate 107,128,984, forward strand.
TCTTCCTCCTCCTCCTCAATTATGGCACCGCAGTCCATGTCCTCATCCTCCAAGAACATATTTCTTCAACCCAGCTAGTGCTTCTTCTTCTGCAGTCCCCCATATTGTGTCAGCCCTATGAAAAGCTTGTTCCAAACGTGGTACTGGTGCTCAAAAGGGTAATACAGTCCACAACATGGAGGTGACCAATCATTGTACTCTTGCCATGTATACTGGTATCCGAGCCCAAAGGTGGTACCATGATTTTTTAGTTGTATTGGTTTGGTGATACCTTGGAGGTTCTTTCCCAACCCTTTGCCGGGTTCATATCTAGACCATGCTAGTATGCTTTCTATTTTGTTACTCCGCCACTTATCCTTCTCGACGGCATTGACCCGTTCAATCTGATGATAGGTTTCCCCTTCTAGCCTCCTTCTTTGTCCAATGGCTGGGATGGTTTGACTAGTATAAATGGGGTTACTTCCATCTCCGTAAATGATTACCTTCTGGAGGTTCCATTCAAACTTCACGGCTTGATTTAGTGTGGAAGGCACGGCTCCAGTGGCATGGATCCATGGCCGGTCCAATAGAAGATTATATGAGGCTGGTATGTCAAGCACCTGAAATTCAACGTCGAACCAAGTTGTCCCCATCTGCAAGCAAAGGTTGATTTCCCCAATCGTGGCCCTCTGGGACCCATCGAAAGCCTCCACATTCATCCTTCCTACCTGTATCTCATGGAAACCTTTGTCCAACCTTTCCAGAGTGTCTAATGGAAAAATATTTATGCTCGAACCTCCATCAACCAAGACCCTGCCAATGAACTTGTCTTCAAATTGCACCATAATATGCAATGCTCAATTGTGATTCAGTACCTCGGATGGTAGCTCATCTTCGTGGAAGATGATCTTATGACTTTCTAGTACTTGCCCAACCATGATGGCCATTTCTCCGTCCGTGATGTTATTGGGTACATAATCCTCGCTCAACACTTTCATTAAGGCATTCTTGTGTGCCTTTGAAATCTGCAATAGTGACAGGATATATATCTGAGTAGGGACTTTGTTCAGATGGTCAACAACAGAGTACTCCTTCGACTGTACTTTCCTCCACAGGTCATCTGGCCCGGTCTCAATGATAAGCTGCCTAATAATGGCCTCCTTACTTGAACCTCCTAGGTGTTCAGGTGTATAAACTCTTCCGGTTCTAGTCATTCCTTGTGCAGCGTCAGATTCCTCTACCTTGGCCTTACCTTTCCGTCGAGCTTTGGCAACATAATCCCAGAGTATTGCTTTTGAGTTGAATGGGGTGTGGTTGATACTATCACAATGAAAAGTGTGACCACTTCTACTTGAAATGGAGCGGGGGGTGGCTACGGGTGGAGCCACTTCCACCTCGAATGGAACTGATGCAGTTACCTCAACCTCGATTGGTGCCTGAGTCTGAACCACAATAGGAGTAAGTGTGATTGCAATCTTAAAGTCATCGCCTTCTCGAATAAGCCTGATCGACCCCTCAAGGTCTCATTCTTCATTTGTCTCTATCACATGTACACCATCACCTCTGTGATTAGGGAGGGGATTGTTGCGGACATTAGGTGCGGCTTCATTTGCTTGTATGACCTTGTTGTCAATTAGCGTCTGGATCTTATCCTTCAATGTTCGTCACTCAGCAGTGTTTCATACCGGAATGGTATGCACAAGTCTTGTTCGGATTGACCTATTGGGATGGATTTTCTAATGCCACAGTAGGAACAGGAGTGACGTAACCTGTGGCTTTCAATCTTTCATATAGTTGGTCTATGGGCTCAGCAATGGCGGTGTATTGTCTGGGTGTCTTGCGGTCGAAGTTAGGTCTTCGTCTTGGATAATTTTGGCATGCTGGTGGTGATTGGAAGTGGGATGGTTGGGTGTTATAGGTTTGATGGACAGTGGCTAGTTGGGAATATCTGGGAGATGAAGGTTGATATGTGGGCGGTGATGCTGGGTATATGGGTGGAGGTGTCTGATAGGTATGTGGAGATTTTGGGCCCTGGGCCACCATTACCGCCCCAACATCTCTCTTCTTCAATATGCCACCTGATTGTAGTGCCTTATTCGTGGCTTGCAGTGCCTCTAAGTTTGTCACCATCCCACTCTTGATTCCTTCTTTGATTTTTTCTCCAAGTTTGATGATGTCAGAGAATTTGTGATAACAATCTCTCATAATATTGTGGATCCTGTGCCCTGGCGAAGAATTTATTCATCTGTTCTTCGTCCAAAGAGGGCCTGACCTTGGTCGCTTCCGACCTCCAACGAGTAGCGTATTCATGTAAAGTCTCAGTAGGTTTCTTCTTAAGATTCTGAATGTAGAAAACATCCAGTGCATTTTTTTTGTTGAACCTGAACCGGTCCATGAAATCCGATTCCATTCTTACCCAATTGGACCATTTCATGGGATTTTGGCTAATATACCAAGACAAAGTATCCCCAGTAAGACTCCTTATAAAGAGCTTCATCCGGATCTTTTCATCTTTCCCGACCCCGACAAGCTTGTCATAATAGGTCCTTAGATGAACCCTAGGATCACCTGTGCCATCGAACATTTCGAACTTGGGAGGTTTGTATCCCTCTGGTAGTTCGACATCCGGCTGTATGCACAAATCTTCATAGTTCAAACCTTCTATTCCTCTGTCGCCTTCAACACCTTGAGCTCGGCTTGTTAACTTCTTGAGTTATTCAGCCATGTTTTTAATGAGCAGGTCCTTCTCGGAGGATTTTGGTGTATATGAGATTGGTTGGGTATAGTGAGGTACAGTTTCCACATGTATAGGGTTGCTTTGATGGGTGCCAGGGATTTGAGTGTAATGATGGTCATTGGTGGAGTTTTGGGGATCGGGAATGGGTTGTGCTGTGTTTTGGGGAGTGTGGTAAGTGGTGGTTGGTGGGTACTGAATTGGTTGATGGTGATGTTGTGGTGGAATTGGTATTGGCAGTGGATTGATATTTTGGGGTGGAGTTGTGTATTTATTTGGCGCGGGAGGATTTTGGTTTTGTATGTTCTGGGGAGGTGCTGGGTTCTTAGTGTTCTGTTAGTTGATGTCAGGGACATTCAGAGTGAGTGACAAGTTTCCAGTTGCGAACCTGCTCAAGTTCTCCTTGCAGTTCCGGTATCTTTTGTTCCAGTCTCAAAACCAGATCATTCAAGGTCAGAGACCTTTTGTGTTACTTGGAGGAGGAGGAGGTGGAGGCCTCTAGATCTGGTATGATACGCTGATGAGGCCAGTATGAGTGAACCAACCTAGGGGGATGGGAATAATCAAAAAAATAAGGAAAAACAAAAAGGTAAAAAGTTAGTGGGCATCCTGAAATGCTTGCAGTATTTAAACACATATTGCAGAAATGTAAATTCGCGTCTTAATTTGGGAACCTCATTGTGCCCGAGGTAGGCCTAGCGACAAATAGATTTGGAGAACTTTAAATGCCAATAAATGCTTCATTTCATAATATAAAAATAGACGAATCCCAAAACGACACTAAGATAATAATAAAATAAGTCACTACTAGCACTTGGCCTTATTACATTTTTAGGAAAAAGCAAATAAATATAGCCTATTTGGTCCCAGAAGGACCTTCCCCAGATTCGATCTTCCGGACTCTATCATATAGATCCCCCAACTCGCGCAACCCCAGTAGCAAGTAGGCTCTGGCCAGATGTCCTCCTTCAGCTCCTTCAGCATTCTGGCAATTTTCAATTCTCTTTATGACTTTACCTTCCAGCTCCCCTATTCCTCGCTCCAAATATTCCAGTTTCCTATTGGAAGTGACTGCCATTTCTTTCCATTCCTCGATCAACCTCACATTTCTCTCATGTATTTCCCGATGCTCATTCTCAGAGTCGTGGACCGTTTTGTACAGCATGTTGTATTTGACTTGAAATTCAACTTCTTCATCTATTATTCTGTTCCCTTGACCGGCCCATGGTGTCACCATTCCTTTCAGATTGTCATCTAACCATGCCGGGTAGAGAGGCTTGCACCCTACATGATACCTGTATGGCTCAATGGTGTTCTTCTCCACAATGATTTTGTAGTGCCACATTTACTGAGCATGGCACTTGTAAGGGACGTCATCGTCTTGAAAGTCTGTCCTAAAATGACTCATCTTGACAACTCTTGGTACAACCTGTTACCTACCTGTTTGTCTCATAACTCGGATAGGGACATATGGGTATATCCCTCTCAACCCGATCAGCACCAAGTGCGGAGCATCCCTGGATCTGATAATAAATTCGTCTGTTGGAAACCATTCAAACATCCATTGCACCTGTTCCTCGGTTAGATTGTCGAAGAAATCTGCCCATTCTTTGGCACTTTCTGGCTGAGCAAATCTGTCTGGAATGTAAGTCATCTGCTTGGGGTGATGGAAAGCAATATGGTCGTTCCAAGCCCTTCGCAGAAATTCTTGGCGATAGCGACCCTTTTGGAAATGCTCCAACAACCATAACTACAGCAACAAGTTACAACCCTCGAAATGCTTGACCCCTCTTTGACAGTGCTCCAAACCCATGTAGACGTCGGCTATGATCATGGGGACTATGGTATATGTCTGTCCATTAATCCCTTCCATTAAAGCCTTGGCGACCATGGCCAACCTAGTGTGGATTCTTCCCTTTTTCATTGGGAACACTATCAGGACTAAGACGCATATGATGAATACAAACACTCTGCGGTGAATGAGACCTAGAGAAGTGAGAGATCTCATCATGGTAGGTACGGAAAGACTTGCTATGGCCATACCTCTCATACAGGTATTCGAAAGGTATGTAAGACTCCTTCAAGCACACTAGGTCGACATTCTTATTCAGCCCCATTATCTTTAAAAATCCCCTGCCAGTACAGTTTTCTGGTACCAATAACCCGGGACTATCCCAAGTCAACCCCGCAAGCCCTCCAATTTCTTCTAGGAGTGGTGTCATTTCTATGTTGCTAAAACGAAACACAGCCCTTTCACTATCCCAGAATAAAGTGGCAACCTCGATCAATTTATTGTTTGGCTCAATATCTAGCAAGGAAGGCAGGTTACCCAGGTACTTTCTCACATGTTTCTTGTAAGTTGTAAATTTATCACATGTTTCACATGTTTCTGGGCACCTGGTGCCTCATTTTCTGCAAAACAAAAGGGTTAGGCCTTACCCCCACCAGACTTGACTATTTATACATTTTTGATCGATATATCGGCATTTAGTTCGCCAAATTAATGCACAGAACATGATTGTGTCCGTTGGGATTATGGAAAACCCGATGGACTTTTGGATAAGGCTTATCTTAAAGGATCATTACGTGGGCAACATATTGATCTAACTAGGTTTTACCATGATGCATGCACAATTTTAACCAGAGAAAGGTTTCTACAGGGTTTTAGACCGGTACCCTCAAGTGAACAACTCGAGGGGAAGGCACGGAACCATCGACTGCACTGCTAATCGACTGGTTTTACCGCAAATAAGCCTTTCCGAATTTAAGGGTAGTAAATAGGAGAGTGCAACCACTCATTAAAGCGTTGTTATAGAATTTGATATGCACGAGTGGAATATGATGTGGAGCTTGATTTATGCAACATTTAATAACATGTAGTCAAGTATTTGCAAGTAGGGAAAAATAAATACAGTATTTAAATAATTGAAAGACAGTTACAGGAAAAAGAAAACAAAGAGACAAATCAGTTTCAGGGATAAAGAATCATAAATGCTTAAAAGAAAATAGGTGGTTAAATTTAATTAAGAGAGAAGGGTACGGGATAAAGTATACTTGTACTAATTCATAAAAAGAAAAGTTCATTATGGTAAGAGCATAAAAAGTATCCCCAGCAGAGTCATCATGCTGTCGCGCCCCCTTTTTCCCTCCGCGGAGAGAAGTCCGGGTTCCGACGTTCATGGGGGTAATAACTCGTTTCCTTTTTGGGAATTGGGTATTTGAAGAGTCACCCCCTAACGAATTATGGTGCGTTAGGGCACCTAGAGCGATTAACTCTTGGAATAGTTTGCATTACCAGAGATTTAGGGTAAGGGCTCGAAATAACCTTGAGGGGAAGGTGTTAGGCACCCCTCACTGTCCACAACGGTGGGTCCCGGCCAAACTTAACTTATGAATTAGTCCATTAACAAATAAATAGTTTTTAAACACATAATTGCAAATAAGAGCCAGTTGGATATTGTATGACTCAGATAATAAACAAAAGATTTGAACAAGTTGTATACATATAAAACAAAGTTTTAACCAGAAGGGATTTGGGAAAGGAGGGGTCCTAGGTTGGTTAGCCTACAGGATCACCCCACACAATGTCCGGTAAACACTCCTCAATGAGGGGCTACACGTGACATTAGCGCGTAGTCATCATATCTCATATCTACCCTTCCCACCCCGTGGTCATAGCCTAAAGCATTCTAGTAACCTTGACAATACCTATGCATGCACTACCCATTTCTTCCTTGTGGCCCTGGAGGTATTTTAGGACCTCTAAATCTGGGCAGTTCTAGACGACCACTAAGGTGGTTAAAAAGGAGAAAATTCTAGGAGACAGGCAAGAACACATAGGACTTAACAGCTAAACACAAAAAGAGACAGTTAAAAGGCCCAGGTTTACCTCCACAAGTAATACACATAGGCAGCACGTCTCAAACATAAACAAGATCAATTTTTTTTGTTTAGAGAAAAGGCCTAAACTGGACGTCTAAGTGGATGTTAATGCACAGAAACATGCAACCTTGTTTTTATAAACTCGACAGTAAGGCCCTAATCAGTTTTGCCTACTGATTTTAACCTGTTAAATCTGAACAACTTCAAGTAGTAGAAATACAGTTTCAGAGTTGTAGAATTTAAACTCTCCCTATAGGCTTGCGTAAACGCAAAATAGTGATGCCTAAAAGTAGGATAACTACGTTGATATAATAAAACAATGAGACAAACTCTTGAATTCCTATAGTCATGCTTTCTAATAGTAAATTAGAGCAGTATTTGAAAGAATTCATATCAGGAAAAACAAACCATTGATTAGACCAACTTCGCAGTAAACTAATCATGAACTGGATTGACTTTTTAAAACTAAACTGATTTTTAGATCTATAGGCAGAATTTCTGATGTTGTTTCCTATGAGCATGATATCTAGTTATTTAGAAACTTATAGGCATGATTTCTAGTGGAAATAAATGTAAACAACCACTGGAACAGAAACTTGAACTTGATCACATCCTTAACTATGATATTTATTTGTGAAGTTTGCTTGGTGAGGCAAACATAACAAATATATGAAATTCTATAGGCATGTTTTCTAACATGGTAGGGAAGACAGCAAATATGAGATCCTATAGGCATGGTTTCTACCCATATTACCCCACAAATATGTAACTACCTACCCCTTTTTACTAATCACCCCAATATTCGTTTACAAATTATTACAAACCAGATGAATGAATTACATAGATAAAGAAAAAGAAGAAGTTACACTATAGGGAGCCTGAAGCAGGCCCAAGTGATTTCCCAAACCTCCAATAGCCTCAAATGCCAATTTCATAGACAATATCATTGTCTAGGTACGTTAGAGTTCCCTAAGGATCTCAAGGATCCCGGGCAGTGCTTACACCTAGACTTTGTAACCAAATTGAGTAAGTGCTGTGTGGGAGGGCCAGCCTCAGTGTGCCAAAGTTTAGAGGGATCTCAAGAGGATCCCAAGGCAGTACACACACTGGAGGGGGTAGAACCTAGGGACTTAAGAGTAGAGTGAGAGTGCTTGACACAACTTGAAAGGGTTTCAGTAGGAAAACGGTTTAAAAAAGAGACTTAAGTTGAAATAACTTTGCAAGCAAGAGAGTTGTTGGGTAAACACCTTTTGAAAACAGTGGTGTAATTAAACAAATAGCGGGTCAGTCAAACAAGTTCACCAATACTCAAATAACAGTCCTTCATACAGGTGAATGGAAATTGGGGACACATAGAGTACATAATATCAGGAGCATCGCAGTTCTTGTGGGGTTTAAGAGATTAGGAGATAGCTATTGGTACCAATACAATAGGAGTTTCAGAAACAATCATAGAATCAGCCATTTAAAGTGACAGATCAGCTTGCATATCAAAACTGGATAACAAGTAGACAAGCATTTAAAGCAGGGTAGAGTCATGTTGAGACAGACTATTAGGGGAGAGGGTAGAACATGTTCTGAAAAGCCCTAAGAAGGTTAGACTAACATGCTATATGAAGCGGTAATGTAAACATGTCAATTGCATGTTGAACAACAGGACCGTAGATAGAAACAAATTAGAAACATGATAAACTGAAGTAGTAAAAGAAACATATTGGTTTTAAGACTTGAATTGAAATCAGAACATACCAGTAGAGAAACAGTAAACACAAAGTGAGGAATAGGAAAGCACAATAGTTAGCCTTGGCTTGCAGCCGGATAACTCAGACTAATAGCAAGTAACCAAAGAGAGAGAGCAGAAAAGTCTTGAGTGTGAGAGAGCTTTTGAACCAATGTATTCGTGTCTTGTGTTAGTGAAAGATTAGGGTATTTATAGTTTGAAAATAGGCAGAAAATAAGTCAAGAATCAAGGTTTAGCAATAATTATGGAACCATGTACTAATTAGAATCAAATCAATGCAAGTATCCCCTTAATGAAGGGGTAATTAGCCAACGGTAAAGAGCAGGACATGTTTGAGGAAAGAAAATCAAGTATGGCAGTAGGTACAAAATAGACAATTACGGGTAAATACACAAGGATTCAATTATGGAAAAAGTTGGTGAAGAATCAGTAAAATACTCGGTTAACCAAATAAGGTAAGAAAACAAAATAAGGTTGCAAAAATATGGAAATAATTGAGAATCAGTATATAGCAAATCAGTGAGTCAAGGACTCGAAATAATATCGATTTAAGGAGAATAACATAAGTTCCCATGAATGAGAAAATATGACAAATTTAAACATGAAGAATCGAAGGTCTAAGGGAAAGTTATCAAATCAAGCCAAGAAACAGGGAACTCAGAATCAATCAAAGAGAGAGTCATGAGTCAATGTTTCAGCATATAAATAGAGTAAGATAAGAATAACCAGAGGTCGACACATAGCTCTAGCAAACATGAAGGTTAAATAGCACTGATAGAAATAGGCAAGTCTTGAATAGCCAAGATGAACACAAGCACATAGAGTTGATGTAAGTTAGGCTAAGAAATACGGTAGAAACATATTCGAGGCTAGATAGCCACAGAAACTCAAACGAGAACCGGTCAGTCAGAAAAACCAAATGAAGAACCCTAGAATTAGGGATTTCAACATAGATAAGTTGAAGATGTAGTAAAATCATAGAATCAGTCAAACTATGCGAGAAATAGAAGTTTAAACACAAAGAATTAGTTAAACAAGGTTTTTAAAAGGAAGTTCCGAAAACCCTAGTTTTAGAAGGAGGTGAAAAACACTTAAAATCAACGATCCTTGTAAAGAATCTCAAGGACATTGTAAAATATTAAAGAAACAAACTCAAATCGTCCTAGATTTGTACAGATCTAGGAGGTATAGAAAAGAAACTAGGGTTCCGAGAGAAATCCACATAGAGATGAAGAAACCTGCTTAGAAACCCAAGGATCGTAGCAAATACAACATGATTTTGCTTGAAATCACACTGGAGTAGCCAAGAACAGACAAGTGACGAACCCTAGATAAAAGTCGGCGTGGCCCTGGGTCCTTGAAGACCTTAGAGAAGGCAAGCATGGCATGAGAGAAGCCATTGGAGGCGTAGGAGACGATGAGATGTCACCGGAGATGATCGGAGATGACCGGCGATGGGAGGTCGGCTGTTGAAGGGCTAGGATTAGGTTGAGAGTGTATTGAGAGTAGAGAGGATTTTACGGTGGTGGTATGTGGAAAATGATTAGGGTTAGGGGTCTAAAAAAGAAAGGAATGAACGAGGGTCGTTATCAACTGCCAGGATCTGATGGGTTTTGGGTCGGGTAATTGCATTTAGGGCCTGGGTCGGGTAATTTGGCTTGTAATTGGGCTAGGTATTAGGTTTAATTGAGGCTATAATTGAAATCCAATTTGGCTAAGTTTTAAATAGCCAATTTAACCCTATATAATTTATAATAAAATAATAAATAATTTCTAAAAAATAATTTCGTGTACTAAAATGATTTAAGATAGATATATAACATTTTAAAATTATAGAAAATCGTTTTGTGCATATAAAACGTAATTGTACACTAATAAGGCTAATATTGCAATTATATGCAAATTGGCTTTAAAAATATAAATGCAATTATAAAAAATGCACAAAAAATATTTAAGCAATACATTGGCATAAATATAGGATTTAGATGATTAAATTATCACTACAATAATTTGAAGGATAATTATTGGAAATTTTATAAGTGAAAAAGGAAGAAATAAATCAATTTAAAACCTTTTAAAATTAAAGAAAAATTATAAAGACCTTGTGCATGCTTATATATGCCTATGTATGCTATTTTTAAAGTATATATGCATATTAAAAATATATAGGGAAAAATTGGATATCAACACTAGGAAATGTGTCTCCTAGGGATGAAACTAGAATGACTCAAACAAGGAAGTACGTCTCCTAGGGATGAAACTTGAATGAGCCAAACTAGAAAGTGTGTCTCCTTGTGGTGAAACTTCAATGACTCAAACTAGGAAGTGCGTCTCCTAAGAACTTAAATGACCCAAACTAGGAAGTGCGTCTCCTAGGGGTAAAATCTCAATTTAGGAAGTGCGTCTCCTAAACAGTGTAACTTGAATAACCTAGACTAGGAAGTGCGTCTCCTAGGGGTAAAATCTCAATTTAGGAAGTGCGTCTCCTAAACAGTGTAGCTTGAATAACCTAGACTAGGAAGTGCGTCTCCTAGGGGTAAAATCTTAATTTAGGAAGTGCGTCTCCTAAAACGAAAATATAACTTGAAAGACCCAAACTAGGAAGTGCGTCTCCAAAGGGTGAAACTTCAATGACTCAAACATAGGAAGTGTGTCTCCTAGGAATGAACTTAAATGACCCAAACAAGGAAGTGCACCTCCTAGGGGTAAAATCTCAATTTAAGTTGCGTCTCCTAAAACAAAATATAACCTGAAAGACCTAGACTAGGAAGTGCATCTACTAGGGGTAAAATCTTAATTTAGGAAGTACGGCTCCTAAAACAAAAATATAACTTGAAAGGCCCAGACTAGGAAGTGCGTCTCCTAGGGGTAAAATCTCAATTTAGGAAGTGCATTTCCCAAAACAAAATATAACCTGAAAGACCCAGACTAGGAAGTGTGTCTCCTAGGGGTGAAACTTCAATAACTCAAACTAGGAAGTGCGTCTCCTAGGAATGACCTTATATGACCCAAAACTAGGAAGTGCGTCTCCTAGGGGTAAAATTTCAATTTAGGAAGTGCCCCTCCTAAAACAAAAATATAACTTGAAAGACCTAGACTAGGAAGTGTGTCTCCTACGGGTGAAAGTTGAATGAACAAAACTAGGAAGTGCGTCTTAGGGATAAAACTCAATTTAGGAAGTGCATCTCGTAAAACAAAAATATAACTTGAAAGACCCAGAAAGGGAAGTGCGTCTCCTAGGGGTGAAACTTCAATGACTCAAACTAGGAAGTGCGTCTCCTCTGGGTAAAATCTTAATTTAGGAAGTACGTCTCCTAAATAGTGTAACATGAAAAACCTAGACTAGGAAGTGCGTCTCCTAGGGATGAACCTTCAATGACTCAAACTAGGAAGTGCGTCTCCTAGGAATGAACTTAGATGGCCACAAACTAGGAAGTGCGTCTCCTAGAGGTAAAATCTTAATTTAGGAAGTCCATCTCCTAAAACGAAAATATAACTTGAAAGACCCAAACTAGGAAGTGCGTCTCCTAGGGGTGAAACTTTAATGACTCAAACTAGGAAGTGTGTCTCCTAGGAATGAACTTAAATGACCCAAACTAGGAAGTGCGTCTCCTAGCGGTAAAATCTCAATTTAGGAAGTGCGTCTCCTAAAACAAAATATAACCTGAAAGACCCAGACTAGGAAGTCTGTCTCCTAGGGGTGAAACTTTAATGACTCAAATTAGGGAGTGCATCTCCTAGGAATGACCTTAAATGACCCAAAACTAGGAAATGCGTCTCCTAGGGGTAAAATTTCAATTTAGGAAGTGCATCTCCTAAACAAAAATATAACTTGAAAGACCCAGACTAGGAAGTGCTTCTCCTAGGGGTAAAATTTCAATTTAGGAAGTGCATCTCCTAAAACAAAAATATAACTTGAAAGATCCAGACTAGGAAGTGCGTCTCCTACATGTGAAACTTGAAAGATCCAGACTAGGAAGTGCGTCTCCTAGGGAAAAACTCAATTTAGGAAGTGCGTCTCCTAAAACAAAAATATAACTTGAAAGACCAAGACGAGGAAGTGTGTCTCTTAGGGGTGAAACTTCAATGACTCAAACTAGGAAGTGCGTTTCCTAAAAAAATATAACCTAAAAGACCCAGACTAGGAAGTGCATCTCCTAGGGGTGAAAGTTCAATGACTCAAACCAGGAAGTGTGTCTCCTAGGAATGAATTTAAATGACCAAAGCTAGGAAGTGCGTCTCCTAGGGGTGAAATCTCAATTTAGGAAGTGCGTCTCCGAATACAAAATATAATCTTAAAGACCCAGACTAGGAAGTGCGTCTCCTAGGGGTGAAATCTCAATTTAGGAAGTGTGTATCCTGAATCAAAAGTATAACCTGAAAGACCCAGACTAGGAAGTGTGTCTCCTAGGGGTGATGTGTGATATTCTCAATAGCCTTTTGCGTAAGCAGAATTGGGGCTTTACACCTGAAAAATTCAAGCTTTAATATGAACATAGCCTTCATCCCTGTTTCAGACAAAGAAAACTTGTGAGTTTAAAACATGGTGGTTAGTTTGTGGCCTTGATTACGAGAGCGATTTCTCTTGCACTTGTCACGATCAACTCGGATTTTAACTTGGAAGACATTGCTTGTTATCAGCCGACCGCTTTTCTGGACAACCCTTATCACCAGAAATATTCCTGATTCATTTAAGTCCAATACCTTATGCCCGATGCATTGCACTCGTGTTCTAACATTTACCAAATCCTTGCATTTTACATCAATTACAAAGAACATCTATTATCACTAACTCAGTGCACCCACTATTCTCCTGTGTCTTATGCCATTTTGACGTGCTTGCCAGACTTGGCTTTGTGTGATTAAAAAGCTGGTAGAAGATTTTGAAGTCATTTCTTACTTGTTTCGACAAAAACATACTCAAAAGGGACTCAAACAAAAAACAAGAGGAACAAAAAAAGGGAAAAAACGAGAAGAGATGGTATCTAACAAGAAAATATTTTTACCGAGGAAAAAAACAAAGTAGAAACTAGTCTGATTTGAAGGCCATCTCTACTGACCATGATATGCATTTTGGATTAAGCGGCATGATCTGTCAAGCGAGCCTATTCTTTAACTCTTGTTATGCCTCTAAGTTGTGAAACTAGGCTTCGGCGACACTATATGATCCATAATCCTTAGTCGACTTGTAGTGCCCTGGAGGGTTTTCACCATCAAGCCTTTCTCATTTTGCTCTTTTTCTCAACTCACTGTCGCCTTATGGTGCCCATGAGGGTTTTCACCGATAAGACTCTCTCATTTTATCATTTTCTCTCATTGTGCTGAGAACAAGGTATTACCCATGATACAAGAAGATCATACTTTTACCACACACTTGATTTGACATCCTCAAAGATTGGTCGTAAGTTCTTTCTTTGGACTGTAATGTGGGCTTTGGATAGGGTTCGAAAGAAAGGGTGGCATGAAGGCTCAAAATAATTTAAGATGAAAGGATTCAAAATTACAACTTTTGGAATCAGATCTTTTGGCCAAATTAAAACTTCTGCCCCAGTTTCTTGGAGTCTAGGGAATTTTTTTTTTGGATTTTTGCTTTGACAGGACCGAACCTCAGAGTAAGGTTGCCTACGTATCCTTAAAAGGAATCAGGTCAAACATAGTTCAAACACAAAGTTGGATTATTTTGTTGTTTTTCTTTTCCTTTTTTTTTTCTTTTTTTTTCCTTCCTTATTTTTCTTTTCTCTATTTTTTCTTTTCCTTTCTTTTTCTTCTTTTTCTCTTTTTCTTTTTCTTTTCTAGTTCCTAACTCTACTTTTGATTCCAAAAAGGGGTATGAAACAAAACAAATTAAGGCTCAAAAAGGGTAGCAAAAGATAAAAGTGTTTGGGTAGCAGAATAAAATTCCTTCGTCATACCTAGCTTTAAGAATGCCAAGTACAAACATGCAATCGAAGATAAACAAAGAAATCATACATAGTATCTATTGATGGCAACAATACAAACAAAAAGTGCCAATGGGCAAGACCTTTGTCCCAATGAATGACTCTTTCCGGTTCGAAGCAGACTTGACTCAACCTTCACTTGATGTGGAAGAATGCGTTTCAGCACTGACTGATTTACCTCAAACTACTTGAGAGACATTTCCTTGTTGTATGCTCTTATCAACCTCTTGATTTTCTGGACTAACTGCCTCAGTTTCACTCAGTTCAAGCTTCAGGTTATCTCAGAATGCGTGAATCTTTACTTGTTTCCTCAAATGCATCCTCTTATTATATTTAAAATTGTGTCACTGCTTCATGATTAGACTAACTTTCAAGACCATGCTGAGAATTATGCGTGTATGTTGTTTCACTAGAGTCAACATGAAAAGAACTATAATAGGAAAAGTGACCTAAACAAAATTGACTAGAACTAACAGAAAATAGGAGATTTCATTAGACAGGCGGTGAAAAGGGTTACAAAAAAACAAGAAAAATAGATATGGGTTACAACTTTGAAACAATCCTAGATAACACTAGATGAGTTATTACAATAAAACGAACTAGACAAAATAAGAAGAAGAAGGGTTTGAGCCACAAGACCATATCCAGATTACAACCCTGAAATAACCCGGACGACAAAAATGACAACAAAATAAAACACCAAAACTCCTCCCTGGCTAGCCAAGAAAGGAGTGTCTTACCAATTACCAAGCTCGACATCTTAGTCATTGAGTTCCACATCAATATTACGAGAACCTCCACAAGTCTCCATCGTGTTAACCTTAGCAAATAGCTTTTGGGTCCCTTTTGCCAACTCATTCTTAAGATCAACCTCTGGAACCAAGACTGATAGCACTAAAAACTTTGAGGTAAGTGGCCCTTCAAAGGATTCAGAAGAGTTCTCATATTCCCTTTCCACACAAATCATGCCCACCATATGCGTCTCATTATGAACGGGCAATGGACTTTGGCTAGTATCTGTTGCATTTGGATTTTGCACGGTAATGTCGCCTGCATCAATAAGCTTCTAGACTGCTCTTTTCAGATGCCAACACTTTTCTATGTTGTTCCCCGTGGCATTAGAGCAATATGCACACCTTAGAGAAAAATCAAAATTCTTTGGAAGGGGGGTCGGCATTTTTATCTGAATCAACTTCAACATGTCCAATTGCCTCAGCCTTTGGAATAGACTGGCATATGATTCTCCAATAGGAGTGAAAGACTTTTCCCTTTGCTGCTGCCTTCTCATTTTGTACTCCGGCCTTGGTTGGAACCTCTTTCGGGTAGGTGGTTGATATGCTTGTAGAGGTGGGTAAGACATTTGTAGAGGCGGTGCAGGCCGCTACGGGTTTCGTGGGTGTGGAGCATATGACAGTGCATTATGGATAGAGTACTGGGAATGTGAGGCATGACATGGGGTCGGTATTGAGGCTGAAAGCGCTTAGAAGGAATGCCCACTGGATCGTGTCATTGGTGGGGCTCAGCAACATCTTTTCTATCAATCGGAGGACTGACCCGAGTAACTTGTTCATTTCATCTAAGCCAAAACTCCCTAAAACATCCCTTGGATTTATTTTCCATCTGAGATAGGGAGGAGTGGTCTGGGATAATGTCTATATTGTACTGATATTGCCGAACAAAATCTTGAGCCATGTCACCCCATGCATGCCACTTACTGACATCTTGACGGATATACCACTCCAAGGCTTCCCCATTCAAACTCTAACTAAAGTACGCCATCAACAATTTATCTTTCCCGCAAACTCTTTTCATTTCACTGCAATAACACCTCAGATGGGCTACTGGATCTCCACGCCCATCATATAAGTTAAGCTTTGGCATTTTAAACCCCAAAGGCAGATGAATATCCAAAAATATACACAAGTCGTTGTAATACATGTTATTTCCCACCCTTTGCATGTTTTTAAGGATTCTTCTATACCTTTCAGCTTTCTGGATATCTTATATTGCTCTTCTTTCTTAGTAGGCTTTGAAGTTTCACCGGGAGGCTCAAAATGAGGAGCGTAAGAATATGGATCCGAGACCTTGAAAATTGGTTCTAGAGCATAGTGTTGGGCATCGAGGACTTTGAACATAGTCTCGCTAGATGATTGGGGAAGAATAGCTGGTGGAGGAGCTACAAAAACATGAGTGGTCAAAGGAGCGGGATATGAGGTGATTGTGGGGGTGGAGTGTGAAATGGTTGTGGGGAGATATCAGCAGCAGTGGGAATGTGGATTTGTGACAGTGGCGGAATGGTGACGAGTCTTTCAATGTAGTTAGTGGAAAATAATGGTGGAGGATGCCCACTAATTCAGGCTTGGTACATTTCAGCCATCTGTTTCTTTCAATCTTAGGACCTCTTCTTTCAACTCAGATTCTGATTCAATAATTTCCTTAGACGGATCAACAACATCTGTGTCCAAGTCTTTGCTGGCCATGGCTACCTTGGTCTCTGACCTTGTGTTGTACGGATGACTCGTTAGAATGACACAAACTAACCACCTTTTGTTATAATAACAATTAAAGTACCAAAGAGGAGCAAAACAAAGCCAACACGTTAGCGTTAGGGCATTTATCAGATAGAAATATCACATTGTATGCAATGCACCTGGCAACAATTAATGGTTCTAGAGTGACTTCGAGGGTCACAAGGTCATTTGGCATCATCCCAACTTTACTCTCCTGGCCCTTTTTCTCTTTTTTCTTTTCTAGCACTCCTTGGCTTGCTCATTTTCCCTCCTCTCTTTTCTTTCCTCTCATTTCTCACATCCCATAACTTCATTCACTCTTTCTTATCTTTTTTTTTTCAGTTTTTTTGTATAATGATTCGATCGAACCTTATGTAGGTTGCCTACGTATCATGGTCCACATGAATCAGACCAAGCATAGTTTTGGAAAAATAATGGACAAATAAACTAAAACAAATCTTTTTTCATTTATAAATTTTTTGGTTTTTCAAATACAAAACATGAAGTAATATAACAAAAAACTCGACAATCTTAACTATACTGACAGACTCAATACTACCGTACAAGACTAAAAATTAAAAGACAACATAAAATAGACTAAAAATAAAAAGTTTCCTCAAGCAGCTCGTGTATGCAATGGTCTTGACTAGATTGGTCTTGGGGTATCTGTCATGCTCAAACTCCAGCAAATTGATCCATACCTGAATGGGAAAAATAAGATCAAATAGAGTTAGGGACTCAAGACACATGTGAGATCGTAATACTTCAAATAGGCCATGAAAGACATGATTGGGCTATTTTTGCAAAAATAGCTTACGTGGCCAAGGGTGACTATTTGTGCAAATTCAACAAAGGTGACCTCAAAGGCATGAAAATACCTCATTAAGGCTTATATGACTTCAAACTACCAACAATCATGGCCCTAGAAAATACTTTGCAAAAGTGACCCATTTTGCAAAAATGGCCGATGTGGCCAAACGCGGCTAGAAATGCAAATTCAACAAGGACAAGTCTTAAAAGAATGGGACCCCTAGCTGTGTACTCAAGATTTTATGATCTGGGTTAGTAAACCATTTTTGAGAAAATGACCCCATTTTGCAAAATGGTCGACATGGCCAAAAGTAGCTAGACATGCAAATTCAACAGGAATGGAACTTTAAATTGAGAGGACACCTTGGTGTGGAGTTAGTGCTCTAAGATATGGGATAACAAACCACTTTGAGAAAATAGCCCTATTTTGCAAAAATTACCAATGTGGCCAAACGTCGCTAGACATGCAAGATTTGGCTATGATCCCGCGAAGCCAAGAACCTAAGACTCACTAGGAAGACTGAACCCTATGTGGGCTGCCTACGTATCCCACCTCAAAAGACGAGAATCTGGTATGTGTAGTTCGGGAAGATCGAGAATAAAGTAAATAAATGTCACTACCCCAAATACCCTATCGTGATGGCGCCTATCACATTACTAGGCAAGCCAACCCAAACATCGATCATAACCCTTTTCTTTTAATAAACCATTTTCTAACACGGGTTTAAATACCAAATTTTCATAATAAGTGTTTAAAACAACTAAAATGTGCGGAAGTCAATAAAACATAAAATAACACAGCCCAAACATCTGGTGTCACGAGTCTAGAGCCTCTAAATACATAACCGACTATCTAATATATCATAAGTCTAAAAATGCGGAAAAGAACAAGATAGGAAGGAGAATAGCAAGGCTGCGGATGTCATGCAGCTACCTTTCAATCTCCGACGACCTCTGAAAATGCTGAGGACTCTCACTCCGCCGCTCGGGCACCTGGATCTGCACACAAGGTGCAGGGAGTAACGTGAGTACGGCAACTCAGTAAGAAACTAAAGTAAATAAGGTCTGAAAGTTAACAAGCTGTTAAAATCATATAAATAAAAGGACAACAGGATAACAAATCGAATTCCACAGTTTAAAACCAGTTTCATCGAAAAATCATCAATTCCAGTTTAAATACTTGAAATCATATACTTAGCAATTTCTTACAACAGAGGCTTATTTTAAAAGAAGAGTGAAATCAATGAAAAATATCATAACTTGGCCCCTCGGACAAAGTATCACTCAGAATATGGCCTCTCGGGTAGTCTCTCAATCACTCGTGATTCAACTCTCGTCACTTAGTACTCACTCTCAACACTCATGCTCATTAATATCTCATAATAATAGAAATCATAGTAACCGTTGTGGCGTGCAGCCCGATCCATAATTTATAGTCGACTACGCTCACTGGGGGTGTACAGACTCCGGAGGGACTTCTACAGCCCAAGCGTCATATCGCTGCGGCACACAACCCGATCCAATACATATATCGCTGCGGCGTGCAGCCCGATCCATATAAGTATCGCTGCGACGTGCAGCCCGATCCATAATTCATACATATATAAATCTTCTCACCATTAGATTCTCAACCTCTCTCAGTCATTGACCTCATAGCCTCTCGAGCACAATAGTAGAAATTAGGGAACTCAGCCCAAACAGTCCTTACATTTAAGAAGTAGGGTGATAGAACCAGTTTTAAACAATAAACAGGTAAAACATGAGGATATGCTTTCAAACAAGTAGAGTGAGGAAAAACAGTAAAAATGCCCCTAAGGGTCTCAACAGGTCGGCACAAGCCCCAAACATAGCATACAACCCATAATATAGTATAAATGACTAAAGTACGGAATATCATAAGGTTTCGAATCAAATACGCGGCTTAATAGTCGCTACGGGACGGACCAAGTCACAATCTCTACCGGTGCATGCCCACACGCTCGTCACCTAGCATGTGCGTCACCGCATTTATCAAAACAATTCAATTACCAGGGTTTTGTACCCTCAGCTCCAGATTTACAATGGTTACTTACCTCAAATCAGTGAAAATACTAATCCGCGACGCCTTTTCCCCTCGAATCGGCCTCCACTCGCGTTGAATCTATCTAAAATCAGAATCACGACATCAAAATATGCTAAGGGAACGAAGCCCAAGCGAAAATAATCAAATTATACCAAAAATCTCGAAATTGGCCAAACCCGACCCCTGGGCCCACATCTCGAAACTCGATAAAAATTATATCAACGGAATCCTTATCCTCCCACGAGTTAATGCATACCAAAAGCATCAAAATCCATCCACAAACGACCCCTCAAATTCCAATTTCTAGGTCTCCAATTTCAAGCCCTAGTTCTTCAATTTTAGGCTTAAATTCCATGATTAATTAAGTATATTTCACATTAGAATCGAGTTTTAAGTCCATGAATCTTACCTTCAAGTGATTCCCCTTGAATCACTCTCCAATCCTCTTCAAAAAGCTCCAAAAACGACCAAAAATGGTGGAAATAAACCCCAAAATCGCGTAAAAGACGACTATTTAAACCTTTTGCTCAGGCCTGAAATCCTTCTTCGCGAACGCGGTCAAAGCCTCGCGTTCGTGAAGCACAGAATAACCTTGACCAAAATTCCTCTTTCGCGATCGTGACCTTCCATCGCGAACGCGATGCTTCACTCAGACCAACCTTCGCGTTTGCATTCCGCCTATCGCGAACGCGATGAATAAATTCCCCCCAAGCTCAGCTGCCCATTTTCTTCTACGTGAACGCGACACCACCCCACGAACGCGATGCACAAATACTCAGCCCTTCGTGAATGCGGAGCCTTCCTCGCAAACGCAAAGGCTTAAACCCCAACTTCTTCAATTGACCCTTCGCAAACGCGAGGACCCACTCGCGAATGCGAAGGTCATTTCTCTGCAGCACTAACCTACAATTTTTTGCAATTCCAAACTTCATGGAATGGTCCGATTGACCATCCGAGGCCCCCGGGACCTCCACCAAACATATCAACATATCCCATAACCTCATTCAAACTTTTTCCAACCTTCGGAAAGCTCAAAACAACATCAAAACACCAAATTCGCATCGGATTCAAGCCTAAGAATTCCAAAATCTTCTAAATTACGCTTTTGATCAAAAACCCAACCAAACCACATCCGAATGTCCTGAAATTTTGCACACACATCCCAAATGATATAATGGAACTACTGCAACTCTCGGAATTCCATTCTGACCCCTATATCAAAATCTCACCTACCAACCGGAAATTGCTAAATCCAATTTCGCCAATTCAAGCCTAAATCTATTCCGGACCTCCAAAACTCATTCTGATTATGCTCATAAGTCCCAAATTACCTCCCGAAGCTAACCGAACCATCAGAACTCACATCCGAGCTCTCTAACACATAAGTCAACATCCGGTTGACTTTTCCAACTTAAGCTTCTCAAAAGAGACTAAATGTCTCAAACCTTACCAAATTCTTTCCGAACTCGAACCAATCAACCCGATCACATATAGAACCGATAGACAAATCAATAAGAAGCAAAAATGGGGAAAACAGAGCGGTAACTCATGAGACGACTGGCCGGGTCGTCACACTAATAACTCTTTTATTTGATTTTTGATTTTTTTAATTTCTGAAAGAAAGACTTATAAAGAAGAAAGATTTTTTTTGAATTTTGAATTTTTCTCTTTTGGCATCTCAAAAGAAAAACTTCTAAAGAATAAATAAAATATTTTCGAATTTTTGGACTTTTATGTTAAAATTATGAAAGAAAAACTTCTGAAGAAAAAATAAATATTTTTTTTGAATCTTGAATTTTCTTTTCAATTTTCGAAAATATGTTTGGATTTTTTAGAGAAAATTAAAAGAAAATATTTTTGGATTTTTTTAAAAAGATTGGGCTCTCAAAAGAGGACTTTTTTAAAGAAGGAAACAAAGGAAAATATTTTTGGATTTTTGAAAATTGGGGCCGGAACCGATGAGGTTTGCCTACGTATCTCACATCCGGTGAGAATCAGACCCGCATAGTTCGGCCAGTTTTGACGGAATAGAGAAAACATGACTTTTGAAAACATTGGCTTACTTTCTTTCTCTTTTTTTTTTCAAAATTTGGCAGAGTTTCGAAAATTTTCAAATACCTACTACTCGAAAATTTTCAAATACCTTATTCGGGTACAACTGTTCTAGACGGACTCAACCCCTATGTTGAGCCCTCAAAGTCAAATGCATGTGATGCAAACAAGCGTTCCTACTAGGGATCCGGCATGAGGCTATGTTATTCTAGGTTTAAAACCCAGGTGTATTGTTCTAGACCTGGCTTACCAGAGCGGACAACTCGAGCCGGGGGGCAGCGTATCGGGAATACAGAAGCTTCACCGGCTTTGCAACTTATCCGAAGCTCGTTCTAAAATTGGCATATATGATTCTAAGAGAAAAGAAGCCACAAAAAGTGCAAGCTTCCCGGATGATTTAGAAAACTCAGAGAGAAGAGGGTTTCGTAACAATTTATATGCAGTCCAAGCAATATCAAAGCGGTAAAAATGATATTTAGCACATTTGGCTCAAACACGTAAAAATTAGATAATAAATAAAAGCCAACTATAACAGTTATTCTAAGCTTGAATTCTGAACCCTGAATCAGAAGTTCTGGGTTCTTGTCCCCAGCAGAGTCGCCAGAGCTGTCACGCCTCCTTTTTCCCATGGGGGATAGAGAGTTTTTCCAATTAAAGTGACAATAATCGAAATGGAATAATTAATTTATTTCAGAGTCGCCACTTGGGATAATTATATGGTGTCCCAAGTCACCGGTTCATTTTAAATTCCAAATCAAGGAAGTTTTGACTCTGTTTTACAGTCTGCGAAACACAAAAATTCGGGTAAGGAACTCTGTTAACCCAGGAAAAGGTGTAAGGCACTCTGGATTCCGTGGTTTTAGCACGGTCGCTTAATTGTTAATAATTGGCTTAATTATCTGTTAATTATACATTTTAAACCCGCGTGCATTTTTAACTTTCCAACCGCTTTTAGTGTTTATGGAATTATGTTTTGGAACAAGGCATGATTCTCGTACACTTGTCGTTTTTGAACACATTGCGAATCGCGTCACATGAAATGCCCCCGCGGTTTACAACATATTTATTTTTATTATTATTTGAGGTTATCAGGTCATATGAAATGCACACCCGAATTGAAATTTACGTATCATGACCATGCCACGGGAATTGTACCTATGGCCACGATAATTTATTAATTGCGCCTAAATCAAGCTAGCGCATTTGAATTACTTTCCTAAGTTTGAGGTTTTAAAAAAATGCCAGCATTTAACCAAAATGTCCAAGGTGCGATGAAGCTTAATCCGATCCAAATCTTTCAGCAACTAGCCTACACATTTCTTTCCAAGACTTCTAATGCAATGGATATATGCGGGACAAAAGGAAAAGACTGCACTTAAATTCAAATCTTAGAAAAGAGACTTAAGCATTTGCTAAACCACTAGAATCAACATATATACAGAAGTGCAATTCAATCAAGATTACATTGTCAAATGAATGAATATCAAGATGTTGAAGATAACAACTCTGAACATAATTACCAGCAGAATCCATTTTCCTTAGTTACATTATCCAAGATCATATAGCTTCAAAGACTAAGGTCAAAATACTGAATTCAAGAAAATCTTCACTTAAATTAAGTGAAACTATATCAAGTAAATATGAAAACCTTTTATATAAAGATAAAACAAAACTTACCGAACTTCAGCTAGTAATCTTAGTTTTTTTTTTCAGTTTGGAATCCTCCAATTTGTGATTTATGCCATCAGTTTCCTCTTAAACCTTTCAATATATTAAAATCTTCCAACCGATTTACAAAGAAAAAGGCGACACTCAAATGAGCAAATAGTTGCCTTCAAAATTATTACCAAAGTTGAATAGCGAGTGCTCTCAAACAGATCTGGAAATGAACAAAGACTGACGAGCGGAACCTTAGTTAGAATCGACGGACTCGAATGAAAGATAACGAACTAACTAATTTCCGGCGAAGCTCGCCGACGATAGAGGTGAGACAGAAAAGAAGAGAGAGCGAGAGGGATTTGGAGGGGTGAGGTTGTCTCCCTATTTTCGTCACTCCCGTTTTTTTCTCTGCAGGTTGCACCTGGGAGGAGCTGGCGGCTAGGTCGGAGCAGCAGTGGCCATCGCCGGATTTTGGCGAGGGAAAGCAAAATAGGGAGATGACTGTTTTGTTTCTCCCAGATCAACGATATTCAGCTTTGTTGCTTGTTTCTTGGAGCTTGAGAACGACAGAAATCGCAAATGAGGAGATTGGGTCGTTTGGAAGAAGGCAGCGGCTGATGCTTCTTGGTTCAGGGTGGAGACGGCTGGTTCTCTTTGTGTGTTAGATGCTCATTTTTTAGGGGTTGAAGATGATATAAACGACTAAAGATTTAGGAGTGTTCAATTGTGTAGAAGAAGGGGTCTTTAGGTTGGGGGAGTATGGGCTTAGTAATTATAGGCTAAGGGTAATTGGGTTGGTCCAAAATTGTTTAAGAAAAATTCAAAAATGAGACTAGTTTTGGGGTTGTTCAAACTCTTTTAGCTAAAATCCCAAATCTTGTTCTAAAAAATATAACGATATTTATAAAATATAGAAATCACTCTTAATTAAAGTAAACTACTAAAATAAAACTAAATACTAAAAGTGAAACTATTTTTGTATATTTTTTTAATTTTATGAAAGGTGGATAAACTAAAAGTAACTAGATAAAATATTAATTAGCTAAATAAAAGAAAATATTTTTATAATTTTTATTTTTGTGACAAAATAAAGTAAAAGAGTCAAAACTAGTTGAAATAACTATATTAGACCTTAACTAAATATGTAAATGCTAAAATGTATAAAATCTTGGTGAGAGTCAAAAATTACATGTCTACAACAACCCTTTGAATTTACTCTTCTTTCTCATCACCCGGCTTTCCTGATATGCAGCGGTCGCCCGAGTCCCCAATGTAGTCCCCCATTTAAAGGAGTGGGTTAAGGGCATTTGCAAACAATTGGCATACTCCGAGCGCGAGTGGCACAAACTTTCTAAAGGCAACTAGAAGGCTTGTTCCCATAGTGATTGTCCTTCTTCTTCTAATTGAAAATAATTTCAGAGAAAAGTGTTAACTGATTCATCATCATTATGTTGAACTTCAGTGCTACTAGCAGAACTGTTCAACTCATTAGATTGATCATCATGTGCCTGGTCTTCAAAGTTGTTCCTACTATCCATCAAATGCTCAATATAAGGTCGCACATCTTCATCGTCGTCTTATTCAATTACAAGTCGGTTGCGACCTCTAGTTCACATAGTTCCTTCTCCAAAAATAAAAAAATTATCTAGTTGCATTAAGCTATATTGGTACCAGATTAACTCCAATAGATCAGCAGGTCACGTGTAAAACGGGAGGAAGCACCGTCCTATTCTCAAGATGTGAAAAATATTAACAACTCGTGCACACAAACACAGCCTTGTGACAAAGGTTGTTTTAGAGATAAGAGTTATTGATGCACTAATAAAATAATTATCAAGTGATAATACCACCTTAGCGTATCACATTTAAATGGATATAATAAACAAAATATAAGTAAAAGAAAGCACAACTAATTCACTCAACCATCCAATATCAAACTTCTAAAATAAAAAGTAACACCCTTAGAAGTTCTTAAATAACACTTGCAAAAAAAATATTCTATAAGTTCCACCCATCTTATTCAGAATCACATTCATTTTCTATGTCATTTCCTCCCTCAACATTAGCTTCACCATCATTTAGAGAATCTTGAGAATGTACGTTTGTATCAATTACTAATCCATCGATACCACTTCTTACCCAATCATTATACTCATCTTCTAGAACACGGGCATTTTCTAAAAGAGCTAAGTCAGTGGCAGCACTCTACGTTGATGACTCAAGATGCACACTATTTTCCTCCCCCATATTAAAAATGTGTCGAGGTTTAATTAACCTAGGGACAAACCATTCATGATCTTGAGGATCTTGCACAAATATTACTTGTTGAGCTTGTTCTGCAAAAATAAAGGGCTCATGACGTTCTCGATCGCCAGAGTCTGTCAGGTGTGAGAAATTCACAAGTGTGAAACCCAAGTCGTCTTCCTTAATTCCTCTATCTTTGGTTACATCAACCTAATCATACTTAAATAAAATAACCTTAAATTTTTCATAGTAGTTTAACTCCATAATATCATTCAATCTGCCATAATATGTGATATTTGCAGATTTTGGAGCATTGTCACTTGTGCTTGCATAACTTTCAGTCTTTGAAACGACCATAACATCACTATTTTGTGTAACCTTGAACTCTTCACTTTGTTTCATTCGGAATCGATAGCCGTTATTTACATTGAACGCACTAAATCTTTTTGCATTATAACTCGGCCATCGTGCAAGGACTTTAACATCCTTTAAGATGTTAGATGTAGCTTCCAACTCCTTTACCTAACCAAAAAAGATACAACTGTAAATGTGGATATCTGTACAAGGACAATAATTTAATGTAACCAATGACTTAGTCCTACTACTTACTTGCTCTTTGAACCATTCATGGAATGCATCGAAATGCACACGGTCAAGTTGATATCGTGTCAAACAATGCTTACGATGTGCTCTTTTGATTTCAGCAATATGTTCCCTATTCATGTAAATCGCATATATCAATTTTGTTATCAAATAAGTAATATACATATATTAAATAACAGATATAACACTTATTTTTTCTAATTCTAAACGACTTCTGACTCGCAATTGAAAAGCACATGCCGATGTGGTTGCAACCATGTTTTCTCATCCAACTCAAATACATCTACTCTACCGTACGACTCCCCAACAGTAGGAAAAAGACATTCTTCTTTACTAGTCTCATGCTCAATCTCTTCACTGCATTTTTTTGAACAGTAAGACCTTGAATCTACACCCTCCAAATATCGTGAGCAAAATGTCATACACTCATTTGCTATGTATGCTTCTGCTATTGAACCTTCTGGATATGCACGATTACGAACATATGATTTTAAAGTACCCAAAAACCTATGGAACAAAGTAATATTATTAGTTTGATATTAGAATATTTAACAACTAAAGGCATAAGATAAAAATTCAGTGATATTCTTCATACCTCTCAATTGAGTACATCCAGCGATAATGTACTGGCCCCGCGTGTTTAGCCTCAGTTGCCAAGTGAATTACCAAGTGTATCATAACAGTAAAGAATCCTGGGAGGAAGAGTTTCTAGTAGACAATGTTTCTGGAATTTTTTCTTCAAGTAAATTTAACTCTTCTAGTTTTATCTCTTTGCTATACAGAACACGAAAGAATGTGCATAGTTCAATTAAAAATTGAACTAACTCTTTTATCTACTAATCTCCACAAGGCAGGAGGAAGAAGTTCTTGCATTAAAACATGACAATCATGAGTTTTTAGCCCAGATATCTTTCGTTTGTGAAAGCAACGTGAGATATTAGATGCATAGCCATCTGGAAACATGGCATTTTGTAGTACATCATAAAATAACTCCTTTTCTATCGGAGATATTGTGAAAAAAGTAGGAGGAAGATATGCTCTACCACTAGCTCGGTACTGAGGCCATAAGCTTGGTCTTATTTTCATCTCCTTTAAGTCCAATCGAGCCTTTAAGTTGTCTTTAGACTTTTTACCAAGATCCAATAATGTATAAATTATGTTATCACACACGTTCTTTTCTATGTGCATCACATCAAGATTATGGCGCACCAAGTTAAATTTCCAATAAGGAAGATAAAAAAAATACTTCTCTTTTTCCATGTGTTTTTCATAACCCTATTTACCGCTTCACTTGACTGGCCAAGAGTAAATTTTATATCTTTAACTTGATTCAGCACTACTAAACCAGTTACTGGACAAGGTGCAAATCTTGTTTCTTTAGTCCCATCAAATGATTTTGTATCATTCTGATATTTGTATCCTAACTTCAAGAAGCGACGATGCCCCATATAACAAAACTTTCTGCCTTGTTTGAGCCTTCTAGATTGAGTGTTTTTATTACAAGAAGGGCATGCAAATCTACCATAAGTGCACCATCTAGAGACAGTACCATATGCTGGAAAATCATTTATCGTCCACATGAGAGCTGCTCACATTTGAAATATCTCCTTAGTAAAGGCATTGTACATTTCTACACCAACATCCCATAATTCATTTAACTCTTCTATTAGAGGTTGCAAAAATACATCAATATTATTTTCAGGCACTTTTGGTCCAGGAATAAGTAAGGACAGAATGAAGAACTCTTGTTTCATGCACATCCATGGTGGAAGATTATATGACATTAAAATCACTGGCCATGTACTGTGAACAGTTCGCATTATGCCAAATGGATTAAACCCATCAGAAGCTAATCCTAGGCGCACATTGCGAGGGTCTCCAGCAAATTCAGGATATTTATTATCAAAATTTTTCCAAGCTTCAGAATCTGCAGGATGTCGTAGAACTCCATCTTTGTTGCACTCTTCATGATGCCATCACATTGCTTTAGAAGTTTCTAATGACATAAACAATCTCTGTAGCCTCGGTTTTAAAGAAAAATACCTTAGGACCTTGGTTGAAATTTTTCTAGCATCATTTTCCCATCTAGAAGCCCCACAAACTTTGCATTCATTGATATTCTTATTAGCAAACTCTTTCCTAAAAAGCATGCAATCATTGGGATAAGCATGAATTTTTTCATACTTTAAGCCCAAGCCTTCAACTATCTTTTTGGTCTCATAGAAAGAAGGAGGCAAATTTTCCCTTCAGGCAGTGCATCCTTCAATAGTCCAAGCAAAGCATTAAAAGATTCATTTGACCATTTGAACATACATTTTGTACGATACATATGCAGCAAAAAGGATAGTTTGCTAAACTTCTTACATCTTGGATATAGTTCTTCATTTGCCTCCTTCATGAGCCGTTCAAACTTATCCACTTCTACATGAGGTTGATTTCCAGATGGATGAGCAATATTCTCTTGTAAGTTATGATCTACGTCACCCCTTTCACTAATGAACTGTGTAAAGCCTCCAAAGGCATCATGTATAATTTCTGTCATATCATCGCCCCTTAGAGCATTGCTTGATCCCTTTAAAGACTTACCATGACAAAACCAAGTATCATATAATGACATAATACCATTAATCACAAGATGATCATATGTTGTTGCCCGATTAACTTGATGGATAAGCACACACTTCATACAAGGACATGGAATTTGTTCTCCATCGTGTTTTATAGAAAAGGCATGGTTTATAAAATCATCTACTCCATCCAAATATTCTTTACTAACTCTATCACAATGCATCCATCTTTTATTTCTAGGATTGTCCATGACGTTCAAGATATTATTTTCTTTTCTACACTTACAGCAATAGCTAAAAATTCGTTAGTAAAAAGAGGGAATTATTCAAAATGTAGTAAAATAACCATCCTATTTGTATGTAATTCAATAGCTCAAAGATTATTGTACAACAAACAACAAAGTTCTGGATATACTCGTTTATCTCATTCTTCTCTTCTATCTCTTCTCAGTTATTTGATAATAGTTGTTTTGTTCAGTTTTTCTTTTCTTAGTTTGATTTTCACGATTCAGTTTTCCAGTTTGGGACCCAACTAATCTTGTTTAAAATTATAATTTATTTTAATATATAGTTTGGGATCCATGCAGGCATTGTTTCATTGGCAATTTACTTATCTAAACATATTTATTAGTTTACTAAGGTTCACTTCTTTTGTTCTTTCCTCCGTGTTTTCTTCTTAGTTTTAGGTGAGATAGCGGGAAACATTTGTTATTACAAATGGCAATGCTATCATTTTGATTTTACCTGAGTTTTGTTATTAAAAGCATCACATCTATGTGGATTCACCCACGACTATTCAGTTTTCCAGGCGCAAATACTTTGTACCTACGTAATAGAACTAAAGTTGTCTAGCATACCGATCTACTGTCGGATTATAGGTTTTTAGATCTCAAGACTATAATGTTGTTCTTTACTGTGTAAGACATGTATCTTTCCTTCCTTTCAATACTCAATTCTACTTTTAGCATTTATATAGATCAAAGGAACCATCACCTTTGCATTTAATTGGCAGTTTTTTGATAAGTATAATAGAAAATATACAGAGGAATACATCTCGACTATTGGTAGATTCAATGAAAACATTAATATGCATCGACGACACTTATATTTTTTGAACAATGACAAGAATAACAGAAAACATACAGAGGAATTCATATCTCGACTAGTGGTAGATTCAATGAAAACATCAATATGTATCGGTGACACTTATAAAATTTCTGAATGATTACAAGAATATCAGAAAACAGAGGAACAAAATCATAAAACAGTCAAGGAACAGAGGAGGAATAAACCCAATCATTGCACGTCAATTTAATAGCAATCGGATATCACAAAAGACTCGCATATGCAGAAAAAACTGTACTTTCGCAAATCTCAAATTGCAACAGTTGAAGGCACGAATTTGTACCTAGTAAGCAGATTGTTTTGCCAATAAATACAAGAAATTGAAACTGACAATGAGTTATCTGACTTCTGCAACGATCTTGAAACCTACAGGAAAAGAGAAGTGTCAAACGGATAAAATAGAGAATACTAACAACAATGATAGAGCATAATCGAGCAGCACAATCCTAACTCCACTGTTAATCGCATCTGCTGGGTGAAAAATGATGATACCTGGGGAAGAAGAGTAGTTATATGGGGAAAAACTGGCCGGAGACCTAAGATTTTGTTAATCTCGCGTCTCTTCCGTATCCCGTTAAATGAAAAAATAAAAACTCGCCCGGAGGTGGAGACCGATATGTGAGATTCTGTTAATCGCATCATGTTCAATGAAGGAAAATCGTATCCCGTTCAATGATGGAATAGGTTTTCCTATTTTTTCTGATTGGAGGGAATCGTTTATTCTTTGTCCAAAATATTTGGAGGGAAAGATTTATTTTTTGGGCAGGGAGGAAAAGTTAAAAAAAAAAGAAGAAGAAAAACCTATGCGCTAAAAGTCAATTAGTAATTTCTAATGGCAATTTATTTTTATTGTCGGTAAAAGGTTATTTTTTAGTGGCTAATGGTTATTTGCCGCATATATTTCAGCTTATAGAATATATTAGTGGCAATTGATTTATTGTTGTTAAATAATTACCGCCAAATGCCCTTTTTGTAGTAGTGCCTTCATTTTGACTAAGTCCCTTTTTCTTTTCACAGGTTTGCCCAAGACCACCGAACTTCGGGCAATTACCAAGGACATGACCTCATCCCCTTCTGCAAAGCCCTCTGCTTTGATACAACCTACTACCGAGGCTGCTACAAAGAAGGAGGAGAAAACAAGAAAGAAGAGAAGGTCCTCTAGCTCCTCGGATGCTCCTACCGAGGCCAAGAAGAAGAGGGACTCGGTTAGGGTCAAAAAGGGTACCAAAAAAAAGTACTCGTGCGGCTCAGGGACTACCCCGAGGATGATGACATGGAGTTTTTTGCCCACGAGTCGGCCGATGCTACACAAGAACTGGAAGTACCGGAAGGGGATGGTCGTAAGGCTAAACCCTCCTCAACTCGGGAGCCCGAGGAAGAAATTGTGGCCACTGCCCCTCGAGAGCTATTCTGTAACCAAGAGAAGCCGCCGACGTTATTGACGTCCCAAATTCACCATTCCACACGGGGCCTCTTTTAGACGAGGCTCAGGCTACTATAATAAATATGACCAAGGCCTCAAGGGCCGCGATGAAGCCCTTAATCTGTTTTTCGAAGGTATGGACGTCGGTGCCCTAGAAGACTACTCCGACTTTGGCCACCTAGAGATCCCGAAAAGGGATGTACTGTCGGTGTCAAGCGGTCCGAGTTCAAGACCAAAGCTTGTGAAGTTGTTCCCCACCCCGAGTGCGGACCCTGATCGTAAGAAGACAGTCATGTTTACGGTACCAACTGATATCAGGATGATATCCGGGCTGGTTGGTGTTGCCACCTACCTTCGTTCCTTTGTAACTGAAGAGGTAAAAGTGAAGATGAATGAGCTGGACATGCTGAGCCTTTTCAATGAGGCATAGAAGGTGCTAAACATGGTATATTTTCTTTTCCTCATATCCTTAAAGAGTCCATCTTGCCTTAGCATATTTTTACGATATTCCCCCTTTTTATGCATCAAGCCTCTATACTTCATCATGAGAGCTTCCACCGGTCTCAAATGAAGGTGAGTCACTTTGAGTTCGAGCTCAAGGAGTAGGTTCGCGGAGGCCCGAAGGCTTAAGAGTTTTGAACCCTACATTTGTTCTAAGTAACTTTTAACAATAATATTGTTTATGCAAATGTGAACCAATGAAACATAGAAGGCAAATTTCTTTTATTACTTTGAATGTCGTGTAAATAATTGATAGTACAAAAGCTTTTTGCCATGGAGAGAATGAGCTATGTGGGCACAGTTCATTTGACCGTTTGAATTAATTTTAATATTCAAGCCTTGGCTTTTAATATCGAATAAAAATGCCTACTACATTCCCGAACTCAGGATTTCGGTTCTTGACTTAGGAAGTGATGCCCCCCTAGTATTCAAGACTGAATTTTTGAGTTCTCGAATACTGTTGATCTAATATGGATGATCTGAAGTCCCCTATTTCAGACCGATCTACAAAACTAGGGTAGCACATTTAACTGTTGCCTCATTAAAAATCTTGCCGTATAAATCACTTCTCGAAAAAATCGGTAAAGAAAAAAGAGTGCAATGCGTGCTTTCAGACCTAATCCTTAGATTTGACTTCGACTGAGTACCTACAAGGGTTATTTCAAAGCGTAATAAACCACAAAGAAAATTGTGTTCATACCTTAGAAGTAGTATCGCTTTAAGTGTGCCATATTCCAATTGTTGGGTAGTTGTAGCCCATTTCCTAGATTTGAGCTGATATGAGCCTTTCTCAGTTATGCCGGTGACTCTGTATGGTCCTTCCCAGTTCGGGCCTAGTTTTCCGTCATTCGGGTTCTGTGTATATAGTGTACTCTCCTCAGTACCAAGTCCCCAACTTGGAAGTGTCGAAGGTTTTCCCTTCGGTTTTAATATCACCCCATGCATTGCTTTTGGGCCGCTAACGAGACTAGGGTGGCTTCTCGCATTTTGTCTGCTAAATCTAAACTCGTGGTCATGGCCTCATCATTTGACATCTCCGTAGCATATTGGAACCTTAGGCTCAGTTCTCCTACCCCTAACGGAATCAAACTTCTGTGCCATAGACTAGAGAGAACGATGTTTCACCGATACTTGACTTCGAAGTCGTCCGATATGCCCATAAGACCTCAAGCAAAATTTCTTTCCATTTTCCTTTTGAGTCAGTCAATCTCTTCTTCAGGTTCTAGAGTATAGTTTTGTTTGTTGATTCCGCTTGGTCATTCCCACTTGGGAAGTAGGGCGTCGATAAAATCTTTTTGATTTTAGGATCTTAAAAAAACTTATTAATCTTGATGCCGATGAAATGCCTCCCATTGTCGTGCATGATCTCGGCCGGTATCCCGAATCGGTATATTTTATAATCCAAGTCGGCATGTGCTTCGAACCACTTGGAGAAGTAATCGGTATAAGTAAGATGTACTAGGCTTTGTCGGGTGCCCACGGTAAGGGACCAACGATGTCCATTCCCCTTGGCCATTCATGGCCAAGGGGAAAGGACAGCGTGAAGCATCTCCCCCGGTTGGCAGATCACCAGGGCGTGCCTCTAACATTCAGTACACTTTTGAACGAAGTTTTTCGCATCCTTTTCCATATCGTTCTGATAGTAACTAGCTCTGATCAATTTTCAAACCAAGGATTATGCTCCCGAATGATTTCCACAAGTACCCTCGCGTATTTCCCTCATCACGTAGTCGGTCTCCTTGGGACTTGACTAAAATATTGTCAATCTAAACCTCCATTGATTTTTCTATTTGTTCTTCGAACATCTGTTTAATTAGACGTTGATACGTGGCACCGACATTCTTTAATACAAATGGCATTACATTATAACAATAGGTGCCGAATTTAGTTATAAAAGAAGTCTTTTCTTAGTCACCCGGGTCCATCCGTATTTGGCTGTACCCAAAATAGGCATCGAGAAAACTCAGCGTCTCGTGCCTGGCTGTTGCATCAATCATTCGGTCAATGTTAGCAAATGAAATGAATCCTTCGAACATGCCTTGTTCAAGTCCTTATAATCTAAACACATTCTAAGCTTGTTTCCCTTTTTAGGTACGACCACTATGTTAGCTAGCCAATACATGTATTTAACTTCCCGAATGAAACCTATTTTCAGGAGTTTAGATACCTTGTCCTTGATAAATGCGTATTTGATTTCAAATTGCACCTCCTCTTCGTTTGACCGGTTGGAATTTTGGATCCCAGCTTAATTTGTGAGTTATCACCTCCGAAGGGATCCTTGTCATATCCAAGTGGGACCAGGCAAAACAATTGGCATTAGCTTTAAGGAAACCAATAAGTTTTTTCCTGAGCTCGGGAGTTAACCCCATGCCCAAGTATACCTTTTTGTCCTGTAGATACTCGATCGGTATGAACCTGTTCCAATTCCTCGATTGTCAATTTAGTGGCATCGGTATCATCGAGTGCTATAAAGGATCTCAGGACCCCGAAATAATCTTCCTCATTAGTCAGGCGTTCCTTGTGTTTACCCAACTCTGTCGGGGCCAGGACCGGTGATTGCTATTTGGTGCCTTTCTCTTCGACCAGTCCCTCACCTTCTGATATCGTGATAGCGGGCAGCGGGATTACCTCCTCGATAATGAATATCTCCTTTGTAGCCGACTGTTCCCTATAGAACTTTTTGATTTTGCTTGGGGTGAAAAACTTCAGCGCCTGATACAAGGTCGAAGGCACCGCTCTCATGTTGTGGACCCATGGCCTCCCGAACAAGGCATTGTATCTCATGTACCCCTCTATTACATAAAATTTTGTCATCTAGGTGGTCCTGGTAGTGTTTACCGATAGGTTTATTTCACCCTTCGTTGTCTCACATGCCATGTTGAACCAGCTGAATACTTGTGTTGAACCAGTGCATCATTGTGAGGTTGAATGATGCCCTCGGCGCTAAACGAGATGGACCCCTTAAGGAGTAGTCCCGAGTGCATTTTTCCCTTGTGATACAAACTTTGGTACACTTTATCATTGGCCCTTGTGGGACATCTACTCCCCCAATGATCATGTGTTGAGGCTCCTCACGCTAAATTTGTTTATTGGCATCCCTGTTTTTGAAATGATTTTTGGCTCTCTCACTTAGGAATTCCTGAAGATGCCCGTTGTTGAATAGACGAGCTACTTCTTCTCTTAGTTGTCGATAATTTTCGGTCATGTGACCATGAGTACCGTGGTATTTACATATCAAGTTGTGATCCCTCTATGCAGGATCGAGCTGAAGTGGCCAAACATTTGGTCTCCTTGATGTGACCAATGACCGATACTATACTCGCAGCATCTACTGAAGTGATATTCCGATAGTCGCGGGGCTTCCCTTCCCGCAAGTGATCTATCGGAACTATTCTGACTCATCAGACCTCAGTTTCTATGACTTTGGTCGCTTCTCCTATCGTTCCTGGCTGGGTGGCGGCTGGGTCCGTTTCTCCTTCTATCCGAGTTGTATGGTTAATACCGATCTCGAATCGGCCTTGGCTCCTGATCCATAACTATTTTAGACATGTCGTTCACTTTGTTGGGATAAACAGACCTCGAGGGGGC
This sequence comes from Nicotiana sylvestris, assembly GCF_000393655.2. NCBI lineage: Eukaryota > Viridiplantae > Streptophyta > Magnoliopsida > Solanales > Solanaceae > Nicotiana > Nicotiana sylvestris. The sequence goes on from NC_091068.1 coordinate 107,164,403, forward strand.
CCCTAGCTGGTCTTCCTCGATCCTGATCTTTGACTGGTACATGTTATGAACATCTGCCCACGTAACCACCGGGTACTCTACCAAAATTTGCTTCAATTGTTGAGAAGCAATGGAACTTCGGGGGTTGAGCCCTTGAGTAAACGTCTGAATGGCCCAATCATCTGCAACTGGAGGTGGGTCCATCTATTCCATCTGGAACCTAGAAACGAACTCCCTAAGCATCTTGTTGTCCCTTTGCTTGACTTTGAAGAGGTCGGATTTCCTCGTCTCGACCTTGATAGCATCGTCATGGGCTTTAACGAAGGCATCTGCAAGCACATCAAATGTATCATTAGAATTTGGAGGTAAGTTAAGGGACCATACATTGCCCCTGTAGATAAGGCTTCCCCTAATTTCTTCAACAACACCAACTCGATCTCGTCATCCTCTAGGCCATTGCCTTTTATTGAGCACGTGTAGGAGGTCACATGCTCTTTCGGATCCATGGTTCTGTTATATTTGGGAATATCATGCATTCAAAACCTCTTCGGAATTGGCTTCAGTGCCGCACTCGGGGAAAAGGTTTTCTGAATAAACTTTTTGGACTCCGGTCCTTTCAATATTGGAGGTGCTCCAAGGGATATGATCTACCCTCGAATTGTAAGTTTCTACCTTCTTTTCATTTGCCTTTATCTTCTTTTTGCCAAACTCCACCCGTTTTGTTAGTGCTTCGAGCATTTTCGTCACTCGATAGTTTCTCCGTGTCCGAACTCATCTAGTTCTACAATAATCCATTCATATCTACGAGCATCCTCTCTAACCCGCTCGGGTTCGATCGTGTTCTGAGCATGACTTTGAGACTGCAATTGTGCTATTTCCATTTGCTGAGCTAGTAGAATTTCAAAAATCAATCGTAAGCTAACTTTGTGACCTTCTACTTCGATGCTTCTCTTGCCGATGGCTGGGGTGCCCCGCGAATGCTATTTTCGGGATCAGTTGGCAGGTTGATATTAATGGCAACTTGTGAGTTGGCATCGAATGGGTCAGCGATTGGGACACAATTAGGATCAACAGGGGGTAGGTCATTTCTTGGTACTACATTTTTGTTTTCACCGTTGTGGCCTGACTCGGGGTCAACGTTCAAGTGAGCAGACTGAGAATTTAACATTTTAAATAGACCTAAAATCAAACTTTAAAGAGCAAGTGTAAAATAGGGTGTGTTATGGAGAATCGTATTAAATCACTACTATTATCCTTAACCCCATGGTGGGCACCAAACTGTTTACCCTTAAAATGAGTGACAATTGAACTTATACACGGTTAAAAGATATGTGATTTAATTTAACACGAATGATCTAAGAACAATAAATAATTGAATTAAAGGAAAATAAAACAATCAGACCAAATGGATGGATGATTAAACCTAGCTTTATGATAGGTGCTAGAAGTTTGTATTGATCCTGCCCTCGAAACAGGCTCGGTTGCAACTAAATAAACAAGCAGCTGAAGAACGCCTTTGAACGATAGATAAAAAGAACAAAAATTAACTTTAAAGCTTTGATATGCGTGCCAACAGTGGTCCTCAAAATAAAAAAGTTCTTCCCTTTATATAGTAGGAGAGTTTCAATCCTAATACAGATCTAAATAAGGTAAAAAAATTCATCTAGTAAACATTGATACACAATTGATATTGGGCGAGATCTACACATAATATCCGGTTAAGGGCGGATTTTTCGGCCCCTCGTTTGTCCTGTCTAATCGTCTTTCCCTTAGCCTTGATTCTTTACTTTGCTCGAGCTCAATGTTTGGCCTTGTCGGGTTCTTGGCGCACCATTCGTCATCCACAGGCTCTGATTTGCGAAAGCCCTCGGCTTTACCCGAGGCCATATCGGGTTGCGTTGTCATTTCGTCTCTTTACCGGGAAATGAAGGGTAACTTTATCCCCGAGTTTAACCGCACACAGTAACTTTGTTAATAATTGTGCTAGTTATTTACTAACTTTTAAATCTGAAATTTAACCTTGATTCTTCAATGCCAGATTAATTAATATTCAGAAGCAAAACACAAAGAGACCGATCAGAAAAGACGAAGCAGACAAGGAAAGTTGTGTACATAATAAAGATGTTAAAGCAATAACCTCTAGTCAAGAGCAAAAAAGTCATAATGTTTTTCCTCTTTTTGCTTTTTCTGGTTTGGGTTTGGGCTCTTGTGTCAATTTTTGTTAACCCAAAAGGTTATCTCTTATTTTAGATGTCAAATCTGTATTCTGAAGCCTTAAAAACCTCCTTTTGTCTCACCTCGATTTGCATGCGCAATCCGGGCGCGTTTCCGAAAAGATTTAATGTGAAATTTAAGAAAAAGATTGATTTTGACCATTAAAATTGATTAAAATTGACTTTGGTCAACATTCTTGGTAACGGACCCGGACTCGTGATCTAACGGTTCCATAGGGTCCGTAGTAAAATATGGGACTTGTGTGTATGCCCGAAATCGAATTCCGAGGTCCCTAGCCCGAGAAAAGAATTTTCAAAGAAAATTATTTGCTAGAAAATACAAAGACTTTTGGAAATGAAATGGTGTGTGTTCTTGATGGTATCGGGCCCATATGTTGGTTTTGGAACCCTGTACAGTTTTAAAATAATATTTAAGTCGAATCTGTGAAATTTAGTAAGAATCAGAGTTGATTATAAATCGGGCCTTAGGTTGAGAAAATGGAAAATTTGAACTATCTTATGAATTTCATGAATTTAAGGTTAAATTCGTAGTTGTTGATGTTATTTTGATAATTTGATCGCACGAGCAAGTCCGTGTGATATTTTTAGACTTGCGTGCATGTTTGGTTTGGAGCACCGAAGGCTCGGGTGAGTTTTGGATTGGACACGGGGTGATTTGGACTTAGGAAAATGCAGCTATGCATCTGGTATTTTTGCACAGGCCTCAAATCTCAGAATTGCGAGATTAGGCTTCGCAATTGCATAGTGATCAGGTCTAGGAAATGCGACCAAGCGGGCCCAGGGTCGATTTTTGACTTTTTGGGGGAAACATTGGGAAATCTATTTTCATGTATTAGAATTGGTTTATTTAGCATGATATCGTGAGTAAGTGTTAATGCACGAAGGGTGATGTCGTGCCGATGATGTGAGTATTTGCGCACGAAGGGTGATGTCGTGCCATGATTTGAGAGTTAATGCACGAAGGGTGATGCCGTGCCGATATTATGAGAGTTAATGCATGAAGGCTGATGTTGTGCCACGATTATGAGAGGTAATGTACGAAGGGTGATATCGTGTCGTTTCTATTGTTTCATATGGTGAGGACGAGAGTAAAAGCACGGAGGGTGATGTCGTGCACGTGCTACTGTTTCATTGTTCTTGTTGATACAAATATGATGTTCGTTATGCTTCTCTATGGGTTTATTGTTAGAAATTGATATTCCTCGCAGCATGTCCCCTCCCATCTTTATCTGCTATTTCCTGTCATTTTTGTTCTGTTCGTATATGATTAACTGCATAGATTTATATGGTTGTCATGTCCTAGCCTCGCCACTCCTTCGCTAAGGTTAGGCTCGACACTTACCAGTACATGTGGTCGGTTGTACTGATACTACACTCTGCACTCTTTTGTGCAGATTTTGGTGCCAGACCCAGTGAGTAGCTTGAGGTAGCTGTCTTCAGTCCAGGGAGACTAAGGTAGATCTCCTGGCGTTCACAGAGCCTGATGTTTCCCCTTTCCTCGTTTTATTTTCTTCTGTCTCATCTATTTCGAGAACAGTTGTATTTCTATCAGACTTGTATTTGTAGTAAAAATCTTAGTCGTTTGTGGATTGTGACACCCGATTTTTTGGGGTTAGCTATGTATTAGATTGTTGGTTTGCCATCTCCACCGCGTTTTTTAATTATCTTGCTTAGCTAATATCTGATTCTGTGTGATTAATAAAAAAATTGTGGTAAAAACTGTAATTGTCGACTCGCCTAGCTTTCACAAGTAGGCGCCATCACGACTCCCGAGGGTAGAAAATTCGGATCGTGACAAGTTGGTATCAGAGCACTAGGTTGCCTAGGTCTCACAATTCATGAACAAGCTAGGTAGGGTCTGAGGGATCGGTACAGAGACGTCTGTGCTTATCCCCCAGAGGCTACAGAGTTTAGAAAAACTTCACATCTATTCTTTCATGTTGTGCGACTTGATTTCTCAATGCTAATTCAACTTCCACTATGTTCTTTCGCAGATGGTGATAACACGTATCGCTTCATCGGCTGACCAGCAGCCCGAGCCCCCAGTAGTAGCTCATGCAAGGGGTAGAGTCCAAGGTAGAGGCAGGGCTCAGCCCAGAGCTCGAGCAGCAGCACCAGCAGTGGAGCCTCAGGTAGAGTTTGAGGATGAGGTTCCGGCCCAAACAGTTCCAGCAGGGCCAGCTCTAGTTCCAGAGGGGTTCTTTGCCACCCTGGTACTCTAGGATGCTCTGGTCCGTTAGTGGGCCTTATGGAGAGCGTCACTCAGGCATGCATATTTCTTGTAGCACGAGTTGTCTCTCAGGCTGGAGGAAGAGCCGAGACTCATACTACTCGCACTCCGGAGCAGATGGCTCCCTAGTTCAAACTCCAGCAGCTCAGCGAGTTGGGGTAGTCTAGCCGGGTATTGTAGCTCAGACCAATGATGGAGGAGCTATGTCTGTTGATGCCTTGTGGAGACTGGACAAGTTCACCAAGCTTTTTACTACCACATATGGCGGTACATCTTCAGAGGATTCCCAAGACTATTTGGATAGTTGTCATGAGGTTCTACGGAACATGGGGATAGTGGAGAACAATGGGGTTGAATTTGCTGCTTATCGTCTGTCGGGTTCCGCCAAAACTTGGTGGAGAAATTATTGTTGGCTAGACCAGCTGGGTCACTGGCTTTGACTTGGGATCAGTTCTCTCAACTATTTCTGGAGAAGTTTCTCCCTATCACTCAGAGGGAGGACTATCGGAGGTAGTTTAAGCATCTCCAGCAGGGTTCTATGACCATCACTCAGTACAAGACCAAATTTATTGACTTGGCCCGTCATGCTCTTCTTATACTTCCCAGCAAGAGAGAGAGAGATTGAAGAGGTTTATTGAGGGACTCGCTCAGCCTATTCGATTGTAGATGGCTAAGAAGACAGGGAGCGAGATTTCTTTTCAGGATGCAGCCAATGTGGCCAGGAAAATTGAGATGGTTCTAGCTTAGGGGAGCAGTCAGGGATCTGACAAGAGGCCTCGTCATTCAGGCAGGTTCACTGGTGTCTCATTTGGAGGCAGTGATTCTTTTGGTAGAGGCCATCCTCCCAGGCTGTTTCATTCAGCACTACAGGCTTCTCACGGTGCTCCAGTGGTTGTGGTTCTCATATGTAGTATTCAGATCAACTACCTTACAGTGCATCACCAGCTCCTATCAGTGCACCTTCGCTCCAGAGTTTTCAGGGTGGTTAATCAGGCCGTCAGGGTCAGTAGTTCCAGCAGCCAAGGCCTTGTTATACTTATGGCGATACGGGGCATATTGCTAGAATTTGCCCTCGAGCATCGAGCATTTCTCAGCATCAGGGTTCCCGTGCCATGGTTCAGGCCTCGAGTGTTCCACCACCCGCTCAGCCAGCTAAAGGTATGGGTTAGACAACTAGAGGTAGAGGTCGATATGTTAGAGGTGGAGGTCAGGCCGCTAGAGGTGGAGGCCAGCCAGTAGGAGGTCGTCTCGGGGATTTAGTTTAAGAGTGTTGGGGCCCAGCCCTGATGTTATGCTTTCTGTGTCAGGCCTAAGGCCAAGGCATCTGATGCCGTTATCACAAGTACGGTTTCAGTATGCAGTAGAGATGCTTCAGTTTTATTTGATCCACGGTCTATATACTCCTATATGTCATCTTATTTTGCTTCGTATTTGGTTGTGCCTCGTGATTCTTTGAGTGCTCCTATATATGTGTCCACACCGGTGGGTGATTCTATTGTTGTAGATCGTGTCTATTGCTCGTGTGTGGTTATTATTGGGGTCTTGAGACCCGTGTAGATCTCTTACTACTGTATATGGTTGATTTTGATGTCATATTAGGGATGGATTGGTTGTCACTTTATCACACTATATTGGAATGTCACGCCAAGACTGTGACCTTAGCCTTGCCAGGTTTGCCTCGATTGGAGTGGAGAGGGACTCATAATCATTCTGTCAGTAGGGTTGTTTCTTATATAAAGGCCCGACGTATGGTTGAAAAGGGGTGTTTGTCTTATTTGGCATATGTTCGTGATTCTAGTGCTGAGGTTCCTTCTATGGATTCTGTGCCATTTGTTCTGGAGTTTTCAAAGGTTTTTCCTGCAAACCTGTCGGGGATGCCACCCGATAGGGATATTGACTTTTGCATTGATTTGGCTTCGGGCACTCATCCCATTTTTATTCCGCCATATCGTATGGCCCCGCCAGAGTTGAAAGAGTTGAAGGAGCAGTTGCAAGACTTGCTTGACAAGGGCTTTATCAGACCTAATGTCTCGCCCTGGGGTGCGCCAGTGTTGTTTGTTAAGAAGAAGGATGGGTCGATGAGGATGTGTATGGATTATTGGCAGTTGAACAAGGTCACCATCAAGAACACTCCATTGTCGAGGATTGATGATTTTTTTGATCAGCTTAAGAATGCCAAAGTGCTTTTGAAGATTGATTTGAGATCTAGCTACCATCAGTTGAGGATTAGGGCATCCGATGTCCCTAAGATAGCTTTTCGCACTCGGTACGAGCATTATGAGTTCTTAGTGATGTCATTTGGATTGACAAATGCCCCAGCAACTTTCATGGATTTGATGAACCGAGTGTTCAAGCCTTATCTGTATTCCTTTGTGATTGTCTTGATTGATGATATTTTGATCTACTCCTGCAGCCGAGAGGAGCATGAGAAGCATCTTCGAGTCATTCTTCAGACTTTAAGAGATAGTTAGTTGTATGCTAAGTTTTCGAAGTGTGAGTTCTGGTTGAGTTCAGTAGCCTTCTTGGGTCACGTTGTATCAGTAGAGGGTATTTAGGTGGATCTGAAGAAGATAGAGGCAGTCAAGGACTGACATAGACCCACATCAGCTACAGAGATTCAGAGTTTCTTGGGTTTGGCGGGTTATTACCATCAGTTTGTGGAGGGGTTTTCATCTATTACAACCCAATAACCAATTTGACCCAAAAGGGTGCCCAGTTCAGGCGGTCACACAAGTGTGAGACGATCTTTCAGAAGCTCAAGACAGCTTTGACTACGGGGCTGGTGTTGGTATAGCCCACATGTTCAGGGCCATATATAGTATATTGTGATGCATCTCGTATTGGACATGGTGAGATGTTGATGCAGAATGGCAAGGTTATTGTATATGATTCGCGACAGTTGAAGATCCGCGAGAAGAATTATCCAGTTCATGATTTGGAGCTAGCAGCCATTGTTCACGCGCTGAAGATTTGGAGGCATTATTTATATGGCGTGTCATGTGAGGTGTTCACGGATCACAAGAGTCTACAATATTTGTTCAAGCAGAAGGAGCTAAATTTGAGGTAAAGAAGGTGGTTGGAGCTATTGAAAGACTATGATATCAACCATCTTGTATCATCCGGGGAAGGCCAATGTAGTGGCCGATGCTTTGAGTAGGAAGTCAGCCAGTATGGGCAGCCTCACGTATATTCTGGTCAGTGAGAGACCGCTTGCTCTGGATGTTTAGGCCTTAGCCAATCAGTTTGTGAGGTTGGATGTTTCTGAGCCCAGCCGTGTTTTAGCTTGCACAGTCGCTCGGTCTTCATTATTTGGGCGTATCAGGGATCGGCAGTATGATGACCCTCATTTGCTTGTCCTTAGGGACACAATGCGGCATGGTGGTGCCAAGTAGGTTACAGTGGGAGATGATGGAGTTTTGAGGATGCAAGGTCGAGTTTGTGTGCCTAATATGGATGGACTTCGAGAGTTGATTCTAGAGGAGGCCCATAAGTCCTGGTATTCTATTCACTCGGGCAGCGCTAAGATGTATCAGGACTTGCGGTAGCATTATTGGTGGAAGAGGATGAAGAAGGACATTGTTGCCTATGTAGCTCGGTGTTTGAATTGTCAACAGGTAAAGTACGAGCATCACAGACCTGGTGGTTTGCTTCAGAAGATTGAGATTCCTGAGTGGAAGTGAGAGCGTATCACTATGGACTTTGTTGTTGGACTCCCACGAATTCAGAGAAAGTTCGATACGGTATGGGTTATTGTTGATAGGCTGACTAAGTGGGCACATTTCATTCCTGTGCCAGTCTCATATTCTTCAGAGAGGTTAGCTGAAATCTATATTCGGGAGATTATTCGTCTTCATGCTGTGCCCGTTTCTATTATTTCTGACTGAGGTACGCAGTTTACCTCGCATTTCTGGAGAGCAGATCTGCGTGAGTTGGGTACACAGGTCGAGTTGAGCACAACATTTCATCCTCAGACAGACGGGCAGTCCGAGCGTACTATTTAGATTTTAGAGGATATGCTCCGAGCGTGTGTTATTGACTTTGAAGGTTCATGGGATCAGTTCTTGTCATTAGCAGAGTTTTCCTATAACAATAGCTATCAGTCGAGCATCCAGATGGCTCCTTATGAGGCATTATATGGTAGACGATGTCGATCGCCAGTTGGATGGTTTGAGCCGGGAGAGGCTCGATTGTTGGGTACGGATTTGGTATAGGATGCCTTGGACAAGGTTAAGATCATTCAGGATACGCTTCGTACAGCTTAATCCAAGCAAAAGAGTTATGCCGACCGTAAGGTTCGTGATGTGACATTCATGGTCGGAGAGCGAGTGTTGCTTCGGATGTCGCCCATGAAGGGCGTGATGAGATTTGGAAAGAAGGGCAAGCTAAGCCCTAGGTTCATCGGGCCTTTTGAGATTCTTGATCGAGTGGGAGAGGTGGCTTACAGACTTGCGTTGTCGCCGAGTTTATCAGTTGTGCATCCAGTATTTCATGTGTCCATACTTCAGAAGTATCACGTCGATCCATCCCACGTGTTAGACTTCAGCACTGTCCAGTTGGACAAGGACTTGATCTATGAAGAAGAGCCGATAGCTATTCTAGATTGGCAGGTTTGCCAGTTGAGATCAAAGAATTTCCTTTCAATTCATGTGCAGTGGAGAGGTCAGTCTGTTGAGGCAGTGACCTGGGAGTCCGAGTCCGATATGCGGAGCCGATATCCCCATATTTTCACCAACTCAGGTATTTTTCTATGTCCGTTCGAGGACGAACAGTTGTTTTAGAGGTGGAGAATGTGATGAGAGGTGGAGAATGTGATGACCCAAAAGTTCATCTCTTGTTTTAAAAGTCAAATATGTGTTCCGAGGCCTTAAAACCTCCTTTTGTCTTACCTCGATTTGGGTGCACAGTCTGGGTGCGTTTCGGAAAGCTTTTATGTGAATTTTAAGAAAAAAGATTGATTTTGACCTTTAAAATTGATTAAAATTGACTTTGGTCAACATTCTTAGTAAACGGACCCGGACCCGTGATCTGATAGTTCCGTAGGGTCCGTAATAAAGTATGAGATTTGGGCGTATGTCCGAAATCGAATTCCGAGGTCCCCATCGTGAAAAAAGAATTTTTAAAGAGAATTATTTGCTGGAAAATATAAAGACTTTTGTAAATGAAATGGTATGTGTTCTTGATGGTATCGGGCTTGTATTTTGGTTTTGGATCCCGGTACAGGTTTAAAATAATATTTAAGTCGAATCTGTGAAATTTGGTAAGAATCAAATTGATTTGATATAAATCGGACCTTAGGTTGAGAAAATGGAAAATTTGAAATATCTCATGAATTTCATGAATTTGAGGTGAAATTTGTAGTTCTTGATATTATTTTGATGATTTGATCGCACGAGCAAGTCCGTATGATGTTTTTAGACTTGCGTGCATGCTTGGTTTGGAGACTCGGTGCATGTTTGGTTTGAGGTCTCGAGGGCTTGGGTGAGTTTTGGATAGGCCATAGGGTGATTTGGACTTAGGAAAATCCAGCTGTGCATCTGGTTTTTTTGCACAGACCTCTGATCTCGCAATTGCGAAGTGATCAGGCCTGGGAAATGCGACCAATATGTCGCAAATGCGAACTAGGCCTGGGCAGGCCCTCATCGCAAATGCAAACTTCTGGCCGGAATTTGCGAATGCTCTTATGTCGCAAATGCGATGATTTCTTCGCATATGCGAAGGTAGCAGAATTTCAAAAGGTTCGCAATTGCAAACTCCTGATCGCAATTGCGATATATGCACCTGTTAAGTGAGATTTCAGACTGGAGTTTTCATCACTTTTCACTTTTCTCAAACCCTAATAAACATCCTTTGTCAATTTTTCAAAGGCTTAAACTTCTTCAAATCATAAGTAAGTGATTTCTAACTCATCTTCTTCAATATCTTTTTACATAATTTCACTTCAAAATCTAGTGTTTTTCATGGGAAATTGGGTGTTTTTGGGTAGAAGTTAGGATTTTTGAATTTTTGGGAATTGGACCTCAAATTGAGGTTCGATTTCAAAACTAATTGCATATTTGAGTTTGTGGGTGAATGGGTGATCGGGTTTTGGTTTGAACTTCGAGTTTTGACCAAGTGAGACCGGGGTCGATTTTTGACTTTTTTGGGGGGAAACATTGGGAAATCTATTTTCATGTATTAGAATTGGTTTATTTAGCATTTATTGATGTCATTAATAAATTATGACTAGGTACAAGCGGATTAGAGGTGGAACCGAGAGGTAAAGCGGTAATTGAGGCTTGCTTTTGTCCGTGGAATTGAGGTAAGTGTTTTGTCTAACCTTAGCTTGAGGGAATAGGAGTCGTGGTCTTATTTGCTACGTGTTAGTGTTGAATATGACGTATAGGTGTGATGACGAGTATCTATACGTCAGTGTCAAGCATGCCTGTGAGTCTTATACCATGATTGTTGTGACTCTAATATGTACCATCCATGCTTAAATTGATGATTATCAATGTTGAACAAGATTTATGAAAGTTGATATTTATATTGTGAAATAACTGTTGAAACGAGATTGGTTATAGCTGATTCCCTTGCCGGGATATTATTCTTTATATTGTTGATCTTGCAGGGACATATAGTTTCCATTGTTTGGGTGAGGAAGAGTGTAAAGCACGAAGGGTGATCTCGTGCATGATATCATGAGTAAGTGTTAATGCACGAAGGGTGATGTCGTGCCGATGATGTGAGTATTAGCGCACGAAGGGTGATGTCGTGCCATGATTTGAGAGTTAATGCACGAAGGGTGATGCCGTGCCGATATTATGAGAGTTAATACACGAAGGGTGATGTCGTGCCATGATTATGAGAGGTAATGCACGAAGGTTGATGCCATGTCGTTTCTGTTGTTTCATATGGTGAGGACGAGAGCAAAAGAACGAAGGGTGATGTCGTGCCGTTTCTGTTGTTTCATATGGTGAGGACGAGAGCAAATGCACGAAGGGTGATGCCGTGCATGTTTTACTGTTTCATTGTTCTTGTTGATACAAATATGATGTTTGTTATGCTTCTCTATGGGTTTACTGTTAGTAATTGATATTCCCCCCAGCATGTCCCCTCCCATCTTTATCTGCTATTTCCTATCATTTTTGTTCTGTTCGTATATGATTAACTACACAGGTTTATATGGTTGTCGTGTCCTAGCCTTGTCACTACTTCGCAGAGGTTAGGCTCGACACTTACCAGTACATGGGGTCAGTTGTACTGATACAGCACTTTACACTTTTTTGTGTAGATTTCGGTGCCAGACCTGGTGAGTAGCTTGAGGTAGCTATCTTCAGTCCAGGGAGACCAAGGTAGATCTGCTGGCATTCGTAGAGCCTAAAGTTTCCCCTTTCCTCGTTTTATTTTCTTCTGTCTCATCTATTTCGAGAATAGTTGTATTTCTTTCAGACTTTTATTTATAGTAAAAATCTTAGTCGTTCGTGGATTGTGACACCCGATCTATTGGGGGCAGCTATTTATTAGACTGTTGGTTTGCTGTCTCTTCCGCATTTCTTAATTATCTTGCTTAGCTAATATCTGATTCTGTATGATTAATAAAAAAATGGTGGTAACAACTATAATTGTTGGCTTGCCTATTTCACGAGTAGGTGCCATCACGACTCCCGAGGGTAGGAAATTTGGGTCGTGACAGCTCTTTTATTACTTATCCGATATATTAAAATAATTTTTATTTTTATCCATTTTAAATCAAAATACTTGGAATGCAAGTTAAGTAGTTTGACCCATGAAGCGGATAGGGATGTGAGGCTGGATTCACAAGTCATCCCTAGGAAAGGAAGTTGCAAGTACCTTGGGTCAGTTATACATGGGGATGGGGAGATTGACGAGGATGTCACACATCGTATCAGGGTGGGGTAGATGAAATGAAAGCTTGCTTCCAGTGTTTTGTGTGATAAGAAGGTGCTACCAAAACTTAAAGATAAGATCTATTGAGCGTGGTCAGATCAACTATGTTGTATGGGACTTAGCGTTGGCCAATTAAGAGCTCCCATGTCCAGAAGCTGAAGGTAACAGAAATAAGAAAGTTGTAATGGGTGTATTGGCGTACCAAGATAGATAAAATTAGGAATAAAGTTATTCAAAACTAGGTGGACGTGGTCTGTGTGGAGGACAAGATGCGGGAAGCGAGACGTAGCTAGTTCGGACATGTGAAAATGAGAGGCACAAATGCCCCAACAAGGAGGTGTGAGAGGTTGGCCTTGGAGGGCCTTTGGAGAGGTAGAGGTAGAACAAAGAAGTACCAGGGAGAGTTATCGATTAGGCAAGTGATGGCGATGCTCCAGCTTATCGAGGATAACTGATAACAACTAGGTCGGGAATCCAAATTAGAGTAAGAATTTGAGAAGTAAATGCGGAAGCAATAACAACAAGGAATTGAATAACTATAATTAAAGAGATGAAAATAAAGGATATGGGAAGAATTCAAGGAAAGAATTCCAAGAACTTCCAAGAACGCAAGTTCTATAGCCTTGACAAGATCAAAGTAACAACGTCTTGATTTATGGAAGAAATCAAACGCCTTTACTTAAAAAGCAAATCAAAACAATAGATTCGGATCTTGACCACTTTACGAGTAACTTGAGACAACAATTAATAACTAGTATTAATCGCCTTCTAAGAATACCACAAAGGAATCAAAGATATCATAAAAGAGAAGTAATCTTACTACCTTGAACTAAGAACTAGTAAAGGTTGAAAGATAAATCTCAAAGCACAAGTAACAAAGGTTCAAAAGAACTCTCAAAGTATGATATACTTAATCAATAAATGTTGTGTCTTATGAATGAGAAGAACTCCTTATTTATAGGAGTTAAAAGCACTTAAAATAATGTAGGGGGTTGCTAAAAAGTCATCTAAATTAGGTAGGGGGCTGCTAGGGGTCACAATAGCCATCAAACTTAGGTAGGTGGCTCCTAAGGGGTAACAAAAGCCATCAAAATTAAGTGGGGGGCGGCCAAATCCTTTTGGGGCAGATTTGGGCCTTAAAACTATTAGTTTGGGCCATTGGTTTGGACTCCAATTGGGCTCCTTTTGAAACACCCCCTTTTGGACCTCTTTTAAGGTCATTTTGAGCCTTATTGGTGGACTTCAAGGGCTGATTTCTGTAGAAGAATGAATTGTTCTATTGTAAGCAAATTCAATCATAGGTAAGTGATCTTCCCATGAAGTTAATTTACCTTTCAAAACAGCCCTCAACATGTTTCCTAAGGTTCTATTAACTACTTCAGTTTGTCCATCAGTTTGTGGGTGACAAGAAGTAGAAAACAACAATTTAGTACCTAACTTCCCCCAAAACACACGCCAAAAGTGGCTCAAAAACTTAGCATCCCTATCACTAACAATAGTTCTAGGTATACCATGAAATTTGACAACCTCTTTTACAAAAAGATCAGCAACATGTGAGGCATCATTAGTCTTTAAACAAGGAATAAAATGAGCCATTTTGGAGAACCTATCTACCACAACAAATATACTATCCTTACCATATCTTGTTCTAGGCAAACCTAACACAAAATCCATGGAAATATCAATCCAAGGCGAAGTAGGAACAGGTAATGGCGTGTAAAGACCATGTGGTAACACTTTAGATTTAGCTTGTTTACATTCCAAACACTGTGCGCACATTCTTTCAACATCTTTTCTCATTCCAGGCCAAAAGAAATTTTCAGCCAGTATGTCTAGTGTCTTTGGGACTCCAAAGTGTCCCATAAGCCCTCCACAATGTGCTTCCCTTACAAATACTTCACGTAAAGAGCAATTAGGAATACACAACTTATTTTCCTTAAAGAGAAAGCCATCTTGGAGGTTAAACCTCTCAAAAGGACTCAACTTACAATCTGCAAAAATTTTGCCAAAATCAACATCATTAGCATAAAGTCCCTTGATTTGATCAAAACCCATTAATTTAGAAGTCAGGGTAGAAACTAAGACATACCTCCTTGAAAGTGCATCAGCAACAACATTTTCTTTCCCTTGTTTGTAAGAAATTACATAAGGAAACGTTTCAATGAATTCAACCCACTTAGCATGCCTTCTACTAAGCTTACCTTGACTCTTCAAGTATTTCAAGGATTCATGATCAGTTTTAATGACAAACTCTCTTGGCCACAAGTAATGTTGCCATGTGGCTAAAGCCCTTACCAAAGCATATAGCTCTTTGTCATAAGTGGAATAGTTCAATGTGGCTCCACTTAACTTTTCACTAAAGTAGGCAATAGGTTTAGAATCTTGCATCAAAACAGCACCTATTCCTTTGCCCGAAGCATCACATTCAATTTCAAAAGATTTAGAAAAATCAGGCAATTGTAACAATGGAGCAGAACATAACTTTTCTTTCAACAAGTTAAAAGCATCATCTTGTTCTTTTCCCCATTTAAAAATCTTATCCTTTTTAATAACTTCAGTTAAAGGAGAAGCAATGGTACTAAAGTCTCTCACAAACCTCCTATAAAAACTAGCAAGTCCATGAAAACTCCTAACTTCAGTTACACTCTTAGGTTTAGGCCATTCTTTTATTGCTTTGATTTTCTCTTCATCAACCTCAACTCCTTTAGAACTAACTACAAAACCCAAGAAAATCACACGATCCACATAAAAAGTACACTTTTTAAGATTAGCAAATAAAAATTGCTTTCTAAGAACTTCAAAAACTTGTTTTAGGTGTTCTACATGCTCTTCTAAAGTGTTAGAAAAGACCAAGATATCATCGAAGTACACCACAACAAATTTTCCATGAAAATCCTTAAAAACATGATTCATTAATCTCATGAAAGTGCTAGGTGCATTAGTCAAGCCGAAAGGCATAACTAACCACTCATAAAGCCCATATTTGGTCTTAAAAGCAGTTTTCCATTCATCTCCAGGATTCATTCGAATCTGATGGTAACCACTTTTTAGATCAATTTTAGAAAAGATTTTGGATCCATGTAATTGATCCAACATGTCATCAAGACGAGGAATAGGGTGGCGATACTTTACCGTAATCTTGTTGATTGCTCTACAATCCACGCACATCCTCCAAGTTCCATCCTTTTTTGGTACCAATAGGACGGGAACCGAGCAAGGGCTCATGCTCTCTCTCACAAAACCTTTCTCAAGCAACTCCTCAACTTGCCTTTGAAGTTCTTTTGTCTCTTCTGGATTACTCCTATAGGCTGGCCTATTTGGGATTTGTGATCCAGGTACAAAATCAATTTGATGCTCAATGCCACGTAAAGGTGGCAATCCATTAGGAATATCTTCTGGAAAGACATCTTCAAAATCCTGCAAAAGAGAAGAAATACTACTTGGCAAAGAAGAAGTTAGCAACTCAGAATTAATCAAAGTCTCTTTGTAAGTAAGTAGTATTATGGGCAGCCCCTCTTTTCTTGCATTTAAACACTCTTTGGTTTTTATATAAAAACTCTCTTTTTTTCTTTCCTTAACCTCTTTCCTCTCACCAAGACTGTCTATTTTTTCATTCAAACCCTTTTTTATCTCTTCTCTCAAATTGCTGCCCTCTCTCTCTTTCTCTCGGCCATCTCTCTTTTTTTCTAATTCTTGGCCTTCTTTCTTTTCTTTTTCCTCAAGCTCACTTTTTATCTCTCCCCTTGGTTTTCCCATTGTTTCTCTTAATCTCTTTTGATCTTCAAACACTTGAGAAGGAGATAAAGGTGCAAGAGTAAATTTCCTGCCATTTAGTTCAAGAGAATATCTATTCTTTCTTCCATCATGAAAAACATTCCTGTCATACTGCCAAGGACGACCCAGTAAGATATGACAAGCTTGCATAGGTATTATGTCACAAAGAATATCATCCTCATATCTACCAACATTAAATGAAATCATGCACTGTTTGTTTACCTTTAGTTCACCACTATCATTTAACCATTGGAGTCTATATGGAGTAGGGTGTTTCATGCATGCAAGTCCCAATTTTTCCACAAAGTATGAACTCACCACATTAGCACAACTACCACTATCAATGATCATAGAGCAAGTTTTTCCCTTTATCCCACACCTAGTATGGAATATATTCTCCCTTTGTTCTTCACTATTGCTTGCCAAATTGATAGTCATAATCCTTCTAACTACCCCAATCATGCCCTCATTAGGTAGTTCTACATCATCTTCATCACTCACATCTCCCTCTTCTTCTCCCTCACCTTTTTCACTCTCATATCCTCCATCTTCTCTAAGAATGATGTTTCTTCTACTTGGACATTCATGCATCATATGTCCCCTTCCTTTACATTTATGACATTGAATAGAACTAGAAGGTGTAAAAGGTTTAGGGTTAAAGGTTTTACCTCCCTCTTTGTTCTCAAATTTACCTTTACCCTTGTCTTCTTGAGGTCTAGAAGAACTCTTCATCTCATGATATGGCCATGGCTTCTTGGAGATGGTGCTTGTCCGACCTTTCCACGAGCTAGTCTGCTTTCTTTTATTTTGATTTTCTATCTTTACACACAAATCAACTAACTCATCTATTGTTACATATTGTTGTAATTCTACTACATCAGCTATTTCCTTATTTAAACCATTTAAAAACCTAGCCATTGTAGCCTCTTCTTCCTCTGTACAATTAGCTTGGATCATAGCCATATCCATAGCCTTAAAGTACTCATCCACAGACATGGACCCTTGCTTCAATGTTTGAAGACGTTGTTGTAGCTCTCTTTGAAAGTGTGATGGCACGAATCTCTTCCTCATCACCCTCTTCATCTCAGCCCAAGTAGCAACTGGTGCTTGTCCTTCTTGCAATCTGTCCCTAGCAAGCTTTTTCCACCAAATAGCAGCATAGTCAGAAAACTCAACAACAACAAGTTTAACTTTCTTACCCTCAGAGTAGTTGTGACAATCAAAGATGGCTTCAACCTTTCTCTCCCAATCAAGGTACAAGTCTGGGTCCCTTGTTCCCTTGAATGATGGCATCTTCATCTTTATACTACTTATATTGTCATCTTCTACTCTACCTCTTTGTCCCCTCCTATCTCTTCCCACCCTATCAAAATCAATATCATTAAAATCATCTATAGGGTTTTCTTGATTTACAATGGGAGCATGGGGTACATTTCTCCTAGCTTGGGGTCTAACATTATTTTCCCTCCTAAGTTCAGCTATTGTATCATTTTGATCAGCAATGGTATCCCTCATCTCTTGGAGTTGCAAATTCAACCTTTCAAATTGTTGATGCATAGCTTGCAAGGTAAAATCATTTCTTGCTTTGATTTCAGCTTCTTGGAGAACCCTTCGTTCATCATCACTACCTGTACGCGACATCTTTAAAAAAAAGTGTAAACTGTATCACAAAAATTAGCTCTTTTTTTTCTCGGAATAACCTTTGAACAAAATACTTTGTAGATTTATAATTAAACCCAACTCGTATGAAATTCTTAGTAGTAAAATTCAAATTTTTGGTGAACTAATGAAAGAAAAACCAAATCCTAGAACTATTAGGCTCGGTTGAAACATGACGCAAACAAAAAGGAAAGGATTATATGTTTAGATTAGAAATAGTAAGAAAATCTAGGATCCCCTCTTCTTGTATCCTTTGTTAATTTTTGCTAACAAATTAGATACAAAAGAAATATCCAGGAGAGCACGCAATTCTATTTTTTGTTCTAAAACTGATTTTCGTTTTTTTTTTCTTTTCTTTAAGGCTCTTAGTATTCAAGAAATCCCAAGACTTACCAAGAACGAAATCTTGATAAAACCGCTCTGATACCACTTGATAACAACTAGGTCGGGAATCCAAATTAGAGTAAGAATTTGAGAAGTAAATGCGGAAGCAATAACAACAAGGAATTGAACAACTAGAATTAAAGAGATGAAAATAAAGGATATGGGAAGAATTCAAGGAAAGAATTCCAAGAACTTCCAAGAACGCAAGTTCTATAGCCTTGACAAGATCAAAGTAACAACGTCTTGATTTATGGAAGAAATCAAACGCCTTTACTTAAAAAGCAAATCAAAACAATAGATTCGGATCTTGACCACTTTACGAGTAACTTGAGACAACAATTAATAACTAGTATTAATCGCCTTCTAAGAATACCACAAAGGAATCAAAGATATCATAAAAGAGAAGTAATCTTACTACCTTGAACTAAGAACTAGTAAAGGTTGAAAGATAAATCTCAAAGCACAAGTAACAAAGGTTCAAAAGAACTCTCAAAGTATGATATACTTAATCAATAAATGTTGTGTCTTATGAATGAGAAGAACTCCTTATTTATAGGAGTTAAAAGCACTTAAAATAATGTAGGGGGTTGCTAAAAAGTCATCTAAATTAGGTAGGGGGCTGCTAGGGGTCACAATAGCCATCAAACTTAGGTAGGTGGCTCCTAAGGGGTAACAAAAGCCATCAAACTTAGGTAGGTGGCTCCTAAGGGGTAACAAAAGCCATCAAAATTAAGTGGGGGCGGCCAAATCCTTTTGGGGCAGATTTGGGCCTTAAAACTATTAGTTTGGGCCATTGGTTTGGACTCCAATTGGGCTCCTTTTGAAACACCCCCTTTTGGACCTCTTTTAAGGTCATTTTGAGCCCTATTGGTGGACTTCAAGGGCTGATTTGGTAACCCAATCTTCCTCCTCTTGGACTTCAATTTGGACTACCAAATAATTGTAAAACTTGGACAATTCATCTCCTTTGGGCTTGAGCTCTTCCTCTACAATTAAAAGCTTCTTTATTTGCCATTGAAGTCTAGCAACCTTAGCTTGCAACTCTTTAGCTTGAGATCTTGTAAATGGCCTTGGAGCTTCCAAAACTCTATCATCTCTATCATTGTCCTTAACTATATCCTTGTTCTTAATGCTATCAATAACACCCTTGATAAGAAGGTGTAAAGGTCGAGGATTGGGGTAGAAGATTAGGTAGCTGAGTGTTTTCCTTGTTCATACCTGTAGTATCAACACGTACTCTCATATTTTATTGGTCTTAGGTTTCTGGTACTACCTGTTGTTTCTTTCATTTAAGTCATCTTACTATTTTGTTGTTATTAATGCTTCTTTTACATGGCTTCTTACTATTGTTTCTTGACGTTCTTCTTTCCATTATTGTTGTGCTTTTGCCTTCTTGATGTCACGACCTGGTTTTCCCCACCTTCGAGAGTCGTGATGGTGCCTACTCGTGAAATCTAGGTAAGCCGATAGTTACAGTTTTACCATCATTATTATTAATTTAACAGGAACAGACAATAACTAAAATAAAATGATTATGAAATGCGGAAGTGATATAGTCAACCAATAGTCTAATGCATAGATACCCCAAAAGATCGGGTGTCACAATCCATGAACGACTAAGATTTACTACAAATACAAGTCTGAAAGAAGTACAACTGTTCTCGAAATGAAAAGAGATAGCAAAAAGCTAATGCGGGAAAAGGGAACTTCAGGCTTTGCGAACGCCAGCAGATCTACCTTGGTCTCCCTGGACTGAAGGTAGCTACCTCAAGCTACTCACAAGGTCCGACACCAAAATCTGCACAAAAGAGTGCAGAGTGTAGTATCAGTACAACCGACCCCATGTACTAGTAAGTGTGGAGCCTAACCTCGGCGAAGTAGTGACGAGGCTAGGACACACCAACCATATAAACCTGTGCCGTTAAATCATATACAAACAGAACAATAATAACAGAAATAAC
Source organism: Nicotiana sylvestris (assembly GCF_000393655.2). Classification (NCBI taxonomy): domain Eukaryota; kingdom Viridiplantae; phylum Streptophyta; class Magnoliopsida; order Solanales; family Solanaceae; genus Nicotiana; species Nicotiana sylvestris. The sequence continues at coordinate 107,184,511 of NC_091068.1, forward strand.
AAATAAAGATGGGAAGTGGACATGCTGCGGGGAATATCAAATTCTAACAATAGACCAATAGAGAAGCACAACGAACATCATATTTGGATCAACAAGAATAATGAAATAGTAACACGTGCACGGCATCACCCTTCGTGCTTTTACTCTCGTTCTCACCATATGAAACAACAAAAAAGACACGTCATCACCCTTCGTGCATTACCTCTCATAATCATGGCACGACATCACCCTTCGTGCATTAACTCTCACAATATCGGCACGGCATCACCCTTCGTGCATTAGCTCTTAAATCATGGCACGACATCATACTTCATGCATTAACACTCACTCACAATATCATGCACGACATCACCCTTGGTGATATACACTCTTCCTCACCCAAACAATAGAAACAATACATCCCGGCAACGGAATCAACAATATAAACAATAACATCCCGACAAGGAAATCAACTATAACCAATCTCGTTTCAATAGTTATTTCACAAAATAAATCTCAACTTGAGCCAATTCTCAACAATGGTCAATTACTAAGAACCTTTCATAAGTCTTGTTCAACATTGATAATCATCAATTTAAGCATGGACAGTACATATTAGAGTCACAACAATCACGGTATAAGACTCACGGGCATGCTTGACACCAACGTATGGATACCCGTCACCACACCTACACGTCATACTCAACACTAACACGCAGCAAATAAGACCACAACTCTTATTCCCTCAAGCTAAGGTTAGACCAAACACTTTACCTCAATTCCACGGACAAAATCAAACCTCAATTACCGCTTTACCTCTCGATTCCACTTCCAATCCGTTTCTATCTAGTCATAATTTACTTAATAACATCAATAAATGCTAAACAAACCAATTCTAATGTATGAAATAGATTTCCCAATGTTTTTCCCAAAAAATCAAAAATCGACCCCGGGCCCGCTTTGTCAAAACTCAAAGTTCGAACCAAAACCCGATCACTCATTCACCCACGAACTCAAATATGCAATTAGTTTTGAAATCCGACCTCAAATTGAGGTCCAAATCCCCAAAATTTGAAAATTCTAATTTCTACCCAAAATCACCCAATTTCCCATGAAAATCCTTAGATTTTGAGATGAAATCATGTAAAAAGATGAGTTAGATTGAAGAAGATGAGGGTTTGAGAAAATTGCAAAATGATGAAAATCCCGTCTGAAATCCCACTTAACAGGTCGCAGTTATCACAATTGCGACCAGGGGTTCGCAATTGCGAACCCTTTGGAATACTGTTGCCATCGCATTTGCGATGAAAATGTCGCATTTGTGATGAAAATGCCGCATTTGCGACAGAAGGGCCTTCGCAATTCCGGTCCAAAGTTCGCATTTGCGAGGGTGGCCTGCTCACTTCGCAATTGCGAAACCTAATCTCGCAATTGCGAGATCAGAGGCCTGTGCAAAAATACCAGATGCACAGCTGAGTTTCCTAAGTTCTAATCACTCTGTGGCCCATCCAAAACTCACCCGAGCCCTCGAGGCTCCAAACCAAACATACACGCAAGTCTAAAAATATCATACGGACTTGCTCGTGCGATTAACTCATCAAAATAACATCAACAACTACAAATTTAACATCAAATTCATGAAATTCATAAGATAGTTCAAATTTTCCATTTCCTCAACCTAGGGTCCGATTTATATTAAATCAACTCCGATTCTTACCAAATTTCATAGATTCGACTTTAATATTATTTTAAACATGCACCGAGCTCCAGAACAAAAATGCGGGCCCAATACCCTCAAGATCACACACCATTTCATTTCCAAAAGTCTTTATATTTTCCAACAAATAATTTGCTTTAAAAATTCTTTTTCGGGCTAGGGACTTAGGAATTCAATTACGGACATACGACCTAGTCCCATATTTTACTACGGATCCTACGTGACCGTCAAATAACGGGTCCGGGTCTGTTTACCAAAAATATTGACCTAAGTCAACTTTAATCAATTTTAAAGGCTAAATTCAATATTTCTCTTAAATTTTACATGAGAGCTTTCCAGAAACGCGCCCGGACTACGCAGCAAATCGAGGTAGGACAAAAGGAAGTTTTTAAGGCTTCGGAACATAAATTTGATTTCTAATATAAGAGATGATATTTTGGGTCATCACACTTGAGCCGAGGGTCTAGTGGAAACAGTCCATGTATCTCCACAAGGTAAGGTTAAGGTCTATTGCACACTATCCCCAACCAATTATACTATATTGTTATTGTGTCACGACCTTAACCGGACCCGGTCGTGATGGCGCCTCTCGTGAAGACAAGGCCAGCCAACTATTCCCAATTCGACGTTAAATAGTTAAAACAACAGCAAAACAGTTTAAGACCTGATTAATAATATGAAGTAGCAGATAATATCGATAAAAATGCGGAAGTACAACCCAACACAGCCCTAACCGGGGTGTCACAAGTCACGAGCATCTAACAACACTAAGTCCTCAAATGTAACTACAGAGTTTAAATACTGAACTAAGGACATAAAGGAAAGAGATAGGGAGGAGCTCCGGGCTGAACGCCAACAGCTACCTAAAGACTCCTCGAGATCTGCCTAAAGTTGGAATGAATCAGCACTCGTGAGCGGGACCAGCTACGCTTGAATCTGCACACAGGGGTGCAAGGAGTAAAGTGAGTACTCTAACTCAGTAAGTAACAAATGTAAATAAAGTCTGAAAGCAGAAAATCACGTAGGGCACAAAGCACTCTATAATGAAGCAGTAAAGCCATTTCAAAACAGTAAAATAGTGAAAGATAGGTAAAATCCTTTAACTCAAAATTTAACTTCATAAAAAAGCCCTTTTCAATGATTAAGCAGGTAATTGACAGTCAATTATGAAAAGTAAACACATAAAGGCTCGCCCCTTGGGCACAGTATCAACAAATCCGCCCCTCGGGCAACATCTCAGAACAGTACCAGCCCCTCGGGCAATCACATAGACCAATACCAACCCCTCGGGCTCAATCTCACATCACAATGGGTACCGTGCTCACTGGGGGTGTGCAGACTCTTGGAGGGGCCCCTTACGGCCCAAGCGCAATAACAAGCGATCTCGTGGCATCAAACTAGGCCCTCAGCCTCATATCAATCAAGCCACCTCGTGGCATACATATCTCAGGCCCTCAGCCTCAAATCTGTATCAGTGTTTCCTCACAACATAGGCCCTCGGCCTTACTCAGTCAAAACTCCTCACAAGCCCCTCAGTCAATAGTAAAATAGTGTTTCTCAGCCCAAGCATCATTCAAAATATCATTTATGTATTAAAACTGAGTAAACATGGCTGAGTAGTAAAACAGTGGAAAATAACATGACTGAGTTCAAGTATAAAGTCAAAACAGTGAGGAAATATCAATAAAAATCCACAAAGGGTTCAAGTAGTTTGCACTAAGCCCAAATATGGCATTCAACCAACAAATAATGATGATAGCAAATAGTTTTCAATCAAATACTGTAAGGCCTCGATTTTTTTTTTTGCTAAGTAATTTAGGATTTCGAGGTGCCATGTAGGCTAATTATAATATTTTATGTGCTATTAACATGATTGATATCAATTTGATATGATAATAAGTGTATGAGGCATATTATAAGTGATTTGGAGTCTAAGGAGAGGCCTAAGTCTAAGCGAAGTTGGAAAATTTCATAATGGACTAAAGTTGGGAATGAGTACGCACAAAACCTCACTTTGGACAATCATATCTCTAGTTATGTAAGATGTTGTGTGATGAAAAACCTAACAAATTAAAGCTCTTTGAGTCTAGTTTCCAACGCATCAAACCATTCGTCATTTGGTGGTGTATACAGAAAGTTACGACCATTTACTGGGCATGTGTCATATGCGCGCCTAGGTGCACGACGGAAGCGCGGCCGCGTATATTGAGAAGTATTCTGCCTCGTGAGCACAGCCTTAGCGTGGTCTTACGCGGGCGCGCTAGTAGCAGACCTCTAAATACACCTAAGGACGGGAAATGAGAGGAATTAAGTCATTTTTCAAGACTAGGGCATCCTCTCCATCCCCAATCCGGTCAAGGCATCCAATTGCACACCTAAGGTGAGTTTTTAAGTGTTTTCATGGTGATTTCACTTCTCAATCACTAGTTAAAACATGGTTTTGATTGGATTTCATAGGATTTCTTCAAAATCTCAAGAACATCCCAAAAGTTGTCTTTCAAGATTTGGTCTAAAAGAGGTAATCTTTTACCCTTAGACGTAAATATATGGAGTTATTATGGAAATATGAGTATGAATTAAGTATTGTAACTCATGGGATGGTGATTGGAAGCCATAGGTGCCTAACCTAGGTTGTGTTGGTATTGTAGAGATTGTGAGATGGGTTATTGAGGCATTATTCTTGGGTGTAATAGTATTATGTATACTTACATGTACAAATTAGGTTTGTGGGAAGATTGTTGAACATAAATAAGTAAAGATTGGGTTGGGGGAATGAAGGAAATCTTGTAAAAGAGATTTGAAATCAAGATGCTCAACTAGTGTTTGATAAAATGCTCAAATGACTTGAAACCATGAATACCTTCCTAATTTGTGTTCAATTTTGTTATGTCTCAAGTAGATTGGGATTGCTAGAATTTTCGAAACGTCGTAGCAACGTAAGGAAAGCTTAAACAAGGTATGTATGGCTAAAACCCTGTCTTTAAGAAATCGAGCTTCATCAATGTTTGTGTGAATATGGTAAGATTAAAGTTGAATTATTGCATCGATTGTTATTTTACATGAATTGGTGTTGTAACCTTATATGCGTGAAAGATGTGTCTCAACATGATCAACGTGCTATCTTGATAACTCGAAAGGGGCAAAAGATATGAATTATGTATTGAAATGCTTAGACCTCAAATTGAGATTGAAGCTGCATATAATGTGCCATCTATGTGAAGTCTTATCTATGCTCACAATTTAAATTGATCTTATGTGCACCTACTGTCCTAAATTACAAATCTAACATTGAAATTGGAAATGATGTGAAATGTGGCCTAGTGCCAAATATATGACGTGATGGCCCCAAGTCCCTTTGAAATGACATATGTGAAACAAAGATTCAATTGAGATGATTGATGGAAAAGGAAAACGCCTTGGTAAGGCAGCCTAGCCGATTGGGCCGAGATCAGACGCCATGCCGCACACATGGTGGTATTGTGTTGATATTGAATCCCAGATAAAAAGGGAAAATGTGTTTGTGATTGAAGTATATGTCTCAAATGAGGCAACCTAGCTGATCGAGTCGAGATCGGACTCCGCTCAAGATGGTGGTGGTAATGTGAACAATGTTGAACAGAATGAAATGCCCCAAACTAAAGGATATGGAAACATGATGTGAAAATTGTATGATTCCTTTACCTTGATAATGTTGTGATCGTTTAAAGCTTTTGAGTCATACTTGCGATTTCCTTATTTTTGTATGAAAGTTCTTTCTAATTAGATGGTGTTTAGTTATACATACTAGTGCTATTCACCTTTTGCCGGGGGCGCTATGTCTTTAAATGGATGTAGGTGTTTCTATAGCAGGCAGTGTTGGTCACAGCTAGTGCCGCATCATCCTTTTAGCTGACTTGGTGAGCCCCACTTCGTTTTGGGGTCCTGTTTCATCTATTTATCATGTACCAATAAGGTATAGCCGTAGCCTTGTTGCCGGCATTTCCGTATTACTCTTCAGTTGTATTTAGAGGCTCCGTAGACAGATTGTGGGTAGTGTTGGGTATTGGAATTAAAGTAGAAATATTGATGTTTCACAATGATGTATAAAACTTATAATATCTTCAAAAATTGTGAATGAAGTGGTTAATGGAAATGAAATGGAATTGTTAACGATATGTTTATAGAATTCTATTTATGGTGTACATATCCTCTTTATTCAAAGACGAAATTGGGTAGTATGAAACCTAACAGGCTTGCTCAGTCGGGGTTACTCGGTTGAGCGCCGGTCGCGCTCCTCGGATTTTGGAGCATGACAAACTTAGTATCAGAGCCAGGTTTTAAAGTGCCCTAGGATGTCTCGGAGCTGTGTCTAGTAGAGTTCTTCTTATCGGTGTGTTGTCGACCACATCTATAAAATGGAGGCTACATGGACATTTAGGAATGTTACCCTTCTTCAACACTCCTGATCGTGCGATAAAGCTTGACAATAAGATTGTCTTCTAGCTCGTGCATTGAGATTCAAGATAAGTTTAAACGTTCTTTTATCTATTTCAAGTAATGTTGTCATATGGAATGACCAATGGGCAAAGGCCTGAATATTAAGGAGATGGCACATGTATCATGCTGAACAAATTGTACGGATATATGAGATACGTACACAGTACCAGAAGCATACTTTATATGAGAAAAGTATTAAAATTAATCACCCACCTCCAAAGAAACATTGAATTGATAAGATATATGTAAGCTTGAATAGCACCTGTGGGTAGTGTGAGAAGTATGTAAATGATCCTAAGGTGTAAAAGAAATTTTTTGTATAAGCATGTGATATAATATGTAAGGCATGACCAGGAGACTAATGACAAACATGTAGGTCTCTCACGGGAGACAAGAAGTCATAAAATGAGAGTCAATTAAACCCATAATAAGAAGACCCTTGTGCTATGAATGTTATAAGAATCCCATAAGTGTATGAAGTTATGTTACACTCCTAAAGGATATTGATATGAGGAATTGGAATCCCAAGCCCGTGTGGCTGAATAAGAGTAGAGAACTTATGAGGTTAATACCATTACGACTTCAATCTCCCTAATAGTCGAACATATATGTGAGGGATAGAGAAATGAAACATATATTCATGAAGTTGCTAAATTCAAGACTTGTGTCAAAATCCGGGACATTCGCCCTAAGTGGGGGAGGAAGAGCCATAGTAAGGCCACTTAAATACAAGAAACAAGAGTAAGACCACAAAACCAGGCACAATGATATTACAAGGTCACGGGAGGTAGACAAGCGCGTGGCACAATAAGACTATCAGTTATGCACTATGAGCGAAATAGAATGGGAATGAATGTTCCAGTTAGAAAGAAAAGATGGTACCAGCATATTGGTCAGGACAAAGGGCGAAAAAAAAGGGGAAAGACCACACAATCTACCCAAAGGGAAATGTTTGAAATGTAGTGAGAGAGGATGAACACTTGTTACGAATCAAACATGTTTATCATGATAGCTCTTAAGCCACAATACCAACAAACACTATTGGTAGCTGTAATATTGGGAATAAGGTGAGTTACTTATTGAGGATGGAGTAATTCTTACACTTAGAAGGAAAACAAGAAGTTTTTGTTGAAGAATTTGGGAAGATTTCAAGTTATTGTTCAGGCCAGTGCACTTTCTGAGTTGAATATGTATTAAGGTTGCTGATACGTGTTTTGGGAAGTGTTTAACAGTACGGAGGGATCATGAGAATGTTCACGAAGGAAGTGGAGTGGTTTCTTAAATCCTATAAGGCACACAAGGAGGAAAGAGGTTGACTAGGAAAGGTCTGAGCACAATGTTACATTACATTTGATGTAATGTCGTGCATGTTGATGATATTAAGGTGTGTGCGCAGGCTAGAAGATGTATTCCTTTGAAATAGAGGGTTCTATAAGAAAACTCATCCAGTAATGTCTTTGTTAAGAATTTTGAAGAGCAAGTTGCAAGTACTCACATAAGATTGTAACCATATCAAGAAAATTATTAAAGAACTCAAATCCTAGGAGGTCATATGTAAGAGAAATGTGACATAGATGGTCCACTATTGATGCAACATGGCCAGGTGATCACTTATGCTTCAAAGCAACCCAAGAATCATGAAAGGAACTATTCGACACATGACTTAGAACTTGCGGCGGTAGTTTTGTATAAAGATTTGGCGACATTATGTGTATGGGGTCCACGTTGATGTATTTATGAACCACAAGAGCCTTCAATATATTTCTTTACACAAAAGGAGTTGAATATGAGACAGAGAGGATGGCTCGGGTTACTCAAGGGCTATGATATTGAGATTCTCTATCACCCGGGAAAGGCCAATGTTGTGGCGGATGCTCTTAGCCAAAAATCGATGGAAAGTTTGGCTCACTTGAAGGTATATCAAAGGTCGTTGGCCAAGGAGGCTCACCAGTTGACTAGTTTGGGAGTTCGTCTTGCAGACTCTAGTGAAGGGGGAGTAATTGTGTAGAATAAGGCTGAATCGTCGCTTGTAGCGGAGGTCAAAGAAAAGCATTACAACGATCCATTGTTAGCGCAGCTGAAGGAGGGAATTCATAAATATAAGATCACAGCTTTTTCTTTTGGCATTAGTGATGGTACCCTATGGTGCCAAGGGAGCCTATGTGTTCCAGATATTGATAGTTTTCGGGAAAGGATTTTGGCAGAAGCTAACACCTCTAGGTATTCCGTACACCACGTTCTACAAAAATGTATCATGATCTCAAAGAAGTTTATTGGTGGAATAACATGAAAAGTGATGTGGCAGACTTTGTGGCAAAATGTTAGAACTGTCAGCAAGTGAAGGCTGAACATCAAAGGCCTGGAGGATTGTTACAAAGCATAGAAATTCTAATGTGGAAATGAGAAATGATCAATGTGGATTTTGTGGTAGGATTACCGCGCACTCTGCGCAAGTTTGACTCAATTTGGGTGATTGTGGACTGACTCACGAAATCAGCGCACTTCTTGCCAGTTAAATCTACCAACACAGCGGAACAATATGCTCAGTTGTATATCAAAGAAATAGTCAGGTTGCATGGCACTCCAGTCTCAATCATTTCAGATCGAGGGGCTCAATTCACGGCAAACCTTTGGAAGAAATTTTAGCAAGGTACTCATGTAAATCTTAGTACAACCTTGTCACGACCCAAACTGGAGGGCCATGACTAGCACCCGACCATACTTGCCGAGCACCAACGTACATTTTATCTAACCTTTTTTTATTATCTTTTAGGGTTGACGAAATCAATATAAATGGTAGACCTGGATCATGGACAACTAGCAATAAAATATGATGGCATGAACATACATAGCAGGGGATGACCAGACAATCAAGAAACTACATATAAGGTACGAGCTACCATGCTACTATGAAAGACTATATACAACAAAAACCAGCCGACAAAGCATACCAAACTATACATGAGTCGCCACTTGTCTATGAACCTCTAAATGAACATAAGTGCTGCAACATAACCGGAACAGGGCCCCAACATACCCATAATATCTATAACAAAAATGCATACCAAGACCACGGCAAGTCCGGAGAAGGGATCTCGCCAATCACTGCTGAACTGGACAACCTACTGTGGTGGGGGAGCTGCACCTGCCTGTCTATTAGGGCCTGCAGCGCGACATGCAACGTCCACAAACAAAAGGACGTCAGTACGAATAAAGTACTGAGTATGTAAGGCGGGGAACTATAAATATGAACAGTAATGTAAGCAGGGATAGAGAATATACAACCTGGAACATCTGAGTACCTCTGAGGGCTACTGACATGAAATGCATGATACATATGTATGTATACATAAACTTTTAAAACATACGCCTTTGTGGGCATCATCATCATCATATTGTACCCAGCCATAATAGGCTTGGTAAAAATGTACCCGGCCGTCATAAGGCTCGGTAGAATCATACCCGGCCACGTGGAGCTCGGTAAAACTCAACTAATCAGTGGTTGCACAATATGTGCCGTACCCGGCCGACTATAGCACTGCTCGGTAGAGTAAAATAGATACATATACATAATGCATGCTCGACTCATAGAATCACATTCTAAACCTTTCGGAGTGACGTAAGGTCGGTATCCTCTGTACACGTTATTAGGACCAACTCTTCATTACGAACCTTATAAGAGTCAGGAAGTACCAACAACATTGATAACATAAGAATAAGAGAAGCAACATTAACATCAATCGTTCCATAAGAGGGAAAGCAATGTAAGTACTGCTAGCTTCTAAGAGTAGAGTATCTTTGGAAGCTCGTTCATTACATTATGTACAATCGGAGTCGTGCAAAAGAAGAAAAGGGATAGCCTCACATACCTTGTATATACTGCCCCAATCACAAGCTATGCAATTGTCACAACTCCTTAGTCTACAATAAGAGAAACGATACTATCGTTATCATTTAAGCGTCATAACTATTATGTATCGACCACAACCTATTTTACGTTGAAACGGACAGCACCTCCCCTATATATATGACTTCACACCATTCCAAACAATCACCAAACAGCCCAAACAACATCAATAATAAATATATTTAGCCTCCCAAAACAGTCCACGCACAACCTAATTACATCATACATACGACGACCACCGTAGTCGTGTCAAACGACCCGAAAATGTTATGAATCACTATCAGCCCACAACCCTACATATATATGGTGTTCCTCCACACCCTTCCACCTCCAAAACTCCACAAAATAGTAGTAAAACACGCAGCCCAATAGCAACACAAAATAGTCCACAAAACAGTCCGCTACAAGTGAATAACTCGAACTCACGGCTTCCGATCATCGTCGCGTGAGTTCTTACATGTATAGAACGAATTACCATGAATTCACAGCAGAGAAAAATGTATGAAAGATGGCAGTAACTTACCTTACTTGTTGGATAACTCAGCCCTTCCCTTGGTTCTTCAAACTCTAGGTTTTACCTTCAAATAGAACTTGAAAGAGAGGGAAAATCGATTAGGGTTTGTGTGGGATTTTTGGGGAGGAGTTGCAGGGGTTAACTTTGGTTTTGAGGGTCTGAAATATGATGAAATAACTGAGTTCATAACCCCTTAAAAGTCCTCTCTTGGCCGACGTAGGTCTTTTAATTTTGTCCTATCATTTTGGCAAGTAGGTGATGCACCTACTTGTCATCTACCAATCTGCGCAGGCTTGCAAAAATATGAATATCTCTATACTCCAAGATCGTATTGACAAATGGTTTAATGCGTTGGAAACTAGACTCATAGATCTTTAATTTGGTGTGTAGATAACCCCGTAATTCCTTGTAAATTAGGAGAAAAGCTTAGAAACATTTAACCTAATGTTTAAGTAAAATTATGAACCTAAGTTGCGACAATGTTTGTCGACTTTTGTTTCATAACTCGTTTGACTTCAAGACTTATGATACGGATATTATATGATTCAAACACTTTAATACATGACCTTGAGTGTATTAAGAAACTCTAGGTTTACCTGAAAATACGAGTTACAACATCCTTGATTCGTTTAACTTCTAATACTTGTTAATCACCCTTATACACCCTTGTATCACTTAAGACCAATAGGATTAACTTCTTATCATCTCAAAGGTAATTCCTTCTTGAATTTATGTTAACTAATATATGGCATGAACTAACGCGTGTGGATATGGGTTGTAACACCCTTCCCCCTTAGGAACATTCGTCCTCGAATGTAAGGGTTCATGGGTAGTTTAGATCATCGTGGATTCCGGTCAAGTTTCTCCCATAAATAGAGGACAAACTTGCAAGCGGTTAACTCAACGTATGGCCTTACAAGAGTATGCAAAGCATTATGGACATGTACATTATCTGCATATCGCCATTTTGTATTAAGGAAGAGTATTCTCAAGTTATTGCTTACCTCATAGAGCCATTTCACCTTCCAATGTATCATGTGTTCCACCAGCATCCTTGTTATCTTCATTTTGGAATAGGTACGGGTATTTAGACTTCATCTCCTTTTCTGCTTCCCATGTTATTTCTTCCATATTCTTGTTCCTCCACAATACTTTGATGGAAGCTACATCTTTTGTTCTCAGCTTGCGATCTTGTCGATCTAATATAGTCACTGGCACTTCTTCATATGATAGGTTCTCTGTAACCTGTACATCTTTGATAGGGACGAATCGAGAAGGGTCTCCAATACATTTCCTCGACATAGATACATGGAATACCGGGTGGACAAATTCCAATTCGGATGGCAATTCTAACTCATAAGCAACCTGTCCAATCCGTCGAAGAATTTTATACGACCCGATATACCTTGGACTCAACTTACCTTTCTTCCCAAAACGCATAATACCCTTAATTGGTGAGATCCTCAGGAAAACCCAATCACCAACCTCAAACTCCAAATCATGACGTCGGACATCGGAATAAGATTTTTGCCTGCTTTGTGCTGTCCTCAATCGCTCCTGTATCACTTTCACCTTCTCAATAGCTTGGTGAATCAAATCTGGCCCATATAATTCTGTTTCACCGACTTTGAACCATCCAACTGGTGATCTACATCTTCTCCCATATAGTGCCTCATATGGGGCCATTTTAATACTAGAATGGTAGCTATTATTGTAGGCAAAATCTATGAGTGGAAGATGGTCATCCCAATTTCCCTTAAAATCTAGAACACATGCTCGTAGCATATCTTCCAGTGTCTGAATGGTATGTTCATCATGTCCGTCAGTCTGCGGATGAAATGCAGTGCTGAGATTCACTTGTGTGCCTAAACCCTTCTGAAAAGACCTCCAAAAGTTAGCTGTAAATTGAGCTCCTCGGTCTGATATAATAGATACCGGCACACCATGAAGCCTAACAATCTCCTTGATATACAACTTCGCATAATCTTCAGCCGTGTAAGTTGTCTTAACTGGCAGAAAATGGGCACATTTTGTAAGTCGATCAATTATCACCCAGATGGAGTCAAACTTATGATAAGAGCGAGGTAATCCAATAATGAAGTCCATATTAATCACCTCCCATTTCCAGGTCGGAATCTCTATATTCTGAAGCAATCCACCGGGTTTCTGATGTTCTATCTTTACTTGTTGACAATTGGGACACTGGGCTACAAATTCTGCAATAGACTTCTTCATGTTATCCCACCAATACTGCTCCTTGACATCATGATACATCTTTGTCGAGCCGGGATGGATGGAATATCGGGATTGATGAATCTCATTCATAATCTTCTCTCGCAACCCTGCCACATTAGGCACACATAATCGGCCCTGGTATCTCAGTACCCCATCTCTTCTGATCGCAAAAGCCATACTTTTACACTGCTGAATGCTCTCTCTTAATCGTACTAAGATAGGATCTTCATATTGTCGTGTTTTTACCTCGGCTACCAAAGATGATTCTGATGTATTCTGTACAGTAACACCTCCGTCATCAAAGTCTAACAATCTGATTCTCATATTGGCTAGCTGATGAAGCTCTTTAGTCAACCCCCATCTACCCGCCTCAATATGTACTAAGCTTCCCATTGATTTACGGTTGAGAGCGTCTGCCACAACATTGGCTTTACCGGGATGATACAATATCTCGACGTCATAGTCTTTCAATAATTCAAGCCACCTACGCTGCCTCAAATTCAACTCTTTCTGCTTGAAGATGTATTGTAAACTCTTGTGATCTGTGTAGATGTCAACATGGACGCCATATAAGTAGTGCCGCCATATCTTCAAAGCATATATTACTGCAGCCAATTCCAAATCATGGGTTGGATAATTCTTTTCATGCTTCTTCAATTGTCTTGATGCATAAGCAATCACCTTCCCACGCTGCATCAATACGCACCCCAAACCTATACCTGAGGCATCACAATATACCACATAACCTTCTGTTCCTTCAGGAAGAGTGAGCACTGGTGCGGATGTCAATCGATTCTTCAGCTCCTGAAAACTACGTTCACAAGTGTCAGACCACTGGAACTTGGTAGCTTTCTGTGTTAACTTAGTCAATGGTGATGATATAGAGGAAAACCCTTCCACAAACCGCCTATAATATCCTGCTAGCCCTAGGAAGCTGCGGACTTCTGATGGTGTTGTAGGTCTCGGCCAATTCTTTACTGCATCGATCTTCTGAGTGTCGACACTAATACCCTCGTCAGATATCACATGGCCAAGGAACGCTACTGAGTTCAGCCAAAATTCACATTTGGAGAGCTTAGCATATAACTTACGATCCTGAAGCGTCTGTAATACTATCCGCAAGTGGCCCGCATGTTCCACCTCCTAACGAGAATATACTAGAATGTCATCAATGAATACAATCACGAACACATCAAGATAGGGCCTAAATATAGTATTCATGAGATCCATAAAAGCTGCTGGGGCATTTGTTAGCCCGAACGACATCACCAAGAACTCAAAGTGCCCATATCTTGTCCGGAAGGCCGTCTTTGGAATATCCTTCTCCCTAACCCTCACCTGATGATACCCTGAACGTAAATCAATCTTAGAGAAATACTTGGCACCCTGGAGTTGGTCAAACAGGTCATCAATTCTTGGAAGTGGATACTTGTTCTTTATAGTAGACTTATTCAACTGTCGATAGTCGATACACATCCGTAACGACCCGTCTTTCTTCCGCACGAATAGGACTGGTGCACCCCAAGGTGAAGTGCTAGGCCTAATAAAGCCCTTATCCAGCAAGTCCTTCAACTGCACCTTCAACTCTCGCAACTCTGCCGGGGCCATTCTGTATGGAGGAATAGAGATCGGTTGAGTGTCAGGCAACACATCAATGCTAAACTCAATCTCCCTTTCAGGAGGAAGGCCTGGGAGTTCATCTGGGAAAACATCTGGGAATTCGTTGACCACGGGGATTGATTGTAAAGTAGGTGGTTTCGCCTCCGCATCCCTAACGCGAACGAAATGATAAATGTAACCTTTTGAGATCATTTTCCTTGCCTTAAGATAGGAAATAAACCTACCTTTTGGTGTAGCAATATTCCCTTTCCATTCAATGATGGGTTCACCAGGAAATTGAAACCTAACCATCTTCGTACGACAGTCAACATTTGCATAGCATGAGGCCAACCAGTCCATTCCCATTATCACATCAAAATCAACCATTTCTAACTCAAATAAATTTGCCGAGGTTTGACGACTACAAATCATCACAGTGCAACCTCTATATACCCTTCTAGCAATCACAGAATCTCCTATCGGAGTAGATACCGCGAGGGGTTTACTTATCAATTCAGGTTCAATGCCAAACTTATTAGCCACAAAGGGTGTAACATATGATAATGTAGATCCCAGATCAATCAGCGCATATACATCATAAGAAAACACAGATAATATACCTGTAACAACATCTGGAGACAACTCGAGATCCTGTCGACTTACCAGAGCATAGGTTCGATTTTGACCACCCCTCAAACTCGGCACTGCACCTCTACCTCTACCACGACCTGTCGACTGCTGAAAACCCCGTGCTAGAGGTCGAACTGATGAGGAAGAAGCAGACACAGATCCAGTCGGCTGAGCCATACCGTCACCTCCCCTGTTAGGACAATCCCGCATCATATAGCCAGGCTGTCCGCAAGAATAACATGCATTAGAACCTCGACGGCACAGTCCAAAGTGGGCCTTGCCGCACTGATCACAACGTGGTGTTGTGGGTCTCGTCTGACTAGTATCCCTGTGATGTTGCGAGCCTGATGCCTGCGAACTCTGACCTGGACCAGAATGGGTAAATCGATCATATTGAGGCCTCTGAAACTGTGGGGGAGCACTAGCTACAGGTGGCGCCGAACTCCTCGAAGACTGGGGCCTGACGCTGCCTCTGAAGTCATTAGAATACCTTGCAAATCTCGCCCTCTTATGTTGGCCCCTATCCTGCTCCCTATCTGCCCTCTGCTGGCGCTTACGATCCTCTAGGGTCTAGGCATAAGCCTGAATACGGGAAATATCCAAGCCCTCCCCCAAGGAGGCTGTCGTGCACTCATTTATCAGATGTGGTCACAATCCGTTCACGAACAAATGCACCCTATCACTCATCTCGGCCACCATATGGGGAGCATACCTTGCTAAAGAATCGAACTGCATACTGTACTCTTGCACACTCATATTACCTTGTCTAAGGTTCAAGAACTTATCAGCTCTAGCTTGTCGTATCTCAATTGGCAAGTAGTGACGAAGAAAGGCCTTAGAAAATTCCTTCCACACAGCTGGAGGAGCGTTCGAACCCCTAGATCTCTCCCAACTATCATACCAGAGAACCGCTAAATCCCGTAGCCGATAAGAAGCCAACTCTACTGCCTCTGTATCACTAACATGCATAACCCGAAGTGTACAATGAACCTGGTCAATAAAAGTCTGCGGGTCCTCCTTGGGGTCTGATCCGATAAACACTGGAGGGTCTAAATTAATAAAATCACGAACTCTCGTACTAACTGGTATCTCAGCAGCACCTGTATTCTGCCTCTGAGCCTGAGCAGCTACCAAGCTAGTCAATAACTGCATGCAAAGCACTCCGCATATCCTGGTCTGTAGCGCCAGACGGAGGAACTGGAGGTGTGGGTGCCTCCTAATATCCTCTGGAGGAGACGGGGTAGCTGAGGTATGAGACGACATCTCACTCTGAGCCTCACTTTGGCCTGCTCTGGCTTGGGTCACCTGACTGGTACCCTCTCCCGCAGCTGTATCAAGCCGTCTACTAATTGTTTGCTTCCTAGTCGAAGGCATCGCTGAAAGAAAACAAGGTGAATATTAGAGACAAACACTTACGACTCAACTCTACGCACGATCTAGATTCAGGAAGAAGGTAACAACCCTAGATGTCATGTAGCCTCCTGATTATAAATGTGGCGCGCTACACATCCATAATCAAGACTCTACTAGACATGGCTCATAGACAATCCCTAGGACAGACTTGCTCTGATACCAAGTTTGTCACGACCCAAACTGGAGGGCCATGACTAGCACCCGACCATACTTGCCGAGCACCAACGTACATTTTATCTAACCTTTTTTATTATCTTTTAGGGTTGACGAGATCAATATAAATGGTAGACCTGGATCATGGACAACCAGCAATAAAATATGATGGCATGAACATACATAGCAGGGGATGACCAGACAATCAAGAAACTACATATAAGGTACGAGCTACCACGCTACCATGAAAGACTATACAACAAAAACCAGCCGACAAGGCATACCAAACTATACATGAGTCGACACTTGTCTATGAGCCTCTAAATGAACATAAGTGCTGCAACATAGCCGGAACAGGGCCCCGACATACCCATATGTCTATAACAAAAATGCATACCAAGACCACGGCAAGTCCGGAGAAGGGATCTCGCCAATCACTGCTGAACTGGACAACCTACTATGGTGGGGGAGCTGCATCTGCCTGTCTATTAGGGCCTGCAGCACGACATGCAGTGACCACAAACAAAAGGACGTCAGTACGAATAAAGTACTGAGTATGTAAGGCGGGGAACCATAAATATGAACAGTAATGTAAGCAGGGATAGAGAATATACAACCTGGAACATCTGAGTACCTCTGAGGGCTACTGATATGAAATGCATGATACATATGTATGTATACATAAACTTTTAAAACATACGCCTCTGTGGGCATCATCATCATCATATCGTACTCAACCATAATAAGCTTGGTAAAAACGTACCCGACCGTCATAAGGCTCGGTAGAATCGTACCCGGCCACGTGGAGCTCGGTAAAACCCAACTGATCAGTGGTTGCACAATATGTGTCGTACCCGGTCGACTATAGCGTGGCTCGGTAGAGTAAAATAGATACATATACATAATGCATGCTCGACTCATGGAATCACATTCTAAACCTTTCGGAGTGACGTAAGGTCGGTATCCTCTGTACACGTTATTAGGACCAACTCTTCATTACGAACCTTATAAGAATCAGGAAGTACCAACAACATTGATAACATAAGAATAAGAGAAGCAACATTAACATCAATCGTTCCATAAGAGGGAAAGCAATGTAAGTACTGCTAGCTTCTAAGAGTAGAGTATCTTTGGAAGCTCGTTCATTACATTATGTACAATCGGAGTCGTGCAAAAGAAGAAAAGGGATAGCCTCACATACCTTGTATATACTGCCCCAATCACAAGCTATGCAATTGTCACAACTCCTTAGTCTACAATAAGAGAAACGATACTATCGTTATCATTTAAGCGTCATAACTATTATGTATCGACCACAACCTATTTTACGTTGAAACGGACAGCACCTCCCCTATATATATGACTTCACACCATTCCAAACAATCACCAAACAGCCCAAACAACATCAATAATAAACATATTGAGCCTCCCAAAACAGTCCACGCACAACCTAATTACATCATACATACGACGACCACCGTAGTCGTGTCAAACGACCCGGAAATGTTACGAATCACTATCAGCCCACAACCCTACATATATATGGTGTTCCTCCACACCCTTCCACCTCCAAAACTCCAAAAATAGTAGTAAAACACGCAGCCCAATAGCAACACAGAACAGTCCACAAAACAGTCCGCTACAAGTGAATAACTCGAACTCACGGCTTCCGATCACCATCCCGTGAGTTCTTACATGTATATATCGAATTACCATGAATTCATAGCAGAGAAAAATGTATGAAAGATGGCAGTAACTTACCTTACTTGTTGGATAACTCAGCCCTTCCCTTGGTTCTTCAAACTCTAGGTTTTACCTTCAAATAGAACTTGAAAGAGAGGGAAAATCGATTAGGGTTTGTGTGGGATTTTTGGGGAGGAGTTGCAGGGGTTAACTTTGGTTTTGAGGGTCTGAAATATGGATGAAATAACTGAGTTCATAACCCCTTAAAAGTCCTCTCTTGGCCGACTTAGGTCTTTTAATTTTGTCCTATCATTTTGGCAAGTAGGTGATGCACCTACTTGTCATCTACCAATCTGCGCAGGCTTGCGAAAATATGAATATCTCTATACTCCGAGATCGTGTTGACAAATGGTTTAATGCATTGGAAACTAGACTCGTAGATCTTTAATTTGGTGGGTAGATCACCCCGTAATTCCTTGTAAATTAGGAGAAAAGCTTAGAAACATTTAACCTAATGTTTAAGTAAAATTATGAACCTAAGTTGCGACAACGTTTGTCGACTTTTGTTTCATAACTCGTTTGACTTCAAGACTTATGATACGGATATTATATGATTCAAACACTTTAATACATGACCTTGAGTGTATTAAGAACCTCTAGGTTTACCTGAAAATACGAGTTACAACATCCTTGATTCGTTTAACTTCTAATACTTGTTAATCACCCTTATACACCCTTGTATCACTATCATCTTATAGGTAATTCCTTCTTGAATTTATGTTAACTTAATATGGCATGAACTAACGCGTGTGGATATGGGTTGTAACAACCCTTTCATCCACAAACTGATGGGCAGGCATAGCGGACCATTCAGACTCTTGAGGACATGTTGCGTGCTTGTGTTCTTGATTTCAAAGGTAGCTGGGATGATCATTGGTCACTCATAGAGTTTTCTTATAATGACAGCTTCCATGCTATAATTCAGATGGCACCATTTGAGGCATTGTATGGTAGGAGATGTAGATCCTCCATTGGTGGTTCGAGGATGGGAAAGCTGAATTGATAGGCTTGTGCATCAAGCTATGGAGAAGGTTAAGATTGTTAAGGAGCGGTTGAAAACTGCTTAGAACCGTAAAAAGTCCTATTCGGATGTTCGTCGAAGAGACTTTGAACTCAATAAAGATGATTGGGTATTTTTTAAGGTTTCCCCTATGAAGGGTATCATGCGGTTTGGAAAGAAGGGAAGATTGAGTCCGAGGTATACCAGACCGTACAAAATCATTCAGAGGATTGGTCAGGTGGCATATAAGCTTGAGTGGCCACCCGAGATGTCATTGGTACACCCAGTCTTCCATGTGTCTATGTTGAAGCAGGTAATGGGAGATCCGTCCACTATTGTGCCAGTTGAGTGTATTGAGGTTAATGAAGAATTATCGTACGAAGAAATTCCAGTTGCCATCCTTGATAGGCAAGTCCGAAAGTTGAGAAATAAAGAGATTGCCTCCGTGAAAGTGTTATTGTGAAACCAGCAAAGTGAGGAAGCCACTTGGGAAGCCGAGGAAGAAATGAAGAAGAAGTACCCCCACTTGTTTTGATAGCTATGTAATTAAGTATTTGTGTCATATGAAGATGTTGAAAGCTTACCTTCTATGAATTATGTATCATATGGTTGGTTGATGATAATAGTGTTTCTTTTCTAGAAATGCGTTGCTTATGGGGCCACGGTTGGCATCATTTTATATTATGTTGCATCTTTGGATTATGTATATGTTGATAGGATTCGTTTCTGGGGTTCTCTGACAGGTGGATAGGCCCAGTTACAAGGGAAAATCTGCCGAAATTTCTGAAACATTTGGAAATTAGTCAAAATTTGAGAGTCAAAGATGTGTGAGAAAATGGTTAGGTTATGATATGTATTTGGGGACAGACTCTACTCCTCATTCGAGGACGAATGATCCTAAGGGGGGGGGGAGAATGTAAGGCCCCGATTTTTTTTTGCTAAGTAATTTAGGATTTCGAGGTGCCATGTAGGCTAATTATAATATTTTATGTGCTATTAACATGATGGATATCAATTGGATATGATAATAAGTGTATGAGGCATATTATAAGTGATTTGGAGTCTAAGGAGAGGCCTAAGTCTAAGCGAAGTTGGAAAATTTCATAATGGACTAAAGTTGTGAATGAGTATACAAGACCTCACTTTGGACAACCATATCTCTAGTTATGTAAGGTGTTGTGTGATGAAAAAACTAACAAATTAAAGCTCTTTGAGTCTAGTTTCCGACGCATCAAACCGTTTGTCATTTGGAGGTGTATACAGAAAGTTACGACCATTTACTGGGCATGTGTCATATGCGCGCCCAGGTGCACGGCGGAAGCGCGACCGCGCATATTGAGAAGTATTCTGCCTCGTGAGCACGGCCTTAGCATTTTTAATTCCTCGGAAATGAGAGGAATTAAGTCATTTTTCAAGACTCTCTCCATCCCCAATCGGTCAAGGCATCCAATTGCACACCTAAGGTGAGTTTTTAAGTGTGTTTTCATGGTGATTTCACTTCTCAATCACTAGTTAAAACATGGTTTTGATTGGATTTCATAGGATTTCTTCAAAATATCAAGAACATCCCAAAAGTTGTCTTTCAAGATTTGGTCTAAAAGAGGTAATCTTTTACCCTTAGACGTAAATATATGGAGTTATTATGGAAATATGAGTATGAATTAAGTATTGTAACATGGTGATTGGAAGCCATATGGTTGTGTTGGTGTTGTAGAGATTGTGAGATGAGTTATTGAGGTATGATTCTTGGGTGTAATAGTATTATGTATACATGCATGTACAAATTAGGTTTGTGGGAAGATTGTTGAACATAATTAAGTAAAGATTGAGTTAGGGGGAATGAAGGAAATCTTGTAAAAGAGATTTGAAATCAAGATGCTCAACTAGTGTTTGATAAAATGCTCAAATGAGCTGAAACCATGAATACCTTCCTAATTTGTGTTCAATTTTGTTATGTCTCAAGTAGATTGGGATTGCTAGAATTTCCGAAATGTCGTAGTAACTTAAGGAAAGCTTAAACAAGGTATGCATGGCTAAAACCCCGTCTTTTAGAAATCGAGCTTCATCGATGTTTGTGTGAATATGGTAAGATTAAAGTTGAATTGTTGCATCGATTGTTATTTTACATGAATTGTCGTTGTAACCTTATATGCGTGAAAGATGTGTTTCAACATGATCAACGTGCTATCTTGATAACTTGAAAGGGGCAAAAGATATGAATTATGTATTGAAATGTTTAGACCTTAAATTGAGATTGAAGCTGCATATAATGTGCCATCTATGTGAAGTCTTATCTATGCTCACAATTTAGATTGCTCTTGTGTGCACCTACTGTCCTAAATTACAAATCTAACATTGAAATTGGAAATGATGTGAAATGTGTCCTAGTGCCAAATATATGACGTGATAGTTGTGGCCCTAAGTGCCTTTGAAATGACATATGTGAAACAAAGATTGAATTGAGATGATTGATGGAAAGGGGAAATGCCTTGGTAAGGGGGCCTAGCCGATCGGGCCGAAATCGGACGCCATGCAGCACACATGGTGGTATTGTGTTGAAATTGAATCCTGGATAAAAAGGGAAAATATGTTTGTGATTGAAGTGAATGTCTCAAATGAGGCAACCTAGCCGATCGGGTCGAGATCGGACTCCGCTCAAGATGGCGGTGGTAATGTGAACAATGTTGAACAATATGAAATGCTCCAAACTAAAGGCTATGAAAATATGATGTGAAAATTGTATGATTCCTTTACCTTGATAATGTTGTGATCGTTTAAAGCTTTTGAGTCATACTTGTGATTTCCTTATTTTTGTATGAAAGTTCTTTCTAATTAGATGGTGTTTAGTTATACATACTAGTGCTATTCGATGGCACTAACGTCCCTTTTGCCGAGGGCGCTATGTCTTTAAATGGATGTAGGTGTTTCTATAGCAGGCAGTGTTGGTCGCAGCTAGTGCCGCATCATTCTTTCAGCTGACTTGGTGAGCCCCACTTCCTTTCGGGGTCCTGTTTCATCTATTTATCATGTACATTGTATTTGAGGTATAGCCGGAGCCTTGTTGTCGGCATTTTCATATTACTCTTCAGTTGTATTTAGAGGCTCCGTAGACGGGTTGTGGCTAGTGTCGGGTATTGGAATTAAAATAGAAATATTGATGTTTCGCAATGATGTATAAAACTTGTAATATCTTCAAAATTGTGAACGAAGTGGTTAATGGAAATGAAATGGAATTGTTAACGACATGTTTATAGAATTCTATTAATGGTGTACCAGTCGGGGTTACTCGGTTGAGCGCCGGTCGCGCTCCTCGGATTTTGGGGCGTGACAAATATGCGGTAAAATCATCAATCCGGGCGGACCAAGTCATAATCCCCAATAGTGCACGACCCCACGCTCATCATCAAGCGTGTGCCTCGCCTCAATATAGCACTACGATGTGCAATCTGGGGTTTCAAAACCTCATAACATCATTACAATCATTACTCACCTCGAACTGGCTAAATCTCTAGTTCGCGATGCCTTTTTCCCCTCGAATCGGCCTCCACGCACGTCGAATCTATCCAAAAATTAGAACGAGGACGTCAGAATATGCTAAGGGAATAAAGCCCGAGTGAAAACAATCAACAAAGAGCACAAATCCCGAAATTACCAAAACCCAACCTTGGGCCCACGTCTCGAAATTCAAAAATTTTTACATCAATAAATTTCTCATTTCCCAACAAGTCTATGCATATCAAGAACACTAAGATCGGAGTCCAAATGACTCCTCAAATCCTCCTTTAAAGGCCTCTTAAACTCAAGCCCTAATCATCCATTTTTAGCCCTTTAATTCCTTTAATTACAGCCTTAATCCATTAAATACTACCATAGAAATGTGTTTTAGGTCCAAAATCCTTACCTTAACTAAGTTCCCTTGAAATCTCCCTTCCAAATCGTCCAAAAGCTCTCAAGCCGAAGTCAAAAATGGTGAAAACCTTCAAAAATCACGAAGGAAAGCTTATATACATTCTGCCCAGGGATACCCGCATTTGCGGTCCAAAACCCGCTTCTGCGGTACCGCATTTGCGGTCCACCCTCCGCTTCTGCGGAAATCACTTAACGGACCAAACACCGCATCTGCGGTCCACTCTCTGCATCTGCGGTTCTTGACTCTTCCTCTCAGATCCGCATCTGCGGCCATTCCATCGCATATGCGGCACCGCACCTGCGGTCCCCAATCCGCAGGTGCAAAAATACCAGAAGCAGCAATATCAGCTTCTGCAAAAAAATTCCAACCTCTCCGTTAACCATCTGAAATCACCCCGAGGCCCCCGAGACCTCAACCAAAAGCACAAACATAACCCAATACCTTATACAAACTTGTTCTAATCATCAAAACACTTCAAACAACATCAAATCAACTAAAACACCTCGGATTCAAGCCTAAGTTTCTAAAATCTTCCAAATTCGGCTTTTGATAAAAAACCCGACCAAACCACATCCGAATAACCTGAAATTTTGCGCACACATCCCAAGTGACCCAACAAAATTACTGTAACTCTCGAAATTCCATTCCGACCCATATATCAAAATCTCGCCTATCAACCGAAAATCGCCAAAATATCAACTTCGCCAATTCAAGCCTAAATCTACTCCAAACCTCCAAAACCCATTCCGGTCACGCTCCTAAGCTATAAATCACCTCCCGAAACTAACCACAACATCGAAACTCACATCCGAGCTCTCTAACACATAAGTCAACATCAGGTTGACTTTTCCAACTCAAACTTCCTTAAAAGAGACTAAGTGTCTCAAACCTTACTAAAATCATTCCGGACTCGATCCGACTAACCTGATACCATAAAACACAATAACGAAGCATAAAGAAGCAGAAATAGGGGAAACGGAGCGGTAACTCATGAGACAACTGCTCGGGTCATCACATCCTCCCCAACATAAACAAACGTTCATCCGCAAACGAATCAAGAAACATTCTTGAAGCCTCAAACAGGTGAGGATATCTGCTCTACATCTCCCGCTCGGTCTCCCAGGTAGCCTCCTCCACGGGCCAACCTCTCCACTGTACTTTCACTGAAGCTATATCCTTTGACCTCAACTTTCGAACCTGACGACCCAAAATAGCTACTGGCTCAACATCATAAGTTAAATCATCATCCAACTAAACCGTGCTGAAATCCAGAACATGAGACGCATCCCCAATATACTTCCGAAGCATAGGAACATGAACTACTAGATGCACACTCGACAAGCTGGGTGGCAAAGCAAGCTCGTAAGCCATCTCCCCAATCCTCTGAAGCACCTCAAAAGGCCCAATGAACCATGGACTCAATTTCCCTTTCATTCCAAATCTCATAACACCCTTCATGGGTGAAACCTTCAACAGAACCTTCTTGCCAACCATGTAGGACACATCTCGAACCTTCCTTTCAGCATAGCTCTTTTGCCGCGACTGCGCTGTATGAAGCCTCTCCTGAATCACCTTCACCTTCTCCAAAGCATCCTGCACCAAATCAATCCCCAATAGCCTAGCCTCACCGGGCTCGAACCAACCAACTGGAGATCTACACCACCTCCCATACAAAGCCTCATATAGAGCCATCTGAATACTCGATTGGTAGTTGTTGTTATAAGCAAACTCTGCAAACGGTAGAAACTGATCCCTTGGCCCTCCGAAATCAATGACACAGGCACACAAAATGTCCTCCAATATCTGAATAGTACGCTTGGACTGCCCGTCTGAGGATGAAAAGCTGTGCTCAACTCCACCTAAGTACCCAACTCTCGCTGCACAGACCTCCAAAACTGCGATGTAAACTAAGTGTCCCTATCTGAGATGATGGAAACTGGGACACCATGCAAATGAACAATCTCCCGGATATAGATCTCTGCCAACCGCTCCGAGGAATAGGTAGTACACATAGGAAAGAAGTGCGCGGATTTGGTCAGCCGATCCACAATCACCCAAATAGCATCGAACTTCTTCAAAGTCCGTGGAAGTCCAACAGCAAAGTCCATAGTGATCCTCTCCCACTTCCACTCAGGAATATCCATCTGCTGAAGCAAACCACTTGGTCTCTGATGCTCATATTTCACCTGCTGACAATTGAGACACCGAGCTACAAATCCCACAATATCTTTCTTCATTCTTCTCCACCAATAGTGCTGCTTCAAATCCTGATACATATCCGCGGCACTCGGATGAATGGAATACCACGAGCTATGAGCCTCCTCCAGAATCAACTCCCGAAGCACATCCATATTGGGCACACAAATCCGGCCCTGCATCCTCAACACTCCATCATCACCAATGGTCACATCTCTAGCATCATCATGTTGAACTCTGTCCTTAAGGGCAAGCAAATGCGGATCATCATACTGGCGCTCTCTAATACACTCATATAAGGAAGACCGAGAAAACACACAAGCCAATACCCGACTGGGCTCCGAAATATCCAACCTCACAAACCGAATGGCCAAGGCCTGAACATCAGCCGCAAGAGGTCTCTCCCAAACTGGAATATATGTCAAACTCTCCATACTCACTGCCTTTCAGCTCAAAGCATCAGCCACCACGTTGGCCTTTCCCGGATGGTACAATATAGTGATATCATAATCCTTAAGCAACTCCAACCATCTCCGCTGCCTCAAATTAAGATCCTTTTGCTTGAACAAATGCTGAAGACTGCGATGATCAGTGAACACCTCACAAGATACGCCATACAAGTAATGCCTCCAAATCTTCAATGCGTGAACTATGGCAGTCAACTCTAAATCATTAACGGGGTAGTTCTTCTCATGGGGCTTCAACTGACAAGAAGCACTATAACTCTACCCTCCTACATCAATACACAACCAATCCCAACTCTCGAAGCATCACAATACACGGTATATGAACTTGAAGCTGATGGCAAAACCAACACTGGAGCTGTGATCAAAGCTGTCTTGAGCTTCTAAAAGTTCTCCTCAACTCGTCCGACCATACAAATGAAGCACCCTTCTAAGTCAACTTGGTCAAGGGCGATGCGATAGATGAGAATCCCTGAACAAAACGGCAATAATAACCTACCGAACCAAGAAAGCTACAAATCTCTGTGGCTGAGGACGGTCTGGGCCAACTCTGAACCGCCTCTTTCTTCTTCAGATCAACCTGAATACCCTCGCTGGACACCACGTGCCCCAAGAAAGCCACTGAACTGAGCCAAAACTCACACTTGGAGAATTTTGCATAAATCTTCTCCTCTCTCAATCTTTGCGACACAAATCTCAAATGCTCCGCGTGCTCCTCCTGACTACGCGAATATACCAGAATATCATCAATGAAGACTATGATAAACGAGTCAAGATAAGGCCGAAACACGCTGTTCATCAAATGCATGAACGTTGTTGGGGCATTGGTCAGCCCAAAAGACATCACCAAGAAATTATAATGATAATACAGGGTCCTGAAAGCTGCCTTAAGAATGTCCGAATCCCTGATCTTCAGCTGGTGATAACCTGAACGGAGATCAATCTTAGAGAACACTCTCGCTCCTTGAAGTTGGTCGAATAAATCATCAATGCTGCAAAGGATACTTGTTTTTAATTGTTACCATGTTCAATTTGCGTATAATCAATGGACATTCTCATTGTGCCATCCTTCTTCTTCACAAATAGAACCGGCGCACCCAAAGGTGACACACTAGGCTAAATAAACCCTTTATCAAGGAGTTCCTGAAGCTACTCCTTCAATTCCTTCAACTCTGGTAGTACCATACGATACGATGGAATAAAAATGGGCTGAGTGCCCAGCACCAGGTCAATACCAGAATCGATATCCCTGTCCAGTGGCATGCCCGGAAGGTCTGCAGGAAACACATCGGGACCTCACAATTGGAATAGAATCAATACTGGGAGCCTCAGCTCCGACATCCTTCACAAACACTAGATATGAAAGACAACCCTTCCCAGCCATATGCTAGGCCTTCAAGAAAGAGGTCACTCTACTAGGAACATAATTAGTCACACCTCGCCACTCAATCCGTGGCATACCCGGCATAGCCAATGTGACTGTCTTAGCATGACAGTCCAGAACAGCACGACATGGAGATCACCAATCCATGACTAAAATGACATCAAAATCCACCATGCTCAATAACAACAGATCCACTCGGGTTTCCAGACCCCCAATAGTCACCACACACGACCGGTACACACGGTCTACAACAACAGTATTGCCCACCGGGTAGATACATGAACAGGTAAATCAAGAAACTCATGGGGCGTACCCAAATAACGAGCAAAGTATGATGACACATAAGAAAAGGTGGAACCGAGATCAAATAATACAGAGGCATCTCGTGGCAGACTGAAACAATACCTGTAATAATAGCATCTGAAGCGATAGCATCAGGTATACATGGGAGTAAATAGAAACGGGCCTAACCACCACCTGATCAACCTCCTCCTCTGGGGCAACCCCTAGCTGGCTGGGTGGGTAGTGGTGAAGTAACTGGCGCTGAAGCCGATGACTGACCCCCTCTGCTGAGATGAGCTCGCAAGACGACGAGGGCACTACCTCCACATATGACCCATCTCACCACACTCATAACCACTCAAGATATTCCGTGATTCTCATACACCTACGAAGGATAACATAACCTTTTCCTTTACTCGAGCCATCCTCGGTCTCAAATCTTTGTAAGCCATAACCGATTCTCCCGAACGCCTCAAACTGGAACCAACATAGCACATAACCGTACAATCGACTAATTAATAGTGGACTCCCCCACTTGGCTCGAAGCCATAGACCAAAACATTCACAATAACTCATAAAACATATACTTTATTGCTGCCATAATACCATAGTGAGATTAAACTCGATCCCTCATAAGTTCGTGAAACACAGACCATCTGGTACTTTAACTCTTATGCAAATCTCGCATTCACTCTCGTAACAGTTAAACCCACTTTCTTAAGCGACTGAAACTTAAATTGCAACACATATATTTCACTTGTAAATGAGATCTTCCAATAAATAACACAAGGGATTACGCAAACTTCAGAACGATGCAGGAGATAACCCCACCTGTTTTGCCTCAAACTAGCATTTCTATATACCTTCCACCGTCATAAGCATTACGCAGTCACTTAAACTTCCTGAGTCTGAACTCAGACCGCAACATGAAATTTACTCCACTCCTAATAAAGAAACATGGAAAGATTCTTCACACACCTATAACTCGGGGCTATACCTCAAATCAAGATGAAAATCGAGCACCTAATAGTCCTTCTATCCTCCAGCGGACCCTTCTCGTCGCTTCCAAATCACATGAATACATCTCGCAGTCACATCACACTCATCACATAACTATCTAGTCATCACCTCCCTTAATAGGGACACAACAGAACATATGGATCCAGAAACACGCGCTCACGAAATCAATAGCTCAGGGCTCAAACTATAGGCAAAAATCCGGCCTCGAGTCCTCCAGAGTGGCCCAACATCAACGCACAGAGATCACTATCGCGCCCCCTTTTTCTCTTGAATCGGGTTTATGAGAACAAGTCGTTCCTTTTGGGAATTGGGTTTGCATTTGAAGAGTCGCCACCTAATGATTAAGGTACATTAGGACACCAATAGAGATTCAACTCTGAGTTTGTTTGAATAACCAGAGATTGGGTAAGGGCTTGAAATTATCCCAAGGGGAAGGTGTTAGGCACCCCTCAAGATCCACTAGTGTGGTTCCTAGCCAGACAGTTATTGTGAATTTAGCAAATAGACAGGTATGGTCTCAAATCTTAGGGAATTTAAACACATAAAAGAAAGAACATTTGAAAGAAGCATTTTAAAAAAAGAAAAAGTTTGCCAATAAAGGAAAGGGGTCCTAGCTTTATATTTAGTATGGATTACCCCACACAATGTCCGGTAATCACTCCTCAATGAGGGGCTACACGTGACATTATCGCGTGGTCATCATATCCATATCTACCCTTCCCACCCCGTTAAGGTATTAAAGCACGGATTGGTCTCGATTACTTATTGCATGCTATTACCCGTCCCATTCCTATCAGTCCTGGAGGCACTTAAGACTACTAATCCTAAAAGGGAGGGATATTAGGCTGACTTGAGGTTTCAAAGGTAAAAATCTAAGGTGGCATACAAAACATATAGAAGACTGCATGTTAAAGGGGAAGCACATAACACATAAGGCTCAAGTATACCTCTTCAAACAAAAGCACATAACTAGAATGACTTGCACATACTTTTTTGGGGTCTGATTAAAGAACATAAAGATAAGGGAAGTTAATTATTGAGGCAGATTAGTTTATTACATAACTCAGATGAGAAGTCCGAATCAGGCCTGCCGGTTGTAGCAATTAACAGAAGCAAATGCAATTTACAATTATTACTCTAAGGCTTGCCTAAGTGTTTAGATGGGGTCCTATAGACATGATATCTATTGAGGTCAGAAGGTGATGAGACAGTAATAACGAAGTGTTTGAGATCCTATAGGCATGCTTGCTAAACCTTGTTAAGTAAGGGAATTAGATTATTAAAAGAGATGCAGAATGTATAAAATTAAATTAGACTGATTACAGATTCTGCAGGTGATAGTATCTACTATTACGAATTGTAATCACTATGAACATGATATCTAACATCGAATGTGAATGAAGCGAATCAGAATTATTTAAGAATCCCTATAGGCATGATTTCTAAGCGTTACTGATTTTAGATCCTTATAGACATGATACCTAACATTGCATGTGAGTAGAAACGAACAGGATTTTACTTATGAACCCCTATAGGCATGATTTCTATATGTTACTGATTTTAACGCGTTACTGGATTATAACCACTTGGGCCCTAAAACATGGTATCTAAACAGTGACAAATGCACATGATTTTAGATGATCCCTATAGGCAGGTTATCTAGATGTGAAGTTGAACAAGAAGTCCTATAGACATGGTTTCTAAATGCAGTTTGAATATGCAGAAATTTAAAATAGTCCTATAGGCATGGTTTCTACCCTTGACATGCATAAAATTCCCAACCCTTTTCACTAGCCAGCCCTAAATGTTTATTACAACTTATTACAAATTAAGAATACTAAATACTAAATACATCAGGAAAATACAAAGAAAAGAATTACAACTAAAAGAAGTCTGATTCTTGACTTCCTATCTGAGTTATGAGATAAACCAACTCAAAGACCCTGATCCAAAGCCTTTCTCGGACTTGAGTGTGTCAGAGTTTGCTAAGGGCCTCAATAGGACCCTGGGCAGTGCTCACACCCAAGTTTCATAACCGGAATAGGGACAAGTGCAGTATGAAAACGCCAGCCCTCATGTGTCCAAGTTCAGAGGGAGCTCATGGGTCCCAAGGCAAGGCTCACATGAGGGGGGGGGGGCAGAACTTAAGTCTAAGAGGAGAGTGCAAGTGAAGAAACAAAGCTTTGAGAACTAAGGAAGTAAAGAAGAGGGAAAGAGGTGTTGGGAAATGACCTAACACTTCAAACAAGTTGATAATTTTACATCAACGGGGGTAGGGGTTTGGGAATCCATTGCAAGGAGCCTATATACTTAGGCATAAGTTGATTATGGGCATGCACAACAATAGGGAGTGCTGTCATGCTTGTAAAATCAACCAGAACACACAATATATAAGGGTAACATGGAGGTTATGATCCTAGGAGGAACAAGTTTGAGTCATGTTCAGCAATATTCAATGATGTCATGCCCCAAACAAACCATAAGTATCAAACATATTGGGGTAGGGATTTAGGATTCATAATACATTGATTCAGAGTACGAGAAAAGAAATTACAGCATGCTAAATAAGGTACTGAATTAGATACAAGCAATAGGCAGACAAGAAGGCAAGAATATTAAGTAACCATGTTGTTGTTGATGCTGAAAACTTAACTAGAACATACCAGTCAAAGAAGCAAAAATGCAGTAAAGAAAGGCAGCAGGACTTCGAAATATAGCTTTGGCTTTCAGCCAGCTAAACAGGCCACAGTATAAGTAGTAAAGCAAGAGAGAGTATTTTTAGTGTAAGTGTGAGTTCAGAACTAAAAGTGAACTCTTGTGTTCGTGTCTGAAAGAAGAGAAGGTGCAGGGTAATTATAGCTTTTGAAAACATGCGAGAAGTAAGGTAAATAAGTAAAGTTTCAATACAAATATGGAAATAATCACAATCGAAATCAATTAACCAAGTGGATCCCTTTAATTAAGAGATCACTTGTTTAACGGGCAGTGACAGGCTCTAAATAAGGAAAGAAAAATTAGTTTATAAGCAAAATGATTGTTGCCATAAAAGGAGTAGTAAAACCATCGAGTAAGTAATCCAGTCTAAGTATAGAAATATACTTATTTATTCAGCAAAGCAAAATAAGGAAATGAATCAATTAACCTTGACAGGCGAGTGAAATTAGAATTCATAAAAGAAAGGTTTTGAAATCAGTCACAAGATTGAATATCAATCGAAGAAGGAACCTCAGCATATAAATAGAGTACACAAAACACTAGACATGCGAGGCCAAACCTATTGGCAAAAAAAACATGCAATAGTAGCACAAAGTTCAGTAGATAGCAAACATTCGAAGCATGATAGTCAAATAGGTCAAGTCAAGTTGAATCAATAGTGAAGAAAAAATAGAGTATCAGAAGCATGCATAGTAACAGATGAGAAACATTTTGAAAAGTTAGGGTTTCAAGCATAGTCGAGTTTTAAAGATAGTAGAAACCCAGAGTCAGAGGAATCACATGAAGGAAAAGAGATTCTGAAACAAGGAACTTCAAATCGAGTCAAGTATTTAAATGAACAGTTTCAGACCCTCAGACATAGGGTTTTGCAACAATAGTAGAACATAAAAGATGATAAACAAACAAATCAAACAAAACTTAACTAAACAAACACTCATCTGACAAACAACTTTTAGAACTCGATTGAGACCCAAAAGAAATTAGGTTTTTCAACAACAACGAGTTTGAAAGATGGTAAACAGACGAGTCAAGCAAGAATTTAAACAAACAAGTATAAAGAGTCATTTTTTTGAAAGCAAAATTGAATAAACTTCGAGAAGATGCTTAAAAGTTCAAAGCAAGCATAGATCTAAAGTAGATCTGAAAGAAATCGAAAGGTCTTAGAAATTAAGGTTTTAGAAGAACCCAAAAGCAACGAGAAAGGCCTTGAAATTTACCGATCTGACAAGGAGAGTCAAAGGTCTGACTCAAACGACCATGGCTGGCCGGAGAAGGGTCAATGATTACCAGAGAAAGGCCATGAACTAAAATCGAACGAAGACTGGACCAGAGTTCTTTATAGTCTGGCCTTGAAACCATAAGAACAAACACATAGAAGTCATGGAAGGCTGGTACAAGTCTTCGATGACCTCGGAAAGCCATGGATTAGGGTGGATTAGGGTGGCGGCGGCTAGGGTTTGAGGGTGTTGTAGAGAGGATTTGGGAGAGGAGGGATTTCAGAGGCGGCGTATGGTAACAAATGAAATGGGTTAAGGGGGTCTTTTGAGGGCAGCTGGTGGCCGTTGATCTAAATGATCAACAGCTAAGATTTAAGGGGTTAGGTGGGAATAAGGGTATGGGTCAACTTTAATTGGGTCGGGGTCGGGTATGAGTAGGAATTGGGACAGGGTAATTGGGTTTGAATTGGGGTAGAATTTGGGCTACAATTGAAATGAAATCTGGCTAGATTTTAAATAGCCATTTTCCCCTTTATTTTATAAAATAGTAAATTAAATTTTGGAAATAAATTAAAGCGCTAAAATGATTTATGGCATATAATTATCAATTAAAAAATACTGAACTTAATTTTTATAAATATAAACGCTATTAAATCTTAAAAGAGGCTAATGTTGCAATTATATGCAATTTAGCTTTAACAATATTAAATGAATTTGTAAAAATATGCAAAAATTATCTTAGCTATATTTTAGTATAAATATAAGAATCCAATAAATGAATCACCAAAATTGATAATTTTGGAAATTATTACTAGGTTTTTTATGAATAAAATAGGGGAATAAATTGGTTTCAAAATCTTTAAAAATTAATGAAAAATAATAAAAACATATGGACATACTTATATATGCATACATATGTTATTTTGAAAGTATTTTGCGTATTGAAAAATATATAAGGGAAAAATTGGGTATCAACAATCACATCTCGCCCCTCGATCAGGGAATCATAAGTCATCGATGCATATCCGATACCGAGCGCTCATGCGCGCATATGAACGCATGGAAGGGATACAAAGAGTTTATTTTCAAGCTGAATCAAGGACGCTCGATAAGAATTCAAGAATGTGAAATTTTTCCTAAAGGTTCTATAGCCTCTCGAGGATAAATACAGACGTCTCTGTACCGATCCGTGAGACTACTAATCCTGCTCATGACTCATGAGACCTATGTAACCTAGGCTCTGATACCAACTTGTCACGACCCTAACCCGGACCCGGTCGTGATGGCACCTCTTGTGAAGACAAGGCCAGCCAACTATTCCCAATTCGATGTTAAACAGTAAAAACAATAGTAAAACAGTCTAAGACCTGATTAATAATACGAAGTAGCAGATAATATCGATAAAAATGCGGAAGTACAACCCAACACAGCCCTAACCGAGGTGTCACACGTCACGAGCATCAACAACACTAAGCCCTCAAATGTAACTACAGAGTTTAAATACTGAACTAAGGACATAAAGGAAAGAGATAGGGAGGAGCTTCGGGCTGCGAATGCCAACAACTACCTAAAGACTCCTCGAGATCCGCCCGAAGCTGGAATGAATCAGCACTCGTGAGCGGGACCAGCTACGCCTGAATCTGGACACATGGGTGCAGGGAGTAAAGTGAGTACTCCAAGTCAATGAGTAACAAATGTAAATAAAAACTGAAAGCAGGAAATCACGTAGGGCACAAAGCATTCTATAATGAAGCAATAAAACCATTTCAAAATAGTAAAACAGTAAAAGATTGGTAAAATCCTTTAACTCAAAATTTAACTTCATGAAAAAGCCATTTTCAATGATTAAGTAGGTAATTGACAGTCAATTATGAAAAGTAAACACATAAAGGCTCGCCCCTCGGGCACAGTATCAACAAGACCCCACGCTCATCATCCAACGCATGTCTCACCTCAATATAGCACTACGATGTGCAATCCGGGGTTTCAAACCCTTAGAACATCATTTACAATCATTACTCACCTTGAACAGGCTAAATCTCTAGCTTGCAATGCCTTTGCCCCTCGAATCGGCCTCGACGCACGTCGAATCTATCCAAAAATTAGAACGAGGATGTCAAAATATACTAAGGGAACAAAGCCCAAGCGAAAACAATCAACAAAGGGCACAAATCCCGAAATTACCAAAACACAACCCCTGGGCCCACGTATCAAAATTTAGAATTTTTTACATCAATAGATTCCTCATCTCCCCACAAGTCTATGCATATCAAGAACACTAAGATCGGAGTCCAAATGACCCCTCAAATCCTCCTTTAAAGGCCTCTTAAACTCAAGCCCTAATCCTCCATTTTTAGCCCTTTAATTCCTTTAATTACAGCCTTAATCCATGAAATACTACCATAGAAATGTGTTTTAAGTCCAAAATCCTTAACTTAGCGAAGTTCCCTTGAAATCTCCCTTCCAAATCATCCAAAAGCTCTCAAGCCAAAGTCAAAAATGGTGAAAACCTTCAAAAATCACGAAGGAAAGCTTATATACATTATGCCCAGGGATACCCTCATTTGCGGTCCAAAACCCGCTTCTACGGTACCGCATTTGCGGTCCACCCTCTGCTTCTGTGGAAATCACTTCACGGACCAAACGATGCATCTGCGGTCCACTCTCCACATCTGCGACTCCGCAGGTGCGGTCCACCTACTGCATCTGCGGTTCCTGACTCTTCCTCTCATATCCGTATCTGTGGCCATTCCATTGCATATGCGGCACCACACCTGCAGTCCCCAATCTATAGGTGCGAAAATACCAAAAGCAACAATATCAGCTGCTGCAACAAAATTTCAACCTCTCCGTTAACCATCCGAAATCACCCCGAGGCCCCCAGGACCTCAAACAAAAGCACAAACATAACCCAATACCTTATACAAACTTGTTCCAATCATCGAAACACTTCAAACGACATCAAATCAACTAAAACACCTCGGATTCAAGCCTAAGTTTCTAAAATCTTCCGAATTTCGCTTTTGATCAAAAACCCGACCAAACCACATCCGAATAACCTGAAATTTTGCACAAACATCCCAAGTGACCCAACAAAACTAGTGCAACTCTCGGAATTCCATTCCGAACCCTATATCAAAATCTCTCACCTATCAACCGGAAATCGCCAAAATATGAACTTCACCAATTCAAGCCTAAATCTACTTCAAACCTCCAAAACCCATTCTGATCACGCTCCCAAGCCATAAATCACCTCCCAAAGCTAACCACACCATCAGAACTCACATCCGAGCCCTCTAACACATAAGTCAACATCCGGTTGACTTTTCCAACTCAGACTTTCTTAAAAGAGACTAAGTGTCTCAAACCTTACCAAAATCATTCCGGACTCAATCCGACCTATCCGATACCATAAAACACGGATAACGAAGCATAAAGAAGCAGAGATAGGGGAAACAGAGTGGTAACTCATGAGACGACTGCCCGAGTCATCACATCTTGTTATTGTTAACAAATCAAATGAGAATTAATTATTTGTGTCTAATTTTATCCTTCTCATTAAATAATTATTTCTCAAATTAATTAAGTATTAGTTGTTAAATTTAGATTTCCAAAGTATCATTAATAAGGATAATTTAATAAAATAGGAAAGTGAAAAATGCAAATAGAACAAGTAAAAAAGAATAGAAAAACTATTGAATAAGCGAGGGAAAAAAATTTGGAACTAAAAAAGTTATTTTTCTTCCTAATTCATGGCAGGTTAAGAAAGTGTGAAAGAGGAGTACTGTCACGACCCCAAATACCCGGTAGTGATGGCGCCTATCACATTACTAGTCAAGCCAACCCAAACAATTAACCACAACAAATTATTTTTATAAAACCATTTTCTAACACGGGTTTAAATCTCACTTTTCATAAGAAATGTATAAAACAGCTAAAACTGTGCGGAAATAAGTAAAACATTAAACCAACACAGCCCAAACATCTAGTGTCACGAGTCTAGAGCCTCTAAATATACAAATCTGATTGTGTAATACATAACAAGTCTAAAATGCAGAAAAGAACAAGATAGGAAGGAGGAAAGCAGGGCTGCGGATGCCATGCAGCTACCTTGCAGTTGCCAGCAAACTCTGACAATGCTAAGGACCCTCACTCTGCCACTCGGGCACCTGGATCTGCACACAAGGTGCAGGGAGTAACGTGAGTACGCCAACTCAGTAAGTAACTAAAGTAAATAAGGTCTGAAAGCAGTGACAAGCAGTTAAAATCATATAAAGGAGTAAACAACAGAATAATAGAACAAACTCCACAGTTTAAAAACCAGTTTCGTCATAAAATCTTCAGTTTCAATTGGAATACTTGAAATCATTTACTTAGTAATTTCAACAGAGGCTTATTTTAAAAGAAGAGTGAAATCAGTAAAAATATCATAAATGGGCCCCTCGGGCAAGGTATCACTCAGAATATGGCCTCTCGGGTAGACTCTCAGTCACTCGTGACTCAGCTCTCGTCACTGAGTACTCACTTTCAACACTCAGGCTCATTAATATCTCACAATAGTAATAATCATAGTAACCGCTACGGCGTGCAGCCCGACCCATAGTTTTTAGTCGACTACGCTGACTAGGGGTGTACAGACTCTGGAGGAGCTCCTACAGCCCAAGCGTCATATCGCTGCGGCGCGTATCCCTATCCAGTATATATATTGCTGCGGCGCGTAGCCCTATCCAGTATATATATCGCTGCGACATGCAGCCCGATCCATATAAGTATTGCTGCAGCGTGCAGCCCAATCCATAATATATACATATACTATTTATAATCCTCACCATTAGGTCCTCAACCTCTCTCAGTCATTAACCTCACAGCCACTCGGGCATAACAGTAGAAATCAGGGAACTCAGTCCGAACAGTTCTCACATTTTAAGAAGTAGAATGATAAAATTAGTTTTAAACAAATTGCAGGTAAATCATGACCGAGGATATGCTTTCAAACAAATGGAGTGAGGAAAAACAGTAAAAACTCCCCTAAGGTCCTCAATAGGTCGGCACAAGGCCCCAAACATGGCATACAACTCATAATATAGTGTAAATGTCTAAAATACGGAACATTATAAGATTTCAAATCAAATACGTGACTTAATAGTTGCTACGGGATGGACCAAGTCACAATCCCTATCGGTGCACGCCCACACGCTCGTCACCTAGCATGTGCGTCACCTCATTTATCAAAACAATTCGAAATACCGGGGTTTTGTACCCTCAGTTCCAAATTTACAATGGTTACTTACCTCAAACTGGATGAAAATACTACTTCGCGACACCTTTGCATGTTGCCTCGGCCTCAACTCGCACCGAATCTATCCAAAATCAGAAACACGACGTCAAAATACGCTAAGGGAACGAAGCCCGTGCGAAAATAATCAATTTACAACACAAATCCCGACCACGAGGCCCACGTCTCGAAATTTGATAAAATTCACATCAACGGAATCCTTATCCTCCCACGAGTTCATACATACCAAGAACACTGAAATCGGAGTCCAAATGGCCCCTCAAATTCTCATTTTAAGGTCTCTTAATCTCAAGCCCTAATTCCCAATTTTAGCCTTTAGTTTCCATAAATTACAGCTTTAATCCATGAAATAATACCATAAGAACGAGTTTTAGGTCCGAAATCCTTACCTTAGTGAAATCCCCTTGAAATCTTTCTTCAAATCGCCCAAAAAGCTCCAAGAACTGACTTAGAAATGGTGGAATAGCTCAAAAGTCGCGAAGGAAATAATTTATACCTTCTGGCCCAGGCATTTCGCATCTGCGACCCCTTCTACTGCTTCTGCGGTACCGCTTTGGTGGTCAATGGACCGCTTCTGTGGTCATCACTTAAATCCTCCACTTTCGCATCTGCGATGCCCAATCCACACCTGCGCCATCGCAAGTGCGGTTCTTCAATCGCTTTTGCGGTTTCTGCCTTCTCAGGCCCTTTCCGTTTCTGTGATTCAAATCTCGCTTCTGCGAGACCGCACTTGTGGTCCCCTAGCCGCAGGTGCGGTTATGACAGCAATGAGAAACTTCAGCTGTCACAACCAACTCCAAATCTTTCCGCCAACCATCCAAAATGACCCCAAGGCCCTCGGGACCTCAACCCAAAGCACAAACACATTCTATACCACCATCCAAACTTATATCAATCTTCAAAACACCTCAAACAACATCGAATCAACGAAAGTACATCGGATTCAAGCTTAAGTTTCCAAAATCTTCCGAATTACGCTTTTGATCCAAACCACGTCCGAATGACCTGAAATTTTGCACACACATCCCAAGTGACCCTACGGAACTACTGCAACTCCCGGAATTCCATTCCGACCCCTATATCAAAATCTCACCTATCAACCGAAAAACGCCAAAATACCATTTTCACCAATTCAAGCCTAAATCTACTCCGAACCTCCAAAACACATTCCGATCATGCTCCTAAGTCCCAACACATAAGTCAACATCCGATTGACTTTTTCAACTTTAGCTTCCTCAAAAGAGACTAAGTGTCTCAAACCTTTCCAAAACCTCTCCGAACCCGAACCGATCAACCCGATGACACAAAATACAACTAAACAAAGCAATAAGAAGCAGAAATAGGGGAAACGGAGCGGTAACTCATGAGACGACTGGCCGGGTCATCACATCCCCACCCTCTTAAACAAACGTTCATCCTCGAACTAGTCAAGAAACATACCTGAAGCCTTAAATAGGTGATGATATTTGCTTCGCATATCCCGCATGATCTCCCAGGTAGCCTCCTCCACGGGCCAACCTCTCCACTGCACTTTCACTGAAGATATATCCTTTGACCTCAACTTTCAAACCTGACGCTCCATAATAGCTGCTGGCTCCACATCATAAGTCAAATCATCATCTAACTGAACCGAGCTGAAGTCCAGAACATGAGATGGATCTCCAATATACTTCCGGAGCATAGAAACAAAAAATACCGGATGCACACTCGACAAGCTGGGTGGCAAAGCAAGCTCCTAAGCCACCTCCCCAATCCTCCGAAGCACCTCAAAAGGCCCAATGAACCGAGGACTCAATTTCCATTTCTTCTCAAATCTCATAACACCCTTCATGGTGAAACCTTCAACAGAACCTTCTCGCCAACCATGTAGGACACATCACGAACCTTCCTGTCAGCATAACTCTTCTGTCTCGACTGTGCTGTACGAAGCCTCTCCTAAATCACCTTCACCTTGTCCAAAGCATCCTGCACCAAGTCTGTTCCCAATAGCCTAGCCTCACCCGACTCAAACTAACCAACTGGAGATCTACACCACCTCCCATACAAAGCCTCATACGGAGCCATCTAAATACTCTATTGGTAGCTGTTGTTATAAGCAAACTCTGCAAGCTGTAGAAATTGATCCCATGACCCTCCGAAATCAATGACACATGCACGCAACATGTCCTCCAATATCTGAATAGTGCGCTCGGACTACCCGTCCATCTGAAGGTGAAAAGTTATGCTCAACTCAGCCTAAGTACCCAACTCTCGCTGCATAGACCTCCAAAACTGCGAAGTAAACTGAGTTCCATTATCTGAATTGATGGAAACTGGGACATCATGCAAACAAACAATCTCCCGGATATAGAACTCTTCCAACCGCTCGGAAGAATAGGTAGTACACAATGAAGTGCGCGGACTTGGTCAGCCTATCCACAATCACCCAAATAGCATCGAACTTCTTTTTAAAGTCCGTGGGAGCCCAACTACAAAGTCCATGATGATCTGCTCCCACTTCCACTCTGGAATATCCATCAACTGAAGCAAGCCACCCGGTCTCTGATGCTCATATTTCACCTGCAGACAATTGACACACCGAGCCACAAATCCCACAATGTCTTTCTTCATTCTCCTCCACAAATAATGCTGTCTCAGATCTTGATACATCTTCGCGGCACCCAGATGAATGGAATACCGCAAGCTATGGGTCTCCTCCAGAATCAACTCCCGAAGCCCATCTACATTGGGCACGCATATCCGACCCTGCATCCTCAGCACCCCATCATCACCAATAGTCACATCCCTAGCATCATTGTGTTGAACTCTATCCTTAAGGACAAGAAAATGCGGATCATCATACTGGTGCTCTCTGATGCGATCATATAAGGAAGACCAAGAAATCACACAAGCCAATACCCGACTGGGCACCGAAATATCTAACCTCACAAACCGATTGGCCAAGGCCTGAACATCAACTGCAAGAGGTCTCTCCCCAACTGGAATATATGCCAAACTCCCCATACTCACCGCCTTTCGGCTCAAAGCATCAGCCCCCACATTGGCCTTCCCCGGATGGTACAAGATAGTAATATCACAATCCTTTAGCAACTCTAACCATCTCCACTGTCTAAAATTGAGATCCTTCTATTTGAACAAGTGCTGGAGGCTACGATAATCAGTAAACACCTCACAGGATGTGCCATACAAATAATGCCTCCAAATCTTCAACGCGTAGACAATGGCAGCCAACTCCAAATCATGAACATGGTAGTTTTTCTCATGGGGCTTCAACTGATGGGAAGCATAAGCGATAACTCTACCCTCCTACATCAACACACATCCAATACTAACTCTCGAAGCATCACAATACACGGTATATGAACCTAAAGCCGATGGCAACACTAACACTGGAGCCGTGGTCAAAGCGGTCTTGAGCTTCTGAAAGCTCTCCTCGCACTCATCCGTCAACTTGAATAAAGCACCCTTCTGAGTTAACTTGGTCAAGGGCGATGCGATAGATGAGAATCCCTGAACAAACTGGCGATAATAGCCCGCCAAACCAAGAAAGCTACGAATCTCTATAGCTGAGGACGGTCTGGGCTAACTCTGGACCACCACTATCTTCTTTGGATCAACCTGAATACCTTCGCTGGACACCACGTGCACCAAGAATGCCACTAAACTGAGCCAAAACTCACACTTGGAGAACTTTGCATAAAGCTTCTCCTCCCTCAGTCTCCGCAACACAACTCTCAGATACTCCGCGTGCTCCTCCTGACTACGCGAATACACCAGAATATCATAAATGAAAATTATGACAAATGAATCGAGATACGGCCGGAACATGTTGTTCATCAAGTGCATGAATGTTGTTGGGGCATTGGTCAGCCCGAAAGACATCACCAAGAACTCATAATGACCATATCGGGTCCTAAAAGCCGTCTTAACAATATCCGAATCTCTGATCTTCAACTGGTGGTAACCAAACGGAGATCAATCTTGGAGAACACTCTCGCTCCCTGAAGCTGGTCGAATAAATCATCAATGCGAGGCAAAGGATACTTGTTCTTAATTGTTACTTTGTTCAAATGCCTATAATCAATGCACGTCCTCATAGTGCCATCCTTCTTCTTCACAAATAGAACCAGCGCAACCCAAGGCGACACACTAGGCCGAATGAACTCCTTATCAAGGAGTTCCTAAAGTTGCTCCTTTAACTCCTTCAACTCTGTTGGTGCCATACGATACGGCAAAATAGAGATGGGCTGAGTGCCCGGCACCAGGTCAATACCAAAATCAATATCCTTGTCCGGTGGCATACCCGGAAGGTCTGCAAGAAACATATCGGGAAAATCCCTCACAACTAGAACAGAATCAATACTGGGAGTCTCTGCACCGACATCCCTCACAAAGGCTAAACCCGAGAGATAACCCTTCCCAACCATACGCTAGGTCTTCAGAAATGAAATCACCCGACTGGGGACAAAATCATTCGAACCTCGCCACTGGATCTGTGGCACACTAGGCATAGCCAAAGTCACTGTCTTAGCATGACAGTCCAATATAGCACGACATAGAGCTCCATGCCCAATATGACTTCAAAATCTACCATACATAACAACAAAAGATCCACTCGGGTCTGACCCCCAATAGTCACCACCCAGGACCGGTACACACGGTCTACAACAACAGTATCGCCCACCGGAGTAGATACAGAGACAGGTGAAACAAGAGACTACGGGGCATATCCAAATACCGCGCAAAGTATGATGACACATAAGAAAAGGTGGAACCGAGATCAAATAACACAGAGGCATCTCTGCGGCAGACTAAGACAATACCTGTAATCACGACATCTGAAACAGCAGCATCTGGTCTACCCCGGAGGGCATAGAAACGATCCTGACCACCACCTGATAGACCTCCCCCTCTAGGGCGGCCTCTAGCTAACTGGCCCCCACCCCTAGCTGCCTAAGCGGGTGGTGAAGTAACTGGAGCTGAAGTCGAGGGCTGA
Source organism: Nicotiana sylvestris (assembly GCF_000393655.2). NCBI lineage: Eukaryota > Viridiplantae > Streptophyta > Magnoliopsida > Solanales > Solanaceae > Nicotiana > Nicotiana sylvestris. The sequence continues at coordinate 107,227,357 of NC_091068.1, forward strand.
CCCCTCTATTGAAACGGACCCTCAAAAAGACGAGGACACTGCATCCTCATATGCCCAAACTCTCAAAACTCATAACAACTCCTCGGTGCTGGAGATGGGGACTGAAGGGAACCCCTGACACTGGAATGACCAGTAGAAGGACCTGGCATGGAAGAACCCTAAACTGACGGAGCACAGGACGAACTTTGGGTTGGAAGGGCACTGAGTGATGAATGGCCCTGATGAGAACTGTGAGAACCATGACCCGATGATGCCCCACGATAACCCGGGTGAGCTGACTGAGCCTACCTGAATGGACGGCCTCTGTCGTGCTGAAACCGACCCCTCGGAGGAGCACTACAAAAGCTACTAGATCCCCGAGGCCTCTTGGCCTCCCTCTCCTATCGCTCTGTGCGGCGAACTGACTCAATCTCACGAGTGATGTCAACAACCTCCTCAAAAGTAGCACCTGACACCCTCTCCCTAGTCATGAGAATCCGAAGCTTATATGTGAGGACATCAACGAACCTCCTGATCCTCTCTCGATCTGTGGGAACCAACCAGACCGCATGACGAGCTAACTCAGAGAACCGCATCTCATACTGTGTCACAGTCATCTCTCCCTGACGCAACTGCTCGAATTGCTTGCACAGCTCCTCTCGGCGAGACTTTGGCACATACTTCTCCAGAAAGAAAACAAAGAACTGCTGCCAGGTAAGGGGCGCTGCACCAATAGGCCTACGCCTCTCATAAGCCTCCCACCAAGTGAAGGCAACTCCAGAAAACTGAAAGGTAGTAAATGCTACACCACTGGTCTCTAGCATACCCGCTGTACGAAGCATCCTCTGAAGCCTCCTGAAGGTTCTGCAGCCTCCCGGTACATACTGATAAAATCTAAGCTAAAGCCTCCTGAAGGCCTAGAATCACAATAGGCACAGTTGGTGCCTGAGCTAGTGCTGCTGGAGCATCCGTAACTGGGACCTGATCCTGAACTGGGGCAGCTGGTGGATCTGCAGGTGCTGCTCTAGCTATTGTGCGGGCCACACCATTACCCCTGTTACGGCCTCGACCATGTCCTCGGCCTCTAGTGGCCCCAGTTGGTGGTACTGGTGGTCGTCCATCCTACCCGATAGCGCGTGTCCTCACCATCTGTGAGAGAATGGAATAACAGAAGTTTAGTACGCGGATCAACAGACTCGCACGACAAGAATTTCAAGAATATGAAGTTTTTCCTAAAGGTTCCGCAGCCTCCCGAGGATAAGTACAGACATCTCCGTACCGATCCGCGAGACTCTACTTGGCTCATGACTCGTAATACCTATGTCACCTAGGCTCTAATACCAACTTGTCACGACCCCAAATACCCAGTCGTGATGGCGCCTATCACATTACTAGGTAAGCCAACCCAAACCATTAACCAAAACAAATTTCTTTTATAAAACCATTTTCTAACACGGGTTTAAATCTCACTTTTCATAAGAAATGTATAAAACAGCTAAAAATGTACGGAAATCAATAAAACATTAAACCAACACAGCCCAAACATCTGGTGTCACGAGTCTAGAGCCTCTAAATATACAAATCCGATTGTCTAATACATAACAAGTCTAAAATGCAGAAAAGAACAAGATAGGAAGGAGGAAAGCAGGGCTGCAGATGCCATGCAACTACCTTGCAATCTCCGACAAACTCTGACAATGCTGAGGACCCTCACTCTGCCGCTTGGGCACCTAGATCTGCACACAAGGTGCAGGGAGTAATGTGAGTACGCCAACTCGGTAAATAACTAAAGTAAATAAGGTCTGAAAGCAGTGACGAGCAGTTAAAATCATATAAAGGAGTAAACAACGAAATAACATATCAGACTCCACAGTTTAAAAACCAGTTTCGTCATAAAATCTTCAGTTTCAATTGGAATACTTGAAATCATTTACTTAGTAAACAGAGGCTTATTTTAAAATAAGAGTGAAATCAGTGAAAATATCATAAATGGGCCCCTCGGGCAAGGTATCACTCAGAATATGGCCTCTCGGGCATCCTCTCAATCACTCGTGACTCAGCTCTCGTCACTGAGTACTCACTCTCAGAACTCAGGCTCATTAATATCTCATAATAGTAATAATCATAGTAACCGCTGCGGTGTGCAGCCCAACCCATAGCTTTTATTCGACTTTGCTCACTGGGGGTGTACAGACTCCAGAGGAGCTCCTACAGCCCAAGCGTCATATCGCTGCAGCACGTAGCCCTATCCAGTATATATATCGTCGCGGTGTGCAGCCCGATCCATATAAGTATTGCTGCGGCGTGCAGCCCGATCCATAATATATACATATACTATTTATAATCCTCACCATTAGGTCCTCAACCTCTCTCAGTCATTAACCTCACAGCCACTCTGGCATAACAGTAGAAATCAGGGAACTCAGTCCGAATAGTTCTCACATTTTAAGAAGTAGAATGATAAAACTAGTTTTAAACAAATAGCAGGTAAATCATGACTGGGGATATGCTTTCAACCAAATAGAGTGAGGAAAAATAGTGAAAATGCCCCTAAGGGTCTCAACAGGTCGGCACAAGGCCCCAAACATGGCATACAGCCCATAATACAGTGTAAATGTCTAAAAGACTGAACATTATAAGATTTCAAATCAAATACGCGGCTTAATAGTCGCTACGGGACGGACCAAGTCACAATCCCTACCGGTGCACGCCCACATGCTCATCACCTAGAATGTGCGTCACCTTATTTATCAAAAAATCAAAATACCGGGGTTTTGTACCCTCAGTTCCAGATTTACAATGGTTACATACCTCAAACCGGATGAAAATAAAACTTCACGATGTCTTTGCCTCTCGCCTCGGCCTCAACTCGCGCCGAATCTATCCAAAATCAGAAACATGACGTCAAAATATTCTAAGGGAACGAAGCCCATGCGAAAATAATCAATTTACAACACAAATCCCGAAATTACCAAAACCCGACCCCCGGGCCCATGTCTCGGAATTCGATAAAATTCTCATCAACGGAATCCTTATCCTCCCACGAGTTCATACATACCAAGAACACTAAAATCGGAGTCCAAATGACCCTTCAAATTCCCATTTTAATGTCTCTTAATCTCAAGCTCTAATCCGTGAAAAAATACCATAAGAACAAGTTTTAGGTCCGAAATCCTTACCTCAATGAAATCCCCTTGAAATCTTTCTTCAAATCGATCAAAAGCTCCAAGAACCGACATAGAAATGGTGGAATAGCTCAAAAATTGTGAAGGAAGTAATTTACACCTTCTGGCCCAGGCATTTCACATTTGCGGCCCCTTCTACCGCTTCTGTGGTATAGCTTTTGCGGTCAATGGACCGCTTCTGCGGTCATCACTTAAATCCTCCAATTTCGCATATACAATGCCCAATCCGCACCTGCGCCATCGCAGGTGCGGTTCTTCAATCGCTTCTGTGATTTCTGCCTTCCTAGGCCCTTTCCACTTCTACGATTCAAATCTCGCTTCTGCGAGACCGTACCTGCGGTCCACTAGCCGCAGGTGTGGTTATGACAGCAATGGGAAACTTCAGCTGTCACAACCAACTCCAAATCTTTCCGCCAACCATCCAAAATCACCCCGAGGCCCCCGGGACCTCAATCCAAAGCACAAACACATCATATACCACCATCCAAACTTATATCAATCTTCAAAACACCTCAAACAACATCGAATCAACCAAAACACATCAGATTCAAGCGTAAGTTCAAAATCTTCTGAATTACGCTTTTGATCAAAAGGTAAACCAAACCACATCCGAATGACCTGAAATTTTGCACACACATCCCAAATAACCCTATGGAACTACTGCAGCTCCCGAAAATCCATTCCAGCCCCTATATCAAAATCTCACCTATCAACCGGAAAATGCCAAAATACCATTTTCGCCAATTCAAGCCTAAATCTACTCCGAACCTCCAAAACATATTCCGATCATGCTCCTAAGTCCCAAATCACTTCCTGAAGCTATCCGAACCATCAGAACTCACATCCGAGCCCTCTAACATATAAGTCAACATCTGATTGAGTTTTCCAACTTAAGCTTCCTCAAAAGAGATTAAGTGTCTCAAACCTTGCCAAAACCTCTCAGAACCCAAACCTATCAACCCGATGACATGAAATACAACTAAACAAAGCAATAAGAAGCAAAAATAGGGGAAACAGAGTGGTAACTCATGAGACGACTAGCTGGGTCATCACAAGTACTGTACAACAAGTTGGGGTTTTGCCTAACCCCCACCACAATAATGGTCCCTTCTAGAATAGAAGAATAGCCATCTTAATCCCTTTGAAGAATAAAGGAGTTTAATGTTTTCTAATGTGACGACCCGGCCAGTCGTGTCATGAGTTATCACTCTGATTCCCCCATTTTTGCTTCTTATTGCTTTGTCTATCGGTTCTATATGTGATCGGGTTGGTTGGCTCAGGTTCGGAAAGGCTTCGGTAAGGTTTAAGACACTTAGTCTCTTTTGAGGAAGCTTAAGTTGGAAAAGTTAACCGGATGTTGACTTATGTGTTATAGGGCTCGGATGTGAGTTTTGACGGTTCGGATAGCTTCGGGAGGTGATGTGGGACTTAGGAGCATGATAGGAATGTGTTTTAGAGGTCCGGAGTAGATTTAGGCTTGAATTGGCAAAATTGGATTTTTGGCGTTTTCCAGTTGATAGGTGAGATTTTGATATAGGGGTCAGAATGGAATTTTGAGAGTTTCAGTAGTTCCGTTGTGTCATTTGGGATGTTTGTGCAAAATTTTAGGTCATTCGGACATGGTTTGGTATACTTTTTGATCAAAAGCGTAATTCGGAAGATTTTGAAAACTTAGGCTTGAATCCGATGTGTTTTGGTTGATTCGATGTGGTTTTAGGTGTTTTGAAGATTGGTATAGGTTTGAATAAAGTTATGGGGTATGTTTGTGTTTTTGGTTAAGGTCCCGGGGGCCTCGGGGTGATTTGGATGGTTGACGGAGAGTTTGGAGTTTTGGTGAAGCTGCAGATTTTTCTGCTTCTATTGTTTCCGCACCTGCGGATTGGGGACCACAGGTGCGATGCCGAAGATGCGAGGAAGAAAGCTGCAGAAGCGGAAAGTGGCTGGGAAGGCTGTGACCGCAGAAGCGGTTGGGTAACCGCACCTGCGATGTTGCAGGTGCGGAGTTAGCATCGCATATGCAGAAAATTGGGACTTAAGTGAAAAACCGCAAATGCTATACTGCAAAAGTTGGAATTGGGTCGCAGATGCGAAATCCCTGGGCCAGAAGGTATAAATTGTTTCCTTCGTGATTTTTGAGCTATTCCACCATTTCTAAGTCGGCTTTGGAGCTTTTTGGGCGATTTTGAAGAAGGATTTCAAGGGGACTTCATTGAGGTAAGGATTTTGGACCTATAAACTCGTTCCTATGGTATTATTTCATGGATTAGAGCTATAATTAATGGAATTTAAGGGTTAAAATTGGGGAAACTAGGGCTTGGTATTGGAGACCTAGACTTGAGGATTTGAGGGACCATTTGTGGTCGGATTTTGGTACTTTTGATATGTATGAACTAGTGGGGAGATGAGGAATCTATTGATGTGAATTTTATCGAATTCCGGGACGTGGGCCCGAGGTTGGATTTTGGTAATTTCGGGATTTATGTTGCAAATTGATTATTTTTGCTTGGGCTTCGTTCCCATAGCAAATTATGATGTCGTGATTCTGATTTTGGATAGATTCGACACGAGTGAAGGCCGATTCGAGGGGCAGAGACATCGTGAGCTAGAGTTTGGACCGAATTGAGGTGAGTAATGATTTTAAATGTTGTCTTGAAAGTATGAAACCCCGGATTGCACATCGTTGTGCTATATTAAGGTGACGCACACGCTAGATGACGACCGTGGGGTCGTGTACTGTTGGGGATTGTGACTTAGTCCGTCCCGAATGACTATTTTACCGCGTATTTGACTAAAAACTTTTTGCTATCACCATGTTTTGTACTGAATTCTATATTTGGGCCTCGTGGCCTCGTGTCAACTATTTGAACCCCTAAGGGATTTTATTGATATTTCCTCACTGTTTTGACTTCATACTTGAACTTAGTCATGCTATATTCTACGATTTTTCATAACTCAGCCATGTTTACTCTGCTCTAACACTTAAATGATATTTTAAATGATATTTTGGGCTGAGCACTATGTTTTACAGTTGCCCGAGTGGCTGTGAGATTGTGACTGAGTAAGGTCGAGGGCCTATGTTGTGAGGAAACACCGATTATGACTATGAGGCCGAGGGCTTGACATATGTATGCCACGAGGTGGCTTGTTGATATGACGCCGAGAGCCTAGTGATGATGCCACGAGGTGGCTTGTTATAGCGCATGGGCCGCAAGGGGTGCCTCCAGGAGTTTGCACACCCCTAGTGAGCGCGGGTACCCATTGTGATGTGAGATATAGCCCGAGGGGCTGGTTTTGTTTTTGAGATATTGATCGAGGGGCAGATTTATTGACATTGTGACCGAGGGGCAATCCTTTATCTGTTTATCTTTCCTAATTGCCTGTCATTTACTTGCTTATTTGTTAAAAAGGCATTTTAGGAAGTTTGAAACTGAACTTAGTGAATTTACATATCTTTACTGTTTTACTGTTTTTACTGGCTTTTACTACTTCTTTATAACCTATGTGCCTTACGTGTTTTCTTACGTCTCAGCCTTTATTTATGATTATTACTCACTGAGTTGGAGTGCTCACTTTACTCCGTGCACCCCGTGTGCAGATTCAGGCGTAGCTGATCCTTCTTCCGAGGGTTGAGAGCTCCCGGTAGACTTTGGAGTCTACGACGTAGCTGCTCGGCGTCCGCAACCCCGTGCTTCTCCCCCTTTATCTCATTTCCTTTTCCTTATTAGTGATTATGTAGTAGCTTTATAGACTCTTCAGACTTATATTAAATTGATAGATGCTCATGACTGGTGACACCCCGATATCGGGCTGTGTTGGGTTTGTTTTCCACAAATTGTACTATTTTATTTACCTTCTTTTGGGATTTATGATTATGATTTAGACTTAGTTTTAATATTTAATTGCTTTAAATTGAATTGGAAACGTGTCGACTGGCCTTGTCTTAACGAGAGGCGCCATCACGACCGGGTCTGGGTTTAGGGTCGTGACAAGTTGATATCAGAGCCTTGGTTACATAGGTCTCACGATCATGAGCAGGTTTAGTAGAGTTTCGTGGATTGGTACGGAGACGTCTGTATTTATCCTCGAGAGGCTGCAGAACCTTTAGGAAAAACTTCATATTCTTGAAATTCTTGTTGTGCGAATTTGTTGATCCGAGTACTAAACTTATGTTATTTTATTCTCTCACAGATGGTGAGGACACGCGCTGCCGGTCAGGATGGATGACCACTAGTACCACCAGCTGTGGCCATTAGAGGTCGAGGACGCGGTCGTGGTCGCGGTATGGGCAGAGGTGTGGCCCACACAGTAGCTAGGGCAGCACCTACAGATCTACCAGCCGCCCCAATTCAGGATCAGGTCCCAGTTGTGGATGCTCCAGTAGCACCAGCTCAAGCACCAACTATGCCCATTGTGATTCCGGGTCTTCAGGAGGCCTTGGCTTAGATTCTATCAGTTTGCACTGGCCTAGCTCAAGTGGTCTCAGTTACTACAGCCGCAGCTACTTCTCAGGCCGGGGGGCACTCAGACTCCCGCCGCTCGCGCACCTAAGCAGGTCGTGCAGGGACTTCAAACACCGAGGGCACATCCAGCCCAACCGGTTGCAGTTGCTCAGGACTATGTAGTTCCTGCCATGCCAGAGGACGAGCAGCATAGGTTAGAGAGGTTTGGTAGACTTCAGCCTCCGACCTTCAGTGGTGCAGAGGGCAAGGATGCCCAGGGTTTCTTGGATAAGTGTTAGAGGATGCTTCGTACAGCAGGTATTTTGGAGACCAGTAGGGTCGCTTTCACTACTTATCAGTTTTCTCGAACTTCCTTCACTTGGTGGGAGGCTTTTGAGAGGCGTAGGCCTATTGGTGCAGCACCCCTTACTTGGAAGTAGTTCTTCGTTCTCTTCTTAGATAAGTATGTGTCGCAGTCTCGCAAAGAGGAGCTACACAGGCAGTTTGAGTGGTTGCGTCAGGGAGAGATGACTGTGATGCAGTATGAGATGAGGTTCTCCGAGTTAGCTCGTCATGCGATTTGGTTGGTTCCGACAGATAGAGAGAGGATTATGAGGTTTGTTGATGGCCTCACTTATTATCTTCGTATTCTCATGACTAGGGAGAGGGTGATTGGTGCTACCTTTGAGGAGGTTGTAGATATTGCTCGGGAGATTGAGTCTGTTCGTCACTAGGAGCGAGAGGAGAGGGAGGACAAGAGGCCTCGAGGATTTGGTAGTTATAGCAGTGCTCCTTCGAGATGTCAGTTTCAGCACGACAAAGGCCGTCCATTCAGGCATGCTCATCCAGCTCGCCCAGGTTATCGTGGGGCGTCATCAGGTCATGGTTCTCACAGTTCCCATCAGGGTCAATCATCACTTAGTGCCCTTCCAGCTTAGAGTTCGTCCCGTGCTCCATCAGTTCAGGGCTCTTCTATGCCGGGCGCATCTGCTAGTCATTCCGGTGCTAGGGTTCCCCTCAGTCCCCTTCTCCAGCACCTGGGAGTTGCTATGAGTGTGGAGAGATGGGTCATATGTGGATGCAGTGTCCTCATCATCTTGCGGGTTCATCTCAGCAGAGGAGTCAGCCATCGACTTTAGCACCAGTTACTTCGCCACCACCTGTCTAGCCAGCTAGGGGTGGAGGTTAGTTAGCTAGGGGTCGCCCTAAAGGGGAGGTCGATTAGGTGGCGGTTAGGCCCGTTTCTATGAACTTCTAGCTAGACCTGATGCTATTGCTTCCGATGTTGTTATCACAGGTATTGTTTCAGTCTGCCACAAAGATGCCTCTGTGTTATTAGATCTCGGTTCCACCTTTTCTTATGTGTCATCATACTTTGCTCATTATTTGGGTACGCCACGTGAGTTTCTTGCTTCACCTGTTCACGTATCTACCCCGGTAGGCGATACTGTTGTTGTGACTGTGTGTACCGGTCGTGTGTGGTGACTATTGAGGGTCTAGAGACCTAAATGGATCTTTCATTATTATGTATGGTGGATTTTGATGTCGTTTTGGGCATGGATTGGCTATCTCCATGTCGTGCTATTCTGAACTGTCACACCAAGACAGTCACATTGGCAATACCGAGTGTGCCACGGATTGAGTGGCGAGGTTTGACTGATTATGTTCCCAGTAGGGTAATCTCATTCTTGAAGGCCCAGCGTATGGTTGGGAAGGGTTTTCTTTCGTATCTATCCTTTGTGAGGGATATCGGTGCAAAGACTCCCAGTATTAATTCTGTTCCAGTTGTAAGGGATTTTCCCGATGTGTTTCCTGCAGACCTTCCAGGCATGCCACCGGACAGGGATATTGATTTTGGTATTGACCTGGTGTCGGTCACTCAGCCCATTTCTATTCCGTCGTATCGTATGGCACCAGCGGAGTTGAAAGAATTAAAGGAGCAGCTTCAGGAACTCCTTGATAAGGGGTTCATTCAGCCTAGTGTGTCACCTTGGGGTGCGCCGGTTCTATTTGTGAAGAAGAAGGATGGCACTATGAGGATGTGTATTGATTATAGGCATAAGGTAACAGTTAAGAACAAGTATCCTTTGCCTCGCATTGATGATTTATTCGACAAGCTTCAGGGAGAGAGAGTGTTCTCCAAGATTGATCTCCATTCAGGTTATCACCAGTTGAAGATCAGGGACTCGGATATTCTTAAGACAGCTTTCAGGACCCGATATGGTTATTATGAGTTCTTGGTGATGTCTTTTGGGCTGACCAATGCCCCAGCAGCGTTCATGCATTTGATGAACAGCGTATTCTGGCCTTATCTAATATTTGTCATAGTCTTCATTGATGATATTCTTGTGTATTCACGTAGTCAGTAGGGGCACGCAGAGCATTTGGGAGTTGTGTTGCAGAGATTGAGGGAGGAGGAGCTTTATGCAAAATTCTCCAAGTGTGAGTTTTGGCTCAGTTTAGTGGCTTTCTTGCGGCACGTGGTGTACAGTAAGGGTATTCAGGTTGATCCGAAGAAGATATAGGTGGTTCAGAGTTAGCCCAGACCGTCCTCAGCCACAAAGATTCATAGCTTTCTTTGTTTGGCGGGTTATTATCGCATGTTTGTTCAGGGATTCTCATCTATCGCATCGCCCTTGACCAAGTTGACTCGGAAGGGTGCTTTATTTGTGTGGTCGGATGAGTGTGAGGAGAGCTTTTAGAAGCTCAAGACAGCCTTGACCGTGGTTCCAGTGTTAGTTTTGCCATCAGCTTCAGGTTCATATACCGTGTATTGTGATGCTTCGAGAGTGGGCATTGGTTGTGTATTGATGTAGGAGGGTAGAGTTATTGCTTATGCTTCTCGTCAGTTGAAGCCCCATCAGAAGAACTACCACATTCATGATTTGGAGTTGGCTGCCATAGTTCATGCATTGGAGATTTGGAGGCATTATTTGTATGGTGTGTCTTGTGAGGTGTTTACTGATCATTGTAGCCTCCAGCACTTGTTCAAGTAGAAGGATCTTAATCTGAGGCAGCGGAGGTGGTTGGAGTTGCTAAAGGATTATGATATCACTATATTGTACCATCCGGGGAAGGCCAATGTGGTGGCCGATGCGTTGAGCCGAAAGGCAATGAATATGGGGAGTTTGGCATATATTCCAGTTGGGGAGAGACCTCTTGCAGTTGATGTTCAGGCCTTGGCCAATCGGTTTGTGAGGTTGGATATTTCGGAGCCCAGTCGGGTATTGGCTTGTGTGGTTTCTCGGTCTTCCTCATATGATCGCATCAGAGAGCGCCAGTATGATGATCCGCATTTGCTTGTCCTTAAGGACAGAGTTCAGCACGATGATGCTAGAGATATGACTATTGGTGATGATGGGGTGTTGAGGATGTAGGGCCGGATATGTGTGCCCTATGTGGATGGGCTTCGGGAGTTGATTCTGGAGGAGGCCCATAGCTTGCAGTATTCCATTCATCCAGGTGCCGCAAAGACATTGTGGGATTTGTAGCTTGGTGTCTCAATTGTCAGCAGGTGAAATATGAGCATCAGAGACTAGGTGACTTGCTTCAGCGAATAGATATTCCAGAGTGGAAGTGGGAGAGGATCACTATAGAATTTGTAGTTGGACTCCCACGGACTTTGAAGAAGTTTGATGCTATTTGGGTGATTGTGGATCGACTGACCAAGTCTGCGCACTTCATTCCTGTGTGTACTACCATTTTTTCAAAGCGGTTGGCAGAGATCTATATCCGGGAGATTGTTCGCTTGCATGGTGTCCCAGTTTCCATCATTTAAGATAGGGGCACTCAGTTTACTTTATAGTTTGGAGGTCTGTGCAGCGAGAGTTGGGTACCTAAGTTGAGTTGAGCACAGCTTTTCACCCTTAGACGGACGGGCAGTTCGAGCGACTATTCAGATATTGGAGGACATGTTGCGTGCTTGTGTCATTGATTTCGGAGGGTCATGGGATAAATTTCTACCGCTTGCAGAGTTTGCTTATAACAACAGCTACCAGTTGAGTATTTAGATGGCTCCATATGAGTCTTTGTATGGGAGGCGGTGTAGATCTCCAGTTGGTTGGTTTGAGCCGGGCGAGGCTAGGCTATTGGGGACAGACTTGATGCATGATGCTTTAGAAAAGGTGAAGGTAATTCAGGAGAGGCTTCATACAGCGTAGTCGAGGCAAAAGAGTTATGCTGATAGGAAGGTTCGGGATGTGCCTACATGGTTGGTGAGAAGGTTCTGTTGAAGGTTTCACCCATGAAGGGTGTTATGAGGTTTGGAAAGAAAGGTAAATTGAGTCCTCGGTTCATTGGGCCTTTTGAGGTGATTTGGAGGATTGGGGAGGTGGCTTATGAGCTTGCTTTGCCACCCAGCTTGTCGAGTGTGCATCCGATATTTCATGTTTCTATGCTTCGAAAGTATATTGGGTATCCGTCTCATGTTCTGTATTTCAGCACGATTCAGTTGGACGGTGATTTGACTTATGATGTGGAGCCAGCAACTATTTTCGAGCGTCAGGTTCGAAAGTTAAGGTCTAAGGATATAGCTTCAGTAAAAGTGTAGTGGAGAGGTCGGCCCGTGGAGGAGGCTACCTGGGAGATCGAGCGGGAGAAGCGGAGCAGATATCCTCACTTGTTTGAGGTTTCAGGTATGTTTCTTGACTCGTTCGAGGACGAACGTTTGTTTAAAAGGGGGAGGATGTGACGACCCGGCCAGTCATCTCATGAGTTACTTCTCCGATTCCCCCATTTCTGCTTCTTATTGCTTTGTCTATCGGTTCTATATGTGATCGGGCTGGTTGGCTCGATGTCGGAAAGGCTTCGGTAAGGTTTGAGACACTTAGTCTCTTTTGAGGAAGCTTGAGTTGGAAAAGTCAACTTGATATTGACTTATGTGTTAGAGTGCTCGGATGTGAGTTCCGAGGGTTCGGATAGATTTGGGAGGTGATTTCGGACTTAGGAGCATGATCGGAATGTGTTTTGGAGGTCCGGAGTAGATTTAGGTTTGAATTGGCGAAATTGGATTTTTGGCGTTTTCCGGTTGATAGGTGAGATTTTGATATAGGGGTCAGAATGGAATTCCGAGAGTTTTATAATTCCGTTGTGTCATTTGGAATGTGTGTGCAAAATTTCAGGTCATTCGGACGTGTTTTGGTATACATTTTGATCAAAAGCGTAATTCGGAAGATTTTTGAAACTTAGGCTTGGATCCGATGTGTTTTGGTTGATTCGATGTGGTTTGAGGTGTTTTGAAGATTGGTATAGGTTTGAATAAGGTTATGGGGTATGTTTGTGTTTTTGGTTGAGGTCCTGGGGGACTCGGGGTGATTTCGGATGGTTGACGGAGAGTTTGGAGTTTTGGTGAAGCTGCAGACTTTTCTGCTTCTGTTGTTTCCGCACCTACGGATTGGGGACCGCAGATGCGATGCCGCAGATGTGAGGAAGAAGGTCGAAGAAGAGGAAAGTGGCTGGGAAGGCTGTGACCGCAAAAGCGGTTGGGTAACCGCACATACGATGTCGCAGGTGCGGAGTTAGCATCGCAGATGCAGAAAGTTGGGACTTAAGTGAAAAACCGCAGAAACAGTTCAGGGACAGCAAATGCGGTACCACAGAAGCGCAAATTGGGTCGCAGACGCGAAATCCCAGGGCCAGAAGGTATAAATTGTTTCCTTCGCGATTTTTGAGCTATTCCACCATTTCTAAGTCGGCTTTGGAGCTTTTTGGGCGATTTGGAATTAGGATTTTAAGGGGACTTCATTGAGGTAAGGATTTTGGACTTAAAAACTCGTTCCTATGATATTATTTCATGGATTAAAGCTATAATTAACGGAATTTAAGAGTTAAAATTGGGGAAACTAGGGCTTGGTATTGGAGACCTAGACTTCAGGATTTGAGGGACTATTTATGGTAGGATTTTGGTACTCTTGATATGTATCAACTCGTGGGGAGATGAGGAATCTATTGATGTAAATTTTATCGAATTCCGAGACATGGGCCTGGGGGTCGGGTTTTGGTCATTTCGGAATTTATATTGCAAATTGATTATTTTCGCTTGGGCTTCGTTCTCTTAGCATATTTTGACGTCGTGATTCTGATTTTGGATAGATTCGACGCGAGTGGAGGCCGATTTGAGGCGCAGAGACATCGTGAGCTAGATTTTGGACCGAATTGAGGTGAGTAATGATTTTAAATGATGTCCTGAAAGTATGAAACCCCGGATTGCACATCGTTGTGCTATATTAAGGTGACGCACACGCTAGATGGCGAGCGTGGGGCCGTGCATAGTTGGGGATTGTAACTTAGTTCGTTCCAAATGACTATTTTACCGCGTATTTGACTGAAAACTATTTTGCTATCACCATGTTTTGGGCTGAATGCCATATTTTGGCTTCGTGCCAACTTTTTTAACCCCTAGGGGATTTTATTGATATTTTCTCACTGTTTTGACTTTATATTTGAACTCAATCATGCTATATTCTACTATTTTTCATAACTCAGCCATGTTTACTCTGCTTTAACACTTAAATAATATTTTAAATGATATTTTGGGCTGAGCACTATGTTTTACTGTTGCCCGAGTGGCTGTGAGATTCTGACTGAGTAAGGCCGAAGGCCTATGTTGTGAGGAAACACTGATTATGACTATGGGCCAGGGGCCTGAGATATGTACGCCACGAGGTGGCTTGTTGATATGAGGCCGAGAGCCTAGTGATGATGCCACGAGGTGGCTTGATCAATCGCTTGGGCCGCAAGGGGCCTCTCCAGGAGTCGGCACACCCCCAGTGAGTGCGGGTAGCCATTGTGATGTGAGATTTAGCCCGAGGGGCTGGTTTTGTTTCTGAGATATTGCCCAAGGGGCGGATTTGTTGACATTGTGCCCGAGGGGAGATCCTTTATGTGTTTATCTTTCTTAATTGCCTGTCATTTACTTTCTTATTTATTTTTAAGTCATTTTATGAAGTTTGAAACTGAACTCACTGACTTTACATATCTTTACTGTTTTACTGTTTTTACTGGCTTTTACTGCTTCTTTATAGCTTGTTATGTGCCTTGCATGTTTTTTACTTCTCAGCCATTATTTATGATTATTACTCACTGAGTTGGAGTACTCACGTTACTCCCTACACCCCGTGTGCAGATTCAGGCGTAGCTGATCCTGCTTGCGAGGGTTGAGAGTTCCCGGTAGACTTCGGAGTCCACGAGGTAGCTGCTCGGCGTCCGCAACCCCGTGCTTCTCCCCCTTTATCTCATTTCCTTTCCCTTATTAGTGATTCTGTAGTAGCTTTGTAGACTCTTCAGACTTGTATTAAATTGATAGATGCTCATGACTGGTGACATTCCGGTATCGGGCTGTGTTGGGTTTGTTTTCCGCAAATTGTACTGTTTTATTTACCTTCTTTGGGGATTTATTATTATGATTTAGACTTAGTTTTATTACTTAATTGCTTTAAAATGAATTAAAAACGTGTCGTCTGGCCTTATCTTCACGAGAGGCACCATCACGACCGGGTCCGGGTTTAGGGTCGTGACATCTAATATTCTCCCGCATATGTAACTTTAGTGGATTTGAATTTTTTTAAAAAGTAGAAAAAGAGGAGGCTTAATATGAGTGAGACTGAAATAGAATAAGATATATTAGGCTCAAACTCAATACATAGATAATTATGCAAATGGATTCACCAATTTAGCTTTTGCTCATATAAAATTTTTTTATCTAAAACCTTAAGGGGAATGAAGTAGTCCAAAACCATTTAAACTTCTTCTAAAACTATTACATTCTCAATTATGAACAAGTATAGCATTCTTGAACAGTTCTATCTATCCAACAATATAAGGCAATAAATTTTAATTTATATCTTTTCTTCCCTATAACTCATGAACAAATCTATTTTTATATAGGTTTTATTTTATATTTTGCATCTCTAACTTATTTTAATGCGATTTTGAATAGTGGGTAGTTATTTATATATTCAATCTTTGTTTTCTTAATTAGATTCTAATCATGAAGAGATTTCGAATCTTAATTTGGTCATGATTTCAAGTATTTTTTGGCTTTGTGTACAAATCTATTATGCTTTCATCTTACATTATCTACAAAAGCACTTATTTATTTTAAGGAATGGGATTGTCATAGTAAATGAATGAGTTCATGAAAAGTTAGTTAGCATCACATTGGACAACACTAGGGGTCGTTTGGTAGGATGCATTAGATAAATTAATGTATGCATTAATTTTGTGTTAATAATATATTGTTTGGTGGACATTTTGAATCTATGCATTAGTTATACATCCTATTTGGTATTATCCTATGCATAACTAATGCATAGAAAACAATAATATTAGCAATGCAATGGATTTTAATGCATGCATTAGCTTAGTTAAAGACAAAATTGTCCTTCAAAGTTTATGTTTTATTAAAATATACTAGTAGTATATTAATGCAAGTTCAAAATAATCCAAATAGTGAGAAATAAAATTATATCCCTAGTAAATAAATAAATACTTAGAATATTTCGTTTTTTATAAATAAATATTTAATTTTATTTTACAACATAGGTAGACAAATAAAATAATTTTTTTAAAACTTTTTCATATAAAAATATTTCTCGACATATGTTTCTTTTAAAAAGTTAGAGTGTGGACTAGATTTGAGGGCATTTTTGTAAACAAATAATTCTTTTAGAAATTGTACAATACTTTAATACATCAAACCAAACAATGGATAAGAAATATGTCAGCATAACTAATACCAGCATAACTAATGCAAGCATAACTAATATCAGCATTATTAATACATCATAGTCAGCATTATTCTTATGCACCCTACCAAACGACCCCTACGACAAAATGACAAAGAAGAACAAGATGACGCATGAACAACAACATTTTATCAAGGATCTCAATTTTTTATTTTTTATTTTTGTCTAATCTATATTATAGGCTGGACAACACTAGGACAAAAATGAAACTTAATATTTACTGCATTAAGGAAAAAAATTCCAAATCACATACTATGAGTTATCCACTCCCACTCCATCATCTATTATATTTCTGCATAATATATATATATCACATTTGCCCCACATACATGTAGTTGTATTTTTTTCACTCGGTATCCCATATTTGTATTAGAGCCTAATTAAATTTGAATTTGAGTCGAAAAGTACCACATTGGAGGGAGGGGACTAAAGCTTCCTAACAAAGACAGCTCCATATACAAAACTTGAACTCAAGATCGTTGGTTAAAGATGAAACAATACTTATCACTCTACTAAATTAAATCCTAATTGGTAGCTGTATGTTATGTTCATAGTAGTGAGCACTCAGCAGGATCTGAATATTATAATTTACAATCTCAAATCTTGTGTGTGCTAGTACACCTCAAATATACAGAAATCATGTGGAATATCCACGAGGAAATTATGGTGTTATCATGATATCATCATAATTCTTTTTCTTTCTTAATTTGCCCTTTCGATGTACTTTTCAATTTTAAATTTTAAATGCACAAGACATATCACTATGTTAATTATGGGCACTTACTAGTGATATAACTCTATGGTTTATCCACGCATAAAATGTTTCTGAACTTTAATTAGGAAATTAATCTGCTTTTAAAATAGCTACAAGGATAAGAACAGTGAAGAGGAAAACATCAAAGCCAGCAGTACTTCATATCTTTATTGCATCTTTAATTTAACACTTAGTTTACGTGTTATCCTTATCCTCTTTTAATTTCGTTGTTCCCCTAATATGGGAATATTTGTGTTGCTTTTCTTTTGGATTTTTCCTTTTCTTTTTTTTTTTAGAAAAAAAAAAAGGAGAATATGCACTAGTTTTAGTTGAATTTCTATTTTCTTTCCAATTTCCTTCTTTTTTACCTTTTTTGGGGGGGGTTAGAGGCCTATCGATAAAACTCCGAGCGCCGAAACTTAATTTTCAATTCTTTTGTAAAAAGGTTTGACTCCTATTACATCTTTCATTTGCAACCTAAAGTTGCAAAATGCCCTTTAAGAGGCAATATAGCTTACATTGCTAAATAAAATATTAGAATCCTTAAATATATATAATCACTCAAATTACCAAAAAAAAAAAGGGTTCTCTACTCTTCACTTTAGAATGTTAAAATCTAGTCCACCTTTCATAATTACAGTGAGCCAAAAAAAGGTTACCTATGTTCTAAATCAACCAATATTAACTTTAACTAATTACTAATTGAAGCTGCTAATACTCTTCGCTAAGTTATTGAATTTCATGGATGATAAATGTTGGGTTTTTGGTGTTTGATCCCATACCTTTGTGTTAACTTGTGAATGGGAAATGAATGGACCTTTGTCTCATATTGGAAGAAGGAACGAAATTTATTGGGTATAAATAGAAAAACTCTTCTACTAGCTTTTAAAGGGTTAACAAGAAGGTGAACCTTGCGTTGTCGTCATCGCACGGTGTTGGCTCAAGTAAAGGTTAGTTTTGAAGACTGACAAAGGAACTCAGACATGAACCAGGTCCATCCTATTGGAGCACAGATATGGATAGACTTAAGCATGTGAGATGCACGTGAAGGAGATAAACTTAACTTGAAAGAAGTAATATCTCCTGATCCTGATTGAAAAGGATACATATTGGATAAGGAGAAGGACTCCTTACTCAAAGAGAACACAGTTTGAGAAAGGGAAGGGTTAGAGTTTGAGATCAACTAGAACTCTTCCACCAAGGAAGAGTAGCGTCAGAATTCTAGTCAATCTCTATTTACTAACTCTATAAATATCAGTGTTGTTCTCTTTTACAGGAAATGCACATAAGCAGAAGTTAAACGTGAATTGAGAGCAAAATAGCAAGGCAATTTTGCAAGCAATTTGTGCGTGATTCAAGCGTGCAAACCTGAAGCTACTTGAACCAGATAGAAGAACCAGTTCCAAGTGTCTATTTTTATTCTAATTCAATTGTAGTAGGTGGTTTCATACTGTACCTTTCAGCTTTATCTAGAAGCAAGTGTATTAGATACTCAGAGTTTTCAAGTTAGAGTTAACTTGAAGTTGTCGCAACAGTTGAGTTGGTGTGCCACAACGGGATTAGAGTTAGTCCTAGGTTTACAAAAGAGTTTTTGTAAATGCAGTTTTTGGCTCAGTGATTTTAGTAGAGAGTTTGGGAAAATCCTATTGAAAAGTAGGTCGTGGTTTTTCACCTTTTGATCCAGGTGTTTTCCATGTAAAATACTTGTGTTTTTTACTTTCCGCATTTATTATTTCTGCAATAGCATGTTAAGGAACACTTAGAAGAACCAGGTCCTTCCATAAACAGATTAAGCGAAAAATTTCTCACCACACAAATCACCACCCCTCTTGTGTGGTATTGAAGTATAAAACATCAATTGGTATCAGAGCGAATTATCCTTGAAGAGGCTAACATAGGAATAGATCAAGATGAGTGCACCACCTGAAAACTAAGAAGGACAATCCACTACTAGGCCTCCGCTCTTTAATGTCCAGTACTACCCCTAGTGGAAAAACAGGATGAGAGATTACATCATCAGAGAGGATTATGAACATGGGACATTGTTACTGATGGTCCCCTGGCTACGAAGAAGAATGCTGAAGGAGTAGATGAGCCTAAGACTAGACCTGATAGCAATGCTGAGGACTTGAAGAAGTGGGAAAAGAATGCTAAGTCCAAGAAATGGCTTGTGTGCGGATTTGGTCCAGACGAGTACAGCAGAATTCAAAGTTGTACTACTGCTAAGGAAATTTCGGACACTCTGCAAGTGGCTCATGAAGGAACCCCTCAAGTGAAGAGATCAAGAGGAACACTGCTGTATTCTCAATATGAAAATTTTACCATGAAGGAAGGAGAAACCATCCAAGATATGTATACAAGGTTCACAATATTAACAAATGAATTATGTCTCTTGGAAGGATTATCCTTGAAGAAGACAAAGTTGAGAAAATTTTGACAAGGATTTTGCCAGTTACTTGGGAAAGCGAAATCACTGATATTCAGGAATCAAAGAACATTGCCACTCTCAAGTTAGACGAGCTAATTGGAAATCTCACTGCCTATGAACTTAGAAGGCAAAGCATGAAGATGGATGCACCCAAGAAGGAAAGGAGCCTGGCTCTCAGAATCGCTGAAGGTGCAGGTCTAGAGGAGGATGAAATGGCTATGATCACGAGAGATTTCAAGAAGTATCTAATGAGAGGAAAGGGTTCTTCAAGAGGTTCAACCTACAACAAACCAAGGGTCCCTGAAAAACAAACCAACGAGGGCTTCTACAGATGTGGTAAGACTAACCACATCATCAAAAACTATCTCAGTGGGAAATTGAATGGAAGAAGGAAAGGGCTGAACGAAGAAACAGGAAGAAGGAACAGGTTCATCCCAAGAAGAACAAAGGATCAACAAAGGCTATGGTTGCTGCATGGGGAGAAAGTTTAGATGAGGATTCAGAAGATGAAGATGGAGATGAACAAGAACTTATGGCCATTGGAGAATTTGATTAGGAATTAGAGTTAGGTGTGATTCATCTCAAAGACAAGATTAAGTTTTTGTCTAAAGAAAGTTTATCTGAGTTACTGCTAGATTTCATTAATGAATCTATGGTCATAAACAATGAAAAGGAACAACTGTCTAAGGAATGTGTAATCTTGAAAGCTAAGTGCAAAAATTTGGAACTCAGGGCTAGTGAAAGTGATAGTAAAAATGCTGATTTGAAGAACCAGGTTCTTGAATTTGACACCACTGTGCTAGAGCTTAGATCTAAAAATTTAAAACTAAAATTAGGAACAGATAAAAATAAAGATGATCACACACATCTCACCTTAGAAGAACATCTAGGAAAATAAGTTGCACAAAAGAGATGAGTAGATAAGAGTCCTAAAAGAAGATCTAAGCAAGGTTAAGCATGAACTAGACGGAACTTGTAAATGGAATAACTCCTCTGATGCACTTTCATGGCTACAAGAACACCATAGTAGCAATAAGAGAGGACTTGGCTACGGGACCCCTACACCTAAGTGGGATTCCAAAAGCAAGTACATCACACTTCCTGAGAATAAAATCTGCACACATTGTGGTAAGGCTGGTCACTACAAAAGTTAATGTACTGCAAAAGAAAAGGCTAGTCAAAAGAACAAACCTTTTGTTCAAGGGAAAAATAGGCTGCCAGGAAGGGCTAAAAAGAATTTAATTAACCCTTTTGCCTATAGAAAGAGACCCAAACTAGTTTTGGTTCCTAAGACTAACCCCCTGATTTCCTTTTGCAGGTCCAAGTGAAGGAGAGTAACCAAATATGGTACATGTATAGTGGCTGCTCAAAGCATATGACTGGAAGCAAGAACCAGTTCCTTTCACTTGAGGATCTAAAAGGAGGTAATGTCCTTTGGAAATGGTAGAAAAGGTGAGATCATTGGGGTTGGAAAGGTAGGTAAGATAGACTCACACTCCATTGAGAAGTTCTACTTGATATATGGCTAAAAATATAGCCTAATCAGTGTATCACAACTGTGTGACAGAGGTAACTTGGTAGCATTCACCACTACCAAATGTTTTGTGATAAGTCTTACCACTGAAAAGATTATTTTGCAGGAAAAAAGAGAAAACAATATATACATTGTAGATCTATCTACTCTTTCAGAAAATAAACTCACTTGCTTAAGTGTGTTGGACAATGATCCCCTCCTTTGGTACAAAAGACTTGGACATGCAAGTCTAAGTCAACTCAACAAATTAGTCTCCAAGGACCTGGTGATAGGGCTGCCTAACATCAAGTTTAAGGAAGACAAAGTGTGTGAGGCTTGTGCAAGGGGGAAGCACGTAAGATCCTCTTTTAAATGCAATAAAGTGGTAAGCACGACCAGGTCGATGGAACTAATTCATATGGATCTCTGTGGTCCAATGAGAACATTAAGCAGATGTGGTAAGAAATTTGTGATGGTGCTTATTGATGATTATTCTAGGTTTATTTGGACATTGTTTTTAACATCTAAGGATGAAGCATTTGACATGTTTACTTCTTTTGTTAGAAAAACTCAGAAACAACTAGGTAATCAACTTGCATCAATTAGGTCTGATCATGGAACTGAATTTAAAAGGTTAAGTTTGCTGAATTTTGTGATGAGCATGGCATAGATCATAATTTTTCTGCCCCCAGGACTCCACAACAAAATAGAGTAGTTGAAAGAAATAATAGGACACTTGAAGATATGGCTAGGATTATACTTCTTTCTAGTAAACTGCCCTATAGCTTCTGGGCAGAAGCTATAAACACTGCATGTTACATCAATAATAGGTGCATGACTAGACCTCTTGCAGAGAAGACTCCCTATGAGTTACTTAAAGGGAGAAAACCAAATATATCCCATCTAGGGGTATTTGGATGCAAGTGCTTTATGCACAATAATGGAAAAGACTCCCTAGGTAAGTTTGATCTCAGAAGTGATGAGGGAGTATTCTTGGGATATTCTTCACATATCAAGGCCTACAAAGTGTACAACAAATAAACTATGTATGTAGAAGAAAGTGTACATGTGGTTTTTGATGAAACTAACATTTTTTCTGAGAGACATGAACATGAAGATGAAGCTATTGGGGTTGTAAAAGGTTTAAATGAAATCACAGCCCAAGTTGAAGCTGCACCAGAAGAAGGAACAGGTGATGGAACAGGTTCTTCTATCAAGGGCAACCTGACAGGGGGAACTGAACAAAGAAGAACTGAATCTGATTCCCCAATGGAACCTGCCCATGAGTATGTTCCTCAGCAACAAAACATGGGAGAAACATCAAGCGGAAATCAGTTGGTTGTGAAACCTTACAAGTATCAAAATTCTCATCCCATTGAGAACATAATTATTGATCTAACCTTTGGAATCAAAACTAGATCTTCATTAAAGAATTTTTGTGCTTTTGATGATTTCCTATCTGTTATTGAACCTACAAATGTTGCTGAGGCTTTGCAGGATGCAGACTGAGTAAATGCAATGCAAGATGAACTAAATCAGTTTAAAAGAAGTCAAGTTTGGCATCTAGTGCGAAGACCCAAGGACATATCAGTAATTGGCACTAAATGGGTCTTCAGAAACAAAGTTGATGAAGATGGAACTGTTACAAGGAACAAGGAAAGGTTGGTGGTTCAAGGATATAGCTAAGAGGAGGGCATAGACTACGATGAGTCCTTTGCTCTAGTTGCAAGGTTGGAGGCAATAAGACTCCTCATAGCCTTCGCTGCATACATGGAATTTACTCTTCACTAGATGGATGTCAAGAGTGCCTTCCTAAATGGCTACTTAAAGGAAGAAGTGTTTGTCAAGCAACCTCCAAGGTTTGAAAGTAAGGGGTTTCCGGATCATGTATACAAACTAGACAAGGCACTCTATGGACTCAAGCACGCTCCTAGAGCATGGTATGAACGATTATCCAAATTTCTGCTTGAACATGGCTACAAGAGAGGTAAAATTGATAGCACTCTATTCTTGAGGGAAAAAGGTAAGGATCTTCGAGTAGTACAAATATATGTCGACGACATAATTTTTTGGGCAACCAATGAATCACTAAGTAAGGAATTTTCTAAACTAATGGGCAATGAATTTGAAATGAGTATGATGGGTGAGCTTAATTTCTTCTTAGGCTTACAAATTAAACAAAACTCAAATGGAACCATGATCCATCAGCAGAAATATGCAAAAGAGTTGCTTAAGAAGTTTAAAATGGACGAATCAAAGGAAATAGACACTCCTATTGCAACAACCACAAAATTGGACATAGATGAACCTAGTTCATCTGTTGATCAGAAGTTGTATAAGGGTATGATTGGTCACTATTGTATCTTACTACTAGCAGATCTGCCATTGTTTTCAATGTAGGGCTTTGTGCTTGATTTCAAACAAATCCAAAGGAATCCCATTTGACTGGTGTCAAGAGAATATTTTTGGTTGCACCCATGAGGTTCCTATTTTTATAGAAGATTGGGTGTCATTCGTAGAAAAACATGTCCTTTTGTAAGGTTTTCTATTTTTGGTTACTCCTTGTATATTTTCGCTTTTGTTTTAATGAAATTATTACCTTATCAAAAAAGGTCTATATATTTGTGAGGAAGTTGTTGGATTATCAGAGTCCAAAAGAGTTATAGTGCATTTTGGTTAAACATATGGACAATGTCTCTTATTCAGTTATGCCTTTCCTAAAACATGCATGTTTCTATTGATTGCAAATGGCAATTGTGAAGATATGTTAAAAAGAGGACTAATTAATGCCTGCCAAGATGGATCGTGTTTGATAATTGTGTTAGACTCTTCCCAGGTACGTTTGTTCTGTACTTTCTGGTTTGTAGACATGCAAATTTTAGTCTACTGCCCGACCAATAAGTGGCTGATGGGCTGCTTCATCCACACCATATTTAGCATTAAAGAGATTTGAGGAAGCATAAGAAGTCAGGTAGAGTTCTACTTATAGTTGTATTACTGGGGGCTTGCATGGTTATACATGATAGTATTCTAATGCCTGCATTTGTTATGTTGGTATTTTAAAAGCATTTGCTTTTTTATCATCTCAACAACAACCAAAAAAAAAAGCAATTGCTTTTTTATGTGTTCTTCCAGTTGAAGAATGATTAAAACGTAATAAAGAATTTCCCCATACTTTTCACACCCAAAAAAACCTTAAAGCGCAGCCCGGTGCACTAAGCTCCCGCTATGTGCGGGGTAAGGAAGGGCCGTCACAAGGGTCTATTGTACGCAGCCTTACCCTACATTTCTGCAAGAGGCTATTTGCACGGCTCGAACCCGTGACCTTCTGGTCACATGGCAACAACTTTAGCAGTTATGCAAGGCTCCCCTTCCAAATAATCATTCCTTTTGCTTTTTAAAGGTAGTAACTTTAACCTAGTGGGATATGCTTACGCTGACTATGCAGGTTTCCTTATGGACAGGGAGAGCACCTCAGGTATGGCACACTTTCTTGGTTCATGTCTTGTGTCATGGGCTATTAAAAAGCAAAATTCAGTGGCCTTATCTACTGCTGAAGCTGAGTACGTTATTGCTGCCTCTTATCGTGCTCAATTACTGTGGATCAAACAGCAGTTGATGGATTTTGGTATTGACGTTGGTTGCATTCCTATTTTTTGTGATAATAATAGTGCTTTTAGTATGAATAAGAACCCGATTCATCATAAGAGAACTAAACACATAGATGTTAGACACCATTTTTAAGGGATAACTATGAGAAAGGACTGACCACTATAGAATTTTGTGCTACTGATTAGCAGATTGCTAACATCTTTACAAAAGCACTGAGTAGAGAAAGCTTTGAAAGGAACATGTTAGAACTAGGGATGATTAAGATCACTTAATGGAACTAGTTCAGAATGTACATTGAAAAAAAAATTGGTTAGGAAATCTGAAACTTGTGTAAATATCTAGATTAATCTTTGCTAGTCTCATACTGTAAATAGTATACTCCTGTTTCATGTGTTGATATGACTCACTGATCTCTAACAAAATTTTCTTTATTTTGGCAAATTGAGGCATGATCAAGAGGATTCTTAGTGAAGAACCTAGTTCATCAGTACTGGTTCATCTGAATAACGAGGTATGTTTTCTACCCTCTGCACAATTAGAATATTAATATTTAATTCATGAGCAGAGTCCTACCTATGTTCAAAAACATCAAAAAGCCTATCCTTTTAAGTTTGAACCAGTTCCGTTTCAATTAGACTCCTCACCTTATTAAAATGCCTAGATTCAAGGAAAGCTTAACCGCCCTTTCAACCTGAAATTTCAGGGTGATTAGACTTCTAATTGACTACCAAAAGTTGTCATTGTATATTAATTAGCCTCTCCCTTTAATATCCATCATCATCACCACTGCCACTCCCATAATTTTCAAAACCATCAAAATCTTCTGTTTTCTCTTCTTCTCTCTTCCAAAACTCAAATCACCAATTTCTTCCAGAATTTAGAGAAAATGACCAACCCCCAAGATAAACCATGCACACCTCCTCCACCCACTCCCTCCGATTCCTCCACTACTCCTCAACCTAGCACAACCCCTCAACCTTGGATAAGGCGAGTAAAGATGCTTGTTCGAAAAACTGTGGCTACAGGTGTGCTTTCCAAGAAATTAAACGCAAAATTGAAGGCTAGTCAAGCCCAAGATTCCCAAAATTCTGATGATTCTTTCAAGTTTGCGAGTGAGGAGGAAGGAACTAGGTCTTCTAACTCTGAGCATGTAGCTTCTGTGCAAAATCCCTCTATTGAGGTAATTTTTGATCTAGCTAAAAACTTGGAAAATCGATTTGTTTCTATTGTAAATGTAGAAATGCCTTAGTCAAGAAGGAGAGGAGGTAAAAATAAAAGAGCAAAAGAAAAAAAGAGTGAGGGTGTGAGCAGTGATGTGAGGGGAAACGGGAAAGAAGTGGCTGATTCTTCACCCACCTCTGAAACGGTTAGAATGGCTATCTATGGAACTGAACCAAAAAAGGTGGTAGAAAGTAGCAAGAAAATAAGGGGAAGTGGATCAGGGGAAGCTGCTGAAGGACTGGTTAATCTTAGGAAGCATACAAATGAACCTAGTTCATCTATTGAGGAGACCCTAGCAGATCTTCTGAAGAAGGTTGGTGCCAGCTATAACCCCAAGAAAAGAAGAACTCCAACTCCAAAAACTCCCAGCACTACAAGAACCACCAAGAAGAGGAAGGTTGCTTCTCCGACAACTAATGCTATTGAGGCTAATGATGTGGATGAGATGGACCTGGTCCATCAAGGTGAACATGTGACATTGGAGGTGGAGGTGCAGACCCCTAAGCCCAAGAAGACCAAGACTTCCTCAAAGAAGTCTTCGTCTGTATCCAAGTTTGCCGAACCTTCTACTTTGGCTAAAAGGACAAGGTATGATGTGAAGGCCAAGCAAGTTAAGATTATTGAGGAGGAAGACTGGAGTGGTGAAGAAGAGGATGAATCTACTAATGAACAAGATAAGTTGGCCAAGTTTGGCAAACAAACCATCTTGAAGGGTATACTTCTGAAGGACTTGGAGGAACTAGGGATGGTTCCACTGGTTGACGCGCTAGAGGTTCAGGGGTAGAAGGACATGGTCCTTAAGTTAGATGGAAGGCTGGCTAGAAATGAGATAATTGTATTCATGGCCAATGCAGAGGTCAAGGATAGAAGAGTCACCAGCCAGGTGAAAGGGGTTCAACTGTCTTTTGATGCAAAAGAGCTGGGTGAAATCCTTGGTATTCCTTCTGAAGGTTATGATGACTACACAACGAAAAAAATGGCGAAGTCTGGACTCCCTTCCTACTTCCTTAGCCATTACTAGGAAGTTCTGTGATATCACAGAAGTGAGTGAGGCCAAGGTTGTGTATAAGAGTGAAATGAAGCCATTCCACAAAGTACTGTTTGAATTTGTCAACAAGTGTTTGCTGCCTAGGCAAGAAAGAAGGCACATTACCAACTACATGGATTTGGTTTTGATGGAGTGTCTGGAAAGTGGGCGGCGGATCAACTGACATGGGTTTATGATCAAGCTACTTGATCGAGTTATCAATGGCTCCAAGGCCCATGCCACTCCTTATGGTTTCATTCTCACTACTGTTTTTGCCCATTGTAAGGTGCTTGTTTATCGTGAAAATGGTAACAACAATTAAATTTATAAATGGGATTCTAAAAATATGTGATCTATTCCCGAGCTAGTTGTTAGGGCAGTTAATGCTAACAATATGGAATCTAATGATGAAAAGCAAGCTAAAACGAGATAGTAATCAAACCGTGGGGCCTGCTGCCCGGGTATAGGTCTGATCGATGAAGGACCTCGGGGTCGAGCTCGAGCTATCGGGAATAGTCGGGGATGGGATAACAGTTGAAGATATAATCAAACAAGTATGGCCAATGCTAAGGTATATGATGAAGAACGAGTAAGAACACGATGAATATTGAGGTGGCCTCGGACCAATGAGAACGAACAAGCTTAGAAAGAAAAGAGAGAGAGAGAGAGAGATATTATTGCACTTGTGGAGAATGGAGCAACATCAGTCCCTTACAAAGTGGCATGGATCCCCCTTATATAGGAAAGGTAATACCATATAGTACAAAGTGTATTGAATGAAAAGACACGGGGATAGGACGACTAGGCATGGTACTAGTGCCTATTGATTCTAGCCGCTTGCCTCGGGAGTCCCCCGTCTTAGTAACTTTTGCTGGATCGCGGACAAATTCCTTATCCTCGAAATCTCTGCAGGGTCGGGGACGATCCTCGAGAGAGGGAGCTCGATCATAATCCTACAGCCTCGAGATGCTGACATGACTTTTCGAATGTACCTTAATGGCGGGAAATAGATCCCCCTGATTTCACCGCATACAGATAGTCTTCGCGTTTCTTAGAACAAAGTAATAGGAAACGATATTGAACCATCATCTCGAGATCATTATTGCCATGATGTCAACCGTCTAAGAGCATTAAATGCCATGTCCCAGAGAACCGTGCAGGGCCGTCGTCAAATGCGGTAATCGAGAAACCCACGAACTGCCGTAGGCTCGTCTCTTCTACTTCCCCAACGATTCCTATAAATGCACCGGTTGCTAGACACTTCCCATCTTCACCCTTCTTGCAAGCCCGTGAATCAGAATTTTGCTATTTGACATCCTTCCCTCTTTTCACATAAAGGTCTTGATAGCATCCTAGGAAGCTCAACTCTATTCAAGGACATGGATGAAGCTTTTGAATCTCAAAGATGGCCTTTAATAAGAGTTCAAGCTAAAGAATTACAAAACAAGATCATTAAACTTCAAGTGCAAATGAAGAAGTTATTAATTGGGAGGAAGAGCTCAAGGATAAAGGATGTGAATTGGCTAGGTGATAGCATCAAGGACAAGGATAGAGTTTTGGAAGCTCCAAGGCCATATACAAGATCTCAAGCTAAAGAGTTGCAAACTAAGGTTGCTAGACTTCAATGGCAAATAAAGAAGCTTTCAATTGTAGAGGAAGAGCTCAAGACCAAAGGAAATAAATTGTCCAAATTTTACAATTATATGGTGGTCCAAATTGAAGTCCAAGAGGAGGAAGATTGGGTCACCAAATTAGCCCTTGAAGTCCATCAAAAAGGGCTCAAAATAAGTTTAAAAGAGGTCCAAAAGGGGGTGTTTCAAAAGGAGCCCAATTGGAGTCCAAACCAATGGCCCAAACTAGTTGTTTTAAGGCCCAAATCTGCCCCAAAGGGTCTTGGCCGCCCTCACCTAATTTTAATGACTTTTCTTACTCTTTAGCAACCACCCTACCTAATTGTAATGACTTTGTATGCCTTAGCAACCACCCTACCTAATTTTAAGGACTTTTATGACTTAGTACTCCTATAAATAGGGAGTTCTTCTCATTCATAAGATACAACATTTATTGATTAAGTATATCATACTTTGAGAGTTCTTTTGAACCTTTGTTACTTGTGCTTTGAGATTTATCTTTCAACCTTTACTAGTTCTTAGTTCAAGGTAGTAAGATTACTTCTCTTTTATGATATCTTTGATTCCTTTGTGGTATTCTTAGAAGGCGATTAATACTAGTTATTAATTGTTGTCTCAAGTTACTCGTAAAGTGGTCAAGATCCGAATCTATTGTTTTGATTTGCTTTTTAAGTAAAGGCGTTTGATTTCTTCCATAAATCAAGACGTTGTTACTTTGATCTTGTCAAGGCTATAGAACTTACGTTCTTGGAAGTTCTTGGAATTCTTTCCTTGAATTCGTCCCATATCCTTTATTTTCATCTCTTTAATTCTAGTTGTTCAATTCCTTGTTGTTATTGTTTCCGCATTTACTTCTCAAATTCTTACTCTAATTTGGATTCCCGACCTAGTTGTTATCAAGTGGTATCAGAGCGGTTTTTATCAAGATTTCATTCTTGGTAAGTCTTGGGATTTCTTGAATACTAAGAGCAAAGAAAAGAAAAGAAAAAAAATTAAAAAAAAAAAGAAAAAAAGAAGCGAAAATCAGTTTTTAGAACAAAAAAAATAGAATTGAGTGCTCTCCGGGATATTTTTTTTGTATCTAATTTGTTACCAAAAATTAACAAAGGAAACAAGAAGAGGGGATCCTAGATTTTCTTACTCTTTCGAATCTAAACATATAATCCTTTCCTTTTTGTTCGCGTCATGTTTCAACCGAGCCTAATAGTTCTAGGATTTGGTTTTTCTTTCATTAGTTCCCCAAAAATCTGAATTTTACTACTAAGAACTTCATACGAGTTGGTTTAACTATAAATCTACAAAGTATTTTGTTCAAAGGTCATTTCGAGAGAAAAAAAAGGATAAAGTGTGTGAGAGAACAATTGAAAAAAAAACAAAGAAGCCAAATTTGAGAGATTCATATTTCCTTTAATCTATGTCAAGATATCTCAAATAGGTAGTTGCAGTGGAAGGAGTAGATCTATGACTCTTGAAAGGTCGATATTACAATATATCGAATGGAAAGAAGACAATGGTAAAGTTATTTTTCAAACAAGAGCTAAAGTGATGTCTACAATTTATACCCTTAGAATTGACAAAGCATTTAACTATAACTTAATTAGCACTTATATGGTTGAGAAATTGAACTTGCCTTGTGTTGAACATATTGATCCCTACATGTTGAAAGGAGTAAAGGTAGATAAAAGAGTGTTATTACCATTCTCTATTGGAAGGTATGAGGATGTGATCTGGTGTGATGTCATTCCCATGAATCGTTTTCATATCTTGTTGGGAAGGCCATGGAATATCTATAGAAGTGCTTCATATAGTATCGAAAAAAATAGATACTCTTTTGAGGTTAATGGGAAGAAACTCAGTCTTGGACCTTTGACTCCCTCACAAATTTGTGCAGATGAAAAGATTGTTAAAAAGAATATGGAAAAATACGAGAGAGAAAAGAATGAGAAGAGTAAGGGAGTGCATGTTGACATTCCAAGAGAGGAAAAAGGAGAGGTTGTCTTGAGTAAAAAGAGTGGGATGTCAAGTGAGGTAAACAATGATCTTGAGAAAAAAGAAAAGAGAGAAAGCAATAAGAGAAACAAAGTTTGTAAGGTAGAGAGAGAGAAACAAGAGAGATTGAGTGAAGGAAAAGAACTCTTTAGTGAGAGAAAAGAGGCTAAGGGTGAGGAAAACATTAGTCTTGCGATAAAAGCCAAAGAGAGTGTAAGCAAGAAAAACGTTTCTTTACTTCCTAACCCATTAACTCTTTCTTGTTTTAGTTCTTGTGATTTTGTGCAGCCACGTGATGAAATACCTTTTGAAAGGAGTGGTGAGGCGCAAGAGATGGTGGCAAAAGATCCAATTGGATTCCAACATAAATTCGGCAATATCAATTCTTGTTGGATGGTGGAAGACAAAAGCTTGATTAAATTCTTTGTTATTAAACCTTTTGACTATTTCGATTCTTATTTACAGGGTTATGACATGGAGTTGCCTAAAAGCATTGCTAAGGTGGAGCCATTGCATAAAAGAATACAAGGTGATGATGTTCCATTGGTAAATAAGTCCAAGTATGGTATGTATAATTGGTTTATTTGCATTCTTGGTCTTTCTAGAACACCTAAGGTATTTTTGGAGGTAATGAATTACACTCTTATTTCTTATATTGGTGACTTTATAATTTTTGTAGATGATGATATTTTGATGCACATCAAGTCATTAACTATAATATCTAAGTTAATGTGTAAGAGTAATTCGCTTCCTTTTGAAATTGTGTATGACATAGATGATTACTTATTCCAACTTGGTGGAAAGAGGCATGGAATTTCTGTGAAGAGGCTTGCAAATGAGTTAAATATTTCTTCTTATCTTATTCAAGTGGCTAATGAGTTTTCATGTGCTAAAGAATGTGATCTTTGTTATGTGATGGGGAGTCATTCTTCAAGTCATGTTCATTGTAAGATTGTAAAAGTATTTGTTTCTAGTAAAGAGGATATGCATGATTGTTGTAATACTGGTGATCAAATACTCTTTCATGTAGAGGAATCCATGAGATTTGTAATTGTAGTTAGTAGTCTATATCATGAATGTATCTTGTTTGTTAAATGTGGTAAAGGTACTTATATTAAATGGATGTGTAGTTACTCTCTTATAATTTCTTTATCATGTATACTCATGGACTGCCGTACCGACAAGATCGAATTGCAAGTTCCATTGCATGGTGCATCTAAGAGAGGTTTTTATTGTATTAATCTAGGTAGACATAAATTTTATTGGGATGATGATGTCCATATTCTTTATAAGGGAGTATTTATACCTATTAGGATTGATTGGGTTAAATGGACACATTGTCACTATCTTATTTTATTCCTACTATTTTTTCAGATTAGTGGATACCATTTACTAGTGCGTGTTTTCTTTTTCTTGCAAGGTCAAAATTCGAGGACGAATTTTCTTCAAGAAGAGGGGAATGATAGCATCCTAGGAAGCTCAACTCTATTCAAGGACATGGATGAAGCTTTTGAATCTCAAAGATGGCCTTTAATAAGAGTTCAAGCTAAAGAATTACAAAACAAGATCATTAGACTTCAAGTGCAAATGAAGAAGTTATTAATTGGGAGGAAGAGCTCAAGGATAAAGGATGTGAATTGGCTAGGTGATAGCATCAAGGACAAGGATAGAGTTTTGGAAGCTCCAAGGCCATATACAAGATCTCAAGCTAAAGAGTTGCAAACTAAGGTTGCTAGACTTCAATGGCAAATAAAGAAGCTTTCAATTGTAGAGGAAGAGCTCAAGACCAAAGGAAATAAATTGTCCAAATTTTACAATTATATGGTGGTCCAAATTGAAGTCCAAGAGGAGGAAGATTGGGTCACCAAATTAGCCCTTGAAGTCCATCAAAAAGGGCTCAAAATAAGTTTAAAAGAGGTCCAAAAGGGGGTGTTTCAAAAGGAGCCCAATTGGAGTCCAAACCAATGGCCCAAACTAGTTGTTTTAAGGCCCAAATCTGCCCCAAAGGGTCTTGGCCGCCCTCACCTAATTTTAATGACTTTTCTTACTCTTTAGCAACCACCCTACCTAATTGTAATGACTTTGTATGCCTTAGCAACCACCCTACCTAATTTTAAGGACTTTTATGACTTAGTACTCCTATAAATAGGGAGTTCTTCTCATTCATAAGATACAACATTTATTGATTAAGTATATCATACTTTGAGAGTTCTTTTGAACCTTTGTTACTTGTGCTTTGAGATTTATCTTTCAACCTTTACTAGTTCTTAGTTCAAGGTAGTAAGATTACTTCTCTTTTATGATATCTTTGATTCCTTTGTGGTATTCTTAGAAGGCGATTAATACTAGTTATTAATTGTTGTCTCAAGTTACTCGTAAAGTGGTCAAGATCCGAATCTATTGTTTTGATTTGCTTTTTAAGTAAAGGCGTTTGATTTCTTCCATAAATCAAGACGTTGTTACTTTGATCTTGTCAAGGCTATAGAACTTACGTTCTTGGAAGTTCTTGGAATTCTTTCCTTGAATTCGTCCCATATCCTTTATTTTCATCTCTTTAATTCTAGTTGTTCAATTCCTTGTTGTTATTGTTTCCGCATTTACTTCTCAAATTCTTACTCTAATTTGGATTCCCGACCTAGTTGTTATCAACCTCCATCTATTTGGCGTTACTTTCATTGTTGGGAGCCTGCTTGGGTGGCTCTGTAGCTGGGCGATAGCCAACTGCTGTGCCTCCAACATTTCAAAAATATCGTGAAGGCTAACTTCCTGTGTTTCCCGAGCCGGGATTTGTTGGGCTTCCTGTTGGTCAATATGCTGAATGCTCCTGTCTGTGTGAGTCCACGTCCACTAGAATTGGTCCGGGCGCGTTATCCGGATTTAGATGTTGATATTTGCTCTCCCTGACTTGAGAATAAATGTATAAATGGTGAAAAGGAATTTGAGAATTTCCTATAAAAGAAAGAATTATTTACTTGCTTCATTCTATTGAATTACAATCTTGTTATAAAAATCCTCGATTTATTATATTATGAACGTATCATTATTGGACCACTAGTAAGTCTCGAAGTCGACCTCTCGTCTCTATTTCTTCGAGATTAGACGGGATACTTACTGGGTATATGTTGTTTTCGTGCTTATGCTATGCTTGTTGTGCATTTTTGTTGCATATGCACATCTATTCCTAGTGGCCTACTGGGCGTAGCAGCATGGATGATACGGGGACTAGGTGAGCTGTATTTCTCTAGGTGACCCGCAGTCAGTATAGTCTCTCTCAATATATTGTATTTACTTTAATCCAATTTATATTCCGGAGAGTTATTGTACTTTATTCGATTCCTTAGTAATTGCTCATGCACTTGTGACACTGGATTCTGGGATGTCTATGGGAGTAGTCAGTATTTTGAAATTGTTAAAGATATCATTATTTATTTAGTGGAATTTATTCCTTATTGTTTAAATATATAAAAGAAGTGAATTTAGAAATATCTAAAACGAGAAATTACTAGTTATTTAGTATTGGCTTGACTGACAATGGTGTCTGGCGCCATCACGACCCTAAGTGGATTTTGGGTCGTGACAAGATAAACTTTGAATTTGGGATAGAGGTGGATTGCTGAAAAAATTAGTGCTTTTGAAGGCCTTGATGGTGGTGATGCCGTCACCCATGGTTCAGTGGTAGCCTGGGAAGATGAAGAAGATGGAGTAATTGGAAATTTTTTGGTAGTTAGGGGTAGAATTGTACTTTTAAGTATTTTCTTTTTAAAAAATATAAAATAATGACACGTGTTACAATATTGTTGGCGAGTGTTATGCACCCTGCCTAAAAAAAGTGGTCAAAATAAAAGTGGACATCTTAGACACACTTTAAAAAGGTTGAGTGTGTAAAGTAATTTTTCTCCATATTTTTATGAGTTTTGTTCTTAACATTTTCGGGGGTTCAATGTCTTGATTGCGGTGTTGACAAGTAGGAAGAGATGAACTTTGTATTTGGGATAGAGGTGGATTGGTGAAAAAATTAGTGCTTTTGAAGGCCTTGATGGTGGTGATGCCGTCACCCATTGTTCAGTGGTAGCCTGGAAAGATGAAGAAGATGGAGTAATTGGAATTTTTTGGTAGTTAGGGGTAGAATTGTACTTTTATGTATTTTATTTTTTAAAAATAAAATAATGATACGTGTTACAATCTTCTTGGTGCGTGTTATGCACCTGCCTAAAAAAAGTGGTCAAAATAAAAGTGGCATGTCTTAGACACACTTTAAAAAGATTGAGTGTGTAAAGTAATTTTTGTTTGCAAAAAGTGTGTCACGGAGATTTGATCCATAGTTCAGGTGGTAAACTATGTATTTTGCCAATGCAAATTCATGCAAATAAGTGATACTAGTATTAGTACCCGCGCGGATGCGCGGACACTAATCATGTCAAATATTTACGTTATTTGCATTGTATGTAAATAATCTTAAAATTTACACTTTCTCAGTAAATATAGATAATCATTGGATATTAACTACATGAAAAAAATTAACCATTATTTTTCTTTTTTGATACCATTCTTGCCGGTGTTATTGGATCCTAAAAATAGTCAGGAAGCAAAATAATAACTCATATTTATGGCAAACCAATCAAATGTTGAGACAATGAACGACTCTTTGGATAAGACTTAACTCTTTTACTACTACTTGAGCTCTTATTTGGTGTGTTTGATATCTCTTAAAAAATATTTCTTTCTTACAATTACAGTTTCTAAAACATTATTTTTCAATAATAATTATATTTATAATAATGTAACTGAAAATATTATTCTTAATTCAAAACTCATTTTAGTTGGCTATCTAAAATATAAAAAATACTTTAGCTAGTGAATTTTTTTTACTCCATTTTGATATTTGACATTAACCATGTTAAATATCTGAAGTATTTGAATTATATGTAAATAACCTTAACATTTAAACCTTCTAAATAATTATGTATAATCGTCAAATATTAATTAAGAAACACTACATGAAAAAGGACTAACATTTTCTCAATTCTCGTAGTGATACTTTTATTTTTGCACTATTCTCATAGGTGTCATTGAAACCTAAAAATAGCCACAAAGTGAAATAATAACTCATATTCATGGCAAAGCACAAAGGTTGACACGATATAAACGATTCTTTGATTACGACGTGACTCTTATACTACCACTTGAACACTTATTTGGTATGATTTTATCTTTCAAAAAAAATTTCTATTTTGAAATTTCAATTTCTAAAACTTTATTTATATTATAATAATGATGCAAGTGAAGATATTATCCTTAATTTAAAATTCACTTTAATCGGCTATCTAAAAATTTAAATGATTCTTTGGTTGGATTTATTTCAGTATGACTTCACTTTAAGTTTATCGATATATTAAGCCCCAGAATTTAAATTTTTAATACCCTGTATATACAAAAAAATTGTTCTTTGAATCATTAAATGTTAAATTAGTTGATTATTATTATAAAACATTGCATATATTGTCTTAAAATTGTCAAGTAGTTTATTTTTCGACACCATACTTGGCTTAACCTCAATGCAAACTACTCAAATTGCATTCCAATTCAAATTCGAGTAGCATATCAGTTTGTTAGTAATAGTGATTTTTTAAAAACGACACATAATGTAAATTAAAAAAAATATTCAAAGATCCTTATCTTATAATCTATGTATTTGAGTTGAAAAAAAATATTTAAAATCGATGAGATTAACTTTCAAATTTTATATATTCAACAAAGATAAAACATACGAAGAAATTTGTTGTCATATTTTATTTCTCGTTTTTAGATCTTTCTAATGTTTTTTTAATATTTATTTTCTTTTATCTTATTTTTTATGTCATTATTTCTTTGTTACAAAAAATTAATTTATTTCACTATAAAAGGATGAGTTTTAATAAAAATTATCTACATATGAACTTTAATTATAGTTTTTGTCTTTGGTTGAAATTGTTTCATATTTTTCTTTTGGTTTTATCTAATCAGCCTAAATAGGTGTTCACCCAACCACTTAAATTAAAAAATTGAATGATGTGTAATTTATATATAATCCATATATAATATGTGTATAATTGATAGCATCAAGAACAAGGATATAGTTAAGGACAATGATAGAGATGATAGAGTTTTGGAAGCTCTAAGGCCATTTACAAGATCTCAAGCTAAAGATTTGCAAGCTAAGGTTGCTAGACTTCAATGGAAAATAAAGAAGCTTTTAATTGTAGAGGAAGAGCTCAAGCCCAAAGGAGATGAATTGTCCAAGTTTTACAACTATTTGGTAGTCCAAATTGAAGTCCAAGAGGAGGAAAATTGGGTTACCAAATCAGCCCTTGAAGTCCACCAATAGGGCTCAAAATGACCTTAAAAGAGGTCCAAAAGGGGGTGTTTCAAAAGGAGCCCAATTGGAGTCCAAACCAATGGCCCAAACTAGTTGTTTTAAGGCCCAAATCTGCCCCAAAGGGTCTTGGCCGCCCCCACCTAATTTTAATGACTTTTCTTACTCTTTAGCAACCACCCTACCTAATTGTAATGACTTTGTATGCCTTAGCAACCACCCTACCTAATTTTAAGGACTTTTATGCCTTAGTATTCCTATAAATAGGGAGTTCTTCTCATTCATAAGATACAACATTTATTGATTAAGTATATCATACTTTGAGAGTTCTTTTGAACCTTTGTTACTTGTGCTTTGAGATTTATCTTTCAACCTTTACTAGTTCTTAGTTCAAGGTAGTAAGATTACTTCTCTTTTATGATATCTTTGATTCCTTTGTGGTATTCTTAGAAGGCGATTAATACTAGTTATTAATTGTTGTCTCAAGTTACTCGTAAAGTGGTCAAGATCCGAATCTATTGTTTTGATTTGCTTTTTAAGTAAAGGCGTTTGATTTCTTCCATAAATCAAGACGTTGTTACTTTGATCTTGTCAAGGCTATAGAACTTACGTTCTTGGAAGTTCTTGGAATTCTTTCCTTGAATTCGTCCCATATCCTTTATTTTCATCTCTTTAATTCTAGTTGTTCAATTCCTTGTTGTTATTGTTTCCGCATTTACTTCTCAAATTCTTACTCTAATTTGGATTCCCGACCTAGTTGTTATCAAGTGGTATCAGAGCGGTTTTTATCAAGATTTCGTTCTTGGTAAGTCTTGGGATTTCTTGAATACTAAGAGCAAAGAAAAAAAATTAAAAAAAAAAGAAGCGAAAATCAGTTTTTAGAACAAAAAAATAGAATTGAGTGCTCTCCGGGATATTTCTTTTGTATCTAATTTGTTACCAAAAATTAACAAAGGAAACAAGAAGAGGGGATCCTAGATTTTCTTACTCTTTCTAATCTAAACATATAATCCTTTCCTTTTTGTTCGCGTCATGTTTCAACCGAGCCTAATAGTTCTAGGATTTGGTTTTTCTTTCATTAGTTCCCCAAAAATCTGAATTTTACTACTAAGAATTTCATACGAGTTGGGTTTAATTATAAATCTACAAAGTATTTTGTTCAAAGGTTATTCCGAGAAAAAAAAAGAGAGCTAATTTTTGTGATACAGTTTACACTTTTTTTTAAAAGATGTCGCGTACAGGTAGTGATGATGAACGAAGGGTTCTCCAAGAAGCTGAAATCAAAGCAAGAAATGATTTTACCTTGCAAGCTATGCATCAACAATTTGAAAGGTTGAATTTGCAACTCCAAGAGATGAGGGATACCATTGCTGATCAAAATGATACAATAGCTGAACTTAGGAGGGAAAATAATGTTAGACCCCAAGCTAGGAGAAATGTACCCCATGCTCCCATTGTAAATCAAGAAAACCCTATAGATGATTTTAATGATATTGATTTTGATAGGGTGGGAAGAGATAGGAGGGGACAAAGAGGTAGAGTAGAAGATGACAATATAAGTAGTATAAAGATGAAGATGCCATCATTCAAGGGAGCAAGGGACCCAGACTTGTACCTTGATTGGGAGAGAAAGGTTGAAGCCATCTTTGATTGTCACAACTACTCTGAGGGTAAGAAAGTTAAACTTGCTGTTGTTGAGTTTTCTGACTATGCTGCTATTTGGTGGAAAAAGCTTGCTAGGGACAGATTGCAAGAAGGACAAGCACCAGTTGCTACTTGGGCTGAGATGAAGAGGGTGATGAGGAAGAGATTCGTGCCATCACACTTTCAAAGAGAGCTACAACAACGTCTTCAAACATTGAAGCAAGGGTCCATGTCTGTGGATGAGTACTTTAAGGCTATGGATATGGCTATGATCCAAGCTAATTGTACAGAGGAAGAAGAGGCTACAATGGCTAGGTTTTTAAATGGTTTAAATAAGGAAATAGCTGATGTAGTAGAATTACAACAATATGTAACAATAGATGAGTTAGTTGATTTGTCTGTAAAGATAGAAAATCAAAATAAAAGAAAGCAGACTAGCTCGTGGAAAGGTCGGACAAGCACCATCTCCAAGAATCCATGGCCATATCATGAGATGAAGAGTTCTTCTAGACCTCAAGAAGACAAGGGTAAAGGTAAATTTGAGAACAAAGAGGGAGGTAAAACCTTTAACCCTAAACCTTTTACACCTTCTAGTTCTATTCAATGTCATAAATGTAAAGGAAGGGGACATATGATGCATGAATGTCCAAGTAGAAGAAACATCATTCTTAGAGAAGATGGAGGATATGAGAGTGAAAGAGGTGAGGGAGAAGAAGAGGGAGATGTGAGTGATGAAGATGATGTAGAACTACCTAATGAGGGCATGATTGGGGTAGTTAGAAGGATTATGACTATCAATTTGGCAAGCAATAGTGAAGAACAAAGGGAGAATATATTCCATACTAGGTGTGGGATAAAGGGAAAAACTTGCTCTATGATCATTGATAGTGGTAGTTGTGCTAATGTGGTGAGTTCATACTTTGTGGAAAAATTGGGACTTGCCTGCATGAAACACCCTACTCCATATAGACTCCAATGGTTAAATGATAGTGGTGAACTAAAGGTAAACAAACAGTGCATGATTTCATTTAATGTTGGTAGATATGAGGATGATATTCTTTGTGACATAATACCTATGCAAGCTTGTCATATCTTACTGGGTCGTCCTTGGCAGTATGACAGGAATGTTTTTCATGATGGAAGAAAGAATAGATATTCTCTTGAACTAAATGGCAGGAAATTTACTCTTGCACCTTTATCTCCTTCTCAAGTGTTTGAAGATCAAAAGAGATTAAGAGAAACAATGGGAAAACCAAGGGGAGAGATAAAAAGTGAGCTTGAGGAAAAAGAAAAGAAAGAAGGCCAAGAATTAGAAAAAAAGAGAGATGGCCGAGAGAAAGAGAGAGAGGGCAGCAATTTGAGAGAAGAGATAAAAAAGGGTTTGAATGAAAAAATAGACAGTCTTGGTGAGAGGAAAGAGGTTAAGGAAAGAAAAAAAGAGAGTTTTTATATAAAAACCAAAGAGTGTTTAAATGCAAGAAAAGAGGGGCTGCCCATAATACTACTTACTTACAAAGAGACTTTGATTAATTCTGAGTTGCTAACTTCTTCTTTGCCAAGTAGTATTTCTTCTCTTTTGCAGGATTTTGAAGATGTCTTTCCAGAAGATATTCCTAATGGATTGCCACCTTTACGTGGCATTGAGCATCAAATTGATTTTGTACCTGGATCACAAATCCCAAATAGGCCAGCCTATAGGAGTAATCCAGAAGAGACAAAAGAACTTCAAAGGCAAGTTGAGGAGTTGCTTGAGAAAGGTTTTGTGAGAGAGAGCATGAGCCCTTGCTCGGTTCCCGTCCTATTGGTACCAAAAAAGGATGGAACTTGGAGGATGTGCGTGGATTGTAGAGCAATCAACAAGATTACGGTAAAGTATCGCCACCCTATTCCTCGTCTTGATGACATGTTGGATCAATTACATGGATCCAAAATCTTTTCTAAAATTGATCTAAAAAGTGGTTACCATCAGATTCGAATGAATCCTGGAGATGAATGGAAAACTGCTTTTAAGACCAAATATGGGCTTTATGAGTGGTTAGTTATGCCTTTCGGCTTGACTAATGCACCTAGCACTTTCATGAGATTAATGAATCATGTTTTTAAGGATTTTCATGGAAAATTTGTTGTGGTGTACTTCGATGATATCTTGGTCTTTTCTAACACTTTAGAAGAGCATGTAGAACACCTAAAACAAGTTTTTGAAGTTCTTAGAAAGCAATTTTTATTTGCTAATCTTAAAAAGTGTACTTTTTATGTGGATCGTGTGATTTTCTTGGGTTTTGTAGTTAGTTCTAAAGGAGTTGAGGTTGATGAAGAGAAAATCAAAGCAATAAAAGAATGGCCTAAACCTAAGAGTGTAACTGAAGTTAGGAGTTTTCATGGACTTGCTAGTTTTTATAGGAGGTTTGTGAGAGACTTTAGTACCATTGCTTCTCCTTTAACTGAAGTTATTAAAAAGGATAAGATTTTTAAATGGGGAAAAGAACAAGATGATGCTTTTAACTTGTTGAAAGAAAAGTTATGTTCTGCTCCATTGTTACAATTGCCTGATTTTTCTAAATCTTTTGAAATTGAATGTGATGCTTCGGGCAAAGGAATAGGTGCTGTTTTGATGCAAGATTCTAAACCTATTGCCTACTTTAGTGAAAAGTTAAGTGGAGCCACATTGAACTATTCCACTTATGACAAAGAGTTATATGCTTTGGTAAGGGCTTTAGCCACATGGCAACATTACCTGTGGCCAAGAGAGTTTGTCATTAAAACTGATCATGAATCCTTGAAATACTTGAAGAGTCAAGGTAAGCTTAGTAGAAGGCATGCTAAGTGGGTTGAATTCATTGAAACGTTTCCTTATGTAATTTCTTACAAACAAGGGAAAGAAAATGTTGTTGCTGATGCACTTTCAAGGAGGTATATCTTAGTTTCTACCCTGACTTCTAAATTAATGGGTTTTGATCAAATCAAGGGACTTTATGCTAATGACGTTGATTTTGGCAAAATTTTTGCAGATTGTAAGTTGAGTCCTTTTGAGAGGTTTAACCTCCAAGATGGCTTTCTCTTTAAGGAAAATAAGTTGTGTATTCCTAATTGCTCTTTACGTGAAGTATTTGTAAGGGAAGCACATTGTGGAGGGCTTATGGGACACTTTGGAGTCCCAAAGACACTAGACATATTGGCCGAAAATTTCTTTTGGCCTGGAATGAGAAAAGATGTTGAAAGAATGTGCGCACAGTGTTTGGAATGTAAACAAGCTAAATCTAAAGTGTTACCACATGGTCTTTACACGCCATTACCTGTTCCTACTTCGCCTTGGATTGATATTTCCATGGATTTTGTGTTAGGTTTGCCTAGAACAAGATATGGTAGGGATAGTATTTTTGTTGTGGTAGATAGGTTCTCCAAAATGGCTCACTTTATTCCTTGTTTAAAGACTAATGATGCCTCACATGTTGCTGGTCTTTTTGTAAAAGAGGTTGTCAAATTTCATGGTATACCTAGAACTATTGTTAGTGATAGGGATGCTAAGTTTTTGAGCCACTTTTGGCGTGTTTTTTGGGGGAAGTTAGGTACTAAATTGTTGTTTTCTACTTCTTGTCACCCACAAACTGATGGACAAACTGAAGTAGTTAATAGAACCTTAGGAAACATGTTGAGGGCTGTTTTGAAAGGTAAATTAACTTCATGGGAAGATCACTTACCTATGATTGAATTTGCTTACAATAGAACAATCCATTCTTCTACAGGTATGTCTCCTTTTGAGGTTGTTTATGGTTTTAATCCCTTCACTCCCCTTGATTTATTACCATTACAAACTAATGATATTGCTAATCTTGATGGTAGGACAAAGGCTGAGATGATGAAAAAAATTCATGAACAAACAAGGCTTGCAATTGAGAAGAAAAATGAGCAAACTGCCTTGAGAAAGAATAAGGGAAGAAAGCAAGTTATTTTTAAACCTGGAGATTTAGTTTGGGTTCACTTTAGAAAGGAGAGATTTCCTTCCAAAAGGAAGTCAAAGTTGCATCCTAGAGGAGATGGCCCATT
This sequence comes from Nicotiana sylvestris, assembly GCF_000393655.2. Lineage (NCBI taxonomy): Eukaryota > Viridiplantae > Streptophyta > Magnoliopsida > Solanales > Solanaceae > Nicotiana > Nicotiana sylvestris. The sequence continues at coordinate 107,269,919 of NC_091068.1, forward strand.
TCAAGTCCTTGAAAGGATTGGGGACAATGCTTACAAGTTGGACCTTCCTGGTGAGTTCCAAGTAAGTGCCACATTTAATGTTGCTGACTTATCTTTGTTTGATGTAGGATCGAATTCGAGGACGAATTCTTTTCAAGAAGGGGGGAATGATAGCATCAAGAACAAGGATATAGTTAAGGACAATGATAGAGATGATAGAGTTTTGGAAGCTCTAAGGCCATTTACAAGATCTCAAGCTAAAGAGTTGCAAGCTAAGGTTGCTAGACTTCAATGGCAAATAAAGAAGCTTTTAATTGTAGAGGAAGAGCTCAAGCCCAAAGGAGATGAATTGTCCAAGTTTTACAACTATTTGGTAGTCCAAATTGAAGTCCAAGAGGAGGAAAATTGGGTTACCAAATCAGCCCTTGAAGTCCACCAATAGGGCTCAAAATGACCTTAAAAGAGGTCCAAAAGGGGGTGTTTCAAAAGGAGCCCAATTGGAGTCCAAACCAATGGCCCAAACTAGTTGTTTTAAGGCCCAAATCTGCCCCAAAGGGTCTTGGCCGCCCCCACCTAATTTTAATGACTTTTCTTACTCTTTAGCAACCACCCTACCTAATTGTAATGACTTTGTATGCCTTAGCAACCACCCTACCTAATTTTAAGGACTTTTATGCCTTAGTATTCCTATAAATAGGGAGTTCTTCTCATTCATAAGATACAACATTTATTGATTAAGTATATCATACTTTGAGAGTTCTTTTGAACCTTTGTTACTTGTGCTTTGAGATTTATCTTTCAACCTTTACTAGTTCTTAGTTCAAGGTAGTAAGATTACTTCTCTTTTATGATATCTTTGATTCCTTTGTGGTATTCTTAGAAGGCGATTAATACTAGTTATTAATTGTTGTCTCAAGTTACTCGTAAAGTGGTCAAGATCCGAATCTATTGTTTTGATTTGCTTTTTAAGTAAAGGCGTTTGATTTCTTCCATAAATCAAGACGTTGTTACTTTGATCTTGTCAAGGCTATAGAACTTACGTTCTTGGAAGTTCTTGGAATTCTTTCCTTGAATTCGTCCCATATCCTTTATTTTCATCTCTTTAATTCTAGTTGTTCAATTCCTTGTTGTTATTGTTTCCGCATTTACTTCTCAAATTCTTACTCTAATTTGGATTCCCGACCTAGTTGTTATTAATAATCGTGTGTTGTCGGTATATCATCTATTTTTATTAGCTATAAAAAGGAAACAATAAATATGGCCGGATATTATGTAAATATTCCATAAGATTTCGGTTTTTTGAGTTTATCCATGATATACTTCTATTATAATAATTTTAAAACTCTCTACTAATGTTAAAAAATATCTTATCTTTGAATTAAAAAAAGTAAAGCGTTTTTTTCGAAATAAATTTTTTACATTTAAAAACAATATCTCACGTCATACCAATTTCTTTTTATATATACTCTTTGTTACACTTAAAAGTCGCTATAGAAACTATCAATTAGAAACTAGTTTATCTCTTATTGAGTTTGAAAAAAAAAACCTTTCACATAATCTAATGATTCAAAACTAATATTCTTTAACGAAAACTAATATACCATTGCAATATTGGCTTGACTACAGCTAAATGAAGTGGTTCCAGCTTATACCCTTCAATTCCTTGAATGTGCTAAATTGCAATTAATGATAGCAATTTGTAACGACCCGACCAGTCGTTTTGAGCTTTTGCACTTTGCTCGCCAGTCCTCGAGCATGATTTGCTCTGTGTGATATATTATGACTTATGTAAATCATTGGTTTTGGTTTTCGGGGTAATCAGAACGAATTTGGAAGAACAGTTCTCAGTTTGAAGCTTGAAATTTGAAAGGTTTGACCAAGTTTTTGACTTGTTAGTATTTGATCTCAGATCAGAATTTTTATGATTTGGTTAGATCTGTTAGGTGATTTGGGACTTAGGAGCGTGGTTTGAATGCATTTTGGAAGTTCGTGGAAGGCTTAGGCTTGCATTGGCGAAATTGAGATTTTAGCGTTTTCCGGTTGATAGGTGAGATTTTGATATAGTGGTCGGAATGGAATTCCGGAAGTTGCAGTAGTTCCGTTGTGTCATTTTGATGTGTGTGCAATATTTCAAGTCATTCGGACGTGGTTTGGTTGGGTTTTTGATCAAAAGCATAATTTGGAAGTTCTTGGAATTCTTAGGCTTGAATCCGATGCGATTTTGGTATTTTGATAATGTTTTGAGTGTTCCGAAGGTTGGAACAAGTTCGAATGAGGTTATGGAATATGTTTGCATGTTTGGTTGTGGTCCCGAGGGGCTCGGGTGCGTTTTTGGATTGATTCCGGGCTATTTTTCCTTCATGTTTCACTGTTGTGTTCTGCTGATATCTGGTGCCTCAGTTCTTCATCGCGTTCGCGAGGCACATGTCACGAACGCGTAGTGTATTTGCATGGCAGCAGCAAATTGCTCTTTGCGATCGCGAAGTGTGTCCCACGTTCGCATAGTCTTAGGGGAAGACTCCTTCGCGTTCGCGTATGGCATGTCGCGTTCGCATAGAGTCGGGATAGGAGCTGGGCTGGAGGACCTTTCTTCATCGCATTCGTGAGTCTTGGGATGCGTTCGCATAGCTCTATATCCAATGTGTATCGCGTTCGCGAGGCTGGTGCCACGAACGCATAGAGCATTTTTGATGGCTAACGCGTCCGGAGGTCGATTCGTGAGGGCAAAGGCATCGCGGGCTAGAGTTTGGACCGAATCGAGGTAAGTAATGATTGTAAATGCTGTCCTGAGGATTTGAAACCCCGAATTTCACATCGTCGTGCTACTTTGAGGTGACGCACATGCTAGATGACGAGCGTGGAGTCGTGCACCGTTGGGGATTGTGACTTGGTCCGTCCCGTACGACTATTAAGTCGCGTATTTGTTTTGAAATCTTATGATATTCCATATTTTAGGGATTGATATTATATTTTGGGTTGTATGCCATGTTTGGGGCCTTGTGCCGACCTGTTGAGACCCTTAGGGGCATTTTACTATTTTTCCTCACTCTATTTGTTTTGAAAGCATTTCCTCAGTCATGATGGTGTTTATTGTCTAAATCTTATTTTATCACTTAAATTCTTAAATGTGAAAACTGTTTGGGCTGAGTTCCCTATTGTACTGATGGTCCGAGTGATTGTGAGAGTATTGACTGAGATAGACCGAGGTCTGATTGTGAGGGTATTGACTGAGATAGACCGGGGGTCTGATTATGAGGTTAATGACTGAGATAGACCGAGGGTCTGATAGTGAGGTTAATGATTGAGAGAGGCCGAGGGTCTGGTTGCGAGGATTATATATTTATGGATCGGGCTGCACGCCGCAACAATATATATATATATATGTGTGTGTGTGTGTGTGTGTGTGTGTGTGTGTGTGTGTGTGTGTGTGTGTGTATGTATATGGATCGGGCTTCACGCCGCAGCGATATCTGGATCGGGCTACGCGCCGCATCGGTTACTATATGGTACTTATTGAGTGTGAGTGCTGAGTGTGAGCGCTGACTGATGAGAGTTGAGTCTTGATTGACTGAGAGGCTTGCCCGAGGGGCTATATACATATATGAGTGATGCTTTGCCCGATGGGCTTGTTTTGATGTAATTGTTGTTTTCACTCCTCTTTATAATGAGCCTCTGATGAAATTGTTGAACAAATATTTTAAACAACTTTCATTTAAGCTAAAGTTTTTATGAGATATTCGGTATTTAATCACTGAGTTGACTTTTTTTTTGCCACTAAATTTTTTATGTTATGAGGTGTTTATGATTCCTGATTTTGCCCGAGAGGCTGTTTACGAACTATGTTTTGCCCGAGGGGCCGATTATGGTTTTCATCTCTTTTATTATAAATGGTATTGAACCCCTACTAAAACTGTTGGAAAGCATTTTAAATGATTTTTACCAAAAGTTAGATTTTAAATGAGACGATTGACTCGTATTCTGATTTGAAAGCCTGTTGTGCTTATTGAGTTTATCATAAATGTGGATTCAGCATTTCCTACTGCTCAGTCTTTATTTACTCTTATTACTTACTGGGTTGGAGTACTCACATTAATCCCTGCACCTCGTGTGCAGTTTCAGGTATTTCGGAACCCGGTAGCGGGTGTTGGTTGCACGACGTTCGCAGCATTGCTTTCCTCCCTCATTTTTTTTCATTACTGTATTTAGTACATTCTTAGACTCTTGTTGTATTCAGACCTTGGTAGATGCTCATGACTAGTGATACCCCGATGTCGGGCATGTGTAATTATTCCGCACTTTTCTTTTAAATTTTCATTATGAGATTATTGGTTTATAAATGGTACAAAAACAACTTTTATTGGAAAACGGTTGATTCGGGAGTTGTGTCGGCTGGCCTAGTTTCACGATAGGTTCCATCACGACCGGGTCGGTTTTGGGTCGTGACAAGTTGGTATCAGAGCCTAGGTTACATAGGTCTCACGAGTCATGAGCAGGTTTAGTAGAGTCTCGCGGATCGGTACGGAGACGTCTGTACTTATCCCCGAGAGGTTGCAGAACCTTTAGGAAAAACTTCACATTCTTGAATTCTTATCGTGCGTCCTTGATTCAGCTTGAAAAGTAACTCTTTGAATTCCTTCGTATGCGTGCATGAGCGCTCGGTATCAGATGTGCATCGATAGTTTGTGATTCCCTAAGCGAGGGGCGAGATGTGATCTTTCTTTGTTAATGTTGGGTCAGTCTGGAGGACTTGAGGCCAGGTTTTTGCCTGCAGCTTGAGCACCGAGGTGCTGATTGTATGAGCACGTGTTTTTGAACTTATATGTTCGGTAGTGTCCCTATTGGTAGAAGTGATGGTTGGATGGTTATGCGATGAGTATGTTATGACTGCAAAATGTATTCATATGATTTGGAAGCGACCAGAAGGGTCTGCTAGCGGATGGAAGAACTATTAGGTACTTGATGTTATCTTGAATTAAGGTATAGCCCCGAGCTATGGGCGTGTGAAGAATCTTTTCATGTTTCCTAGTTGGGAGTGAAGTAAATTTCATGTTGCGGTATGAGTTCAGACTCATGAAGACTAAGTGACTGCGCAATGTTTATGATGGTGGAAGGTATACAGAAATGTTAGTTGGAGGCAAAGCAGGTGGGTTATCTCCTGCGGAGTGTTCTGAGGTTGTGTGATCCTTATGTTGTCTGTTAGGAGCTCTCATTTACAAGGGTAATATATGTGTTGCAAATTTAAATTTGGGTCGCTTAAGAGAGTGGGGTTCAACTGCTACAAGAGTGAATGCAAAATTTGCATATGATTTAAAGTACCAGGTGGTCTGTGTTTCACGAGTGTATGAAGGGTTGAGTTTAAATCTCACTATGGTATTATGGCAGCAATAGAGTATATGTGTTACGAGTTATTGTGTGTGTTTTGGTCTATGGCTTCGAACCAAGTGGGGAATTCTGCTATTGATTAGTTGATTGCGCGGTTATGTGCTATGTTGGTTCCAATTTGAGGTGTACTAGTGAATTAGTTATGGCCTACGGAGATTGAGACCGACAGTGGATCGAGTAAAGGAAAATTTTGACAAAGGTTGTAGTATGCTTCATAGGTTTGTGAGAATCACGGAATGTCTTGAGTTGTTGTTGGTAAAGGATGCTCGGTGCATAGAGCAGGAAGTTGCTTGGTTGTATCGGGATGAGGTTGCATTCTTCAGTGTCTGAAGTGCTAATGAGGCACAGGTTGTTTGGTTCTTTTGATCGGGCTAATTGCGGTTTGAGTAGAGTGGATGACTCTCGAGAATGGTTCTAGTTCGAGATTTTTCATGTAACAATTGGGTATATTTAAGTTGTATATGTGGCTAGAAACTGAGTTTTCATTGGAAGATGTCAAGACTTGTGGTATTTTCTATATTAATTATGGGATTCTATGTATCAGTATCAGGAAGGTAAAGGAAACGGATTTAGATTCGCAGGAAGTCTCTTCAGAGTAAAGTATTTTGAATGTGGTGCTTTTGGGAATATTTAAGAGAGTATCCAGCGGCTTATGAGTCTTAACGGTGTGGTTTTGTGCTTCGATCTCATGTGGTGAGTCTGGGTTGAGCAATTGTGGTGTTGCAGCAAGAAGAAGTGTCAAGCTGACGGTACATCAGAAGGAAACTCGGATAGATGGGATAGCTTGGTAGTAGGCCGAGTCGGTATGGTAAGGATATAATTAGTTCTTGGATGCTTACGAGGTAATGAGTTTCTACAGGTGTTTCGCGGCAATTTTTTTTGGTTCTTGTGACCAGCGTAACTCGGTTGAGTTAGAAGGATTCAGTTCTGACGGTTTAGTGTTGTGCAAATGGAACTCGGAGAGTTCTTGATGGTTTCCACCACAGTTAGAGAGGTATATTTTTCCTATTGGCATGAGGAGCATGGGATGTATCATCTTCTCCTATATGGGATCGAATAGAAAAGTTCTTGGCGGTTGAGTAAGTAGTTTCTTGTAGCTCGGAGTGGATTGCGAAGTTCTCATAATTTTCATTTAGGTGGTATAATTTTCATGTTGTGTGGGGTTAAGGTTTGCATGTGTAAGTGTCACGACCCCAAATACCGGTCGTGATGGCGCTTATCACATTACTAGGCAAGCCAACCAGTCCACTAACCACAACCTATTTCCAAGTAAGAAACCATTTCCAACACGAGTTTTAAACACCAATTTCATAATAAACGTTTAAAATGACAGAAAATATGCAGAAGTCAAAATAATAATAAACTACACAGCCCAACTGATCTGGTGTCACGAGTCTAGAGCCTCTAATGCAAGTCCGAACATCCTACTACATAGATAGTCAAGAAAATACTGAAAAGTAACAAGATAGAAGGGAGAGAACAGGGCTGCGAACGCCATGCAGCTACCTCGAAATCCCCGATAGAAAACTGAACAAGCTGAATAATGCTTACTCGATCGCTCGGGCACCTGGATCTGCACACAAGGTGCAGGGAGTAGTGTGAGTACGCCAACTCAGTAAGTAACTAAAGTAAATAAGGTCTGAAAGTAGTGACGAGCAGTTCAAAAATACATAACGGAATAACCAACGAAATAACATGTCATCTTTAAGTTCAAAAAACTGTTTTCGTTATAAAACCACATTTCCAGTTTAAACATTTGGAACCAATTACTTAGCTACTATCAAACAGAGGCTTATTTAAAAGAAGAGTGAAATTAGTGAAAACATCATGACAAGGCCTCTCGGGAAAGGAATCACTCAGAATCTGGCCCCTCGGGCAGCCTCTCAATCACTCGTGACTCAACTCTCGTCACTCAGTACTCACTCTCAGCACTCGGCTCATTTATATCTCATAATAATAGAAATCATAGTAACCGTTGCGGCGTGCAGCCCGATCCATATATTTATAGTCGACTACGCTCACTAAGGGTGTGCAGACTCTGGAGGGGCTCCTACAGCCCAAGCGTCATATCGCTGTGACGTGCAGCCCGATCCAATATATATATATATATATATATATATATATATATATATATATATATATATATATATATATATATATATATATTGCTGCGGCGTGCAGCCCGATCCATATAAGTATCGCTGCGACATGCAGCCCGATCCATAATATATACATATAATATCCTCACAATTGGGTTCTCAACCTCTCTCAGTCCTTAACCTCACAACCTCCCGGGCCCAACAACAGGAATCAGGGAACTCAGCCCAAACAATCCTCACAATTAGGAGTAAAGCAATAAAACCAGTTTTAGCTTTTAAACAGGTAAAACACGACTAAGGATATGCTTTTAGCAAGTAAAGTGAGGAAAAACAGTCAAAATGCCCCTAAGGGTTTGTTTCTACAGGTTGGCACAAGGCCCCAAACATGGTATACAATCCATAATACAATATAAATATCCAAAATACGGAATAACTTACCAAATCAAATACGCGGCTTAATAGTCGCTACGGGACGGACCAAGTCACAAACCCTATCGGTGCACGCCCACACGCTCGTCACCTAGCATGTGCGCCACCGCTTTTATCAAAACAAGTCAACTACTGGGGTTTTGTACCCTCAGTTCCAGATTTACAATGGTTACTTACCTCAAACCTGTGAAAATACTACTCCGGGACGCCTTTGTCCCTCGAATCGACCTTCACTCGCATCGAATCTATTCAAAATCAGAATCACGGCATCAAAATATGCTAAGGGAACGAAGCCCAAGCGAAAACAATCGAAAAATACCAAAAATTCCGAAATTAGCAAAACCCGAGCCCCGGGCCCAATTCTTGAAACTCAGAAATTTTCACATCATTAGATTCCTTGTCTCCCCACGAGTCTATACGTATAATACCAAAATCGGAGTTTAAATGACCCCTCAAATCCTCAATTTAAGGCCTCTTAAACGCAAGCCCTAATCCTCCATTTTTAGCCCTTTAATTCCTTTAATTTCAGTCTTAATCCATGAAATATTACCATAGAAGTGTGTTTTAGGTCCAAAATCCTTACCTTAACGAAGTCCCTTTGATTCCTCTCCTTAAAATCGCCCAAAGCTCCCAATTCCGAGTTTAAAAATGGTTAAACCCTTCAAAAATCGCGAAGGAAAAAATATATACATTCTGCCCAGGCTTTTTCTGCATCTTCGGCACACCCACCGCATCAGCGGTCTAAACTCCACTTCTGCGGAAATTCATTAATCTAGCCTAAACCGCATATGCGACTCCACAGGTGCGGTCCTTCTACCGCATCTGCGGTTCCAGACATTCTTCCCAAGATCCGCTTCTGCGGCCAATCCAACGCATATGTGGCGCCGTACCTGCGGTCCCCAAACCGCAGGTGCGAAAACACCAGAAGCAGCAAAACTTCAGCAGCTGCAATTACACTTCAACTTCCTCGTTAACCACCCGAAATCATCCCGAGGCCCCCGAGAACTCAACCAAAAGAACAAACATAATCCAATACCTTATTCAAACTTGTTCCAATCATCAAAACACCCCAAACAACATCAAATCTACCAAATCACATCGGTTCAAGCCTAAGTTTCTAAAATCTTTCGAAATACGCTTTTGATCAAAAACTCAACCAAACCACGTCCGAATGACTTGAAATTTTACACACATATATCCCAATTGACACAACGAAGCTATTGCAAATCTCAAAATTCCATTCCGACCCCTATATCAAAATCTCGCCTATCAACCAGAAATCGCTAAAATATCAATTTTGCCAATTCAAGCCTATGTCTACCCCGAACCTTCAAAACCCATTCCGATCACGCTCCTAAGTCACAAATCACCTCCCGAAGCTAACCGAACCATCAGAACTCCTATCCAAGCCCTCTAACACATAAGTCAACATCCGGTTGACTTTTCCAACTTAAGCCTTCTTAAAAGAGACTAATAGCCCGTTTGGCCAAGCTGCAAAAATCAGCTTATTTTGAGAAGTGCTTTTTTTCAAAAGTGCTTTTCTCAAAAGTACTTTTGGTGAGAAGCAGTATGTGTTTGGCTAATTAGTTTGAAAAACACTTTTGAGCAGCAATTAGTTTTTGGCCAAGCTTTAAAAAACTGCTTCTAGGTGTATTTTTCTCAAAAGTGCTTCTCAAAAAAGTGCTTTTGGAGAGAAGCTACTTTTTCTGCTTCTCCTCAAAAGCACTTTTTTACCTTCCAAAAGCTTGGCCAAACACCTCAATTTTTGGCCAAACAGGCTATAAGTGTCTCAAACTTCACCAAACTCATTCCGACCAACCCGATACCACAAAACATGGATAACGAAGCATAAAGAAGCTGAAATGGAGGAAACGGAGCGGTACTCATGAGAAGACTGGTCGGGTCGTCACATCCTCTCCAACTTAAACAAACGTTCATCCTCGAACGAGTCAAGAAACATATCTGAAGCCTCAAATAGGTGAGGATATCTGCTCCACATCTCCCGCTCGGTCTCCTAGGTAGCCTCCCTACGGGCCGACCTCTCCACTGCACTTTCCCTGACGCTATATCTTTTGACCTCAACTTTCGAACCTGACGACCCAAAATAGCTACTGGCTCCACATCATATGTCAAACCATCATCCAACTGAACCGTGCTAAAGTCCAAAACATGAGACGGATCTCCAATATACTTCCGGAGCATGGAAACATGAAATACCGGATGCACACTCGATAAGCTAGGCGGCAAAGTAATCTCATAAGCCACCTCCCCAATCCTCCGAAGCACCTCAAAAGGCCCAATGAACTGCGGACTCAATTTCCCTATCTTCCCAAATCTCATGACACCCTTCATGGGTGAAACCTTCAACAGAACCTTCTTGCCAACCATGTAGGACACATCTCGAACCTTCCTATTGGCATAACTCTTTTGTCTCAACTGCACTGCACGAAGCCTCTCCTGAATCACCTTCACCTTCTCCAAAAAATCCTGCACCAAATCAGTCCCTAATAGCCTAGCCTCACCGGGCTCGAACCAACCAACTGGAGATCTACACCGCCTCCCATACAAAGCCTCATATGGAGCCATCTGAATACTCGACTGGTAGGTGTTGTTATAAGCAAACTCTGCGAGCGGTAGAAACTCATCCCATGATCCTCCAAAATCCATGACACAGGAACGCAACATGTGCTCTAATATCTGAATAGTACGCTCGGACTGTCTGTCCGTCTGAGGATGAAAAGTTGTGCACAAATCAACCTGAGTACCTAACTCTCTCTGCCCTCCAAAACTGCGAGGTAAACTGAGTACCTCTATCCGAAATGATGGAAACTGGAACACCATACAAACGAACAATCTCCTGGATATAGATCCCTGACAACTGCTCTGAAGAATAGGTAGTACACATAGGAATGAAGTGCGCGGACTTGGTCAGCCGATCCACAATCACCCAAATAGCATCAAACTTCTTCAAAGTCCGTGGAAGTCCAACAATAAAGTCCATAGTGATCCTCTCCCACTTCCACTCAGGAATAACCATCTGCTGAAGTAAGTCACCCGGTCTTTGATGCTCATATTTCACCTGCTGACAATTGAGACACCGAGCTACAAATCCCACCATATCTTTCTTCATTCTCCTCCACCAATAGTGTTGTCTCAAATCCTAATACATCTTTGCGGCACCCGGATGAATGGAATACCGTGAGCTATGGGCCTCCTCCAGAATCAACTCCCAAAGCCCATCCACATTGGGCACACAAATCCGGTCCTGCATCCTCAACACCCCATCATCACCGATGGTTACATCCTTGGCATCATCATGTTGAACTCTGTCCCTAAGGACAAGCAAATGCGGATCGTCATATTGGCGCTCTCTGATGCGATCATATAAGGAAGACCGAGAAACCATACAAGCCAACACCTGACTGGGATCCGAAATATCTAACCTCACGAACCGATTGGCCAAGGCCTGAATATCAACCGCAAGGGGTCTCTCCCCAACTGGGATATATGCCAAACTCCCCATACTCACTGCCTTTCAGCTCAAAGCATCGGCCATCACATTGGCCTTTCCCGGATGATACAATATAGTAATATCATAATCCTTAAGCAACTCCAACCATCTCCGCTGCCTCAAATTAAGATCCTTTTGCTTGAACAAATGCAGAAGACTACGATGATCAGCGAACACTTCACAAGATATGTCATACAAGTAATGTCTCCAAATCTTCAATACGTGAACTATGGCAGCCAACTCCAAATCATGAACGGGGTAGTTCTTCTCATGGGACTTTAACTGACGAGAAGCATAAGCAATAACTTTACCCTCCTACATCAACACACAACCAATCCCAACTCTCGAAGCATCACAATACACGGTATAGGAGCCTGGAGCTGATGGCAAAACCAACACTGGAGTTGTGGTCAAAGCTGTCTTGAGCTTCTGAAAGCACTTCTCACACTCGTCCGACCATACAAATGGAGCACCCTTCTGAGTCAACTTGGTCAAGGGCGATGCGATAGATGAGAATCCTTGAACAAACCGGCGATAATAGCCTGCCAAACCAAGAAAGTTGCGAATCTCTGTGGCTGAGGACGGCCTAGGCCAACTCTGAACCGCCTCTATCTTCTTCGGATCAACCTGAATACCCACCACGTGCCCCAAGAAAGCTATTGAACCAAGTCAAAATTCACACTTGGAGAAATTTGCATAAAGTTTCTCCTGCCTCAATCTCTGCAATACCACTCTCAAATGCTCTGCGTGCTCCACCTTACTACGCGAATACACCAGAATATCATCAATGAAGACTATGACAAACGAATCAAGATAAGGCTGGAACACGCTGTTCATCAAATGCATGAACGCTGCTGGGGCATTGGTTAGCCCAAAAGACATCACCAAAACTCATAATGACCATATCGGGTCCTAAAAGCCGTCTTAAGTATATCTGAATCCCTGATCTTCAACTGGTGATAGCCCGAACGGAGTTCAATCTTGGAGAACACTCTCGCTCCCTGAAGCTGGTCAAACAAATCATCAATGCGAGGCAAAAGATACTTGTTCTTAATTGTTACCTTGTTCAATTGCCTATAATCAATGGACATTCTCATTGTGCCATCCTTCTTCTTCACAAACAGAACTGGCGCACCCCAAGGTGACACACTAGGCCGAATGAACCCTTTATCAAGGAGTTCCTGAAGCTGCTCCTTTAACTCCTTCAACTCCGCTAGTGCCATACAATACGGTGGAATAGAAATGGGCTGAGTGCCTGACACCAGATCAATACAAAAATCAATATCCTTGTCCGGTGGCATTCCCGACAGGTCTACAGGAAACACATCTGGAAAATCCCTCACAATTGGGACAAAATCAATACTAGGAGCCTCAGCTCCAACATCCCTCACAAACGCTAGATATGAAAGACAACCCTTCCCAACCCATACCCAGCGCCTTCAAGAAAGAGATCACTCTACTAGGAACATAATCAGTCACACCTCACCACTCGATCCGTGGCATACCCGGCATAGCCAAAGTGACTGTCTTGGCATGACAGTCCAGAATAGCATGATACAGAGATAACCAATCCATGCCTAAAATGACATTGAAATCCACCATACTCAATAATAACATATGCACTCGGGTCTCGAGACCCCCAATAGTCACCACACATTACCGGTACACACAGTCTACAAGCAACAGTATCACCCACCGGGGTAGATACATGAACAGGTAAAGCAAGAAACTCCTGGGGCGTACCCAAATAATGAGCAAAGTACGAGGACACATAAGAAAAGGTAGAACTAGGATCAAATAATACAGAGGCATCTCTGTGGAAGACTGTAACAATACCTGTAATGACAGCTTCCAAAGCAATAGCATCTCGTCTACCTGGGATAGCATAGAAATGAGCCTGACCACTGCTTTATCGACCTCCCCCTCTGGGGCAACTCCTGGCTACCTGACCTCCACCCCTAGCTGGTTGGGCGGGTGGTGAAGTAACTGGAGCAGAAGTCGAGGGTTGACCCCTCTGCTGAGACTAACTATCATGAAGCGGAAGGCACTGCCTCCTCATATATCCAAACTCTCCACACTCATAACAACTCCCCGGTGTTGGAGATGGGGACTAAAGGGAAGCCCTGGCACTAGAATGACCAGTAGAAGGACCTGGCATGGAAGAACCCTGGACTGACGAAGCACGAGACGAGCTTTGAGATGGAAGGGCACTAAGTGATACTGGACCTGCTGAGATCCATGATAACCATGACCCGAAGACACCCCATGGTAACTTGCAAGAGCTGACAGAGCCTGCCTGAAAGAACGACCTCTGCCTTGCTGGAACTGACCCCTCGAATGAGCACTGCTAAAACCACCAGATCCCCGAGGCCTTTTGGCCTCTCTCTCCTCTCGCTCCTGCCAGAGTACAGTCTCAATCTCACGGGCGATATCAACAACCTCCTCGAAGCTAGCACCCGTCATCCTCTCTCTAGTCATGAGAATCCGTAGATGATACGTGAGGCCATCAACAAACCTCCTAATCCTCTCTTGATATGTGGGAACCATCCAAACCGCATGACGGGCTAACTCAGAGAACCACATCTTATACTACACCACCGTCATCTCCCCCTGACGCAGCTGCTCAAACTGCCTGTGCAGCTCCTCTCGGCGCGACTGTGGTACATACTTCTCCAGGAAGAGAACAGAGAACTGCTGCCAATTAAGGGGCGTTGCACCAACAGGCCTACGCCTCTCATACGCCTCCCACCAAATGAAGGCGGCCCCAGAAAACTAAAATGTAGTAAATGCCACACCACTAGTCTCAAGAATCCCTACTGTACGAAGCATCCACTGGCACTTATCCAAGAAACCCTGGGCATCCTCGCCCTCTACACCGCTGAATGATGGAGGTTGGAGCCTACCAAACCTCTCAAGTCGACGTTGCTCATCATCCGGCATAACTGGTACTACAAACTCCTGAGCTGGTGCACCGACTGGGTTGGAGGTGCCCACGGTGTCTGAATCCCTGCACTACCTGCTTAGGTGTGCGAGCAATGGGAGTCTGGGTGCCTCCCCCGACCTGGGAAGTAGCTGCGGCCGTAGTAGCTGAGACCATCTGAGCCAAACCGGTACACACTGATAAGATTTGAGCTAAAACCTCTTGGAGACCTGGGATCATAATAAGAACAGTTTGTGCCGGAACCGGTGCTGCTGTAACGTCCATAACCGGGACCTGATCCGGAACTGGGGCAGTTGGTGGATCTGTCGGGGCTACTCTAGCTTCTCTGCCCCTGACACGGCCTCGACCGCGACCTCGGCCTCTGGTGGCCCCAGCTGGTGGTACTGGCGGTCGTCTGCCCTGCCCAGTAGCATGTGTCCTCACCATCTGTGAGAGAATAGAATATCAGAAGTTTAGTACTCGGATCAACAAATTCGCACGACAAGAATTTCAAGAATATGAAGTTTTTCCTAAAGGTTCTGCAGCATCTCGAGGATAAATACAGACATCTCCATACTGATCCGCGAGACTCTACTAAACTGGCTCATGACTCGCGAGACCTATGTAACCTAGGCTCTGATACCAACTTGTCACGACCCCAAATACTGGTAGTGATGGTGCCTATCACATTACTAGGCAAGCCAACCAGTCCACTAACCACAACCCATTTCTTTTAGTAAGAAACCATTTCCAACACGAGTTTTGAACATCAATTTCATAATAAACGTTTAAAATGACAGAAAATATGCGGAAGTCAAAATAATAAAAACTACACAGCCCAACTGATCTGGTGTCACGAGTCTAGAGCCTCTAATGCAAGTACGAACATCCTACTACATAGATAGTCAAGAAAATACTGAAAAGGTAACAAGATATAAGGGAGAGAACAGGGCTGCGAACGCCATGCAACTACCTTGAAATCCCCAACAGAAAACTGAACCAGCTGAATAATGCTCACTCGGTCACTCGGGCACCTGGATCTGCACACAAGGTGCAGGGAGTAACGTGACTACGCCAACTCAGTAAGTAACTAAAGTAAATAAGGTCTGAAAGTAGTGACGAGTAGTTCAAAAATAAATAACGAAATAACCAACGGAATAACATGTCATCTTTACAGTTCAAAAAACTGTTTTCGTTATAAAACCACATTTCCAGTTTAAACATTTGGAACCAATGTTCAGTGAAAACATCATTTGGAACCAGTTTAAACATTTCGTTATCAAACAGAGGCTTATTTAAAAGAAGATTGAATTCAGTGAAAACATCATGACAAGGCCTCTCGGGCAAGGAATCACTCAGAATCTAGCCCTTGAGGCAGCCTCTCAGTCACTCTTGAGTCAACTATCATCACCCAGTACTCACTCTCAGCACTCGACTCATTTATATCTCATAATAATAGAAATCATAGTATCCGCTGCGGCGTGCAGCCCGATCCATATATTTATAGTCGACTACGCTCACTGGGGGTGTGCAGACTCCAGAGGGGCTCCTACAGTCCGAGCGTTATATCATTGCGGCATGCAGCCCGATCTAATATATATATCGCTGCGGCGTGTAGCCCGATCCATAATATATACATATAATATCCTCACAATTGGGTTCTCAACCTCTCTAAGTCCTTAACCTCACAACCTCTCGGGCACAACAATAGGAATCAGGGAACTCAGCCCAAACAGTCCTCACAATTAGGAGTAAAGCGATAAAACCAGTTTTAGCTTTTAAACAGGTAAAACACGACTAAGGATATGCTTTTAGCAAGTAAAGTGAGGAAAAACAGTCAAAATGCTCCTAAGGGTTTCTACAGGTTGGCACAAGGCCCCAAACATGGCATACAACCCATAATACAGTATAAATATCCAAAATACGGAATAACATAGTATTTCCAAATCAAATATGCAGCTTAATAGTCACTACAAGACGGACCAGGTCACAATCCCTACCGGTGCATGCCCACGCACTCGTCACCTAGCATGTGCGCCACCGCTTTTATCAAAACAAGTCAACTCCCGGGGTTTTGTACCCTCAGTTCTAGATTTACAATGGTTACTTACCTCAAACCGGTGAAAATACTACTAGTACCGTGACGCCTTTGCCCATCGAATCGGCCTCCACTCATGTCGAATCTATTCAAAATCAGAATTAAGGCATCAAAATATGCTAAGGAAATGAAGCCCAAGCGAAAACAATCGAAAAATACCAAAAATCCCGAAATTAGCAAAACCCTAATCCTCCATTTTTAGCCCTTTAATTCCTTTAATTTCTGTCTTAATCCATGAAATATTACCATAGAAGTGTGTTTTAGGTCCAAAATCCTTACCTTAATGAAGTCCCTTTGATTCCTCTCCTCAAAATCGCCCAAAGCTCCCAATTTCGAGTTTAAAAAAGGTTAAACCCTTCAAAAATCGCGAAGGAAGAAATATATACATTCTGCCCAGGCTTTTTTCCGCATTTGCGGCACACCCACCGCATTTGCGGCACACCCACCGCATTTGCGGTCAAAACTCCACTTCTGCGGAAATTCATTAATCCAGCCTAAATCGCATCTGCGGTCCACTAGCCGCATCTGCGACTCCACAGGTGCGGTCCCTCTACCGCATCTGCGGTTCCAGACATTCTTCCCAAGATCCGCTTCTACGGCCGATCCAACGCATATACGGCGCCGCACCTGCGGTCCCCAAACTGCAAGTGCGAAAACACCAAAAGCAGCAAAACTTCAACAACTGCAATTACACTTCAACTTCCCCGTTAGCCACCCGAAATCATCCCGAGGCCCCCGGGACCTCAACCAAAGGCACAAACATAACCCAATACCTTATTCAAACTTGTTCCAATCATCAAAACACCCCAAACAACATCAAATCTACCAAATCACATCGGATTCAAGCCTAAGTTTCTAAAATCATCTGAAATACGCTTTTGATCAAAAACCCAACTAAACCACATCCGAATGACTTGAAATCTTACACACATATCCCAATTGACACAGCGAAGCTACTTCAACTCTCATAATTCCATTCCGACCCCTATATAAAAATCTCGCCTATCAACCGGAAATCGCCAAAATATCAATTTCGCCAATTCAAGTCTAAGTCTACTCTGAACCTTCAAAACCCATTCTGATCAAGCTCCTAAGTCACAAATCACCTCCCAAAGCTAACCAAACCATCGGAACTCATATCCGAGCCCTCTAACATATAAGTCAACATCCGGTTAACTTTTCCAACTTAAGCCTTCTTATAAAAGACTAAGTGTCTCAAACTTCACCAAACTCATTCCGGACTCGATCCGACCAACCTGATACCACAAAACACGGATAACGAAGCATAAATAAGTTGAAATGGAGGAAATGGAGCGGCACTTATGAGACGACTGGCCGGGTCGTCACAGTAAGGTCACGGTTCAGTTTTGAAAGAAAGGACATAAATTCTTAAATAGCAAAGGCAGCTTCATGTGACTAGATAAATGAGATCACTGATTGGTGTGGCTTGATGAGGGTACACATTTCAGAAGGGGCGATGTGTTTGAGATATGGATGCTTTATTGGTATTGCGGCACTATCTCGTCTGATCGACTGATGATATTTGAGTTTGGTTGGTGGCACAGAAGAATTATGGGTGTACCCCTCATGGGCTGATTGAGTATTAGAGGTATGTTGTATATTCGAGCGGTGAAATTGGGATCAGATATGGTAATTCGTGTGCCTTATGGACTTGGAGACTGAAAGTTCACATAAACAGGTTAACTCGTGGTTGTGGACGGTAAAGATGTGGGCAAGTTAGTCAGATGATAGTATGTGCTATGATTCAGTCATTGTGAACCTTCGGAGGATTATTTATCTGTTGTGTGTGACTAGAGTTGATGTGTGGTTCATTGGTAGCCCTATATGGATGTGTGTTTTGCATCAAGACGGTTTTGTTGACTTCGAGTCACTATTGGTGAGGGATGTGTTGATTCGATTGTTATTTGTGACGACCCGACCGGTCGTCTTAAGCATTTACACCCCGATCCTCTATTAAATACTTTCCCCGAGTTTATTTCTACTATTTTGATTTGCCGGGATGTTCGGCTTTGAGTTTCGGAGAGTTTTGGGACACTAGTCCCTAAATGAGAGCTTAGGTGTTGGGAAGTTGATCGTAGTCGGAACAGTGTAAAGATGGCCTCGAAATGGAAATATGAGGGTTCCGTTAGGTGATTCCGGGCTTAGGGGCATGTTCGAATTATGTTTTGGAGGTTCGTAGCTAATTTAGGCTTGAAATACCGAAAATTGAATTTTTGAAGTTTCCGGTCCGATAGTAAGATTTTGATCCGAGGGTCGGAATGGAATTCCGGAAGTTGGAGTAGCTCCGTAGTGTTGAATGTGACGTGTGTGCAAATTTTTAGGTTGTTCGGACGAGGTTTGGTAGACTTTTTGATCAAAAGCATATTTTTAGAGTTTTTGGAATTCTTAGGGTTGAATTCGATGGAAATAGGTGTTTTGATTTAATTTTGAGCATTCCGAAGGTTGGAACAAGCTTGATGTTTTAGGATTGGTTGGTATTGTTGGTTGAGGTCCCAGAGGCCTCGGGATGAATTCGGATGGTTGACGGAAAGATTTTGGAGTTAGAGTTGCAGCTTCAACTGCTGGTTCTGTCATAATCGCAACTGCGGTTTGGGTTTCGCAGGTGCGGCGCCGCAGAAGCGGAATTTGGTCATTCCTTCAGGAACTGCAGAAGCGGTGGTAATACCGAGCGGTACCGCATCTGTGGATTGGGAGTCGCAGATGCGGAAGCTGGCCCTTTAATGAAGAGTCGCAGATGCGACCTTGGCTCCGCAGAAACGGGACCGCAGATGCGGTCCCAGGGCCGCAAATGCGGAAATCGCTGGGCAGAACATATAAATTTTTGCCTTCGCGAAATTTAGCCATTTTTCATCTTTTCAAAACGGGAAGAAGCTTCGGGAGCACTTTTCAAGGGGGATTTTCAGAGGATTTCATTGGGGTAAGGTCTTTGGTCCCTAAACTCGTTGTCGGAATGATTTTTATCAATTTAAGCATGAAAAATTAAGGAAAATCAGTGGTAATTGGGGGGCTAGGGCTTGTATAATTGGAAACCTTTGAGTGATGATTTGAGGGAAAAATTGAGGTCCAATTTTGGTACTCTTGATATGATTGAACTCTTGATTCCGAGATGTGGGCCCGAGGGGCATTTTGGTCATTTTACATAATTTCGCGTATTAACTTAGAATTTAATTGTAGAATCAGTTATTTGAAGTGTTATTTACATTATGCAATCGAATTGAATAGATTTGGGCCATTTGGAGTCGAGTACTCGTAGTAAGAGCATGGTTTCGGATTGATTTTTGAGCCGGTTCGAGGTAAGTGGCTTGTCTAACCTTGTGGGGGGGACCTTCCCCTTATGATTGGTATATTTGGTAATTGAAGTGCCTTGTACGTGACATGACGAGTGCGTACTTGTGCTAATTGTTGGAAATCCGGTTTTCTTTAAGTAATTACTAATAATGTTTCCTTTCCTATTTTTATTACTTGCACTATTAAGCCTGTTGTTAGCTTAGGAAAGTATGTCTAAGTTATTTAATTACTTTATTTGCTCAACCTGCCTTACCTGAATTCTGTGCAGCATGCTGGGCTAGAATCACTTGTTGCCTTAATATGAAGTTTGCCATTTCTATATATTTTCTTATTGCTGCTGTGTATTTATTTTGGGACTACGGATGTGGGATTCCGGTAGCTCCCCCTTGTCTATTTATTTTGGGACTACGGATGTGGGATTCCGGTAGATCCCCCTGCACAATTATATGGAACTACGGGAATGCACCCGGTAGATTCCCCCAGTACTGGGTATTTATATTTGGTACTACGGAAAGGGATTCCGGTAGATCCCCCCGCACTATGAGTTGAACTACGGGATAGAATCCCGAGAGATCCATTGGATATGTACACATAGGACTACATGATGGTATGCTGGGAGATCCCCGATCGTTATTATGGGTGCTGAGCTGTATTTCCTTTCCGTGTTTACCTTGTTTCTGTATAGTTGTTGCTGTCTTGTACATCCTGTGTTATTTTACTGCTGTACTTATTTATACTGTTCTATTCTATACTGTTGATCTTTATATTTTATTTAACCTCAGTAAGGCCCTGACCTTCCTCGTCACTACCCAACCGAGGTTAGGCTTGGCACTTACTGAGTACCTTGGTGTACTCATGCCCCTTCTGCGCATGTTTTTCATGTGCAGATCCAGGTACCGCTACTCAGGCCTACCATCCTTGAGGGAGGCGACTTCTCTAGAGACTCCGAGGTACATTTGCCGCATCCGCAGACCGAGGAGTCCCTTTCTACTCTAGCTATTAAACATTGCCCTTTTGTATTTTCTTTCTTGTTAGATATTCTGGAGTTAGACTGTTAGATATTCCAAAGGCTTGTATTTCCGTGATTTTCCGGGTTTTGGGATAGTGTACTTGGTTTGAGAATGTTGTGTTGTATATGCCGAGCGGCATTATAACTATTGTTTCCATTCAGTTATTTTGGTTTTTGATTATTTCTTCCGCAAGTTTCGTTTATGTTCCGCATTTGTTAGGCTTACCTAGTCGTAGAGACTAGGTGCCGTCACGACAGTTCACGGAGGGCGAACTGGGATCGTGACTTTATTGAGCTATTAGTGTTCTGAGGTGATCTATGGATTACTTTTCTATGTTGTGAGACGTTATGATTTGTTGGTTATAGGCACAGATGGTGCGGTTCCATTGGGATTTCATAGTGGAGTTCGAGCGGGTAAAGTACCGGGTATTGCTCGGCGGGTAGCGTATCGGTTGTGTCCCTTCGGGTATGTGTAATATTATGTCAATTGCTTCGCGGTGGTTATGATGATTGATTTGGTTTTAGACATCATATTGCGCACGGTTGTCGATTTTGAGCATAGTGACTTAAGGTGTTTTCACGTGGACCTGTGTTTGGATGAGGTTGCGCATTGGAGTGAAGCTATGGGGAGGTATGATCCTGCGGGTTAGATTCGTGTGTTCTGTTTCTATGATGTGAGACGGGTTCTCAGCATTGTGTGTGGTGGTACTAGTGAGCTTGCGGTACAACTCTTTCATTTGAGTCATTTTCATGATTGGAGTAAGTTCGGATTGTGGCTCATTGGTGCACGGATTGCACAAGTTGTGGCTTTAGTCTGTATTGAGGTGTCAATGTCACCAGAGTAGTTGTGTCGGATTAGATGAGATCGTCGGGATTTTTAATGACTGCAAACGGATAATGATTTCAGCATGTTGGAAGGATAACATCGAGGTTCGGCGCAGAAATCTTTGCCAAAGGAGAAGTGGCTTCATGAATGGTTGATCTGGGAAATGGTTACGGCTTACTGCATGTTTCATTTATCATTGACAGTATATGAAAGTGTTGGAATGAGACTTTAGTTGATAAGAGGTTTCCTATCGATATTCGGTTGTTGTGTGCAGCTGCTGTGATTAGAAGTTATCGCTGAAGCGTTTGAGTTATGTGGTATATCATGTAATCGCACCGAGGTTGCGGGTGTGGGTTATTACAGCTTGTTCGGGCTTAGTCAGAGTATAGATGTGAGATTTTGATCTTGTGAATGATTTCATAAGTGGAAATGTGGCTCTAAGGTTCATGGGCTAGGTTGGACTGTGAAATTTCAGTTACATTGTGTTATCGGACCTATATGGGATCACCCCCGGGTATATGCATGGTAAGGTTATTCAGCGATTGATTGGCTTTTGGAGCAACTCTGGACACGTTCGAGGACGAACGTATGTTTAAGTGGGGGAGGATGTAACGATCCGACCGGTCGTTTTGAGCTTTTGCACTTTGCTCGCCAGTTCTTGGGCATGACTTGCTCCGTGTGATGTATTAGGACTTATGTAAATCGTTGGTTTTGGTTTTCAGGATAATCAGAATGAATTTGGAAGAACAGTTCTCAGTTTGAAGCTAGAAATTTGAAAGGTTTGACCAAGTTTTTGACTTGTTAATAGATGACCTCGGATCGGAATTTTTATGATTTGGTTAGCTCCGTTAGGTGATTTGGGATTTAAGAGCGCGATCGGCATGCATTTTAGAAGTCCATGGAAGGTTTAGGCTTGAATTGGCGAAATTGAGATTTTGGCATTTTCTGGTTGATAGGTGAGATTTTGATATAGGGGTTGGAATGGAATTTCGGAAGTTGCAGTAGCTCCGCTATGTCATTTGTGACGTGTGTGCAAAATTTCAGGTCATTCAGATGTGGTTTGGTTGGGTTTTTGATCAAAAGCGTAATTTGGAAGTTCTTGGAATTCTTAGGCTTGAATCCGATACGATTTTGGTGTTTTGATGTTGTTTTGAGTGTTGCTAAGGTTGGAACAAGTTCGAACAAGTTTTGATCTGGAGGTCGATTCGTGAGGGCAAAGGCATCGCGGGCTAGAGTTTGGATCGGATCGAGGTAAGTAATGATTGTAAATGATGTCCTGAGGGTTTGAAACCCCGGATTTCACATCGTTGTGCTACTTTGAGGTGACGCGCACGCTAGATGACGAACGTGGAGTCGTGCACCGTCGGGGATTGTGACTTGGTCCATCCCGTACGACTGTTAAGTCGCGTATTTGATTTGAAATCTTATGATATTCCATATTTTAGAAATTGAAATTATATTTTGGGTTGTATGCCACGTTTGGGGTCTTGTGCCGACCTGTTGAGACCCTTAGGGGCATTTTACTATTTTTCCTCACTCTATTTGTTTTGATAGCATATCCTTAGTCATGATTTACATGTTTATTGTCTAAATCTGGTTTTATCACTTAAATTCTTAAATGTGAAAACTGTTTGGGCTGAGTTCCCTATTTTATTGATGGTCCGAGTGATTGTGAGGGTATTGACTGAGATAGACCAAGGGTTTGATTGTGAGGGTATTGACTGTTGTGAGGTTAATGACTGAGATAGACCGAGGGTTTGATAGTGAGGTTAATGACTGAGAGAGGCCGAGGGACTGGTTGCGAGGATTATATATTT
Organism: Nicotiana sylvestris; assembly: GCF_000393655.2. Taxonomy (NCBI): domain Eukaryota; kingdom Viridiplantae; phylum Streptophyta; class Magnoliopsida; order Solanales; family Solanaceae; genus Nicotiana; species Nicotiana sylvestris. The sequence continues at coordinate 107,293,298 of NC_091068.1, forward strand.
ATAGATAGGGCTGCAGTATGTATATATATATATATATATATATATATATATATACGTGTGTGTGTGTGTGTGTGTGTGTGTGGATCGGACTGCACGCCGCAACGATATGTTAGATCGGGCTATACGCCGCAGCGATATAGTGCTTGGGCTGTAGGAGCCCCTCCGAAGTCTGCACACCCCCAGCCCCAGTGAGCACAGTCGACTATATTTTTGGATCGGGCTGCACGCCGCAGCAATATCTGAATCGGGCTACGCGCTGCAGCAGTTACTATATGGTACTTATTGAGTGTGAGTGCTGAGTGTGAGCGCTGACTGATGAGAGTTGAGTCTCGAGTGACTAAGAGGCTTGCCCGAGGGGGTGTATACATATATGAGTGATGATTTGCCCGAGGGGCTTGGTTTGATGTAATTGCTATTTTCACTCCTCTTTATACTGAGCTTCTGTTGAAAATGTTGAACAAATATTTTAAACAACTTTCATTTAAGCTGGAGTTTTTATGAGATATTCGGTATTTAATCACTGAGTTGGCTTTGTTATTGCCATTAAGATTTTTATGTTATGAGGTGTTTATGATTCCTGATTTTGCCCGAGGGGCTGTTTACGAACTATGTTTTGCCAGAGGGGCCGATTATGGTTTTCATCTCTTTTATTATAAATGGTATTGAACTCCTACTGAAACTGTTGGAAAGCATTTATAAATGATTTTTACCAAAAGCTAAATTTTAAATGAGACGATTGACTCGTATTCTGATTTGAAAGACTATTGTGCTTATTGAGTTTATTATAAATGTGGATTCATCGTTTCCTACTGCTCAGTCTTTATTTACTCTTATTACTTACTGGGTTGGAGTACTCACATTACTCTTATTACTTACTGGGTTGAAACACGCATTTGATAAAAAACCCGACCAAATCACCTCCGAATGACATGAAATTTTGCACACACATCCCAAATCACATAATGAAGCTACAGAAACTCTTGGAATTCCATTCCGACCCTTGGATCAAAATATCACCTATCAACCGGAAATCGCTAAAATACTACTTTCGCCAATTCAAGCCAAATTCCACACCGGACCTCCAAAACCAATTACGATTGTGCTCCTAAGTCATAAATCACCTAATGGAGCTAGACAAATCATAAAAATTCCGATCCGAGATCATTTACATATAAGTCAACTCTTGGTCAAACCTTTCAAATTCAAAGCTTTCAACTGAGACTATTCTTTCAAATTCATTCCGACTTTTTTTTCCTGAAAACCAAAACCAACGATCTACATCAGTCATAATACATAACACGGGGCAAGTCATGCCCGAGAACTGGCGATCAAAGCGCAAAAGCTCAAAACGACCGATCGGGTCGTTACATCCTCCCCCACTTAAACACACGTTCGTCCTCGAACGTTCCAGAGTTGTTCTAGAAGCTAACCAATAGCTGAATAAACTTACCAAACACATACCCGGGGGTGATACCACGTCACCCTATCTCATATAGTTCTGATAGCACAATATAACTGAAATTTCACAACACAATCTAGCCCATAACCTTAGAACCACATTTCCATTTCCGAAATCATACACAAGGTCAGAACCTCACATCTATATTCAGAATAAGCCCGAACCAGCTGTAATAACCGATACCTGCAACCTCAGGTGCAATTACATGATAGACCACATAACTCAAATGCTTGTAGTGATAACTTCTAATCACAGCAGTTGCACACAACACCCGAATACCGATAGAAAAACTCTTATCAACTAAAGTGTCATCTCAACACTTTTACATACTGCCAATGCTAACTAAATCACGCGGTAAGCCATAACCATTTTCCATATCAACCATTCATGAAGCCACTTCTCCTTTGGCAAATGCTGTAATCAAATTTCTGAGCCGAAGCTCGATATTATCCTTCCAACATGCTGAAATCAAATCCGTTCGTATTCATTAATGATCCCACTAATCTCTTCTAATCCAACATATTATTCTTGTGACATGACACATCAATACAGGCCTAAGCCACCACTCGCACAATACGCGCGCCAATAAGCAACAGTTCGAGCATACTCAATTCATGAAAATGACTCAAACGAAAGAGCTGTACCTCAAGCTCACCAGTACCACCACAACACAAGGCTGAGAACCCGTCTCACATCATAGAAATATAACGCACGAATCTAACCCGTAAGGTCATATCTCCACATAGCTTCGCTGCCATGCGCGACCCTATCCAGACACTAGTTCACATGAGACGCCCCAAGTCACCATGCTCAAAATCATCAACCAAGCGCAATTTGATATCTAGTACCACTAGTGAATCACCATACCCACGGAGAAGTACATAATACAATGCCATGCCGGAAAACCTCACTATTGCGCCATCCGATTACCCCAAAAAGGGAGAATACCTTAAAGAAAAGAGCCGCTTTGCAAGTTCCACAAGTACCACCCCAACGATATGCTATGGGCTCGTCAATCACAGTGGAACCAAGATATAAGAATAGAATAATAATAACCGGCTCTTCTATAGCTCACATTGACATCAACCTCACGAGCAGCTTAGCTGCCAATAACATAATCCACCTGGCACGGTCACAGACCTCCAGTCCAAGCATATCATATAGAAGCAATCCAACAAGTACACGTGTATATGCTAACTGAAACAAGATTCTCATTCTCCTTGACTGGAATAAATAACACTCTGTATCGTAGGCATGAGCAAACTGCGTTGTCATAGCTCAAATTATCAAGTTAACACAGAATTAGTAATTACCAAGTTTGTTCTGAAATTTAGCATCTTGGAAATCTCAAGTATAGTCCAGATAGTTCTTAACAGAGTTACGAATACGAGAAACATTATACCTTAGCCCAATATCCCACTCTAGGTGGCCTACGAATCTTCCGAGCATGAATATTAGCTCGGTGCTTGCACACAGGTTCAACCCTCACATATATTCTCGCTCACAGCGCATAGTTATCACCATCAATTAGCTCAACTAGTGCATCCAAAGAGTTTAGATAAGACACTCACCTCAAACATGCCACAATCCCGAAAATAGTATATTTTTGAGAATTCCCCGTCTCCAAATTCCTAGATTACATAAATCACCGTAACTGATCACAACCTCAGCACTCAATGACTGACACATCCCTCAAGTACGATCATTTCATGATAATTATTCTCAAAATTTTCCTACAATACATAGCAAGATCAAAATATTGGCAGTCGATCAACCAAGTGGGTGTTGAAATACCAATAGACATTTGTTGGTTAAAATATAGTGTGCACCTTTCTAAGGTCTTACCGAGCAGTTATAACATTCATCTAAATACCTGAAACTGACTATTCCATCCAGAACTCGTGACCTTCCCTTTAAGAATGAACTGCCACATTGCACATGAAAATATTAATCATGTACCACACACCACGTCGCTCATGCCATCTTGTTGCAAACACAAAATCTCATTAGAAATTTCTGGGCTATAGGAAAATTACATTCCAGCAGTTAGAAATCTTCTATTTGCTCCCATTTAGGAGGAGTTCGTAATATACAATATGTTTCGCGCACCGGTAGAAGATATCCGGCTCGAACTATGGTAAAACCCATCAAGAAAACTTTCAAATCTGCTCACACATACCCAAGTTATCAAAACGGAATTCCTCTGGCTTGACCAGGCCATGTAGGTCACCAACCCAAAAATATTGCCATAAAACATCTGTAAAACATCACAATATACGATATATGAATCTGAAGCTGATGGCAAAACCAACACTAGAGCTGTGGTCAAAGCTGTCTTGAGCTTCTGAAAGCTCTTCTCACATTCGTCCGACCATACAAACGGTGCACCCTTTTGAGTCAACTTGGTCAAGGGCGATGCAATGGATGAAAAATCCCTCACAACTGGGATAGAATCGATACTAGTAGTCTCAGCTCCAACATCTAGCACAAACGCTAGATATGACAGACAACCCTTCCCAACTATATGTTGGGCTTTCAAGAAAGAAATTACTCTGCTAGGAACATAATCAGTCATACCATGCCACTCGATCCGCGGTACACCCGGCATAGCCAAAGTAACTGTCTTAGCATGACAGTCTAGAATAACATGACACGGAAATAACCAATCCATGCCCAATATAACATCAAAGTCCACCATGCTCAATAGCAATAGATCAACTCGGGTCTCCAGACCCTCAATAATCACAACACATGACCGGTACATGCGGTCCACAACAACAGTATCGCCCACCGGGGTAGATACATGAACAGGTAAAGAAGGAAACTCTCAGGGCGTACCCAAATAATGAGCAAAATCTGAGGACACATAAGAATAGGTGGAACCGGGATCGAATAATACAGAGGCATCTCTGTGGTAGACTGGACAATTCCTGTAATGACAGCATCTAAAGCAATAGCATAAAAAAACAGGCCCGTCCACCGCCTGATCGACCTTAATCCCCGTAAGCAATAACCGACTCACCAACACGCCTCAAACTGGAACCAATATAACACATAATCGTGCAATCAACTTATTTAATAGCAAACTCCCCAACTTGGCTCAAAGACATAGATCAAAACGCACTCAATAAATCATAACGCACATACTCTATTATTGCCGTAATACCATAGTGAGATTGAACTCACTCCTTCATAAGCTTGTGGAAACACAAATCATCTGGAATTTTAACTCTTCTACAATTCTTGCATCACTCACATAACAGTTAAGCCCACTCTTTAGGCGACCAAATTTAGATTTCAACGCATATTCTTCACTTGTAAATGAGATCTTCTAATAGATAGTATAAGAATCGCACCACCTTAGAACACTCCACAGGAGATAACCCACCTGTTTCACTTCTAATTAATATTTTTGTATACCTTCCACCGTCATTCACATTACACAATCACTTAGTCTTCCTGAGTCTAAACTCATACCGTAACATGAAATTTACTTCACTCCAAACAGGAGACATGAAAAGATTCTTCACGCGCCCATAACTCGGGGCTACACATCAGATCACAATGAAAATCAAACACTTAATAGTCATCTATCATCCTGCTGCCCTTCCTCGTCACCTGCAAGTCATATAGATATCGCAGTACTAACATACTCCTCACGTGGCTATCCAACCATCATTCCCACTAATAGGGACAATACCAGACATATAATTTCAAAACTCTTGCTCGTACAATCAGCACTTTGGTGCTCAAGCCATAGGCAAGGATCCAGCCTCAAGTCCTTCAGACTGGCCTAACATCAAACTCACAGCGATTACGTCTCGCCCTTCGACCGGGGAATTACAAGCCATCAAGGCACATCCAATACTGAGCGCTCGTTCGCGCATACGAACACGTGGATGGAATTGTAAGAGTTACTTTTTTCCAGCTGAATCAAGGACGCACGATAAGAATTCAAGAATATGAAGTTTTCCTAAAGGTTCTGCAGCCTCTCGAGGATAAATACAGACGTCTCCGTACCGATCCGCGAGACTCTACTAAACCTGCTCATGACTCGCGAGACCTAGTAACCTAGGCTCTGATACCAACTTGTCACGACCCAATTCCCGAACCTGGTCGTGATGGCGCCTCTCATGAAGACAAGGCCAGCCATTCAACCCAATTCATCCTTTTAAGACAATTAATTAACACAATTATAGTATAAACATGGTTTAATAATATCCAATAGCGGAAAGTATAGATAAAATACGGAAATCCAACCCAACTCAGCCCTAACCGGGGTGTCACAAGTCATGAGCTACTACAGAGTTTACTAAAATTCTACAAAGTATGGAATTAGGAACAAAGTCTGAAGATATCATAAATAACAGAAGATAAGGGAGAAAACGGGTCTGCGAACGCCATGCAGCTACCTCGATAACTCCGATGAAAATTGAACAACAGAAAACTCGCTCTATGCCTCAAGAATACCTGTACCTGCACACATGGTGCAGGGAGTAATGTGAGTACTCCGACCCAGTGAGTAATAAATATAAATAATGACTGAAGGTAAGAAAACACGTTAAGACACACAACATTCTATACAGAAGCAGTGAAATCATTTAAAATAACAATTCAGTGAAACATCATGTGAAATTTCTTTTAAACCAGTAAAACAGGTAAGTTGGCAGTAAAATGACGAGTAGAAATCTGCCCCTCGGGCTCAGTATCAAAATAATAAGTAGAAATCTGCCCCTCGGGCTCAATATCAAAATAATAATTAGAAATCTGCCCCTCGGGCTCAGTATCAAAATAATAAGTAGAAATATTCCCCTCGGGCTCAGTATCTCAGAACAATATCAGCCTCTCAGGCTCAGAATAGTATGAAGCAACCAGTCAATGAAATAAGAGCACATAATTATTATGGCAGATAATGCAGATAAGGAATAAATGCATGAGTGCAATGCAATGCATATGACGGTACCCTCTGATACCCACTGCGGTGTGCAGCCCGAGCCATCCATATTTATTTATCGTCGACGGCGCTCACTGGGGGGGTGTACAGACTCCGGAGGGGCTCCTACAGCCCAAGCGCAATATCAAGCTATCTCGTGGCATCAAATCTAGGCCCTCGGCCTCATATCAATATCAATGTAATCAACCAGGCTCTCGGCCTCAATATCAATGTAATCAACCAGGCTCTCGGCCTCAATATCAATATAACACTGCTGCGGCGCGCAGCCCGATCCATGCTCAGTCCAGAAATCATCATAAGCCCCTTGGGCATTTGTAAAACAGTAGTTCTCAGCCCGAAATATCATTTAGAAATATCATTTAAGTTTTCAAATCTTAGAAAGATGGCTGAGTTTGCAAAACAGTATTTAAAACCTTGGACTGAGATCAAATGATATGCAAAATATGCGAAAACAGTGATATCAATCCCTGAAGGATTCAAATAATTGGCAAGAAGCCCAAATGTAACAATCAAATCTAAGTAAGGATGATTCTAATTTAGTTCAAGTAGAAAACACGGTAAAAACATCTCTCGGGACGGAACAAGTCACAATTCCCAATGGTGCTCTACCCCACGCCCGTTATCCAGCGTGCAAGTCACCTCAATATAGCGTTACGATGTGAAATTCCAGGGTTTCAAACCCTCAGGACATCATTTACATCAATTATTCACCTCAAGACGGCCAAAAGTCTAGCTCGTTATGCCCTTGCCTCTCGAATTGGCCTCTTCGTGCGTCGAATCTATCCAAAATCAGAACGAATATGTCTCATTATGCTGAAGGAACAATACCCAATCGAAAATAACTGAAAAACATCAAAATCCCGAAATTTGGCAAAACCCGAGCCCCGGGCCCACTTCTCGAAATTCAGAAAAATTAACATCAACGGATTCCTTATCTTGCCACGAGTCTATACATATAAAATTTACCAAAATCGAACATCAACTCGACCCTCAAATCTTCAAATCTTATTTTCAAATCCCTAGGCATAAATCCCCAATTTACTCCTCAAAAACATGTAATCTAGTCGGATTATTCGATGATAATTCAATATTATGGAGTAGAAATGATCACAAGTGACTTACCTCAAGATTTCCCATGATTTCTTGCTCAAAAATCGCCCCAAGCCGTGTTCTTTCACAAGAAAAACGTGAAAATGAGCTAAAAAAACAAAACAACACTAATAAAGCCCATTCTGGTCGCTAATAGACCTTTCCGGTCGCTAAAGGTGCCAAATCTGGTCGCTAAAGGTGCACACCAGAATTTTCTGCACTAGCAATATTTATTTTCACTAAAAAGGCTCTAACTCCACCATACGAACTCTGAATTCGATGATTCTTGTTCCTATGAGTCACAAATAATGATATGAACATAGTCCTTCAATCGAAACTTAATTCGGAGCTCTTTGCTCAGTGCGATATCCATTTCGCTCGTTAAACAATTAACAGATGTTTCGCGTCAAAAACCCAATCGCGACTTGAAGAAATTAGACCAAACTTTCCTGATCAGTCTTATAATTCATTATCAAAATTCGGAAGTCTCGAAATCAAATTTCAATCTCTAGAACTAAAAATGGACCTTTGGATCATTACGTGCTTATGCTCAAAACGGCAAAAATCTTCCAAAAACTCTTCCAAAACCTATCCGAGCCTCATGTGACCCCGACCAAACATGCCAACACACCCCATAACATCATTCAAACTTTTTACAATCAACAAAACACCTCAAACAACATCCAAACCATCAATTCACATCGAATTCAAGCCTAAGTTTTCCAAAAACTTCCGAAACACGCATTTGATAAAAAAACCCGACCAAATCACCTCCGAATGACATGAAATTTTGCATACACATCCCAAATCACATAATGAAGCTACAGAAACTCTCGGAATTCCATTCCGACCCTTGGATCAAAATCTCACCTATCAACCGGAAATCGCTAAAATACTACTTTCGCCAATTCAAGCCAAATTCCACACCGGACCTCCAAAACCAATTACGATCGCGCTCCTAAGTCATAAATCATCTAATGGAGCTAGAAAAATCATAAAAATTTTGATCCGAGATCATTTACACATAAGTCAACTCTTGGTCAAACCTTTCAAATTCAAAGCTTTCAACTGAGACTATTCTTTCAAATTCATTCCAATTTTTTTTTCCTGAAAACCAAAACCAACGATCTACATCAGTCATAATGCATAACACGGGGCAAGTCATGCCCGAGAACAGGCGATCAAAGCGCAAAAGTTCAAAACGACCGGTCGGGTCGTTACAAGTTTTCACTTTCTTTTCTTTGTTGTGCATATCCTCTCTTTATTTTCCTCCTATCCCTATTTTTCTTCTCTTCATTTCTTTGTTGGCTTTGCAGTTGGTATATTTTTCGCTATTGTGGCATTATTATTGATTTTATCAGTAAGTTATGATTCCACAAAGTTTTATTCTTCTTTTCTTATTTTTAAGATTCTCTATGTATACCTGTTTTTGGTCTTTTAGTTGTCCAACTGTGATTTTTTTTGTTCATTTCTATTCACCGTTTTGGTCCTTAGTGATTTATCATTACTGTTTCTAAAGTGATGGACTAATATTTATTTTGTTTTACAAAGCTTGGAGTATTTATATTTCTGGAGAGAAAAAATATCAGAAGAAATCACTAATTGATGAATATTTATTTTGTTTTAGAAATTTTGGAGCATTGAGATTTCTGAAGAAAAACAAAAGTCGAATTTATCACGACTGTTTAGATTGTGCGAATCTGTTTATTGTTTAGCTTGTGTTCTTCCTTTGGAGTTTGCTTTGTTCTCCATTTTTTTTCATTTTTTTTTTGCTTTTCGGGTTTCATTTACTTTTTACTTACTTAGATAATATTAATTTGTTCTGTGAATTTACGCTGGTGCCTCGATTTGCATACCTAACTTTTGAATGTTACGTTATTTTTAAAATCTATTCTTTATAAATTGTTTGAGTGTAGTTTTTTGTTCGTTTTCTATTCACGATGTCACCTTTAGTGATTTTGCATTGTTGCTTCTAAAATAATGGCCTAATTGATGATTATTTATATTATTTTAGGCATTTTAGAATGTAATATTTGAGAAACATATCGAAAAATTTATCACGATTGTTTAGTGTGTGCGGATATATTTATCTTTTATTTTGCCTTTGGATTTTGCTTTTTTCTTTTCCTTATTTTCTGTTAGGTTTCATTTATTTTTCACTTACTTAGATGACCTTAATTCACTTGTGAGTTTGCATATTAACTTTTGAAAAAAATAAATTGAAATTAATGTATTAGATGGACCAAATACTCGATTGAATTTTATTTTCAAAGATCCAAAAAATGAAACCTGAAAAATGAATGATAAAACATAAGTAGAAAAGGAAAGGAATGTTACATACATTTTTCTTTCTTTTTGTTTCACTTTTCTTTTGGGTGCAGGTGTAAGCGGTGATGCTAAAGTTTTATAGTTGATGATGCAGTAATAAACTTGTGCAAGTAAGTATTAGGTTTTCAGGTAATAAAATTATTGTCTCTGACATCCATTCAACATTTTTATGTGAAGGTAATGTTCTTAATCAATTTATGATTTGATTTGTTAAGAATTAGAAGAAGTTTCAATGTTGATATACTAGGGTCATGACGCATGAGTACCACTGCCTATTGCTAAATCTATGTCAATGAAAGAGAACGGCTGCATAAATAGCAAAGACAGATTAGTGGGATCCTCTATTGAGAGAGCAACTGCGCATAATCACAATGCATGTTCAATAGGTATAACTTCGAACAGGCAATTTTAGCACTCACTTACCAATAAGTTGTAACGACCTGACCGGTCATTTTAAGATCTAGCGCGTCGTTCCGCAGTTTGAGGCCATGAGCAGCTTCACTTCAGATATTATGACTCATACGCATGGTCGGAACTGAATTCCGGGATGTTCGGAGTTGATTTGGAAAGAGAATTCTCATTTCGGAAACCTTAAGTTGAAAGAATTGACTAAGATTGGATTTTTGAGTAAACGACCTCGGAATCGGGATTCGAAGGTTCCAGCAGGTTCGTATGATAATTTTGAACTTGGGCGTATGTCGGACCGGGGTTTGGAAGACCCGGGAATGTTTCGGCGCCTATTGTGGAAGCTAGCATTTTTGGAAGAATCTCATAAGTTGGATTGAAGTGCATTTCAGGGTTATGGATGTCCGTTTGAGATTTCAAGTTTGGGAATAGCTCCGTATGGTGATTTTGGTATTGGGAGCACAATCGGAAGTGAATATGGAGGTCCGAAGGTCATTTTGGAGTCATTTGGCTAAAGATAGAAATTTGAAGGTTTTTGAGAAGTTTGACCGGAAGTGGACTTTTTGATATCGGGGTCGGAATCCAATTTCGGAAGTTGGAGTAGGTCCGTAATGTCAAATATAACTTGTGTGCAAAATTTGAGGTCAATCGGACGTGACTTGATAGGTTTCCTCATCGAATGTAGAAGTTTTAAATTCTAAAGTTCATTAAGCTTGGATTGGAGGTCGATTCATGATTTTAGCGTTGGTTGATATGATTTGAGGCCTCAAGCAAGTCCGTAATATGTTTTAGGACTGGTTGGTATGATTGTTTGGGGTCCCGGGGGCCTCGGGTGGATTCCGGGTGGTTAACGGATCAAAAATGGAATTTTGGAAAGGGCTGAAGTTGCTGGTGTAACCAACCAGCGAGACTAGGGCCGCAGGTGCGGAGCCGCAAAAGCGGCCTTCGTGCCGCAGAAGCGGACATGGACGACTAGGCTGGGACCGAAGATGCGGGACCGCATCTGAGGAGGAGAGGACATAGAAGCGGAATGGGCTGGGAGCCTTGGACCGCAGAAGCGGTAAAGAGACCGCAAGTGCGGAAAGGGCTGGAGGCAGTGGGTTGTTTTAAAGTCGGGATTTGGCCATTTTCTTTCATCTTTCTCTTGGCTTGAGTGATTCTTGGAGGGTTTCAAGAGGGGGTTTTCATCATCAATGACAAGGTAAGCTATCCCCACCTATCTTGAGTTAAATACATTGATTATGTACGGATTTGAGCATGAAATTTGGTAAAAGTTTGGGGTTTTGGCTGGAAGACTTAGAAATGGTATTTTTGGATTTTGGCCGCGATTTTGGTTAGGAAATTGAGAGTAAATTATATATTTGAGCTCGTGAGGTTGTGGGTAAACGTATTCTTCAAAAAAATTCGGAATTCGGGCACTGGGCCCGAGGGCGTATTGGTCAACTTTTCGCTAGCTTAGATCATTAGGGGTAATTGAGCATGTATTGTTATTGGCTAGCTTTGGAGCTTTTTACATTGATTCGAGTCTTCGGAAGGACGGGGAATGCCGATTATGGTTCTTCAGAGCGAGGTGAGTCTCCTTTCTAACCTTGTAAGAGGGAATTGTCCCTATAGGTGAAATAATTGATTATGTGCTCCTATTTGTGGGGGCTACGTACGCACAAGGTGACGAGAGTCCGTGTGTAGCTACTAATATGTGTAAGTCCGGGTAGTCTAGGACCCAAAAATATGCTATACTTGGAATATCTATAACCTTATTGACAGTTGAATTGCTTAAATCCTTTCGAATTAGTAGATGGATTTCTAAAAAGAATTAAACTTCATTCTTCTAAATTGTTAAAAAAGAATTGGTTTTCTTTGGATAATTGTTTCCTGATGATTTCTTGATTGACTGTCTGTGCGTGTTTAAATTCTGGAACGGGCCGAACGCCTCAGTAGATTAAATAGATGCATCTATGGTTCGCGCCATTCGACCCTCTGGTGCACAGTTTAAATATTGTTGGATCGGGTCGTACGACCTCGGCATGATTTGTGCATGCTTGTATTGCTTGCCTTGAATCTTATTGAAGTTGTTATTTCCTCTTCCCGGTTTGAGAATATTTGTATAAACGATGAAAAAGAATTTGGAAATTTTCTATAAAAGAAAGAATTTCTTACTTGCTTCATTCCATTGAATTACAATCATGTTTATAAAGATCACCGATTTACTATACTATTGAGATAACATTATTGGACCACTAGTAAGTGTCGAAGTCAACCTCTCGTCTCTACTTCTTCGAGATTAGATGGGATACTCATTGGGTACACGTTGTTTTCGTTCTCATACTACACTTCTGTACATTTTTGTTGCACAGGCATATGCATCTCTAGTGTCCTAGTGGGCGTAGCAGCATGGTTGACACAGAGACTTAGGTGAGCTGCACTTCCCGAGATGACCCGCGGCCAGCAGAGTCTCTTCCAGATTACGTATTTACTTTCTATCCAATTTGTATTTCGGACGGTTGTTGTATTGTATTGTTTCCTAGAATTAGCTCATGCACTTATGACACCGGGTTCTGAGATGATTATGGGGTATCTTGTATTAACTGCTTGACATTCATATTCGATTTGAAATGATTATCTTTTACTGGTAAAGTTGAAGGAAAAATCATAGTTTTCAAAATTATTAAAACAAGAATTTAATTAAGTATTTTGGTTGGATTGCCTGACAACGGTGTCCAACGACATCGTGACCCTTAGTAATTTTAGGTCGTGACATAAGTCATGACTGAAATGCCCCTATTGAGTTTTCTTCAAAAACTATTAAAGGAAGAATTCCCTGGTTAATTTTATTGTGAAATAGTTTATTTGGCTATGTTTTATAATGCCATGGAGATCGAGAATCAGATTTAGATCAATTATGAATGCATAGATAAGTTTGAACTTATATATTGAATACTTTCTCGAAGTTATTGAAATCTGCACCCAATACTTGGTTGTTTTAGCTTTCTTAGTATCCTTTTCGCTCTTTTTTTTCTTCCTTTTTTTATTTCCTTCCTTTCCTTGATAAAATTCTATAGCAATGTTATATCAAAAGGAAAAGTCATGAAGAAGAGACAACATTGTACATTCTGGATATGAAAATATATTTATCACTTGGAAAATTTTTTTACTTATTTTTTCTCTGTAAATTCAGTTACATATAATATGACTATTACAATTGTTAATATTCGTTAGGAATAGCATTTAAATGGAACAAAATGCAGAAAAAATTATGTTACAATTTTTTATATTCACAAGTATCAAAATCCAATTATGAATTAATAAATATTAAAGTCATTATATTAGTGAACTATTACTATGAACATCATTTCATGACAAGGGAGGGAAGGCAAGAGGATGTAGGTGTCACGACCCAAAATCCACTAAGGGTCGTGATAGCGTCGGACACCACTGTCAGGTAAGCCAACAACAATTTACTAGCAATTTCTTATTTTATTTATTTTGAAATCATTTCCTTTAAACAAATGAATTATAAATAATAAACTCCATTGAATAAATTAGGATGTCTACACGAAATTTAATTACTGAAAAATCTCATGACCATCCCAGAACCCGATGTCACAAGTGCATGAGCATCTACCAGTGAATGAAATAAAATATAGTGACTGTCCGGAATACAAGTGGACAGAAATGAAAATGCAATACAATACTCTGAAGGAGACTCTGCTGGCTACGGTCGTCTCGATAAATGCAACTCACTTGAGTCTCCGTATCAACCATGCCGCTATGCCACTACACATAAACCTGTGCAACAAAAATGCACAACAAGTGTATTATGAGTACGAAAATAACGTGTACCCAATGAGTATCCCGTCTAATCTCGAAGAAGTAGTGATGAGAGGTCGACTTCGACATTTACTAGTGGTCTAATAGTAATGTATTATTAATGCGAGTAATCATGGATTTATTAAGAACAATAGTAGATTCAAATAAGTCACGAAACAGGTAAGAGTTCCTTTTTATTAAAAGTGTCCGGATTCATAATCGATTAATTAACAATTATCTCAAGTCGGGGAGGTTTTCAATATCAATCTCTCAAGGCAAGCAATACAAGCATGCGCAAATCATGCCGAGGTCATACGCTCGATCCAACAGAAATGTAAAACGTGCACTGCCAAGGGTCAAGTGGCCCTAACCATAGATGCATCTATTACCCCCCTCGCGAATCATCCATGCGACGCGGTCAACATAAAATAAACAAACACCCTGCTCGCGAATGATACATGTGACGCAGGTACACATAGAATCACATAATCAAACAATTAATCAAGACTTCATCGGGGAACAACTATCCAAGAAAAATCCAATTCTCTTTTTAACGATTTAAGAAGATGAAGTTTAATCCTTTTGGAAATTCATTTACCAATTTGATAGGATTTAAGTAATTCAAACCGTCCATAGGATTACAAATATTTCCAAGTACAACATGCTTTTGGGTCCTAGACTACCCGGACAATAGCATAATAATAGCTACGCACGGACTCTCGTCACCTCGTGCATACGTAGCCCCCAAAAATAGGAGCACATAACCAACTAACTCACCTATGAGGACAATTCCCTCTTACAACGTTAGAAAAGAGACTCACCTCGCTCCGAAGATCCATAACCGGCATTTCCACGCCCTTTCGAAGACCCGAATCGATGCTAAATGCTCCAAAGCTAGCCAATAATTATGCAAGTCCATTAATATATGCTCAATTACTCATTACAATCCAATTTATAACAATTCCTACCCCGATCGAAAAGTTGACAAAAATGCCCTCGGGCCCACGTGCCCGGATTCCAAAAAATTTCGAAGGATAAGTTTACCCATAACCTCACGAACTCAAATATATAATTTACTCTAAATTTCATACCAAAAATTGTGGTCAAATTCCAAGAATACCAATTTTCTAGGTTTTCCCTCAAACCCCAAGTTTTTACCAATTTCATGCTCAAATCCGTACATAACCAATGTATTTAACTCAAGATAGGTGGGGATAGCTTACCTTATCATTGATGATAAAAATCCCCTCTTGAAACCCTCCAACAATCGCCCAAGCCAAGAAAATATGAGAGAAAATGGCGAAATCCCGATTTTAAAACACTCACTTCCTCCAGCCCTTTCCGCACTTGCAGTCACTTGGCCATTTCTGCGGTTCTGCAGGTGCGATTACAATACCGCTTCTGCGGTCCTCCTCCTGCTGCCCCAGCCCGCTTCTGCGCCGCACCGACCGCATCTGCGATCTTGCAGGTGCGGGATTTCCTTCGCACCTGCTGTCTCTGAGCCCTTCACTTCTAACCGCTTCTGCGGCACGACGACCGCTCCTGCGGCCCTAGCCTCGCTGGTGCGGTTACACCAGCAACTTCAGCCTTCTCCAAAATTTTATTTTCGATCCGTTAACCACCCGAAATCCATCCGAGGCCTCCGAGACCCCAACCAATCATACCAACTAGTCCCAAAACACATTACGGACTTGCTCGAGGCCTCAAATCATATCAAACAACGCTAAAATCACGAATCGACCTCCAATCCAAGCTTTATGAACTTTAGAACTTCAAACTTCTACTTTTGATGTTTAAACCTAGCAAATCTTGTCCGATTGACCACAAATTTTGTACACTAGTCATATTCGACATCACAGACCTACTCCAACTTTCGGAATCGAATTCCGACCCCGATATCAAAAAGTCCACTTCAGATCAAACTTTTCAAAAACATTCAAATTTCTATCTTTAGCCAAATGACTCCAAATCGACCCACGGACCTCCGAATTCACTTTCGATCGTGCTCCCAACTCTAGAATCACCATACAGAGCTATTCCTAGACTCGGAATCTCAAACGGACATCGATAACACTGAAATGCACTTCAACCCAAGCTTATGAAATTCCTTCAAAATGCTAACTTCCACAATAGGCGCCAAAACGTTCTCGGGTCTTTCAAAACCTGATCCGGACATATCCCAAGTATGAAATCATCATACGAACCTGCTGGAACCTTCAATTCCTGATTCCGACGTCGTTTACTCAAAAATCCAATCTTAGCTAATTCTTTCAACTTAAAGCTTCCGAAATGAGAATTCTCTTTCCAAATCAACTCTGAACTTTCCCGGGATTTAATTCCTATCGTGCGCACAAGTCGTAATACCTGAAGTGAAGCTGCTCATGGCCTTAAACTGTTGAACGACGCGCTAGAGCTCAAAACGACCGATCGGGTCATTACATTCTCTCCCACTTAAACATATGTTCGTCCTCGAACGTGCTAAGAACTATGCTAGGGTTGCCCGAAATCACTGTTTAACACCTCGAGCACTTACTCGTGCTACCACAACTCAGCTGGGCACCCTAGCTCGATTAATCTGAAGATACCCCTTTTTCATTTAAGCAAATAAGCCTTAGAGCCCAGGTCCATCATTCGAAATTCTCTGCGAGGCCTGTTTCCAACATATGAACACTGTATCAATCACCACACGATGTACAAGAACATGATTGTACCCTTGCTGAATTCACACCTTGCACCGCTTTACTCACAAAACCACAATAACATTCTCTGAGTATAATATTCGAAATTCCACGAATCTGATGCTCCCATTGCACCCCATGACATACATAGGTCTTGCTCTAACTCTTACAATGCCGCCACGGCGGAAGAGATGGGTAGAAATTCATAACCAACTACTGAATCAACAAATCATTGGGTCTATACTTCTGACAAGAGCCATCACCTAATTCTGAACCAAATAATTGTCTTAGCTTCATAATATACTTCATATAATTAGATTGCACTGATCCTAAATCCAATGATTTCATCTCACCCAATACGAAATGCTCAAGTAATAAACCACCCAGACATGACCAAAAGTCTCATATGATGTCACAATGCGCCAATAGGCTACCAATTTGAACGCGATACAAAAGGAAAACAAACTCTGAAAAGGAAATCAAATTACCCCGCTCGCAAATCATGCATGCGATGCGGGCACACAACTAATATGAGCTTTCCTTAGAAAAATAGGAAACAAAACACATAAAAACAGATACGGGGAACTGTACTAAACATCAGACTGTTGCGGCGTGAAACCCGATCCAAATAACATACCCATGGCGACGTGTCACCCGATCCACACATAGAATTCATATAAGGAGATATACATCGAGCTAAATTGCTCATTACAACAAAATACCGAATATCGGTAACAAGCATGCTAAGTGCATAATACCATCCTTGGGGAGACATATAGCGCCATAAGCTACAAAACTCAAGCACAACTGAGGTGCGATATACGATCTGAATCTCAAGAGCCATCCTGCTCATATAACCTCATCTCCACGCATACGTCTGCCGCGGGTACAAGAAGAACGGAAATTTACTTTTATGTTGAAGTCTTTCCTGTTGGAAGGCTGTTTATGAGCGGAAGGGAAGTAGAGGTAGAGGGTCCGAAGGAGAGAGGAGATCTCTACTCTTATCGTTAATTAGATATGCCTCCAGATCTGAATGTTTACCCTAGGCCAAGGGGTGCGATCCCCCGAGCAGCTCTTCATACTATGGGGTTATATAATCTCCTTGACCTTTCGACTGAGGGTATTCAGCAGGGAACCTCAACACATAAGAAAATCACCAAGCCGTCTCACAACTCACACGACGCAATATATCATTACATGAAATAGCTGACGACAAAATAACACCCCGACTACTCTTCCATAAGGAGCGCATTGCTGAAATGAACACATCTAGCCTGATATAGAGCCCATATTTCACATTTAAATCCATCCACAGACCTCAAGCTGATTCCAATCACACTGAACTAGGCTAATAACCTTTCAAAGGTCCATAGTGACCCCCTTTTTCTCATAACACACAAGAACAACCATCATAACCGGAGTAATCCTCCACAGTCCACAACCCAATAAACTGAGTGCCCTCCAAGCATAAATTCTCAAATTAACGATATCACCATAAACTTCATACTTGGTTTAACTGTTCAATCAATCAAGTGACTACATGCCACACTTATACAACCTTCCCGTGGGGCACGCTCCCACAACTTTCCGTAACAGATAACAGGTCTGTACATCCACACCACCGGTCGTACTAACGCTGAAAAGCTATCAAGAATCCTTAACCAGGATGCAAAGCATTTTTCACAAAGCACCAATCTCAGGTGATGCTGAGGACAATACCAACTTACTTTAAACATCGAAACTCCCTTCCTGCTCATCCGAGCCCGTGACATCCTTGTCAACACCGAACTGCAACCTTGATCCTTACTTCAATTTCCATACCACTTACTGCACCCATCATGCCAATATGCGATAGAACACGATATTCATCATAACTCCGGAACAACTAATAGGTTAACGCTTCATCATATAAAAACTTTTTACCTAACTCACTTCAGGAGAACCATAGTAACATACAGGTGAATTCTCATAACCATAGAATATGCAAATCTAAGTAGTGGTCTAAGCCACCATAGCCCTTCCGGGATCTGCCTCCACATAACAGGCCATAACAGTAGAATACTTCTGAATAACATCAATTACGGCGGCCAACAAGCCTCGCATGTTCCGTCACAATTACTTACATAACTTGATCACGCTGAAGGAACTGATCACTACCACCAATATGCCAACTCAACTATGGCTAACCAATCTGTCTTCTTCCAATTTATCCTTGATTGCCTTAGAAATAATAATAACTCCATTCAACACATAACACACTCTATCCACACTCATCCCGAGTGACTTTGAATCACGAGACCATGCTGTCTCAAATCCCAGGAACCATTTCATACCCCCCAAATGCTACACTGCAAGTCAAAACATCATAGTACATTCTATTCCTCTTATCATAAGCTGCTACAAAGCTTGCTTCTTAACCGTACCTATAGGCTCGAAATCATTAGGCACCACACTTTACCCCTTTGAATCCACTAGGACCGTTGTTGAGAGCCACCCGCTCTGACTTGGCCCCAAATATAATCAACTCCATAAATCTTCTAGCACATGAATACCCTCTCAACGAAGCACCCGACATAATCACTTCCCTTGAAACCCACACCTATTGTCACGCCCCAAACCTGGGCCTGGACGTAACACGACACTCGGTGCCTGACTACATGTGACCGAGCGAACCAACTAGCTAGCTGAATCAACATGTGGTATCATAACATACTGAATGCGGAAGATAAGCTAACACATGCTGATATACCGAAAGTCTGGATGATATAAATCAAAGTGCGAAAATACTAATACAATTCTGAAACATATTTGTAACCAACATAGCTTAATATGAAAGCCTGTGACTCTATCTAACTGTTACTCTAGTCTATGAAGCCTCTATTTGAGTACTGAAAACACTGACTGTATGTGAATACTGAAGACTGTAGCAATGATAATGCCCTGAAAGAACTGGGGATCACCAAATAGCTAGTACGAGAATCCTGGCGCTCTGAATCATCAACCTGTAAATCATTACCTGCATCGCGAGATGCAGGCCCCGGGCAAAAGGGACATCAGTACATTTGAATTGTACTGGTATGTAAAATAGCTGAACAAAAGAACTGTCAACACTGAAACTGAAACTGAACTGCTAGCTGATAAACTGATAACTGAACAAGGAAGTAAGGATATGAATACTCCCTCTTCTGAATGATGAACAACCTGTTTATCTGAACATTAAACTGCGGCCTCAGGCCCAATATGTATATATATATATATATATATATATATATATATGTGCACAACAGCGGCCTCGGGCCCAAGTATACGTATACATAACTGCGACCTCAGGTCCAAATGCATAAAGCATAAACTACGGCCTCAGGCCCAAATGCAGGTGTTCAACATTCAGGAATTTAAATCAGGAACTGAGAATCATACTGTAATATGTGATACTGAAATAATGAGCCATACTGACTTACATGATACTGGTATAGTGAATAGGATTAAACTGAGATGAGTATTCATAATAAGTTGATTTGTCATAACTGAAACTCATAGAATATCGAATGATTATGAAACTATGTCATCTAGAGAATATAAGTTCTACTTCTATTCATGGAACCAAGGCATAATTACTTTCTGAGGAAACTAGTAATGTTCATGATGAATGGGACGTAGGGAGAATCATAGATATTCCCAAACGTAAAGAGTTAGCCTTACATACCTCAATTTGCCCCTTAGTGATACTACAATGATCCACACTACTAAGAACCTTCAATCTACAACAACAACATCCAATGGAACCCAATATTAGTAATAAATTCCATAACTTATGCCATTTAGGCATATTATCAAATACCTTGTAGGCATAGATATTTACACCTCATAACTATAGTGTTGGTTCATCCAACTATCACCATTAACCAACAATTCATTCCACCATCATTCCTAACAAATTTATAACTTCCAACAACATATGTATGACCATCCATTCACACCCAACCAACAAATCCTATCAAATAATCACCTTTAAATCCCTACCATGGTCATGCATTTAAATTGGGAATTTATGACTTCCAATCACCATACCATAAGTTGTAATACTTGATTCATACTCATAATTCCATAATAACACCATATATGTAAGTCTAAGGGTGTAGGATTACCTCTTGTAGACCAAATCTTGAAAGACAACTTTTGGGGTGTTCTTGAGATTTTGAAGAAATCCTATGAAACCCAATCAAAATCATGTTGTAACTAGTGATTGAGAAGTGAAATCACCATGATAACACACTTAAAAACTCACCTTAGGTGTGCAATTGGATGCCTTGGTCGAGTCGGGGGTGTAGAGGAAGCCCTAAGCTTGAGAAATGACTCAATTTCTCTTATTTCTGGTCTTTAAGATATTTAAAACCTTCCAGACATGCGAGCTCGCGCGCCTGTTCGCGTGCGGGAGGCAGAATACTCAGCAAAAACGCGCGACTTCGCGCTCCTGTTCGCACTAGTGACACCTGCCCAGTAAAATGGTCATAACTTTCTGTATACACCTTTAAATGACAAACGGTTTGTTGTGCTGGAAACTAGACTCAAAGGGCTTTAATTTGATAGGTTGTGCATCACACAACTAATTGTATCCAGGTAGATATGCTCGCCCAAAGTGAGGTCTTGTGCATACTCATTTGCAAATTTTCAGCTATAATGAAAATTTTCAACTTGGCTTGGACTTAAGCCTCTCCTTAGACCCCAAATCACCTATAATATGCCTCGTACACTTATTATCATAACCACTCAATTACCATCACGCTAATACTCGTTTAATGCATCCACAACCGATTCAAATTACGGGGTGTTACACCTATACAAGGCATAAATCCTGAATCCTTCCCCAAGTCTGAACATGAGCAAATAAGGCCAACCATAGCACACCTTTAACAATTCTTTTGCTCAAAATTACCACTTATGTTCTTTTCCCGTAGCTGAAATAACCCACCAATATGCTAATAAACAGAAACCTCGCAAGTAGTTAACCATGCAACCCAATCATAGGCAGTGGGACTCTCCCACGTAGCTCGAAGCCACTATTACACACACTGGAATTCACCAATATTCTTTATGTCTTATTGACATAACCTTGCGCAATCAACCACCAAAATTCTCAGAATCTTCCTGTAAAACCCCTTTTATACTCTAAATCATCAATCACATTCGCACAACCGATCTCTTTGCTGTACAACCAATAGAATTCTTCGTAGAAGCCTCGCCAACCACGAGATCGCTAACCTGCTCACAGGGAATAACCCACCTGTGGAAATCACTTCCCGACATCTTCCAATGCTGCTGCACGGGATACAATCACTACGACATCAATAACACATCCTGAGTTCGAGCTCACTCTCTAGCTGCACAAGTCCATTCACCCCTCATGGACATCAATTAAATGTGCGGCAACATCCTTCCAATTCAAAGTTATGTTGTATCCTTCTTCATTTCAAGCAGCTCCTTCCCATTATATCAAATCTGCTGCCGCATAATAGCCCATACTTCAAATTAAATTCGTAGACCCCAATCACCAATCACTAAAATTCCCAAATCATTCCAAACTCTCCTTAAGGTGCGTAGTCATCCTACCACAAAGCCCCCACGCAACTCCGCCACTCTCCCACTTTGGCGGAACTCGCCCCTTTAATCGACTACTCGACCTTTGCTTCTTATATCTGGCCTTCTAGAAATTTTAACCACCGCCTGACACTCCCCACATGTCCTTTCTCATTCTTCGTTGCTCAGTTGTTGCCTTAAATAAAATCTATCTTCGCAGCACTTGAACCCTCAAATCGCTACTAACCTTAAACTTTTCCGAAGAAAATCTTTCTCGAGTCGTAAACATTAGAAACACTGATTCAATCCTGACCACCGTACCTCGCGATCTCTGATAGTCGTTTCTCCCATATAATACCTTACCCCAAAGGCAATTTGTAGAAGACCATAACACCGGCGAACTTAACACATACAATCAAGGATGATGACACTACATCGCAGATGAAAATTCCACCACGCTCGAAAATACCAAGTCTCGTTACTCCATCACCCCAAATCTGGACATTCATAGGCCAATTGCTTTTCCTCCGCCGGAAATGAAATATCAGATCTCTGAATCATGCACTGAGTAGACTTCCTTTCAAATTATTCACCGCCCCAACACATAGGCAAGTATCCTACCATCAAGTCAATACTATGTGATAACCAATCATGAGCAATCATAGCGATCTATGCATAGTCTCAAAGCTCTCAACAATACTGTTACTGAGCTGAAATGACAAGATATCCTCCCGCAAGGCAACGACAATAGCCCAATCAACAGTACCGGGAGAAACATCCCGCACCACATCTGTAGTGCCATTACAATCCTTCAATTCTAGATCTTTTCTTGCTTTTTATTGCCTTCTTTTCTTTCTTTTGTACCTTACTGCTTTGCTTCCTTTCTTGTCTCTCCCCCCAAACTTAGATTTTTGCCATTACTCAAGGGAAGGTTTGGGTGCCAAGAGAGGGTAATCGTTTAGAACGGGTATAGGCTTGTAGCATTGGTTCTTGAAAGAAACAGGTTTAAGGCTCAAAAGGGTTAACTAGAGATTATTTCATTGGAAGGCTATGAAATTGTTCAACTTAGTATTTGGATCAAGGAGAGACTATAATCAATTCTCAAGTCAAATTTCACCTAGCATTTCGCCTCAACAGACATTCAGGGCACGTTCTAGACCATTGGCTCGGGACTTGGACTCAAATTTCAATTCCTCACCATACACGCTAGGGATTTGCTAAAGACATCGAGTCGAGGGCCCACAATGACCTTAGTTATGATTTAAACACACAATGGTCCAAAAAGACCACACGATGATCGTTTGGTCAACGCAAGAGTCTCAAAGCCATGACTTTCACCATCCTGATCACAACATTATGTCTTTACCCATAGGATCAAAGGCAAATGTGTTAGGACCAAGTGAAACCTTGCTTGAGGTGCTTTTAACTACGCTTATCAAAAACAAAAGAAAAATCAAAGAAACGGACTCAAACCCTTAAGAAGGTTGTCACGCCATCTATCATTGGGAAGAGCCACCCGGTTCGCACAATACTCCCCCCTTGGAAAGAACCGTGGCATTAAGAAAACCAAGGGCTTATTGGAAACGCCAAAATCAAAACAAGTGGCTACGAGCCTAACTACAAAGCTAAAAATGAAAATTTAGCGAAATTAGAAAATAGAATGAATATGTACAATAGGGGAGGAGAATATACAATGGGGGATGAATATATACAGAAATGTAAAGTTATATACAACCCAAAGTAAAAAAAAACACAAAATCAATAAAAATAAACTAAGAATCTATATATATACAGTCATCTAGAAAATGTAGGGCGCACCCCCACGAGTAAAAGCTGGCATTGTCCCAATGCTAACTATCAAATAAATATCAAAACAACAGAAAGGATATAGGATTTCTCTAGGCCTGGTCCGTCTGTATGGGATCATCAGTGGTGCCCAAGTCCTCTATATGTATGGGAACCTCAGACTGGTTCCCGATCTCCTGCTGCTCAGCTGTTGGGACTGGGGCCTGCTCCTGAACCGGCTGACTGATAGGTGCATCACTGGAGGGGGTCTCCTGTGGATCTGGTAGCTCAATAACTGCACCAACTGAACTGGGGAGCTTCCTCTTCTTCCTTGGGGGCCTGGGTGCCTGCTCCTGCCGTGGCTGTGGCACTGGTGTTGCTGCTGGGGCTGGATCCTCGAATAACAAGTCTAAAGGCATATGGTCTGCCAATAACCTATCCACATCAGTCCGTAGCACTCTCACCGACTCCTTGGACGCCCTTGACTTCCTCATCTTCTTGTGCTCCTTGGCAAGCTCCCTCAAAGCCTTGCCATGTGAATCTACCGCCATAGTCAAGGCGTCCTGAGTCCTCATAATCTTCTCCTGATTTTCCAGGAGCTTCTGCAGTGTGTCCTCAATGGACTGAGGAAACTGAGTAGTGGAAGGTGCTGAATGGGCCTCAACTGTAGCAGACAATGTAGACAACTTGGATGTCGCAGCTGACATCTAGTTGTTCAAACTGACATCTAGTTGTTCAAACTGGCTTCCAACTGTTGGGCCGTGAAAGGATGAGTCCGGGAAGAAGGTGATAGCATCAAGAACAAGGATATAGTTAAGGACAATGATAGAGATGATAGAGTTTTGGAAGCTCCAAGGCCATTTACAAGATCTCAAGCTAAAGAGTTGCAAGCTAAGGTTGCTAGACTTCAATGGCAAATAAAGAAGCTTTTAATTGTAGAGGAAGAGCTCAAGCCCAAAGGAGATGAATTGTCCAAGTTTTACAATTATTTGGTAGTCCAAATTGAAGTCCAAGAGGAGGAAGATTGGGTTACCAAATCAGCCCTTGAAGTCCACCAATAAGGCTCAAAATGACCTTAAAAGAGGTCCAAAAGTAATAGTTTTAAGGCCCAAATCTGCCCCAAAAGGATTTGGCCGCCCCCCACTTAATTTTGATGGCTTTTGTTACCCCTTAGGAGCCACCTACCTAAGTTTGATGGCTATTGTGACCCCTAGCAGCCCCCTACCTAATTTAGATGACTTTTTAGCAACCCCCTACATTATTTTAAGTGCTTTTAACTCCTATAAATAAGGAGTTCTTCTCATTCATAAGACACAACATTTATTGATTAAGTATATCATACTTTGAGAGTTCTTTTGAACCTTTGTTACTTGTGCTTTGAGATTTATCTTTCAACCTTTACTAGTTCTTAGTTCAAGGTAGTAAGATTACTTCTCTTTTATGATATCTTTGATTCCTTTGTGGTATTCTTAGAAGGCGATTAATACTAGTTATTAATTGTTGTCTCAAGTTACTCGTAAAGTGGTCAAGATCCGAATCTATTGTTTTGATTTGCTTTTTAAGTAAAGGCGTTTGATTTCTTCCATAAATCAAGACGTTGTTACTTTGATCTTGTCAAGGCTATAGAACTTACGTTCTTGGAAGTTCTTGGAATTCTTTCCTTGAATTCTTCCCATATCCTTTATTTTTATCTCTTTAATTCTAGTTGTTCAATTCCTTGTTGTTATTGCTTCCGCATTTACTTCTCAAATTCTTACTCTAATTTGGATTACCGACCTAGTTGTTATCAAGTGGTATCAGAGCGGTTTTATCAAGATTTCGTTCTTGGTAAGTCTTGGGATTTCTTGAATACTAAGAGCAAAGAAAAGAAAAGAAAAGAAATTAAAAAAAACGAAAATAAGTTTTTAGAACAAAAAATAGAATTGCGTGCTCTCCGGGATATTTCTTTTGTATCTAATTTGTTACAAAAAATTAACAAAGGAAACAAGAAGAGGGGATCCTAGATTTTCTTACTCTTTTTAATCTAAACATATAATCCTTTCCTTTTTGTTCGCGTCATGTTTCAACCGAGCCTAATAGTTCTAGGATTTGGTTTTTCTTTCATTAGTTCCCCAAAAAGCTGAATTTTACTACTAAGAATTTCATACGAGTTGGGTTTAATTATAAATCTACAAAGTATTTTGTTCAAAGGTTATTCCGAGAAAAAAAGAGCTAATTTTTGTGATACAGTTTACACTTTTTTTTTAAAGATGTGTACAAGTAGTGATGATGAACGAAGGGTTCTCCAAGAAGCTGAAATCAAAGCAAGAAATGATTTTACCTTGCAAGCTATGCATCAACAATTTGAAAGGTTGAATTTGCAACTCCAAGAGATGAGGGATACCATTGCTGATCAAAATGATACAATAGCTGAACTTAGGAGGGAAAATAATGTTAGACCCCAAGCTAGGAGAAATGTACCCCATGCTCCCATTGTAAATCAAGAAAACCCTATAGATGATTTTAATGATATTGATTTTGATAGGGTGGGAAGAGATAGGATTGGGAGAGAAAGGTTGAAGCCATCTTTGATTGTCACAACTACTCTGAGGGTAAGAAAGTTAAACTTGCTGTTGTTGAGTTTTCTGACTATGCTGCTATTTGGTGGAAAAAGCTTGCTAGGGACAGATTGCAAGAAGGACAAGCACCAGTTGCTACTTGGGCTGAGATGAAGAGGGTGATGAGGAAGAGATTTGTGCCATCACACTTTCAAAGAGAGCTACAACAACGTCTTCAAACATTGAAGCAAGGGTCTGGATGAGTACTTTAAGGCTATGGATATGGCTATGATCCAAGCTAATTGTACAGAGGAAGAAGAGGCTACAATGGCTAGGTTTTTAAATGGTTTAAATAAGGAAATAGCTGATGTAGTAGAATTACAACAATATGTAACAATAGATGAGTTAGTTGATTTGTCTGTAAAGATAGAAAATCAAAATAAAAGAAAGCAGACTAGCTCGTGGAAAGGTCGGACAAGCACCATCTCCAAGAAGCCATGGCCATATCATGAGATGAAGAGTTCTTCTAGACCTCAAGAAGACAAGGGTAAAGGTAAATTTGAGAACAAAGAGGGAGGTAAAACCTTTAACCCTAAACCTTTTACACCTTCTAGTTCTATTCAATGTCATAAATGTAAAGGAAGGGGACATATGATGCATGAATGTCCAAGTAGAAGAAACATCATTCTTAGAGAAGATGGAGGATATGAGAGTGAAAAAGGTGAGGGAGAAGAAGAGGGAGATGTGAGTGATGAAGATGATGTAGAACTACCTAATGAGGGCATGATTGGGGTAGTTAGAAGGATTATGACTATCAATTTGGCAAGCAATAGTGAAGAACAAAGGGAGAATATATTCCATACTAGGTGTGGGATAAAGGGAAAAACTTGCTCTATGATCATTGATAGTGGTAGTTGTGCTAATGTGGTGAGTTCATACTTTGTGGAAAAATTGGGACTTGCATGCATGAAACACCCTACTCCATATAGACTCCAATGGTTAAATGATAGTGGTGAACTAAAGGTAAACAAACAGTGCATGATTTCATTTAATGTTGGTAGATATGAGGATGATATTCTTTGTGACATAATACCTATGCAAGCTTGTCATATCTTACTGGGTCGTCCTTGGCAGTATGACAGGAATGTTTTTCATGATGGAAGAAAGAATAGATATTCTCTTGAACTAAATGGCAGGAAATTTACTCTTGCACCTTTATCTCCTTCTCAAGTGTTTGAAGATCAAAAGAGATTAAGAGAAACAATGGGAAAACCAAGGGGAGAGATAAAAAGTGAGCTTGAGGAAAAAGAAAAGAAAGAAGGCCAAGAATTAGAAAAAAAGAGAGATGGCCGAGAGAAAGAGAGAGAGGGCAGCAATTTGAGAGAAGAGATAAAAAAGGGTTTGAATGAAAAAATAGACAGTCTTGGTGAGAGGAAAGAGGTTAAGGAAAGAAAAAAAGAGAGTTTTTATATAAAAACCAAAGAGTGTTTAAATGCAAGAAAAGAGGGGCTGCCCATAATACTACTTACTTACAAAGAGACTTTGATTAATTCTGAGTTGCTAACTTCTTCTTTGCCAAGTAGTATTTCTTCTCTTTTGCAGGATTTTGAAGATGTCTTTCCAGAAGATATTCCTAATGGATTGCCACCTTTACGTGGCATTGAGCATCAAATTGATTTTGTACCTGGATCACAAATCCCAAATAGGCCAGCCTATAGGAGTAATCCAGAAGAGACAAAAGAACTTCAAAGGCAAGTTGAGGAGTTGCTTGAGAAAGGTTTTGTGAGAGAGAGCATGAGCCCTTGCTCGGTTCCCGTCCTATTGGTACCAAAAAAGGATGGAACTTGGAGGATGTGCGTGGATTGTAGAGCAATCAACAAGATTACGGTAAAGTATCGCCACCCTATTCCTCGTCTTGATGACATGTTGGATCAATTACATGGATCCAAAATCTTTTCTAAAATTGATCTAAAAAGTGGTTACCATCAGATTCGAATGAATCCTGGAGATGAATGGAAAACTGCTTTTAAGACCAAATATGGGCTTTATGAGTGGTTAGTTATGCCTTTCGGCTTGACTAATGCACCTAGTACTTTCATGAGATTAATGAATCATGTTTTTAAGGATTTTCATGGAAAATTTGTTGTGGTGTACTTCGATGATATCTTGGTCTTTTCTAACACTTTAGAAGAGCATGTAGAACACCTAAAACAAGTTTTTGAAGTTCTTAGAAAGCAATTTTTATTTGCTAATCTTAAAAAGTGTACTTTTTATGTGGATCGTGTGATTTTCTTGGGTTTTGTAGTTAGTTCTAAAGGAGTTGAGGTTGATGAAGAGAAAATCAAAGCAATAAAAGAATGGCCTAAACCTAAGAGTGTAACTGAAGTTAGGAGTTTTCATGGACTTGCTAGTTTTTATAGGAGGTTTGTGAGAGACTTTAGTACCATTGCTTCTCCTTTAACTGAAGTTATTAAAAAGGATAAGATTTTTAAATGGGGAAAAGAACAAGATGATGCTTTTAACTTGTTGAAAGAAAAGTTATGTTCTGCTCCATTGTTACAATTGCCTGATTTTTCTAAATCTTTTGAAATTGAATGTGATGCTTCGGGCAAAGGAATAGGTGCTGTTTTGATGCAAGATTCTAAACCTATTGCCTACTTTAGTGAAAAGTTAAGTGGAGCCACATTGAACTATTCCACTTATGACAAAGAGCTATATGCTTTGGTAAGGGCTTTAGCCACATGGCAACATTACTTGTGGCCAAGAGAGTTTGTCATTAAAACTGATCATGAATCCTTGAAATACTTGAAGAGTCAAGGTAAGCTTAGTAGAAGGCATGCTAAGTGGGTTGAATTCATTGAAACGTTTCCTTATGTAATTTCTTACAAACAAGGGAAAGAAAATGTTGTTGCTGATGCACTTTCAAGGAGGTATGTCTTAGTTTCTACCCTGACTTCTAAATTAATGGGTTTTGATCAAATCAAGGGACTTTATGCTAATGATGTTGATTTTGGCAAAATTTTTGCAGATTGTAAGTTGAGTCCTTTTGAGAGGTTTAACCTCCAAGATGGCTTTCTCTTTAAGGAAAATAAGTTGTGTATTCCTAATTGCTCTTTACGTGAAGTATTTGTAAGGGAAGCACATTGTGGAGGGCTTATGGGACACTTTGGAGTCCCAAAGACACTAGACATACTGGCCGAAAATTTCTTTTGGCCTGGAATGAGAAAAGATGTTGAAAGAATGTGCGCACAGTGTTTGGAATGTAAACAAGCTAAATCTAAAGTGTTACCACATGGTCTTTACACGCCATTACCTGTTCCTACTTCGCCTTGGATTGATATTTCCATGGATTTTGTGTTAGGTTTGCCTAGAACAAGATATGGTAAGGATAGTATATTTGTTGTGGTAGATAGGTTCTCCAAAATGGCTCATTTTATTCCTTGTTTAAAGACTAATGATGCCTCACATGTTGCTGATCTTTTTGTAAAAGAGGTTGTCAAATTTCATGGTATACCTAGAACTATTGTTAGTGATAGGGATGCTAAGTTTTTGAGCCACTTTTGGCGTGTGTTTTGGGGGAAGTTAGGTACTAAATTGTTGTTTTCTACTTCTTGTCACCCACAAACTGATGGACAAACTGAAGTAGTTAATAGAACCTTAGGAAACATGTTGAGGGCTGTTTTGAAAGGTAAATTAACTTCATGGGAAGATCACTTACCTATGATTGAATTTGCTTACAATAGAACAATCCATTCTTCTACAGGTATGTCTCCTTTTGAGGTTGTTTATGGTTTTAATCCCTTCACTCCCCTTGATTTATTACCATTACAAACTAATGATATTGCTAATCTTGATGGTAGGACAAAGGCTGAGATGATGAAAAAAATTCATGAACAAACAAGGCTTGCAATTGAGAAGAAAAATGAGCAAACTGCCTTGAGAAAGAATAAGGGACGAAAGCAAGTTATTTTTAAACCTGGAGATTTAGTTTGGGTTCACTTTAGAAAGGAGAGATTTCCTTCCAAAAGGAAGTCAAAGTTGCATCCTAGAGGAGATGGCCCATTTCAAGTCCTTGAAAGGATTGGAGACAATGCTTACAAGTTGGACCTTCCTGGTGAGTTCCAAGTAAGTGCCACATTTAATGTTGCTGACTTATCTTTGTTTGATGTAGGATCGAATTCGAGGACGAATTCTTTTCAAGAAGGGGGGAATGATAGCATCAAGAACAAGGATATAGTTAAGGACAATGATAGAGATGATAGAGTTTTGGAAGCTCTAAGGCCATTTACAAGATCTCAAGCTAAAGAGTTGCAAGCTAAGGTTGCTAGACTTCAATGGCAAATAAAGAAGCTTTTAATTGTAGAGGAAGAGCTCAAGCCCAAAGGAGATGAATTGTCCAAGTTTTACAATTATTTGGTAGTCCAAATTGAAGTCCAAGAGGAGGAAGATTGGGTTACCAAATCAGCCCTTGAAGTCCACCAATAAGGCTCAAAATGAGCCCAATTGGAGTCCAAACCAATGGCCCAAACTAATAGTTTTAAGGCCCAAATCTGCCCCAAAAGGATTTGGCCGCCCCCCACTTAATTTTGATGGCTTTTGTTACCCCTTAGGAGCCACCTACCTAAGTTTGATGGCTATTGTGACCCCTAGCAGCCCCCTACCTAATTTAGATGACTTTTTAGCAACCCCCTACATTATTTTAAGTGCTTTTAACTCCTATAAATAAGGAGTTCTTCTCATTCATAAGACACAACATTTATTGATTAAGTATATCATACTTTGAGAGTTCTTTTGAACCTTTGTTACTTGTGCTTTGAGATTTATCTTTCAACCTTTACTAGTTCTTAGTTCAAGGTAGTAAGATTACTTCTCTTTTATGATATCTTTGATTCCTTTGTGGTATTCTTAGAAGGGGATTAATACTAGTTATTAATTGTTGTCTCAAGTTACTCGTAAAGTGGTCAAGATCTGAATCTATTGTTTTGATTTGCTTTTTAAGTAAAGGCATTTGATTTCTTCCATAAATCAAGACGTTGTTACTTTGATCTTGTCAAGGCTATAGAACTTACGTTCTTGGAAGTTCTTGGAATTCTTCCCATATCCTTTATTTTCATCTCTTTAATTCTAGTTGTTCAATTCCTTATTGTTATATAGCTTCCACATTTACTTCTCAAATTCTTACTCTAATTTGGATTCCCGACCTAGTTGTTATCAGAAGGGACCCCCGTGTCAACTGAAGTACTGGGGCCAGCAAAGGAGGAGGGTCGTGGAGGCAAATCATCATCAGTGGTGACCGTAGGCATGGTGGAAGGCTCTGAGGGGGGCTCAACCGAAGACACTATCGCCACTGGCTCCTCAGACTGGCCAGCTGGAGTAGAGGAAGGCGGCTTGTAACTTTTGTCTTTGGGGTTGTCTGGTCCCTTCAAACTGTACCAGGAAAATGGAGCCACAGGTTTTACCTTGACGTCAAATGGTCTCTTCTCCACCTCCAAGTCCCGGAAATACATAGTAAGGGTGCTGGGAAAAGGGTAGTTCCGGTCATGCTCAACCCCTACTACAGAAATGGTGCGGGACATCACATTTCCCACATTGATAGGGTAACCTGCCATAATAGAAGCAATAAGAACCGCCCGAGCAAGTGGAATAGTCTGATCATGAGTGGTCGGGTCGAGCCAACTGCATACAAAGGTCAACCACCCTCTAGCCTAGAAGTTGAAAGTTCTCCGAAGTATTTTGGTCCCTGCTTGTAGCCATTTTGGAACCGTACCCGGGATTGCCAGGTACGAAGCTAACCACGGACGAACCTCCTCTCCCATTGCTAACTTTTCATTGTATAGGGACTCATCTTCGTCAATGAACCCCAAATACTCATTCAAACAATTGTCATAAAACTACTTGACCATATGCTCATTTGCCTTCAAACAATTGTCTTTAAAGAACTCCCAACCCGCTCGAACCTGGAACTGTCTATGCACATTGAGGTTTAGGGGTAGAAGGTCTTTGTCAATAAAGCTCCGCTCAAGTATCAACTTCCGTGCCGGCCACCATTCTCTAAATTTGTTGAACGCCACCTGGCTGACAAACCGATCTTCCCAAACTTCAGGTTTTCTAGTTCTCTCAACACCCCCAACCTGGGGCACCCACTGCTCGATACCTCATTATCACTATTAGTCCCGCCTTCTGCACTCTCCCCAGATACTGAAGCTGTGGGGGAGGTGGAGTATTCACCACTGCCTGCTATTGAGCCATCAGACGACTCAAAATGTATACGTTGTGGGGCTTGGGCAGTATGTGAAGCCGGGACTGCAGTAGCTGGCCCTAAATCAGAAGAGAGGTCCCGGGATGGTATGTACTCACTCCTCGATTGGTAGTCTATAGCAATTTGTTTCCTTGTTTTCAGTTTAGGTTGGGAAGTGAGTTTAACTTGTTTCCCTTTTCCTCCCCGGGAGGAGTCACCTCGGCGGGGTTGTTTAGCATCTCTTCCTCGTTGTTTTACCATTGTCTGCAAACAAACACATCTAACATTGTTAGTTGAAGCACAGGCAGTGAAACATGTGACTGAATTAAAATTGCAGAAGCAAAATGAAAGTTGCAGACACTGCTGCAGAACCAGGCACCACGGACCGCGCCATTAGAAATGCGGCCGCGTTGGAGGCACCGCGGACCGCGCTAGGGCGAACGCGGGCCGCACTGATCAAAACCCCAGGAAGGGTCTTCTCTGAATCTCACACCGCGATCCGCACAAAATGGGGTCGCGGCCGCGGTGGGCCAGCGCGGACCGCACAAACGTTACCGTGGCCGCACTGGACACAAGTTCTTCCTCAGTCATTCAAGCATCGCGGACCGCATGGAAGTGTAGCGTGGACCGCGATAGGGCACCGCAGACCACGCTAAGGCGATCGCGGGCCGCATTGGGTTAGGTTCAGTGAGTAAACTAGGGATTGCATGTTTTTGTTCTATTTTTGTTCAACTTTTTACCCCTACTTGTCCCTACTCATGTACCCAATCCTTAGTTATTTCAAACTAACATGGAAGCTACCCTAGACTAACAATTCGAAGACAACTGTAAAGGCAAAGAAGTTACAGACTACTGGGCAAGCAATTAAAATAAAAATAAAAATAAAAGAGTAATAATCAAAAATGCATGAAATGTTACCAGGATTATGAAGAATGAATGCAATATATCCACACAAGCAAGAATCTCAGTTTTGGACGGGGATGAATAGTAGAATTAGGGTTCTAGGTTTCCAATTTGCAAAAAGGGTAAAATGAGACCCTTGGTCTCTATTTATAGAGCCCCAGTAGGACCCGTACTCACCTACCAGCGCGGCCGCACAAAAGTGACCGCGGACCGCGCTGGGTTTATTTGTGTGACCCCTCGTGATGAAGCCTACGCGGACCGTACAAACATGTACCGCAGCCGCGTCAGTCCACCGCGGACCGCACTAACTTGACCGCGGCCGCGGTGAAGAACTTCAGAGAGTCCCCTTTTGACTCATGCCAGCGCGGACCGCACAAAATGCACCGCGGCCGCGCTGGCAATCTTCAGAGACTATGCCATTTTCCAACTTTGTTTTGCACTGTTTCAACACAATCCCTGCAACATCTCATAAACAGTTAGCTCAAAAATCCTAAGCTACACATGGGTTGCCTCCCAAGAAGCGCCTGATTTAACGTCGCGGCACGATGCATGTTACCACTACATCACTTTAGATGAAGAAGCGCCACTATGTGGCTGCCATCGAACTTTCCGAGATAATGCTTGACCCGGTGACCATTGACTCTGAAGACTTCACCATTTTTGTTTATAAGATCAAGAGCACCAAACGGGGTCACGAACACAACTTCAAATGGTCCACTCCACTTTGACTTGAGCTTACCCGGAAACAGACGTAACCGGGAATTAAACAAGAGAACCATATCCCCAACTTTGAACTCCTTGCCCCGAGCATATTTGTTGTGAAGGTACTTCATTTTGTCCTTATACAAGGACGAGCTGGAGTATGCATGGAATCTAAACTCATCGAGCTCATTAAGTTGTTCAACCCTCAGCAACATCCCATTCTAAGTTCAACTTCCTCAAGGCCCACATAGCCTTGTGCTCCAATTCCACCGGAAGATGGCAAGCTTTCCCAAACACCAACCGGTATGGGGATATACCAATCGGAGTCTTGTAAGCTGTCCGATAGGTCCAAAGAGCATCATCCAATTTTTTCGACCAATCGGTCCTATTTGCATTTACAGTTTTAGACAAGATACTCTTAATTTCTTGGTTGGAGACTTCCACTTGACCGCTAACTTGAGGATGATAGGGGGGTGGTTACTTTTTGATTAACTCCATCCTTGGCTAGCAATGAATCAAAAGCTTTGTTGCAAAAGTGAGATCCCCCGTCACTAATGATAGCACGGGGAGTGCGAAACCTCGTGAAGATACTCTTTTAAGAAATGCCACAACACTCCGGGCTTCATTGTTGGGCAAAGCCACGACTTCAACCCACTTGGAGACATAATCTACCGTCATCAGAATGTAAGTGTTTCCACAAGAGCTCACGAAAGGACCCATGAAGTCGATGCCCCAAACATAAAAAATGTCTACCTTGAGAATTGTATTGAGGGGCATTTCATCCCTTTTTGAAATTCCACCGGCTCGTTGGCATTCATCACATCTTTTGACCACATCACCGACATCTTTAAACAAAGTAGGCAGATAAAATCCGCAACTAAGCACTTTAGAAGCCGTTCTCGCCCCGCCATGATGGCCACCATAGGGTGAGGAATGGCAAGCTTCCAAAATACCCAATTGCTCCTCTTCCGGGACACATCGTCGAATCACACCATCGGTGCAAATCTTAAACAAATAGGGCTCGTCCCAATAATAATCCAAGCTATCCCGTTTGAGCTTCTTCCTTTGGTTAGAAGAGAGCTCACATGGGATGATTCCAGTAACAAGATATTTTGCAATATCGGCGAACCACGGTATTCCACTCATTGACACCGCAAGGAGTTGCTCGTCAGGAAATGTATCATTGATCTCAAGGCCGTCACAAGGCCTCCCCTCCTCCTCCAAACGGGACAAGTGGTCCGCCACTTGATTCTCGCTACCCTTCCGGTCAACAATTTCTAAATCAAACTCTTGAAGGAGAAGAACCCATCTCATCAATCTTGCCTTTGAATTTACCTAAGGGCGGCATGGTTGGTGTGCACAATAACTTTAGCCCCCATAAGGTAAGGACGAAACTTTTTCATAGCAAAAACAATAGCCAATAACTCCTTTTCGGTGACTGTGTAGTTCCTTTGAGCCTCATTCATGGTCTTGCTTGAGTAGTACACTGGGTGGAACATCTTGTTGATCCTTTGGCCTAAAACCGCCCCCACCTCAACGTCACTCACGACGCACATGAGCTCGAATGGTAAGCTCCAATTTGGTGCGGTGATGATGGGGGTAGTGGTCAACTTTTGTTTAAGGAGCTCAAAAGCCTCCTTGCATTTCTCATCAAAAACAAACTTGGCATCTTTCTCTAGCAATTTACACAGCGGGTTAACTGCCTTAGAAAAATCTTTGATGAACCTCCGGTAGAAACCCGCGTGCCCAAGAAAATTCCTCACTCCTTTGACAGAAGTAGGGGGAGGAAGCCTTGAAATAACCTCGATCTTGGCCTTATCAACTTCAATTCCTCGCTTCGAGATCATGTGAACCAACACTATACCCTTTGTTACCATAAAATAACACTTTTCCCAATTTACAACAAGGTTGGTATCTTCACACCGGGCCAATACTCTATCCAAGTTTACCAAACACTCCTCAAAAGAATCCCCAACCACGCTAAAATCATCCATGAAGATCTCCAAGATATCCTCCACCATGTCGGTGAAAATAGCCATCATGCAATGTTGGAAGGTCGCCGGAGCATTACATAATCCAAATGGCATTCTGGAGAAAGCGAATGTGCCATAAGGACATGTGAAAGTCGTCTTCTCTTGGTCCTCCAGGGCAATGAGAATTTGATTGTACCCCGAGTAACCATCCAAAAAATAATAGAAAGCCTGGCCCGCAAGACGATCAAGCATTTGGTCAAGGAAAGGAAATGGGAAATGATCTTTTCTAGTCACCTTGTTCAGCTTCCGGTAATCCATGCAAACTCTCCAACCCGTCATTGTGCGAGTCGACATAAGCTCATTGTTGTCGTTGGTCACCACAGTCATTCCACCTTTTTTCGGTACACATTGCACCAGAGAAGTCCATGAACTGTCAGAAATGGGATAGACCACACCTGCGTCAAGCCACTTGATAACCTCTTTCTTTACTACTTCTTGCATAGCCTCATTTAGTCTTCTTTGATGCTCAAGTGAAGGCCTCACATCCTCCTCCAATATGATTTTATGAAAAGGCATGGCTTATACCCCGAATATCAGCTAGAGTCCATCCGATTGCCCTCTTTCGCCTTTGAAGAACTGCCAAGGTGGCCTTAACCTGCATGTTAGTAAGGCAAGAAGAAAGAATGACAGGTAAAGTAGAATTTGAACCCAAGAATTCATACCTGAGGTGCGGAGGAAGTGGTTTCAACTCCAACACCGGTGGCTCCTCAATCGATGGCTTCGTTGGTGGAGTTTTGCGGTTTTCAAGATCCAAAGATAGCCTTCTAGGCTCATAAGAATATGAACCCATACCATGCAATGCATTCACGCACTCCACTCTACTAGCATCATCATTGACATCCATGTTAAGAACCACGACCTCAAGAGGCTCTTCAACATTG
The DNA here is from genome assembly GCF_000393655.2 of Nicotiana sylvestris. NCBI lineage: Eukaryota > Viridiplantae > Streptophyta > Magnoliopsida > Solanales > Solanaceae > Nicotiana > Nicotiana sylvestris. The sequence continues at coordinate 107,330,674 of NC_091068.1, forward strand.
ATCATGGAACTTGTGTCGTCCACTATCACGGCTGTGACAATGTCCACAAAAGAACACACCTCCGTGCTATTTGGTTGTCTCATTGATTTGCAAACATGGAATACCACCTTCTCATCTCCCACTCAGAATGTCAACTCACCCGCTTCAACATCAACTAATGTCTTCCCCGTAGCTAGGAAAGGTCTTCCAAAAATAATCGGCACTTCAAAATCCACCTCACAATCTAATATGACAAAGTCGGCCGGCAATATGAATTTATCAACACGGACAAGAATATCATCGATTATGCCCAAAGGTCGCTTCATCGATCGATCCGCCATTTGAAGTCTCATTGAGGTAGGTCGAGGTTGCCCAAAGTCTTGAAGACCGAGTACGGCATCAAATTTATACTAGCCCCCAAGTCACAAAGGGCCTTTGCAAAATCCGCACTTCCGATGGTACAAGGGATAGTAAAAGCTCCGGGATCCTCAAGCTTGGGTACCATTGAATGCACTATGGCACTCACTTGATGAGTCATCTTAATTGTTTCACACTCCATCGACCTCTTCTTTGTGACCAAATCTTTCATGAACTTCGCATACCCCGGCATTTGCTCAAGTGCCTCAACCAAAGGGACATTGATTGTGAGGCTCTTCATCATGTCAATGAATTTTTTGAATTAATTGTCACTCTTTTGCTTTGCTAACCGTTGAGGATAAGGTGGAGGTGGCCTAGGCAAAGGTGCCTTGGCTTTTTGTACAACCGGCTTGGGCATGTCAATCACGTGTTCCCTAGACGGGTTCACGACATCTTGAGTCTCTACCTCGGCCTCATTATTAATATCAATCCGCACACATTGTTTGCATTTTGATTAACCACATCATCAACAATCAAAGGTACATCATCATCCCGCAACTCAACATCTTCATCCATAACTTGCTTTTGCATTGAGGCATTCACATCACCGCCTCTCCCACTTCTTGTTGTAACTGCCATCACATGATTATTATTCCCACCCTTTGAATTCACCACTGTGTCACTTGGTAGCGCACCCTTGGGACGAGTATTCAATGCTTGAGAGATTTGGCCTAATTGCACCTCCAAGTTCCGGATAGATGTGTTATGCGAAGCTAATTGGGCCTCGGAATCTTGGTTCTTTTTCATCATTTGCTCGAACAAGCTTTCAATTCTCCCCATATCACTTCCGGATGAACTCGGACCTTGAGAAGGAAAGGGAGGCGGATTGTTCGGTTGTTGGTACATGGGGGGCCTTTGAAAGCCTTGCCCCCGGTTGCCTTGGTTCCCGCTATTGTTCCACCCTCCTTGATTGTTGTTGTTGCCCCAATTATTGTTACTCCCATTCCAATTTCCTTGGTTACTTTGATTACCCCAATTGTTGTTTTGGTTGTTGTTATTCCAATTACCTCCGCCTTGTTGTTGATTGCCCCAATTTCCTTGAGGATGCCATTGTTGGTTGGACGAGTTACCTCTATTCTCTTGGTAGTTGTTGACATATTGGACCTCTTCGCTTTGATCATCATAGCACTCATTTGAATAACCACCACCATCATTGTTGTTGTCATATTGTTCACAATTACCTTGAGGTTGTTGTCCTCTTTGTCTCCTTTTCAACATAGAAACACCTTCCATTGCATTGACTTGGCGCGGGTTTTGGACTTGTTGCAATTGCGCCTTTGCTAATTGATGCATAGTTGTTGTAAGCTCGGCGATGGCTTGGCCATGATCGTGCAATTCCTTGTGCAAATGGATGATCGTGGGGTCACCTTGGGCACATTTGCTCGGCTTTGCCATGCCAAAGAGGTGTCGGCCATTTCATCAAGTACATCACATGCCTCTTGGTAAGAAAGTTTCATAAAGTTCCCTCCAGCCAATTGGTTTACAATGCATTGATTCGTGGTGTTGATGCCCCGATAAAAGGTTTGTTGAATCATAGCCTTGGTCATGTCGTTATTAGGGCACTCTTTCACCATTGTTCTATATCTTTCCCATATCTCGTGCAAAGGTTCCGTTGGCTCTTGCTTGAAAGCTAGAATTTCATCCCGAAGAGCTGCCATATGACTTGGAGAAAAGAACTTGGAAATAAATTTGTCCGCCAATTCATCCCATGTTGTAATAGAATGATTGGGGAGCCTTTCTAACCAATCCAATGCTTTACCCCGAAGAGAGAACGGGAAAAGCCTCAACCTCAATGCATCCTCGGACACGTTGGTCTGCTTGCTACCTCAGCATGTATCCACGAACCCCTTCAAGTGCTTGTAGGCATTTTGATTGGAGGCACCCGTGAAATAACCTCTTTGCTCGAGCAGGGTCAGCATAACATTTGTGATTTGGAATTTCCCCGCCCGGATTCGAGGAGGAACAATAGCACTGGCGTATCCTTGATTTGGTAAAACTCTGGGACCACTCTCGGTGGTGGCGGAGGAGGGTCTGGAATATTGTTGTTCTCATTTGCATTTACATTGACATGTCGGCCTCTCCGTGGAAGTTGAGGTAAGACCTCATCTGGTTCTAGATCCTCTACCTCCTCCCCCGCTATCACATTGCCGAGAGGGTCATTTGCATTAAGAGCCATTGTACCTGATCGATCGACACAAACAAAACTAGTAAACAAGAAGGAAAGAGAAGTACAACACAAAACTAACTAAACAGATAGTCAACACTGTGAGCTCCCGGCAACGACGCCAAAAAGTTGATAGCTGCCGACTCGACACTACACTATGGTAGGAAGAGCGGATCGCAATAGCTTTTACCCGAATAGAGGTCCGGGATCGAATTTCCACAAGGAGCTTGTAGTGGAGTTGTATTTTCTGTCTAGCCTAGAGTTGTGGTTGTGCTTCTAATGTCACTTCAATCATCTTTTGAGTTTTTGTATTTATAACTAATATTATAAAACTACGGATTAAAGCTAGATTATGCTGGGAGAATATTGCTAAGTTGTAATTAATGGGAAGGAAGAGCACTAGAGTTGTGGCATTACCTTGGTGGCTAATTGACAGGTAGATGTTACTTAGGTAGAGAGAATGATTTAACCCGTAGCTATTCTCCTATTCTCAGATCTGACCTCCATAGTCAGAGGGAACGATTGACTTGTTTGGGGGTTATGTTATAACCGTTGCACAAATTTTACCCGCTCTCACGCCTCTCGGTAGAGAGAATGATTTTACCCAATTAACTCTCTCGAGACCAATTGGGTTGGCAAATTAGACCAAGCAACTAGGGTTCAAGTAGGGCGATTAATCTCTCGAGATTTAACCCATTAATTGGGACTATCTTTCTCATGAGTCCATCCCAATTCCTTGTTGGGTCAATTTTGAGGTCATAAACTCTCTTTCTCAAGAAGAGTTAAACCACAAAGCTTGAATCAGTGTTTGCAACCACCAATTCTAAATTAAATCATCAAATCAATCCAAATAAAAAACACCGATAGTCAATCTAACCCTAGATGGCAACACCCATCAATTACCCACACTAGGGTTGAGCCACAACCCTAGCTAATGGGTTTAGCTACACATAATTAAAGAAGAAACTGAAGAAATAGATGAATAACTACACATATTAATTAATTACTAAGAAGAAAATACAATAATCTATTGTTAAAAATGGAAGCAATTATGCCAAAAATGGCTACAACACCAAGCGTAGCTATTCTCCTATTCTCAAATCTGACCTCCTTTTTAAAAATAATAGTAAAATGTTCTATTTATACTAGGTTGGAAAAACTGGACAAAAATTTCCCTGTGGGGTCAGTGCGGGCCGCACAAAACGGACCACGGCTGCACTGGCTCTTGGGTTTCAGTTGTTTGATGACATGAACTGGGGGATGCGGACCGCGTGGGAGTGTACCGCGGCCGCGAAGGCAACTGGCGCGGTCCGCGCAGACGTGACCGCGGACCGCATGAGAACAAATGCCCCTTTGCTGAAACCTATGAACGCGGATCGCACAGAGAAGGAGTGCGACCGCGAAGCTTCTCAGCGGGCCGCGTGAATCCCACCGCGACCACGTGACCTTAGGCTCGAAAAATGTCCAGTCTCTGAACCTCCTAGTGCGGCCGCGGTCATTGTTACGCGGTCCGCACTAGGCCCCCTTTTTCTTCACTTCTCTTGGTCTTTGATACTTGAGCAGGTTTCACTCCTTTTTGAGCCGATTTTTGACATCTCGTCACTTTGTCAATCAACCCTGCAATCACTTGTGAGCATTTTGGGACTGTTTTTGTATCAATTATACTCAAAGCATAGGCAAGTAGGGACATAAATACTTTAAAATCCTAACTTATCAGTAGCCCCCACAAATAGGAGCACATAGCCAATTAACTCACCTATGTGGACAATTTCCTCTTACAAGGTTAGAAAGGAGACTCACCTCGCTCTGAAGATCCATAACTATCATTTCCACGCCCTTCCGAAGACCCGAATCTATGCTAAATGCTCCAAAGCTAGCCAATAATGTAAATCCATTAATATATGCTCAATTACTCATTACAATCCAATTTATAACAATTCCTACCCCGATCGAAAAGTTGACAAAAACGCCCTCGGGCCCACGTGCTCGGATTCCAAAAAATTTCGAAGGATTAGTTTACCCATAACCTCACGAACTCAAATATTTACTCTAAATTTCATACCCAAAATCATGGTCAAATTCCAAGAATATCAATTTTCTAGGTTTTTCCTCAAACCCCAAGTTTCTACCAATTTCATGCTCAAATCCATACATAACCAATGTATTTAACTCAAGATAGGTGGGGATAGCTTACCTTATCGTTGATGATGAAAATCCCCTCTTGAAACCCTCCAAGAATTGCCCAAGCCAAGAAAATATGAGAGAAAATGGCCAAATCCCGATTTTAAAAACACTCACTTCCTCCAGCCATTTCCGCACTTGCGGTCACTTGGCCGCTTCTGCGGTTCCGCAGGTGCGGTTACAATACCGCTTCTGCGGTCCTCCTCCTGCTGCCCCAGCCCGCTTCTGCGCCGCACTGGCCGCATCTGCGATCTCGCAGGTGCGGGATTTCCTTCGCACCTGTGGCCTCTGAGCCCTTCACTTCTAACCACTTCTGCGGCACGACGACTGCTCCTGCGGCTCCGCACCTGCTGCCCTAGCCTCGTAGGTGCGGTTACACCAGCAACCAGAAACTTCAGCCTTCTCCAAAATTCTATTTTCGATCCGTTAACCACCCAGAATCCACCCGAGGCCCCCCGGGCCCCAACCAATCATACCAACCAGTCCCAAAACACATTACGGACTTGCTCGAGGCCTCAAATCATATCAAACAACGCTAAAATTACGAATCGACTTCCAATCCAAGCTTTATGAACTTTAGAACTTCAAACTTCTACTTTTGATGTTTAAACCTAGCAAATTACGTCCGATTGACCTCAAATTTTGCACACCAATCATATTCGACATCACAGACCTACTCCAACTTTCAGAATTGAATTCTGACCTCGATATCAAAAGTCCACTTCCGATCAAACTTCTCAAAAACCTTCAAATTTCTATATTTAGCCAAATGACTCCAAAACGACCCACGGACCTCCCAATTCACTTACGATTGCGCTCCCAACTCTAGAATCACCATACGGAGCTATTCCCAGACTCAGAATCCCAAACGGACATCGATAACACTGAAATGCACTTCGACATCGATAGGCACCAAAACGTTCCCGGGTCTTCCAAAACCCGATCCGGACATACACCCAAGTTCAAAATCATCATACGAACCTGCTGGAACCTTTGAATCCCGATTCCGAGGTCGTTTACTCAAAAATCCAATCTTAGCTAATTCTTTCAACTTAAAGCTTCCGAAATGAGAATTCTCTTTCCAAATCAACTCTGAACTTCCCGGGATTCAATTCCGATCATGCGCACAAGTCGTAATACCTGAAGTGAAGCTGCTCATGGCCTCAAACTGCTGAATGACATGCTAGAGCTCAAAACGACCTGCCGGGTCGTTACAGTAGGTTAGCCCAAAAATCTCTAAATAAATTACTAATAAATATTAATAATGAGTAACATTTAAGTAGTTAAGGAAGGTTGGGGTTTACAATACTTTTTTTTCCTCAATATAATGTGTTGGAACAATTTTTCTCACCAATGTGTTCATTCATACTTAGATCTATGCTTGGTTCAAATTTTGAAACCTCCAAAATAGCAATTTGGTTGAAATTCCAAAAGTCTAGCTTACTTTTTCGACTATTCTTTGCAATCTACATTAAATAAACTTTAAATGCTAAAACTTATTTAAACAGTTTATAGACGACAAACAAGGCAATTAAAGAGGCTTTGGCGAATTTATCAAGTTGTCTACAAAGATAAATATTATACTTATCACAACAAACTTATAGAATTATTCATATGCTTATAAATTAGACTTTTATTTATTAGACTATCTTAATTACTTAAATTCCCAAAGATATTTGTACATTTACTATAACCGTGCGAAGCGCGGACAAATTCACTTGTTACATTATATTTTAGGCAATATACATAAGTTACCTCCTTACCTATGGATCAAATCCATGTTACACACTTTTTACGGACGAAAATAACTTTACACACTCAACCTTTTTAGAGTGTATCTAATACCCACTACTCTTGCTATGTGGCAACGCGCGTGTTTAACAAAAGTTATAAGCGCGTTAAACGGAAGAATTTTTGTCCCAGTTCTTACTTAAAGGACACGTGTCAAATTTTTAATTTTTGCTTTTTTAAAAAATATTTTGTTTCCCTTCACTTTTAACCCACCCCCTCCATGTTCTTCTTCCCTAGAACCCCTCCGTTATGTGTTCGTTGCTGACCTTTCCCCCTTTCCCCATTTTCGTCCATTTCGCTACCCCCTTTCTCATCTTTTCTGTTCACAATTTTAAGAATAACAATAATATATAAAGGTTTTGGAAGAAATTGATTAAGGAAATTAAAAGGAATCTATATAAGAGAATTTTATAGATTTGGGTTTGAATGTTAATTTAGTAGTAACAACTCAGGAACATAGATTTAACGTGGTAGAATATTAATTTGGTGGTTGAGGGATATCGTAGATGAGCAAAAAGAAATCGAGATTTGACTGACTCTATCGAAGTGAATCGGGCAGCCATGGATCTCGCCATAACCAATTTTAATGGAGTTTTGAGTTTTGCATCATATTTCTTCTGTTATATTTGAATCCGGACTCACAAAGTCGTGACTAATGTACTTGCGTTCCTGATTTTGCTTTGTAATCGGATGTTTTTATGGTGGTGTCACGATCCAAATCCTCCCTCCATGAGATGTCGTGACGGCACCTAGTCTCTACGACTAGGTGTCACGACCCAATGTGATCGGTCGTGATGGCGCCCAACACCATTGTCAGGCAAGCCAACGCGAAAATAGTAATATTCTAGGTTTGCTTTACTAAAACAATTGCAACAATTTCTTAATTTAAATTTAAAACAAGTGATAATTAGTAACGTACAAAAATAATTATATAACCTCAAAAGAATAGTCTACCAATGTGTGTGCCAAGACCTGGTGTCACAAGTATGTGGGCAGCTAGTGGAAAATACAAATGAATAATTCTATCCTACTGTCTGAAATAGAATAGACAACCAAAAGTATAGAGAGACTCTATCATGCTGCTGAATGACACAGAAAGGGGGCAGCTCACCGTGGAAGTCTCAGACTACGATCAAGAACGCGCACCAGACTAGTAGCCAGATGTACCTGCCTCAGATCCTGTACAATTAAGTACATAAGCGTAGTATGAGTACATAAATAATATGTACCCAGTAAGTATCCCGTCTAATCTCAAAGAAGTAGAGACGAGAGGTCGACTTGATACTTACTAGGGTCAAATAATATAAGAAAGTATTATGCTGAGCATGGATGTCACAAATAAATAACAATTTATAGCAAAAAGTGATGAGTCATGTCCTAGATAATATCACAGTTAGTCATTTACATTTCAAAGCAATTAACAAAGTAAGTCATGAATAAGGTTTCACATAGATATCATGCGCACATTATGCCGAGGTCGTACGGCCCGGTCCAACAGAAAAGAAACTGTGCACTTCCAGAGGGTCGAATGGCGCGAACCATTGATGCATCTATTTCTACCAAGGCGATCACCCCAATCCACAAATATCAATTATCATCAAGAAGGTACATAAAGGTGCATTTATATTCACATAATTTCATACAAGTGTTCAAGCAAGTGTATATGTTCACATATGTTCTTTTCCCAAGTCTCTAGCATATCCTAAGTGATCTTATTAGCATAAAAGGATATAAAACATTGACAAATATGACATGATACGGGTCCTAAACTACCCGAACAATTAACATAATAGTATCTACGCACGGACTCTCGTTACCTAGTGCGTGCGTAGCCCCCGCAATTAGTGGTAATTTATTCAATTATTTCACATATGGGGACAATTCTCTCTTACAAAGTTAGAAATGAGACTTACCTCGCTCCAAAGCGTACTTCCAATACCGAGAACATTCTCAAACCCTCAATTTTGGAGCCGAACGATTCAAAACTAATTCAATGAGGTAGGAACTAGTTAACACAAGCTCACAAGATCGCATTCTAACTATTAACATAATTTTCCAACCCTAAACACAAGTTTCCTAAAATCCAACCTCAGGCCCACGCGCCCGGATTCCAAAATTTTTCAAAGAAGGTTGTTCTTTATAACCTAAGGATCAATAATATATGATTTCTACTTCATTCCATAACAAATTTCGTGGTTAAATCTAACTTTTATAAAACCCCTAGGTTTGCTCTAACCCAATGATTTTTTCTTAATCTTTGTATGTTAATCTACCCAAGGTTCAAGTATTAAACTAGAAATAAGTAGGATGGACTTACCTCAAGATGCTAGGTGGAATATCTCTCTTTGGAAGCTCCCAAATCGCCCAAACAATAGTGAAAATATGTCAAAAATGTCACATTCCCGTATTAAATAAACGCACTGCCTTCAGCGATTTTCGCACCTGCAGTTAGGGGACCGCATCTGCGGTCTCGCTTCTTCGAGAGGGGGTCCGCATCTGCGGAATTGGGCCAGGGGACTGGGACCGCTTCTGCGGTTCCTAGGCTCCTCCCCTTAGCCACTTCTGCAATGAGTCGACCGCACCTGCGGTCTCGTACCTGCGGCTGACCAACTGCAGGTGCGGTTATTACAGATAGCTGGAGCTTCATCTCCTTCCCAATTTTTCCAACTTCGCTCGAACCTCGTCCGATTGATGCTCGAGCCCCGTCTGAACATACTGACAAGTTTAAAATCATAAAATGGACTCGCTCGAACCCTCGGAATGCCCGAAACAACGCTGAATCTAAGAATTACCCCCTAAAACCAATTGAATCAAACTTATGAACTTCAAGTTCTTCAATTCACTTCTAACGCGCCGAAACGTACTTATGCTACTCGGATTGACACCAAAATTTGCGTGCAAGTCTTAAATGTTATATTGGACCTGTACCGAGTTCCGAAACCAACATACGGGCCCGATACCAACATGATTAAGCATTATTCAATTTCATTAAATCCTTAGAATTTCAGTTTAACAATTTCTAACAAAAATTCATTACTCGGGCTAGGGACCTCGGAATTCGATTCCGTGTATACGTCCATGTCCCATATTTTCCTACGGACCCTCTAGGACCGTCAAAACACAAGTCCGGGTCTGTTTACTAGAAATGTTGATCAAAGTCAAACTTAGCCTTTTAAGAAAATCTTAGGGAACAAGTGTGCCTATTTCAACCCAAACTCTTCTAAATCCCGAACCAACCACCCCGCAGGTCGTAAATTAGTTAAAGCAAGCGCGGGAAGTCTTATTTAGGGGGACGGGATTCTAAAAAATAAAACGACCAGTCGGATCGTTACACTAGATAAGCCTAATAGTTGTGAAATAATGAAACAAAAACATGAATTTAACAGCTAACTGTAATAGATAATTTAACAACTTATATAAGTGCCGCTCATCATATACAATAACCACTCCCGAATATGCACAAACTCTCCCAAGACCCGAAATACCTTAAGTCACAAGCTTCTAAGATTTTTGTCTAACTGTTCTATACATCAGTGTTATAAGAAATAAAAGAGGAACAACATATGAAGGGATAGAAGGGGATTTTGTGGTCTGCGGATGCGGGCAGATTTATCTTGAAGTCTCTGGGACAGTAGCAACAAGTATGCAACTAAAAGTGGGGCTGGTAGAAGGTACCTGGATCTGCACATGAAAATATATGCAGAAGAGTAGTATGAATACACCACAACGGTACCCAGTAAGTGACAAGCCTAACCTCGATCGAGTAGTAACGAGGTCAGGTCACTACTACAAAAGGGGCTTTAGCGGCAATTATTTAATAGTGATAAGTTAATTGCCGCTAATTTACTCCTCTATACACAATATTACCGGCATTTGGAATTTTGCCAAGAAAGGATGTTCTTGTAGTGGCAACTCAATGTAATTGACGGTGAAAGTTACTACTTAAAATTTAAATCCAATGTAGTGGACAATTAAAGTAAGTAATCAAAATTTAAATGCGAACTTTTACAAAATTTATCCTCCCCCAATATTTTGCACCCTGTAAAATATTCCCTCCATCTATCACACAAACACAATTACGGTTAATTTGCGTAAGGGTTCTCTTTACCATAGTATGCCACAGAACCACTAGGGTTTCTTGACTCGTCTCTCTCATAGTCGTCGGCCCCCAGGTCTTCTCTTGAACAATCACCAAGTAATCTTTTTGTTGTCTCTATCTATCACGTCTCCTTTTAGTTGTAATTTAAACTTGTAGAGAAGAAGTTTTCGATTTTTTTTGCTTGTTTCGTGGAATGTTCATTGAAAAAATTATTTGTGTCCTTCGTCTTAACTAGATAGACATCATATTGTTAATTAGTCTACTTTGACTCCAATTGTTAATTGTAAATTGCCTCTTCGTTTCTGAATCATTGTTTGTAAGGCTTAATAACTTTTGTCGTTCAGCTTGATATAGGACCTAACTGATAAATGCTTAATTACAAATCTTAGTGTGGAAATTAGAATGATGGAGACGGAACTTTTTGGTGGGGTGGGGGTGGAGATACAGAGAATGGAATTTTTACTGATGAACAGAAAATTTAGTTTTAATAAGTGTATTTATACAAAGTTAGATGACCTTACAAGAATAGGACAGTTTTCCCATCTTCTCTGCCAAATTCACCTTCTTCTTGTCTTTTAAATCCTTTCAAATTTTTCTTCTGCTAAAGGGACTAAAATAAGGGTTCTTCTTGTCTCTTAATAATTCTTACTTTATTTAAGTTATTTGTTTTACTTATTAGAGATAATTAATTTTAATTACATTTTATATTATTTGATAACGTTAAAAGGAAGTTTATTATATCAGTGTATAGAACTTGGTTTTATATGATTCACCCGGGTAGTATAATCCATTAATCAGATATCTCTAGAATATTTTCCATGGTTCTTCTTTTCTCTGAATCTCAGAATTTTCAAGGAGAAATATCATTTCTTTCTTTGGTAATTTTTCGTATGACTTGATATCATCGTTGTCTTCTTCTTTAGCAATTGAAGCAAAAGTATCACTTTGCTTTTTGGATGCCAAATAAGCTTGCAGATGTCCATATAAAGGACTATCTTCTGGAATATCTTCCAGATGTATAGAATGTCATAACTGAGCAGCGATAATTATTTTCATTGAACATAATATCGTTATGCTTTAAATTATAGTCTTTTAATTATTGAATTGTTTTAATGTCTAAACTATTAATGGCCTTTCTAGTTATGAAATGAAAAAACTGAAGTATGCTAAAATATTCAAATCTTATGGCCTATCCCAACTTGAATTTTATACATAATTGATCCTGGTGTTTTTCATTATATAGAGCTAATTGTAGAGGCAATTAACTTATGTAATTTATTTTATTATCGACTTACTTCTAGGATTTATTAGTTTTGTCTTAGATTATGTGCTCAAATTTGGAATTTCGTTGGTCTATTTTATTAGGAGAACATTTTGATTAGCTTCTTCATGATTTGTGTTTCTTTTTCAATTATATATTCATTGAAAAGGAAGTTGACCTTTGAGATTTTGTGGTACTGGTTGTTATTTGTGTCTAAGTCTGTTATGAATCAATCATCAGAGAGTCTCAAACTTGCAAGCTAAAAATTTGTAGTATCACATCCACTTGATGGTGTTTCAGTTTTATCTTTGTGCTATCTCAAACAGTGAAAAAGGGAAATAAAATTGGACTAAACTAAATTTGGTGTCGTTTCATCCAATAGTTCTTTTTTCACTTGCAATGCCTATTACTTTTTAGGGAGCCTTAGAATAACTGGTAAAGTTACTGTCGTGAAAATAACCTTTTCTAGAAATGCAAGATAAGGTTGCATACAATATGCTTTTGTGGTCCGGTCCTTCTCCGAACCTCACATATAGCAGGAGCTTAGTGCACTGAACTGCTCTTTTTAATGCCTATTTCTTTTTAGGCCAAAATTCATAAGATAACTCTATCTACCCTTTAAAATAATGAAGATATGAATGTCTACTATGATTTTACTTTTATTTGATTATTTTTCGTGCTTATAATGCTGAATCTTAGAACTTAACTATATATGTATATTTTCCAATCCAAACATAAAAAATATCAGGTATTTGTCTTTGTGTGCAGTAGCTCAGATCATAAAAGATGTTTCAAGTTCTATTCATTACGTTTGACAATTAAAGTTGTGCTAGCATGCAGTTCAGTTAATTTTAAAATTAAATGTATACATTTAATGCACCGAAATCCGAATATATATATATTGTACCGTCCCGACTGGTCATTTTGCTTTTTAGAACCCCATTCCTCTAGATAAGACTTTTCATACTTTCTTTTACTGACTTATGACGTGCGGGAATGGTTGGTACGGGATTTGGAAGAGTTTGGGTTGAAATCTGAACACTTGGTTCCTTAAGGTTGGCTTAAAAGGCCAAGTTTGACTTCGGTCAATATTTTGAGTAAACAACCTTGGATTCCGGATTTGAAGGTTCTAACAGGTTCGTATAATGATTTCGGACTTAGGGGTATGTCTAGATCGGGTTTTGGATGACCCCAGGAGCGTTTTGGCACCTAATAGTGAAAGTTGATTCCTTAAGAATTTTGAAGTTCTTAAGTATTTGGTTTGGAGCGGTTTTTTGTGTTATTGATCGCTGCCGACTCGACACTACACTATGGTAGGAAGAGCGGATCACAATAGCTTTTACCCGAATAGAGGTCCGGGATCGAATTTCCACAAGGAGCTAGTACTGGAGTTGTATTTTCTGTCTAGCCTAGAGTTGTGGTGGTGCTTCTAATGTCACTTCAATCATCTTTTGAGTTTTTGTATTTATAACTACTATTATAAAACTACGGATTAAAGCCAGATTATGCTAGGAGAATATCACTAAGTTGTAATTAATGGGAAGGAAGAGCACTAGGGTTGTAGCATTACCTTGGTGGCTAATTGACGGGTAGATGTTACTTAGGTTCGATTGACTTGTTTGGGGGTTGCTATAATCGTTGCACAATTTTTACCCACTCTCACACCTCTCGGTAGAGAGAATGATTTTACCCAATTGACTCTCTCGAGACCAATCGGGTTGGCAAATTCGACCAAGCAACTAGGGTTCAAGTAGGGTGATTACTCTCTCGAGATTTAACCCGTTAATTGGGACTATCATTTCTTATGAGTCCATCCCAATTCCTTGTTGGGTCAATTTTGAGGTCATAAACTCTCTTTCTCAAGAAGAGTTAAACCCACAAAGCTTGAATCAGTGTTTGCAACCACCAATTCTAAATTAAATCATAAAATCAACCCAAATAACAAACACCCATAGTCAATCTAACCCTAGATGGCAACACCCATCAATTACCCACACTAGGGTTGAGCCTCAACCCTAGCTAATTGGTTTAGCTACACATAATTAAAGAAGAAACTAAAGAAATAGATGAAGAACTACACATAATAATTAATTACTAAGAAGAAACTACAATAATCTATTGTTAATGGGAAGCAAATATGCCAAAAATGGCTGCAACACCAAGCGTAGCTATTCTCCTGTTCTCAGATCTGACCTCCTCCCTAAAAAAATAGTAAAATGTTCTATTTATACTAGGCTGAAAAACTGGACAAAAATACCCTTGTGGGGTCAGTGCGGGCCACACAAAACGGACCGCGACCGCACTGGCTCTTGGGTTTCGGTTGTTTGATGACTTGAACTGGGGGATGCGGACCGTGTGGGAGTGTACTGCGGCCGCGAAGGCAACTGGTGCGGTCCGCGCAGACGTGACCGCGGACCGCACAGAGAAGGAGTGCGGCCGCAAAGCTTCTCCGTGGGCCGCGTGAATCCTACTGCGGCCGCGTGACCTTAGGCTCGAAAATGTCCAGTCTCTAAACCTCCTAGTGCGGCCGCGGTCATTGTTACGCGGTCCGCACTAGGCCCCTTTTTCTTCACTTCTCTTGGTCTTTGATACTTGAGCAGGTTTCACTCCTTTTTTAGCCGATTTTTGACATCTCGTCACTTAGTCAATCAACCCTGCAATCAAGCACAACTTGTGAGCATTTTGGGACTGTTTTTGTATCAATTTATACTCAAAACATAGGCAAGTAGGGACATAAACACTTTAAAATCCTAACTTATCAACTCCCTCAAACTTAAACCTTTGCTTGTCCTCAAGCAAACAAAATAAGACCCACCCCTTAAAGGAACATTCCAGTGATTCCAGCTATCCTAAAATAACCTCAACAAGCATCAATTAGGACTAACAATTGCCCTCAATACGAATGCATCATTAACACATTTAAAACTTTGAAAACTATGGATCAAGTGCGACACAAGAGCATCAAGAGTTGACACATTTCATCAAAGAGCTTTTCTCACTTACTTTGGTCATTGTGAAATCCAAACTCTCACATCCTCAACTCTCCCTAAGCGAACCTCACCTTTTAAATATTGACACACAAATCGAAACAAATGAAATTTCACTCATCTCTCTCAAAAAGGAAGGTCACAAGTCCGGCTCTAAGTACCATATACTTGCCCCTTATGTAAGTATCCATTAATGTAAGCTCCCTTCAACTTGAGATCAAATAGGGGCTTTTGTGGAGTCATTTTGAAGGCTTTTAGGCAATGGTAGGACATATTTTTATTCACGTGGGTTCAATCTTCCCTTAAGCACTTCTTTTGATTCATTTCGGCACAACTTTTTTGGCTCTTTTTGAGGATTTCACTTCTTCACAAGGGGTTAGAGAGACACATTGTCACTCTTTCTTATACAATTCAAAATATTTCTCCTTTTTCTACTTTCTCCACACCTATTTTTTTCACTTTTGTTTTCCTTGAATCCTTTTTTATTCTTGTTCACATGGGACTTTCTTTTTGTCCTTTTTCTTTTCTTGCTTTTTCATTGCCTTATTTTCTTTCTTTTGTACCTTACTGCTTTGCTTCCTTTCTTGTCTCTCCCCCCAAACTTAGATTTTTGCCATTACTCAAGGAAAGATTTGGGTGCCAAGAGAGGGTAATCGTTTAGAACGGGTATAGGCTTTTAGCATTGGTTCTTGAAAGAAACAGGTTTAAGGCTCAAAATGGTTAAATAGGGATTATTTCATTGGAAGGCTATGAAATTGTTCAACTTAGCATTTGGATCAAGGAGAGCCTATAATCATTTCTCAAGTCAAAATTCACCTAGGATTTCGCCTCAACAGACATTCAGGGCAAGTTCTAGACCATTGGCTCGGGACTTGGATGCAAATTTCAATTCCTCACCACACACGCTAGGGATTTGCTAAAGACATCGAGTTGAGGGCCCACAACGACCTTAGTTATGATTTAAACACACAAATGGTCCAAAAAGACCACACGATGATCGTTTGGTCAACGCAAGAGTCTCAAAACCACGACTTTCACCATCTTGAACACAACATTATGTCTTTGACCATAGGATCAATGGCAAATGTGTTAGGCCCAAGTGAAACCTTGCTTGAGGTGCCTTTAACTACGCTTATCAAAAACAAAAGAAAAATCAAAGAAACAGACTCAAAGCCTTAAGAAGGTTGTCACGCCATCTATCATTGGGAAGAGCCACCCGGTTCGCACAATACTCCACCCTTGGAAAGAACCGTGGCATTAAGAAAACCAAGGGCTTATTGGAAATGCCAAAATCAAAACAAGCGGCTACGAGCCTAACTACAAAGCTAAAAATGAAAATTTAGCGAAAATAGAAAATAGAATGAATATGTACAATATGGGAGTAGAATATACAATGGGGGATGAATATATACAGAAATGTAAAGTTATATACAACCCAAAGTAAAAAAAACACAAAATCAATAAAAATAAACTAAGAATCTATATATATACAGTCATCCAGAAAAGGTAGGGCGCACCCCCACGAGTAAAAGCTGGCATTGTCCCAATGCCAACTATCAAATAAATATCAAAACAATAGAAAGGATATAGGATCTCCCTAGGCCTGGTCCGTCTGTATGGGATCATCAGTGGTCCCCAAGTCCTCTGTATGTATGGGAACCTCAGACTGGTTCCCGATCTCCTGCTGCTCAGCTGCTGGGACTGGGGCCTGCTCCTGAACCGGCTGACTGATAGGTGCATCACTGGAGGGAGTCTCCTGTGGGTCTGGTAGCTCAATAACTGCACCAACTGAACTGGGGAGTTTCCTCTTCTTCCTTGGGGGCCTGGGTGCCTGCTGATAACTGTGATTTCTACATGTTTTATACCCATTCTAAGCTTTGTGCATTAACTGCCATAAATTAGTCCCAAAATGCTTACAAGTTGCGCTTGATTGCAGGTTTGAGTGACAAGATGACAAATACTAAAGATCGACTCAAAAAGGAGTGAAATCTGCCAAGTGTCAAAAGACAACAAAAAGGGGGGAACAAAATGACCTGTGCGGTCCGCACTGTTTTGTCACGCGGCCGCACAGGAGAGTTCAGAGGCTGGGCATTTTCAAGGTCAACCTGCGCGGTCCGCACTATTTTGCCACGTGGCCGCACAGGAAAGTTTAGAGGCCATGCCATTTTTAAGTCAAGCTGCGCGGTCCGCGCCCCTTTTCGTGCAGTCCGCGCCCCTTTTTATGTGGTCCGCGCCTAAGAGTGTCAGAGACTCAATCATTCAAGGCAAAAGCCCACGCGGCCGCACACCTAATCAGTGCGGTCCGCGTGGATAAAGTTCACGTGGCCGCGCGTCACTTTTGTGCGGTCCGCATCCCCAGTGCCAGAAGCAAGATATGAAGACCCAAAACCCTCCGCGGCCGCGCGTCATTTGTGCGCGATCCGCGCCAGACCCTCAAGGGTATTTTTGTTCGGTTTTTCCTATGTAGTATAAATAGAACATTTTACTTTTTAGGAGGAGTTTTTTTTTAGTTCTGTTTTTGGGCGGATAGCAGCTGAGCTCGTGAGACTCATATTTTGGCCTATCTTGGGCATTTTTAGCTTAGTTTCCATCATAGATTATTGTAGTTTAACATTAGCAATTAATTAATATGGTTGTTTCATCTTCTATTTCTTCAATTTTTGTTTCTATTATGGCTAGCTAAACCCATTAGCTAGGGTTGTGGCTCAACCCTAGTGTGGGTAATTAATGGGTGTGATTGTTTAGTGCATGAATGATGTTGGGTATTTGTTATTTGGATTAATCTTATGTTTTCATTAAGATTTGGTGGTTGCAAACACTAAGTCTAGCTTAGTGAGTCTTGACTCCTCTTGAGAAAGAGAGTCTATGACCCCAAGATTAATTCCAACAAGGAATTGGGATGGACCCATGAGAATGGTAGTCCCAATTAACGGGTTAAACCTCGAGAGAGTAATTACCCAATTTGAACCATAAGTTGCTTGGGCAAATTGGCCTACCCAGTTGGTCTCGAGAGAGTCAATTGGGCAAAATCACTCTCTCTACCGAGAGGTGTGAGAATGAGTGCAAAAGTGCAACGGTTATAGCATAAGTCCCATGTTCATCATTCTTGCATTAAGAATCTCTACCCGTTAGTTGACCACCTAGGTACATGCCACGACCCTAGTGCCTTTCTCTAAGCATATAACTTAGAATTAATATCGTAGCATAACTTAGCTTTAAATTTGTAGTTGATATATTGAGTTGATAATCAAAAGAAAACCAAAAATGTTAGAAGATTAATTAGGAGCTAAAACATAGTCCTAGACCATACAAACACTCAACTCCAAATTGAAGCTCCCTGTGGAAAATTGACCCTGATACCGCTATTGGGTAAAAGTATTAGCGCCCACTCTTCCTTAGGTTGACTCCCCTGCGATCACTTTTTGGTGCCATTGCCGGGGAGCTTTACGGTGTTGACTATTTGTGTAGCTAGTATTGTGTTTCGCTTCTATTTCCTTCTTATTTACTGACTTTGTTGTGTCGATCAATCAGGTACAATGACTCTTAATGCAAATGACCCTCTCGGCAATGTGATAGCGGGGGAGGAGGTAGAGGATCTAGAACAAGATGAGGTCTTACCTCAACTCCCACGGAGAGGCCGGCATGTCAATATAAATGTAAATGAGAACAACAACATTCCAGACCCTCCTCCGGCACCGCCGAGAGTGGTTCCCAGAGTTCTACCAAATCAAGGATACGCCAGTGCTATTGTTCCTCCCCGAATCCGGGCGGGGAACTTTCAAATCACAAATGTTATGCTAACCCTGCTCGAGCAAAGAGGTTATTTCACGGGTGCCTCCAATCAAAATGCCTACAAGCACTTGAAGGGGTTCGTGGATACATGTTGGGGTAGCAAGCAGACAAACGTGTCCGAGGATGCGTTGAGATTGAGGCTTTTCCCGTTTTCTCTTCGGGGTAAAGCATTGGATTGGTTAGAAAGGCTCCCCAATCATTCTATTACAACATGGGATGAATTGGCGGACAAATTTATTGCCAAGTTCTTCTCTCCAAGTCATATGGCAGCTCTTCGGGATGAAATTCTAGCTTTCAAGCAAGAGCCAACGGAACCTTTGCATGAGATATGGGAAAGATATAGAACAATGGTGAAAGAGTGCCCTAATAACGACATGACCGAGGCTATGATTCAACAAACCTTTTATCGGGGCATCAACACCACAAATCAATGCATTGTGAACCAATTGGCCGGAGGGAACTTTATGAAACTTTCTTACCAAGAGGCATGTGATGTACTTGATGAAATGGCCGACACCTCTTCAGCATGGCAAAGCCGAGCAAACGTGCCCCAAGGTGACCCCACAGTCATCCATTTGCACTAGGAATTGCACGATCATGGCCAAGCTATAGCCGAGCTTACAATAACTATGAATCAATTGGCAAAGGCGCAATTGCAACAAGTCCAAAACCCGCGCCAAGTCAACGCAATAGAAGGTGTTTCTATGTTGAAAAGGAGGCAAAGAGGACAACAACCTCAAGGTAATTGTGAACAATATGACAACAACAATGATGGTAGTGGATATTTGAATGAAGGTTTTGATGACCAAAGTGAGGAAGTCCAATATGTCAACAACTACTAAGGGAATAGAGGTAATCAAGGGAATCAACAATGGAGACCCCAAGGTAATTGGGGCAATCAACAAGGTGGCAATTGTAATTACAACAACAATCAAGGAGGCAATTGGGGGAACAATAATTCGGGGAATTAAGGTAATTGGAATGGGAACAACAATTGGAACAACAACAATGGTGGTCAAGGTGGTTGGAACAACAATGGTGGACAAGGTAATAGGGGGCAAGGCTTTCAAAGGCCCCCAATGTATCAACAACCCAATAACCCGCCTCCGTTTCAATCTCAAGGGTCGAGTTCGTCGGGCAATGACATGGGTCGAATAGAGAGCATGATCGAGCAAATGATGAAAAAGAGTCAAGATTCCGAGGCCCAATTAGCTTCGCATAACACATCTATCCGGAACTTGGAAGTGCAATTAGGCCAAATCTCTCAGTCTTTAAATACTCTCCCAAAGTGTGCTCTACCAAGTGATACGGTAGTAAACCCCAAGGGTGGGCACAATAATCATGTGATGGCAGTGACAACGCGAAGTGGAAAAGGCGGTAATGTGCATACCTCAAGAGGAAACCAAGTTCCGGTAGATGAAGATGAGTTGCAAAATGATGAGATCCTGTTGGTAGTTGAGGATGTTGTTGAACCAAGTGCAAATAATGATGTGAGAATTGAAATTGATGAGGGTGAGGAGGAGACTCAAGAGGTCGTGAACCCGTCTAGGGAACACGTCATTGATATGCCCGAACCGGCGGTGCCAAAAGCCAAGGCGCCCTTGCCTAGACCTCCTCCACCCTATCCTCAACGGTTGGCCAAGCAAAAGGGTGACAACCAATTTAAGAAATTCATTGAAATGATGAAAAGTTTGACTATCAACGTGCCTTTGGTGGAGGCACTCGAGCAAATGCCGGGATACGTAAAGTACATGAAAGATTTAGTTAAAAAAAGAGATCAATGGAGTGTGAGATAATCAAGATGACCCATCAAGTGAGCGCAATTGTGCATTCTATGGCTCCGAAACTTGAGGATCCCAGTGCATTCACTATCCCATGTACCATTGGAAGTGCCGTCTTTGCAAAAGCCCTTTGTGACTTGGGGGCAAGTATCAATTTAATGCCATATTCGGTCTTCAAGACCTTGGGAATCGGACAACCTCGTCCAACTTCTATGAGGCTTCAAATGGCGGACCGGTCAATGAAGCGGCCTTTGGGAATTATTGATGATGTCCTTGTTCGTGTTGATAAGTTCATAATTGCCGGCCGATTTCGTGATCTTGGATTGCGAAGTGGATTTCGAGGTGCCTATCATTCTTGGAAGGCCCTTCCTAGCTACGGGGAAGGCCTTGGTTGATGTGGAAGCGGGAGAATTGACCTTCTGTGTTGGTGATGAAAAAGTGGTGTTCCACGTATGCAAATCAATGAGGCAACCAAATAGCACCGAGGTGAGCTCGTTTGTTGACATTGTCACGGCGGTGATAGTGGATGACACAAGCGCAATGGCAAATGTTGAGGACCCACTTGAGGCCGTGCTATTGAACATGGATGTTGTTGATGATGCTAGAAGGGTGGAGTGTGTGAACGCATTACATGGCATGGGCTCGTATTCTTATGAACCGAGAAAGTTATCTCTTGATCTTAAAAACCGCAAGACTCCACCCACCAAGCCATCTATTTAGGAGCCACCGGTGTTGGAGTTGAAACCACTCCCTCCTCACCTTAGGTATGATTTTCTTGGTCCTAATTTCACTTTGCCGGTTATTCTTTCTTCTTGCTTGACTAACGTGCAGGTTGACGCCACTTTGGCGGTTCTTCAAAAGCGCAAGCGGGCGATTGGATGGACCTTGGCGGATATTCGGGGTATTAGCCCCGCGTTTTGCATGCACAAGATAATATTGGAGAAGGATGCTAGGCCGTCTCTTGAACATCAAAGGAGACTCAATGAGGCCATGCAAGAGGTGTTCAAAAAGGAAGTCATCAAGTGGCTTGATGCCGGTGTGGTGTATCCAATTTCTGACAGTTCGTGGACTTCTCCGGTACAATGTGTGCCAAAGAAGGGAGGAATGACGGTGGTGACCAATGACAACAATGAACTTATTCTAACTCGTACTATGACGGGTTGGAGGGTCTGCATGGACTATCGGAAGTTGAACAAGGTGACTAGAAAGGATCATTTCCCATTGCCCTTCTTGGACCAAATGCTTGATCCTCTTGCGGGCCGGGCTTTCTATTATTTTATGTATGGGTGAATAGGCTATAACCAAATTCTCATTGCCCCGGAAGACCAAGAAAAGACAACCTTCACATATCCTTATGGCACATTCGCCTTCTCTCGAATGCCATTTGGATTATGTAATGCACCGGCGACCTTCCAACGATGTATGATGGCAATCTTCACCGACATGGTGGAGGACATATTGGAGGTCTTCATGGATGATTTTAGTGTGGTTGGGGACTCATTTGGTGATTGCTTGCAAAACTTGGATCGTGTGTTGGCCCGATGCGAAGACACAAACTTGGTTCTCAATTGGGAGAAATGCCATTTTATGGTAGAAGAAGGAATTGTGTTGGGTCACAAAATTTCAAAAAGAAGGATTGAGGTTGATAAGGCGAAAATTGAGGTTATCTCAAGGCTCCCTCCCCCTACTTCTGTCAAAGGAGTGAGGAGTTTTCTTGGACACGCGGGTTTCTACCGAAGATTCATCAAAGACTTCTCTAAGGTAGTTAACCCGTTGTGTAAATTGCTAGAGAAAGATGCAAAATATGTGTTTGATGAGAAATGTATGGAGGCTTTCAAGCTTCTGAAGCAAAAGTTGACGACTACCCCCATCATTACCGCACCAAATTGGAGCTTACCCTTTGAGCTCATGTGCGACGCTAGTGATGTTGCGGTGGGGGCGGTCTTGGGCCAAAGAATCAACAGAATGTTCCATCCGGGGTACTACGCAACTAAGACAATGAATGAAGCTCAAAGGAACTACACGGTCACCGAAAAGGAATTGCTTGCCATTGTTTTTGCCATGGAGAAGTTTCGCCCATACCTTATGGGGGCCAAAGTGATTATTCATACCGATTACGCCGCCCTTAGGTACTTGATGACGAAGAAAGACTCAAAAGCGAGGTTAATGAGATGGGTGCTTCTTCTACAAGAATTTGATTTGGAGATTGTTGATAGAAAGGGTAGTGAAAATCAAGTGGAGAACCACTTGTCTCGATTGGAGGAGGAAGGGAGGCCTCTGGACGGCCTTGAGATAAATGATGCTTTTCCGGATGAACAACTCCTCTCGGTTTCAATGCTAGACATGCCATGGTTTGCCGACATTGCTAATTATCTTGTTACCGGTGTGGTGCCGTATGAGCGCTCTTCTAACCAAAGAAAGAAGTTCAAGCGGGATTGTTTGGACTACTATTGGGATGAGCCGTATCTTTTCAAAATTTGCACCGATGGTGTAATTCGCCGGTGTGTTCCTGAAGAAGAGCAATTGAGTATTGTGGAAGCTTGTCACTCTTCGCCCTATGGTGGCCATCATGGCGGGGCGAGGACGGCTTCTAAAGTGTTGAGTTGTGGTTTCTATTGGCCTTTTTTGTTCAAGGATGCCGGTGACTTTGTGAAAAGATGTGATAAATGCCAATGTGCCGGAGGGATTTCGAAGAAAGATGAGATGCCCCTTAATACGATTCTAGAGGTTGACATTTTTGATGTTTGGGGGATAAACTTTATGGGACCATTCGTAAGTTCTTGTGGCAACACCTACATCTTGGTAGCGGTTGATTATGTGTCGAAATGGGTTGAGGCCATAGCTTTGCCAAATAATGAAGCTCGAAGTGTGGTGGCGTTCTTGAAAAAGAGTATCTTCACGAGGTTTGGCACTCCACGTGCTATCATCAGTGACGGGGGTTCTCATTTTTGCAACCGGGCTTTGACTCTTTGCTAGCCAAGTATTCCTTATCATCCTCAAGCGAGTGGTCAAGTTGAGGTGTCCAACCGTGAGATCAAGAGTATTTTGTCCAAGACTGTCAATGCAAATAGGACCGACTGGTCGAAGAAATTGGATGATGCTCTTTGGGCTTATCGTACAGCTTTCAAGACTCCGATTGGTATGTCGCCGTATCGGTTGGTGTTTGGGAAGGCTTGTCATCTTCCGGTAGAATTGGAACATAAGGCTATGTGGGCCCTGAAAAAGTTGAACTTAGAATGGGATGTCGCGGCAAATCTCCGGGTTGAGCAATTGAATGAACTTGATGAATTTAGGTTTCATGCTTACTCCAGCTCGTCCTTGTATAAGGACAAGATGAAGTACCTTCACGACAAGTATGCCCGAGGGAAGGAATTCAAAGTTGGTGACATGGTTCTTCTTTTCAACTCCCGGTTGAGGTTATTTCCGGGCAAGCTGAAGTCTAAGTGGAGCGGCCCATTTGAATGGTTGGTGTAACTCCCTTTGGTGCCATTGATCTCAAAAATAAGAAAGGTGAAGTTTTCCGAGTCAATGGGCATCGTGTCACGTACTATTTGGGAAAGATTGATGACAGCCACGTGGTGGCACTCATTCATTTGAAATGACTATGATGGTAACACGCGTCGTGTCGCGACGCTAAATCAGGCGCTTCTTGAGAGGCAACCCATGTCTTTTTCTTTTTCTTTGTTTTTCTGTTGAAGAGTAGGATTTTTGAGCTGATAATTTGTGAAGTGTTGCAGGGATAATGTTGAACCAGTGCAGGGCAAATGTGCAAAAAAAAATGGTCAGTCTCTGAATATGGCCTACGCGGCCGCACAGCAAAACAGTGCGGTCCGCGTAGGTGTGAGCAGCTGAAAGGCTGAGACCCAGACGACCCAGTGCGGCCGCGTGACATTTCTGTACGGCCCGCGCGGGAGGACCAAGAAGTACCAAGTCTCTGACAAAGTCCCACGTGGCCGCGCACCAAAATAGTGCGGTTCGCGTGGATTGAACAGCTAAAGAGAAAGATGCAAAATCTAGCGCGGTCCGCGTCCATTTCTATGCGGCCGCGCTAGTAGGTGGGTACTGGGTCCCAGGGCTTTTCTATAAATAGAGGCCTTGGGCCTCATTTTAACCTTTTCGCCAATTTTACACCTGAGATATAAATTTCACTATTCATCAACATTAAGTGTGCACATCGTTGAAATCTCATTAATCCCTGGTAACAACTATCATTCATTTTAATCATAGTCTAATTTTTGTCTTGTTTAATTGCTCTCCACTAGTGTAACTTCTTACTTTCATCTTTTTCTTCTTAGTTTAACTGTTAGATTAGATTTTGTGTGTTTTTGTTTAATCATGGGCATGAAATCTTGTTAAATAACTGAGTAGGGACACTTAGGACCCAAGAAGGTGAACAAAAATTGGATTTATTTGAACAAACACCCATCTCAGTTAAATTAGCCCTACGCGGCCGCGCAGCATTTGTGCGCGGTCTGCGTGACTCTGGTAAAGAGATGATGAACCTCTCTGCGCGAACCGCGTACCATTTTTGTGCGGCCCGCGTGAGCCCAGCGCGGCCGCAGTCCAAAATAGTGCGAACCGCGTGTGTAGAGTTCAGAGAAGTCAACATTTTGGTATTTCACCTGCGCGGACCGCGTGCCATTTTTGAACCAACGCGACCTCGTACCATTTCTGTGCGGACCGCGACGGTTTATTCAGAGAGGTATGTGTTGGTGTCAGTATATTGCGCGGACCGTGTGCCTTTTAGTGCGGTCCGCGCCCCTCTGCCTGTGTAACTGTGTCTACACTCTTTTCATTTAACTGAACTGTCTACTTCACCTTATGTGCTTCTACTAAGAATGTTAGACATGTATTCCTTGCAGATAATGGTTCAAAAACGAGTGGCTAAAAAACAAGCGGGCAAAGAAATACAACCCGGGAGAGGTGGTTCCTCCTGAGGAGGGAAAAGCAGGCGGATTGTGAAACTCACTCCTCAAACCAGGGAACTGATAAAGAAAACCCGAAAGATAATCCGTGAAGCTGATAGAGCTGCATCTCATTCCACAGGGAGTGAGTATGCACCTTCACGGAGCATTACCTCGGAGTCTACCCCCACCCACATGTCCACTTCATTTCAGCTCCATGATTCTCCTTCCCCGGATCATGATAATGTAGCCTCCTCCAAGAAGCCGGTTAATGTCATCTCGGACTCGTCTGATGAGTCCATAGCAAGAGAAGAAGAGCAATACTCCACATCTCCCACAAGCTTCATTATCATGGGAGAGTGGAGGATATGCTGAGGAAGGTGAGCCACAGGTCGGGGGGATTGAGCGTACTAGAAAACCGGAGGCATGGGCAGACAGGTTTGTTAGTGAGGTTGCTTTCCACAGATTCCGGGAGTGGTGGCCAAAAAGGAAACTGATTCCGGAGAGGAAGTTCATAGATGCCAATCTTGTCCCTCTCAACCCTCATGTGCAAGCACAATTCCGCACTAGAGGGTTGGGGCTTCTTCAAAGAACGTGTTAAAATGGCGAATGAGCATATGGTGAAAGAGTTCTACAGCAATGTTCACCATATAGTTCGGGACTCAAAAGTAACTAAAGTGAGGGACAAGATAGTGGTGTTTGATGGCAAATCGTTGAATGAATTCCTGGGGTTCGGAGAAGAGGATGAATCGCAATATTTAGAAAAGCTAGCAATGAAAGAGGAGGTTCGTCCTTGGTTGGCCGAGCACTTGGCAGCCCCGGGTACAGTCCCAGTCTGGTTGAAAGCACAAGAAAAGATCTTTCGGAACACCCTGAACTTTGAAGCCAAAGGGTGGTTGACTTTTGTGTGTAGTCGACTTGACCCGTCTACATATGATCACTCCATTCGCCTCCCTCGTGCTATCTTGGTAGCATCTATCATGGCGGGCTTCCCTCTGAATGTGGGTAATATTATGTCGAGAGTGATTTCTACAGTGGGTAATGAGACCCAAACAAACTACCCCTTCCCGAATACACTCTCTTTGTACTTCAGAGAATTGAAGGTGAAGAAAAAGAAATATGATGTCAAGGTACCTCCGGTGGCCCCGTACTCATGGTATAGTCAGTTGGGTCCGGACAACCCGAAGAGGGGCAAGAAAAATGTGGCATCCACTTCCACCGCACCTGGCCAGTCTGAGGAGCCAGCGGTCATTGAGCAGCCTAGTGAGCCTTCCACCATTCCTGCTACGGATGAGGCATTGCCTCCAGGTCCGTCGTCAGCAGCTGGTCCTTCTATTGCAGCTGACCCGGTAGTTCCTTCATCAAAGACTCACCGGTTCACCGCAAACCAGCTCACCCATTCCCTTGCCAGTTTGAACAACTGGATGTCAGTTGCGACATCCAAGTTGTCTACATTGACCACTGTTGTACAGGCACACGGAGTGCCAGCTACTGTTGAGATTCCTTCCTCCATTGAGGATGCATTGAAGAAGATCCTGGCCAACCAGGAAAAGATGATGGCAACGCAGGATGCCTTGACTAAGGCGGTTGGGGCACATGGCAAAGCATTAGAGAAATTGGCTCGGGAGCACAAGAAGCTGAGGAAGCAGAAGGCTTCCAAGGAGTCAGTGACACAATTGAGAGTGGATGTGGACAAGCTCATGGCGGATCAGTTGCCACTTGATTTACTATTTGGGGACCCGACTGTAAAACTAGCAGCTGCACAGGTACAGGAGGAGGAGCAGAGGCCGAGGAAGAAGAGGAAACTCCCTAGCACTAAGGGAGTTGTGATTGAGGTAGCACCAGTTCAGGAGAGTCCCTCCACTGCCCCACTAGTTGATGAGTTAGTTCTTGAGCAGGCATCTGTCCCAGCAGCACAGCAGCAGTAGGCCGGAGACCATTCTGAGGTCCCCGCCAGTACAGAGGACTTAGGAGCCACTGACCAGCACAGGGTGACGGATGAGGCTTGAGGGGCCTTTCTATATCCTTTCTTTCATTTTTGTGCTTATCTTGATAGTTAGCATTGGGGACAATGCTAGCTTTTATTCGTGGGGGTGTGGCCCTACTATTTGGATTGACTGTTGGATTACTGTATATATTCTTTTACTTTCTGCACATTCGTAGTTGTAGTTGGCTTGTATATAACTGTTCATTCCAGATGCTCTCAAACTCTATGTATATTCATTCCCCCTAGTTGTATATTCTACTCCCCTTTTGTACATATTCATTCGGTTTTCATTTCGGTTTTCTATTTTTCGTTAAAATTTTTTGTTTTAGTTGCAAAGTTAGGCTCGTAGCCTTTTTGTTTTGTTTTGGCGTTTGCAATAAGCCCTTGGTTTTCTTAATGCCACGGTTCTTTCCAAGGGTAGAGTGTTGTGCGAACCGGGTGGCTCTTCCCAATGATAGATGGCGTGACAACCTTCTTAAGAGTTTGAGTCCGTTTTTTATTTTTCTTTTTTATTTTCAAGTTTTTGTAGTTAAGGGTACCTCAGGCAAAGCTTCACTTGGGCCTAGCACATTTACCTTTGATCCTATGGTCAAAGACATTATGTTGTGTGTAGGATGGTGAAAGTTGTGGCCTTGAGACTCTTGTGTTGACCAAACAATCATCATGTGGTCATTTTGGGCCATCCTCGAATCCGTCTTAGGCAATCCTTGAGTGTGTGTAGTGAGAATTCGAATCGTGAGCCCAAGTACCGAGCCAATGGTCTAGAACTTGCCCTGAATGTTTGTTGAGGCGAAATCATAGGTGGAACTTGCCTTGAGACGTGATTATAGGCTCTCCTTGATCCAAAATGCAAAATTTGAACAATTTCCATGACCTACCAATGAAATAATCCCTAGTTCAACCCTTTTGAGCCTTAAACCTTTTTCGTTCATGAACCAAGCTACAAGCCTATACCCGTTCTTAACGAAACCCTCTCTTGGCACCCAAATCATCCCTTGAGTAAATGGCAAATGTCTAAGTTTGGGGGGGAGAGACAAGAAAGGCATCAATAGGGTAAAAAGGCACAAAAGCAAAAAGACAAGGAAGGCAATGAAAAAAAAAAGAGAAAAAGACAAAAAGAAAGACAAAAATGGATAAGAACCAAAAAGGGAATCCAAGGACAACAAAAAAAGTGAAAAAGGTGTGGAAAAGTGATAAAAAGGAGAAAGGGTTTGAATTGCAAAAGAAAGAGTGACAATGTGTCTCTCTAACCCCTTGAAGGAAGTGAATTACTCAATTGAGTCAAGAAAGTGTGCCAAAATAAATCAAAAGAAGTGTTTGAGGGAAGATTGAACCCATTTGAACAAAAACACGTCCTACCTTTACCCAAAGCCTTCACAATTACTCCTCAAAAGCCCCTATATGATCTTGAGTTAAGGGAAGCCTACATTAGTGGATACTTACATAAGGGGCAAGCATATGGTACTTAGAGCCGGACTTAGAGCCTTTTCTTTGTGAGAGATGAGAGAGAAGTCCATTCACCTCGATTTGTGTGCAAATACTCTAAAAGGTGAGGTTCACTCAGGGAAAGTCGAGGATGTGTGAGTTTGGGTTCCACAATGACCAAAGAAATTGAGAAAGATTCCTTGATGAAATGTGTCAACTCTTGATGCTCTTGTGTCGCACTTGATCCACAAGTTTTCAAAGTATAAATGTGTTAATGATGCATTCGCATTGAGGGCAATTGTTAGTTCCAATTGATGCTTGTTGAGGTTACTTTAGGATAAACAGGAATTACTTGGGTGTTTTCCATTGAGGGGTAGGTCTCATTTTATTTGCTTGAGGACAAGCAAAGGTTTAAGTTTGGGGAAGTTGATAACTGTGATTTCTACATGTTTTATACCCATTCTTACCTAAGCTTTGTGCACTAACTGCCATAAATTAGTCCCAAAATGCTTACAAGTTGCGCTTGATTGCAGGTTTGAGCAACAAGATGACAAATACTAAAGATCGACTCAAAAAGGAGTGAAATCTGCCAAGTGTCAAAAGACAACAAAAAGGGGGAAACAAAATGACCTGTGCGGGCCGCACTGTTTTGCCACGCAGCCGTACAGGAAAGTTCAGAGGCCATGCCATTTTTAAGTCAAGCTGCGCGGTCCGCGCTTCTTTTCACGCGGTCCACGCCCCTTTCCGTGCGGTCCGCATTCCTTTTCATGCGGTCCACGCCTAAGAGTGTCAGAGACTCAATCATTCAAGGCAAAAGCCCACGCAGCCGCACACCTAATCAGTGCGGTCAGCGTGGATGAAGTTCACGCGGCCGCGCGTCACTTTTGTGCGGTCCGCATCCCCAGTGCCAGAAGCAAGATATGAAGACCCAAAACCCTCCGTGATCGCGCGTCATTTGTGCGCGGTCCACGCCAGACCCTCAGGGGTATTTTTGTCCGATTTTTCCTGTGTAGTATAAATAGAACATTTTACTTTTTAGGAGGAGTTTTTTTTTAGTTCTGTTTTTTCGGCGGATAGCAGCTGAGCTCGTGAGACTCATATTTTGGCCTATCTTGGGCATTTTTAGCTTAGTTTCCATCATAGATTATTTTAGTTTAACATTAGCAATTAATTAATATGGTTGTTTCATCTTCTATTTCTTCAATTTCTGTTTCTATTATGGCTAGCTAAACCCATTAGCTAGGGTTGTGGCTCAACCCTAGTGTGGGTAATTAATGGGTGTGATTGTTTAGTGCATGAATGATGTTGGGTATTTGTTATTTGGATTAATCTTATGTTTTCATTAAGATTTGGTGGTTGCAAACACTAAGTCTAGCTTAGTGAGTCCTCCTCTTGAGAAAGAGAGTCTATGACCCCAAGATTAATTCCAACAAGGAATTGGGATGGACCCATGAGAATGGTAGTCCCAATTAACGGGTTAAACCTCGATAGAGTAATTACCCAATTTGAACCATAAGTTGCTTGGGCAAATTGGCCTACCCAATTGGTCTCAAGAGAGTCAATTGGGCAAAATCACTCTCTCTACCGAGAGGTGTGAGAGTGGGTGCAAAAGTGCAACGGTTATAGCATAAGCCCCATATTCATCATTCTTGCATTAGGAATCTCTACCCGTTAGTTGACCACCTAGGTACATGCCACGACCTTAGTGCCTTTCTCTATATTGCATATAACTTAGAATTAATATCTTAGCATAACTTAGCTTTAAATTTGTAGTTGATATATTGAGTTGATAATCAAAAGAAAACCAAAAATGGTAGAAGATCAATTAGGAGCTAAAACATAGTCCTAGACCATACAGTTCTCAACTCCAAATTGAAGCTCCCTGTGGAAAATTGACCCCGATACCGCTATTGGGTAAAAGTATTAGCGCCCACTCTTCCTTAGGTTGACTCCCCTACGATCACCTGCTCCTGCTCCTGCCGTGGCTGTGGCACTGGTGCTGCTGCTGGGGCTGGATCCCCGAATAACAAGTCTAAAGGCATCTGGTCTGCCAATAGCCTGTCCACATCAGTCCGTAGCACTCTCACCGACTCCTTGGACGCCCTTGACTTCCTCATCTTCTTGTGCTCCTTGGCAAGCTCCCTCAAATCCTTGCCATGTGAATCTACCGCCATAGTCAAGGCGTCCTGAGTCCTCATAATCTTCTCCTGATTTTCCAGGAGCTTATGTAGTGTGTCCTCAATGGACTGAGGAAACTGAGTAGTGGAAGGTGCTGAATGGGCCTCAACTGTAGCAGACGATGTAGACAACTTGGATGTCGCAACTGACATCCAGTTGTTCAAACTGGCTAGTGTCCGGCTCAACTGCTGGGTCGTGAAAGGATGAGTCCGGGAAGAAGGGACCCCTGTGTCAATTGAAGTACTGGGGCCAGCAAAGGAGGAGGGTCGTGGAGGCAAATCATCATCAGTGGTGACCGTAGGCATGGTGGAAGGCTCTGTGGGGGGCTCAACCGAAGACACTACTGCCACTGGCTCCTCAGACTGGCCAGCTGGAGTAGAGGAAGGCGGCTTGTAACTTTTGTCTTTGGGGTTGTCTAGCCCCTTCAAACTGTACCAGGAAAATGGAGCCACAGGTTTTGCCTTGAGGCCAAACGGTCTCTTCTCCACCTCCAAGTCCCGGAAATACATAGTAAGGGTGCTGGGAAAAGGGTAGTTCCGGTCATGCTCAACCCCTACTGCAGAAATGGTGCGAGACATCACATTTCCCACATTGATAGGGTAATCTGCCATAATATAAGCAATAAGAACCGCCCGGGCAAGTGGAATAGTCTGATCATGAGTGGTCGGGTCGAGCAGACTGCATACAAAGGTCAACCACCCTCTAGCCTCGAAGTTGAAAGTTCTCCGAAGTATTTTGGTCCCTGCTTGTAGCCATTCTAGAACCGTACCCGGGATTGCCAGGTACGAAGCTAACCAAGGACGAACCTCCTCGCCCATTGCTAACTTTTCATTGTACAGGGACTCATCTTCGTCAATGAACCCCAAATACTCATTCAATGCCTTCCCGATGAAAATCACATTTTTGTTTCTCACTTTCGTCACTTTAGTGCCTTTCATGATATGGGCCACATTGCTGTAAAACTCCTTGACCATATGCTTATTTGCCTTCAAACATTCTTTAAAGAACTCCCAACCCGCTCGAGCCTGGAACTGTCTATGCACATTGGGGTTTAGGGGTAGAAGGTCTTTGTCAATAAAGCGCCGCTCAAGTATCAACTTCTGTGCCGGCCACCATTCTCTAAATTTGTGGAATGCCACCTGGCTGACAAACCGATCTTCCCAAACTTCAGGTTTTCTAGTTCTCTCAACACCCCCAACCTGGGGCACCCCACTGCTCGGTACCTCATTATCACTATTAGTCTCGCCTTCTGCACTCTCCCCAAATACTGAAGCTATGGGGGAGGTGGAGTATTCACCACTGCCTGCTGCTGAGCCATCAGACGACTCAGAATGTATACGTTGTGGGGCTTGGGCAGTATGTGAAGCCGGGATTGTAGTAGTTGGCCCTGAATCAGAAGAGAGGGGGATGGTACTTACTCACTCCCCGATTGGTCGTCTATAGCAATTTGTTTCCTTGTTTTCAGTTTAGGTCGAGAAGTGAGTTTAACTTGTTTCCCTTTTCCTCCCCGGGAGGAGTCACCTCGGCCGGGTTGTTTAGCACCTCTTCCTCGTTGTTTTACCATTGTCTGCAAACAAATACATCTAACATTGTTAGTTGAAGCACAGGCAGTGAAACATGTGACTGAATTAAAATTGCAGAAGCAAAATGAAAGTTGCAGAAACTGTTGCAAAACCAGGCACCGCGGACCGTGCCATTAGGAATAGCACCGCGGACCGCGCTAAGGCGACCGCGGGCCGCACTGATCAAAATCCCAGGAAGGGTCTTCTCTGAATCTCACACCGCGGTCCGCACAAAATGGGGTCGCGGCCGCGGTGGGCCAGCGCGGACCGCACAAATGTTACCGCAGCCGCGCTGGACACAAGTTGTTCCTCAGTCATTCAAGCATCGCAGACCGCGTGGAAGCGTAATGCAGACCGCGTTAGGGTACCGCGGACCGTGCTAAAGCGACCGTGGGCCGCACTGGGTTAGGTTCAGTGAGTAAACTAGGGATTGCATGCTTATGTTCTATTTTTGTTCAACTTTTTACCCCTACTTGTCCCTACTCATGTACCCAATCCTTAGTTATTTCAAACTAACATGGAAGCTACCCTAGACTAACAATTCGAAGACAATTGTGAAGGCAAAGAAGTTACAGACTACTGGCAAGCAATTAAAATAAAAATAAAAGAGTAATAATCAAAAATGCATGAAATGTTATCAGGATTATAAAGAATGAATGCAATATATCCATACAAGCAAGAATCTCAGTTTTGGACGGGGATGAACAGTAGAATTAGGGTTCTGGGTTTCCAATTTGCAAAAAGGGTAAAATGAGACCCTTGGTCTCTATTTATAGAGCCCCAGTAGGACCCGTACTCACCTACCAGCTAGGCCGCACAAAAGTAACCGCGGACCGCGCTGGGTTTATTTGTGTGACCCCTCGTGATGAAGCCTACGCGGACCGCACAGACATGTACCGCGGCTGCGTCAGTCCACCGCGGACCGCACTAACTTGACCGCGGCCGCGGTGAAGAACTTCAGAGAGTCCCCCTTTTGACTCATGCCAGCGCGGACCGCACAAAATGCACCGCGGACGCGCTGGCAATCTTCAGAGACTATGCCATTTTCCAACTTTGTTTTGCACTATTTCAACACAATCCCTGCAACATCTCATAAATAGTTAGCTCAAATATCCTAAGCTACACATGGGTTGCCTCCCAAGAAGCGCCTGATTTAACATCACGGCACGACGCATGTTACCACCACATCACTTTAGATGAAGAAGCGCCACTACGTGGCAGCCATCAAACTTTCCGAGATAATGCTTGACCCGGTGACCATTGACTCTGAAGAGTTCACCATTTTTGTTTTTAAGATCAAGAGCACCAAACGGGGTCACGAACACAACTTCAAATGGCCCACTCCACTTTGACTTGCGCTTACCCGGAAACAGACTTAACCGGGAATTAAATAAGAGAACCATATCCCCAACTTTGAACTCCTTGCCCCGAGCATATTTATCGTGAAGGCACTTCATTTTGTTCTTATACAAGGACGAGATGGAGTATGCATGGAATCTAAACTCATCGAGCTCATTAAGTTGTTCAACCCTCAGATTTGCAGTAACATCCCATTCTAAGTTCAACTTCCTCAAGGCCCACATAGCCTTGTGCTCCAATTCCACCGGAAGATGGCAAACTTTCCCAAACACCAACCGGTATGGGGACATACCAATCGGAGTCTTGTAAGCTATCCGATAGGCCCAAAGAGCATCATCCAATTTTTTCGACCAATCGGTCCTATTTGCATTTACAGTTTTAGACACGATACTCTTAATTTCTCGGTTGGAGACTTCCACTTGACCGCTAGCTTGAGGATGATCGGGGTGGTTACGTTGTGATTAACTCCATATTTGGCTAGCAATGAATCAAAAGATTTGTTGCAAAAGTGAGATCCCCCATCACTAATGATAGCACGGGGAGTGCCAAACCTCGTGAAGATACTCTTTTTAAGAAATGCCACAACACTCTGGGCTTCATTGTTGGGCAAAGCCATGGCTTCAACCCACTTGGAGACATAATCTACCGCCATCAGAATGTAAGTGTTTCCACAAGAGCTCACGAAAGGACCCATGAAATCGATGCCCCAAACATCAAAAATGTCTACCTCAAGAATTGTATTGAGGGGCATTTCATCCCTTTTTGAAATTCCACCGGCTCGTTGGTATTCATCACATCTTTTGACCACATCACCGGCATCTTTAAACAAAGTAGGCAGGGCCATGATGGCCACCATAGGGTGAGGAATGGCAAGCTTCCAAAATACCCAATTGCTCCTCTTCCGGGACACATCGTCAAATCACACCATCGGTGCAAATCTTAAACAAATAGGGCTCGTCCCAATAATAATCCAAGCTATCCCGTTTGAGCTTCTTCCTTTGGTTAGAAGAGAGCTCACACGGGATGATTCCGGTAACAAGATAGTTTGCAATATTGGCGAACCACGGTATTCCACTCATTGACACCACAAGGAGTTGCTCGTCAGCAAATGTATCATTGATCTCAAGGCCTCCCCTCCTCCTCCAAACGGGACAAGTGGTCCACCACTTGATTCTCGCTACCCTTCCGGTCAACAATTTCTAAATCAAACTCTTGAAGGAGAAGAACCCATCTCATCAATCTTGCCTTTGAATCTTTCTTGGTCATCAAATACCTAAGGGCGGCATGGTCGGTGTGCACAAAAACTTTAGCCCCCATAAGGTAAGGACGAAACTTTTCCATAGCAAAAACAATAGCCAACAACTCCTTTTCGGTGACTGTGTAGTTCTTTTGAGCCTCATTCATGGTCTTGCTTGAGTAGTACACCGGGTGGAACATCTTGTTGATCCTTTGGCCTAAAACCGCCCCCACCGCAACGTCACTCGCGTCGCACATGAGCTCGAATGGTAAGCTCCAATTTGGTGTGGTGATGATGGGGGTAGTGTCAACTTTTGTTTAAGGAGCTCAAAAGCCTCCATGCATTTCTCATCAAAAACAAACTTGGCATCTTTCTCTAGCAATTTACACAACGGGTTAACTACCTTAGAAAAATCTTTGATGAACCTCCGGTAGAAACCCGCGTGCCCAAGAAAACTCCTCACTCCTTTAATAGAAGTAGGGGGAGGAAGCCTTGAAATAACCTCGATCTTGGCCTTATCAACTTCAATTCCCCGCTTCGAGATCTTGTGACCCAACACTATACCCTCTTCTACCATAAAATGACACTTTTCCCAGTTTAGAACAAGGTTGGTATCTTCACACCGGGACAACACTCTATCCAAGTTTACCAAGCACTCCTCAAAAGAATCCCCAACCACGCTAAAATCATCCATGAAGATCTCCAAGATATCCTCCACCATGTCGGTGAAAATAGCCATCATGCAACGTTGGAAGGTCGCCGGAGCATTACATAATCCAAATGGCATTCTGGAGAAAGCGAATGTGCCATAAGGACATGTGAAAGTCGTCTTCTCTTGGTCCTCCGGGGCAATGAGAATTTGATTGTACCCCGAGTAACCATCCAAAAAACAATAGAAAGCCCGGCCCGCAAGACGATCAAGCATTTGGTCAAGGAAAGGCAATGGGAAATGATCTTTTATAGTCACCTTGTTCAGCTTCCGGTAATCCATGCAAACTCTCCAACCCGTCACTGTCCGAGTCGGAATAAGCTCATTGTTGTCGTTGGTCACCACAGTCATTCCACCTTTTTTCGGTACACGTTGCACCGGAGAAGTCCATGAACTGTCAGAAATGGGATAAACCACACCTGCGTCAAGCCACTTGATAACTTCTTTCTTTACTAATTCTTGCGTAGCCTCATTTAGTCTTCTTTGATGCTCAAGTTAAGGCCTCGCATCCTCCTCCAATATGATTTTATGCATGCAAAAGGCAGGGCTTATACCCCGAATATCAGTTAGAGTCCATCCGATTGCCCTCTTTCGCCTTTGAAGAACTGCCAAGGTGGCCTTAACCTGCATGTTAGTAAGGCAAGAAGAAAGAATGACAGGTAAAGTAGAATTTGAACCCTAGAATTCATACATGAGGTGTGGAGGAAGTGGATTCAACTCCAACACCGGTGGCTCCTCAATCGATGGCTTCGTTGGTGGAGTTTTGCAGTTTTCAAGATCCAAAGATAGCCTTCTAGGCTCATAAGAATATGAACCCATACCATGCAATGCATTCACGCACTCCACTCTACTAGAATCATCATTGACATCCCTGTTAAGAACCACGGCCTCAAGAGGCTCTTCAACATTGATCATGGAACTTGTGTCATCCACTATCACGGCTGTGACAATGTCCACAAAAGAACACACCTCCGTGCTATTTGGTTGTCTCATTGATTTGCAAACATGGAATACCACCTTCTCATCTCCCACTCAGAATGTCAACTCACCCGCTTCAACATCAACTAATGCCTTCCCGTAGCTAGGAAAGGTCTTCCAAGAATAATCGGCACTTCAAAATCCACCTAACAATCTAATATGACAAAGTCGGCCAGCAATATGAATTTATCAACACGGACAAGAACATCATCGATTATGCCCAAGGGTCGCTTCATCGATCGATCCGCCATTTGAAGTCTCATTGAGGTAGGTCGAGGTTGCCCAATTCCCAAAGTCTTGAAGACCGAGTACGGCATCAAATTAATACTAGCCCCCAAGCCATAAAGGGCCTTTGCAAAATTCGCACTTCCGATGGTACAAGGGATAGTAAAAGCTCTGGGGTCCTCAAGCTTGGGTGCCATTGAATGCACTATGGCACTCACTTGATGAGTCATCTTAATTGTTTCACACTCCATCGACCTCTTCTTTGTAACAAAATCTTTCATGAACTTCGCATACCCCGGCATTTGCTCAAGTTCCTCAACCAAAGGGACATTGATTGTGAGGTTTTTCATCATGTCAATGAATTTTTTGAATTGATTGTCACTCTTTTGCTTTGCTAACCGTTGAGGATAAGGTGGAGGTGGCCTAGGCAAAGGTGCCTTGGCTTTTTGTACAACCAGCTCGGGCATGTCAATCACGTGTTCCCTAGACGGGTTCATGGCATCTTGAGTCTCTACCTCGGCCTCATCATTAATATCAATCCACACATCATTGTTTGCATTTTGATTAACCACATCATCAACAATCAAAGGTACATCATCATCCCGCAACTCAACATCTTCATCCATAACTTGCTTTTGCATTGAGGCATTCACATCACCGCCTCTCCCACTTCTTGTTGTAACCGCCATCACATGATTATTATTCCCACCCTTCGGATTCACCACCGTGTCACTTGGTAGGGCACCCTTGGGATGAGTATTCATTGCTTGAGAGATTTGGCCTAATTGCACCTCCATGTTCCGGATAGATGTGTTATGCGAAGCTAATTGGGCCTCGGAATCTTGGTTCTTTTTCATCATTTGCTCGAAGATGCTTTCAATTCTCCCCATATCACTTCTGGATGAACTCGGACCTTGAGAAGGAAAGGGGGTGGATTGTTCGGTTGTTGGTACATGGTGGGCCTTTGAAAGCCTTGCCCCCGGTTGCCTTGGTTCCCGCTATTGTTCCACCCTCCTTGATTGTTGTTGTTGCCCCCAATTATTGTTACTCCCATTTAAATTTCCTTGGTTGCTTTGATTACCCCAATTGTTGTTTTGGTTGTTGTTATTCCAATTACCTCCGCCTTGTTGTTGATTGCCCCAATTTCCTTGAGGACACCATTGTTGGTTGGACGAGTTACCTCTATTCCCTTGGTAGTTGTTGACATATTGGACCTCTTCGCTTTGATCATCATAGCACTCATTTGAATAACCACCACCATCATTGTTGTTGTCATATTGTTCACAATTACCTTGAGGTTGTTGTCCTCTTTGTCTCCTTTTCAACATAGAAACACCTTCCATTGCATTGACTTGGCGCGGGTTTTGGACTTGTTGCAATTGCGCCTTTGATAATTGATTCATAGTTGTTGTAAGCTCGGCGATGACTTGGCCATGATCGTGCAATTCCTTGTGCAAATGGATGACTGTGGGGTCACCTTGGGGCACATTTGCTCGGCTTTGCCTTGCCGAAGAGGTGTCGGCCATTTCATCAAGTACATCACATGCCTCTTGGCAAGAAAGCTTCATAAAGTTCTCTCCAGCCAATTGGTTCACAATGCATTGATTCGTGGTGTTGATGCCCCGATAAAAGGTTTGTTGAATCATAGCCTCGGTCATGTCGTTATTTGGGCACTCTTTCACCATTGTTCTATATCTTTCCCATATCTCGTGCAAAGGTTCCGTTAGCTCTTGCTTGAAAGCTAGAATTTCATCCCGAAGAGCTGCCATATGACTTGGAGAAAAGAACTTAGAAATAAATTTGTCCGCCAATTCATCCCATGTTGTAATAGAATGATTGGGGAGCCTTTCTAACCAATCCAATGCTTTACCTCGAAGAGAGAACGGAAAAAGCCTCAACCTCAATGCATCCTCGAACATGTTGGTCTGCTTGCTACCCCAGCATGTATCCACGAACACCTTCAAGTGCTTGTAGGCATTTTGATCGGAGGCACCCGTGAAATACCCTCTTTGCTCGAGCAAGGTCAACATAACATTTGTGATTTGAAAGTTCCCCGCCCGGATTCGGGGAGAAACAATAGCACTGGCGTTCCTTGATTTGGTAAAACTCTGGGAGCCACTCTCGGTGGTGGTGGAGGAGGGTCTGGAATATTGTTGTTCTCATTTGCATTTACATTGACATGTCAGCCTCTCCATGGAAGTTGAGGTAAGACCTCATCTGGTTCTAGATCCTCTACCTCCTCCCCCGCTATCACATTGCCGAGAGGGTCATTTTCATTAAGAGCCATTGTACCTGATTGATCGACACAAACAAAATTAGTAAACAAGAAGGAAATAGAAGTACAACACAAAACTAACTAAACAGATAGTCAACACCGTAAGCTCCCCGGCAACGGCGCCAAAAAGTTGATCGCTGTCGACTCGATACTCCACTATGATAGGAAGAGCAGATCACAATAGCTTTTACCCGAATAGAGGTCCAGGATCGAATTTCCACAAGGAGCTAGTAGTGGAGTTGTATTTTCTATCTAGCCTAGAGTTGTGGTTGTGCTTCTAATGTCACTTCAATCATCTTTTGAGTTTTTGTATTTATAACTACTATTATGAAACTACGGATTAAAGCTAGATTATGCTAGGAGAATATCGCTAAGTTGTAATTAATGGGAAGGAAGAGCACTAGGGTTGTGGCATTACCTTGGTGGCTTATTGACGGGTAGATGTTACTTAGGTTCGATTGACTTGCTTGGGGGTTATGCTAAAATCGTTGCACAATTTTTACCCACTCTCACACCTCTCGGTAGAGAGAATGATTTTACCCAATTGACTCTCTCGAGACCAATTGGGTTGGCAAATTAGACCAAGCAACTAGGGTTCAAGTAGGGTGATTACTCTCTCGAGATTTAACCCGTTAATTGGGACTATCATTTCTCATGAGTCCATCCCAATTCCTTGTTGGGTCAATTTTGAGGTCATAAACTCTCTTTCTCAAGAAGAGTTAAACCCACAAAGCTTGAATCAGTGTTTGCAACCACCAATTCTAAATTAAATCATAAAATCAACCCAAATAACAAACACCCATAGTCAATCTAACCCTAGATTGCCCACACTAGGGTTGAGCCTCAGCCCTAGCTAATGGGTTTAGCTACACATAATTAAAGAAGAAACTAAAGAAATAGATGAAGAACTACACATATTAATTAATTACTAAGAAGAAACTACAATAATCTATTGTTAATGGGAAGCAAATATGCCAAAAATGGCTACAACACCAAGCGTAGCTATTCTCCTGTTCTCAGATCTGACCTCCTCCCTAAAAAAATAGTAAAATGTTCTATTTATACTAGGTTGGAAAAACTGGACAAAATACCTCTGTGGGGTCAGTGCGGGCCGCACAAAATGGACCGCGGCCGCACTGCTCTTGGGTTTCAGTTGTTTGATGACTTGAACTGGGGGATGCGAACCGCGTGGGAGTGTACCACGGCCGCGAAGGCAACTGGTGCGGTCCGCGCAAACGTGACCGCGGACCGCATGAGGGAAAATGCCCCTTTGCTGAACCCTATGAGCGCGGACCGCACAGAGAAGGAGTGCGGCCGCGAAGCTTCTCCGTGGGCCGCGTGAATCCTACCGCGGCCGCGTGACCTTAGGCTTGAAAATGTCCAGTCTCTAAACCTCCTATTGCGGCCGCAGTCATTGTTACGCGGTCCGCACTAGGCCCCTTTTTCTTCACTTCTCTTGGTCTTTGATACTTGAGCAGGTTTCACTCCTTTTCGAGCCGATTTTTGACATCTCGTCACTTTGTCAATCAACCCTGCAATCAAGCACAACTTGTGAGCATTTTGGGACTGTTTTTGTATCAATTTATACTCAAAGCATAGGCAAGTAGGGACATAAACACTTTAAAATCCTAACTTATCAGTTATCGAGGTCCGAATGGAGTTTTGAGACCAAGAATTGTTTTGTATTGTCATTTAAGACTTGCCCGCAAAATTTTGTGTCAATCCTAGTATAAGTGTGTTTCATCTCATTGGAAGTAAATTGAAGAACTTGAAGTTCATAAGTTTGATTCAATTGGTTTTAGGGGGTGATTCTTAGATTTAGCGTTGTTTTGGGCATTCCAAGTGTTGGAGTGAGTCCGTTTTATGATTTCAAACTTGTCGGTATGTTCGGGCGGGGCCCGGGGGGACAAAGCGTCAATCGGATAAGGCTCAAGTGAAGTTGGAAAATTTTGGAAGGAGCTGAAGCTCCTGGTATCTGTCATAACCGCACCTGCGGTTGGTCAGCCGCAGACGCAAGACCGCAGAAGCGGTCGAGCCCTCACAGGTGCGGCCAAGGGGGAGGAGCCCAAGAACCGCAGATGCGGCTCCTTTTCCACAGAAGCAGAACTGCATGAGCAGCCTCCAAACCGCAGAAGCGGTCCCAACCAGCCCAGCCCAACTCCACAGATGCGGACGTTTCCTCGCAAAAGCGAGACCGCAGATGCGGTCCCCTGACCGCAGGTGCGGAAATCGCTAAAGACAGTGCCTTTATTTAATACGGGAATGTATCTTTTTAATACATTTCCTTCATAGTTTGGGCAATTTAGGAGCTTCCAAAGAGGGATTTCAACCTAGCACTTGTAAGGTAACTTACTTCTACTTAATATGAGTTCAATTCTCGGTTTATGGGTAGATTAACACACAAAAATTAGTGAAAATTATGGGATTAGAGTAAAACCTAGGGTTTTGATAAAAACAAGATTTTACCACAAAATTTGTTATGGCATAAAGTAAAAATCATATATTCTTGATCTTTAGATTATGGATAACAACTTCCCTCAAAAAAAATTGGAATCCGGGCACGTGGGCCCGGGGATGGATTTTAGGAAACTTGTATTTAGGGTTGGGAAATTACTTTAATATTTAGATTATGAACTCTTGAGCTTGTATTGACTAGTTCTTACCCCGTTTAATTAGTTTTGGATCGTTCGACTCCAAATTGAGGGGTTTGACCACGTTCTTGGTATTGGAAGTAAGCTTTGGAGCGAGGTGAGTCTCCTTTCTAACCTCGTAAGAGGGAAATAAACCCCTAAATGAATCTAATAAATGTATGTGATTGTCTGTGGAGGCTATGTACGTACGTGGTGACGAGAGTCCGTACGTAGCTACTATTATGCTAATTGTCCGGGTAGTTTAGGATCTGTATCATGCCATACTTGCAAATGCTTATGTTCTTACATGCTAATGAGATCACTTAGGACATGTTAGGGATTGAAAATAAATATAAACGAACGTATGCATTTACTTGAGAACTTGTATGAGTTTATTTGACTATGAATGCGCCTTTATGTGCCTTCTTGATAATAATTGATATTTGTGGATCGGGTCGATCACCTCAGTAAAAATAGATGCAT
This sequence comes from Nicotiana sylvestris, assembly GCF_000393655.2. Classification (NCBI taxonomy): domain Eukaryota; kingdom Viridiplantae; phylum Streptophyta; class Magnoliopsida; order Solanales; family Solanaceae; genus Nicotiana; species Nicotiana sylvestris. The sequence goes on from NC_091068.1 coordinate 107,373,078, forward strand.
ATATGGTTTGCGCCATTCGATCCTCTAGCAATGCATAGTTATTATTATTTTGGACCAGGCCGTACGACCTCGGCATAATATGCGCATGTTATTTATGTGAAATTTATCCATGACTTACTCTGTTAAAAATGCCTTGGAGTGCTACTATTATAAGACATGACTGAAACTGATATATTGTTCTCCTTAAATTCTGAGTTTTGTCATTATATCCATGATTATCCATGCTTAGTGTAATCTTTATATATTATTGATATTGACCTTAGTAAGTGTCAAGTCGACCCCTCGTGACTACTTCTTTGAAGTTAGACTGGATACTTGCTGGGTACATGTTGTATATGTACTCATCCTACGCTTTTGTAGTACAGGATCTGAGGTAGGTGCATCTAGTTACCCCTTCGACGCGGGTTCTTGATTTCCTGATCGAGATCTCATGGTGAGCTGCCCCCTTCTGAGCCGTTCAGCAGCATTCTGGAGTTCTCTCCTTTTGTTATTATTATGTACTGTCTATTCTACTTTAGGAGGTAGGATAGGAATATTTTGTATATTCTACTAGTTGCCCTAGTACTTGTGATACTAGTTCCTGGCACACACATTGGTAGACTATTCTTTTGGGTTGTATATCTATTATTATGAGTTGCTGGTTACCACTTGTTTTAAATTTAGGTTAAGAAAATGCTGGAATTATTTTTGTAAAATAAATGAGAACTCACAAATATCTTCGGGTTGGCTTGCCTAGCAACAGTGTTGGGCTCCATCACGACCTATAACGAAATTGGGTCGTGACAACATGGTATCAGAGCACTAGGTTCACGTAGGTCTCACAAGTCATGGGCAAACCCAATAGAGTCTTTGGATCGGTATAGAGACGTCTGTATTTATCTTCGAGAGGCTATGGGGTGTTAGGAAACTACTCTTTATTCATTTCCTATCGTGCAGTGGTTGGTATACTAAATTTTCTTCTTCTATTCTCTCACAGATGGTGACGACGCGCACAACAGATGTTCCAGACCCGGGAGGAGTTACTCCCCCCATTGTTAGAGGTCGAGGCAGAGGCCGGGGGAGAGCACCAGCCCGAGGTAAGGAACGAGGGCGTCCTAGAGCTGTTCCAGTAGGACCACCGGTAGATCTTGCGGGGGATCCTATCATTGAGGAGCATGGCAAGGTGCCCACAGCTGAGCCTACCCCGGCGAACTTCATGACATCACCGGGCTTCCAGGAGGCTATGGGCCGTATGTTGTGGTTCATGGACACCATGACTCGGGCTGGTTTATTTCTAGTAGATCCAGCTACATCCCAGGCGGGAGGGGGAGCATAGACCTCTACTGCTCAGGCTCCTGTCATACAGCTGTAGTGTATTAGACTCCAGGTGCACTACCCGTGGATGGGGCTCATCCAGTTGCTGCAGTGGTACCTGAGCCCAGACCAGCTGCGGACGGCGATCCGCAGAAGTTATTGGACAGATGGACTAGGCTACACCCTCCTATCTTCGAGGGTGAGCGTCATGAGGATGCCTAGGATTTCATTGATAGGTGCAGGGATAGACTGCACAACATGAGGATATTGGAGTCTCATGGGTTTGACTTCACTACTTTCCAGCTAGAGGGCAGGCCCGTAGATGGTGGCAGTCTTATGTTCTTAGTAGGCCAGTAGGTTCTCCTCCTATCACTTGGGGTCAGTTCACACAGTTGTTCCTCGACAGGTATATTCCACCCTTTGAGAGGGAAGAGCTACGGTATCAGCTTAAGCAGCTTGAGTAGGGTCAGATGTCTGTGACCGACTATGAGGTGAGGTTTTCTGAGTTATCCCACCATGCATTGATGATACTTCCTACTGATGCAAAGAGGGTGCGGAGGTTCGTTGCAGGGTTGCATTCTGGCATTAGGGCCAACATAGCCCGAGAGGTGGAGATGGGGACTCCTTATCAGCTAGTGGTGGAGATTGTTTGGAGGATTGAGGGCTATCATCTGAGAGGTAGGGAGCAGATGCAGCAAGACAAGAGGGCTAGATTCTCCGGAGAGTTCAGAGGTGCCCCGACTAGGGGCAGAGGTCAGTTTGGGAGGGGTCAGCCTAGTAGGCCCCCATATTCAGCACCACCACCTCCTCGAGGTGTTCCAGCGCGCCCCTATTTCAGCGCCATGCCAGAGAGTTCTTACTGCCCGCCAGCTATTCAGGGTTCTTCCAGTGACTATTCAGGTCCCCAGGTTCTTCTGGTTCCTATTTCAGTGCTATGCCAGAGAGTTCATACCATCCACCGTGATAACAACTAGGTCGGGAATCCAAATTAGAGTAAGAATTTGAGAAGTAAATGCGGAAGCAATAACAACAAGGAATTAAACAACTAGAATTAAAGAGATGAAAATAAAGGATATGAGAAGAATTCAAGGAAAGAATTCCAAGAACTTCCAAGAACGTAAGTTCTATAGCCTTGACAAGATCAAAGTAACAACGTCTTGATTTATGGAACAAAACAAACGCCTTTACTTAAAAAGCAAATCAAAACAATAGATTCGGATCTTGACCACTTTACGAGTAACTTGAGACAACAATTAATAACTAGTATTAATCGCCTTCTAAGAATACCACAAAGGAATCAAAGATATCATAAAAGAGAAGTAATCTTACTACCTTGAACTAAGAACTAGTAAAGGTTGAAAGATAAATCTCAAAGCACAAGTAACAAAGGTTCAAAAGAACTCTCAAAGTATGATATACTTAATCAATAAATGTTGTGTCTTATGAATGAGAAGAACTCCTTATTTATAGGAGTTAAAAGCACTTAAAATAATGTAGGGGGTTGCTAAAAAGTCATCTAAATTAGGTAGGGGGCTGCTAGGGGTCACAATAGCCATCAAACTTAGGTAGGTGGCTCCTAAGGGGTAACAAAAGCCATCAAAATTAAGTGGGGGGCGGCCAAATCCTTTTGGGGCAGATTTGGGCCTTAAAACTATTAGTTTGGGCCATTGGTTTGGACTCCAATTGGGCTCCTTTTGAAACACCCCCTTTTGGACCTCTTTTAAGGTCATTTTGAGCCTTATTGGTGGACTTCAAGGGCTGATTTGGTAACCCAATCTTCCTCCTCTTGGACTTCAATTTGGACTACCAAATAATTGTAAAACTTGGACAATTCATCTCCTTTGGGCTTGAGCTCTTCCTCTACAATTAAAAGCTTCTTTATTTGCCATTGAAGTCTAGCAACCTTAGCTTGCAACTCTTTAGCTTGAGATCTTGTAAATGGCCTTGGAGCTTCCAAAACTCTATCATCTCTATCATTGTCCTTAACTATATCCTTGTTCTTGATGCTATCATTCCCCCCTTCTTGAAAAGAATTCGTCCTCGAATTCGATCCTACATCAAACAAAGATAAGTCAGCAACATTAAATGTGGCACTTACTTGGAACTCACCAGGAAGGTCCAACTTGTAAGCATTGTCCCCAATCCTTTCAAGGACTTGAAATGGGCCATCTCCTCTAGGATGCAACTTTGACTTCCTTTTGGAAGGAAATCTCTCCTTTCTAAAGTGAACCCAAACTAAATCTCCAGGTTTAAAAATAACTTGCTTTCGTCCCTTATTCTTTCTCAAGGCAGTTTGCTCATTTTTCTTCTCAATTGCAAGCCTTGTTTGTTCATGAATTTTTTTCATCATCTCAGCCTTTGTCCTACCATCAAGATTAGCAATATCATTAGTTTGTAATGGTAATAAATCAAGGGGAGTGAAGGGATTAAAACCATAAACAACCTCAAAAGGAGACATACCTGTAGAAGAATGGATTGTTCTATTGTAAGCAAATTCAATCATAGGTAAGTGATCTTCCCATGAAGTTAATTTACCTTTCAAAATAGCCCTCAACATGTTTCCTAAGGTTCTATTAACTACTTCAGTTTGTCCATCAGTTTGTGGGTGACAAGAAGTAGAAAACAACAATTTAGTACCTAACTTCCCCCAAAAAACACGCCAAAAGTGGCTCAAAAACTTAGCATCCCTATCACTAACAATAGTTCTAGGTATACCATGAAATTTGACAACCTCTTTTACAAAAAGATCAGCAACATGTGAGGCATCATTAGTCTTTAAACAAGGAATAAAATGAGCCATTTTGGAGAACCTATCTACCACAACAAAAATACTATCCTTACCATATCTTGTTCTAGGCAAACCTAACACAAAATCCATGGAAATATCAATCCAAGGCGAAGTAGGAACAGGTAATGGCGTGTAAAGACCATGTGGTAACACTTTAGATTTAGCTTGTTTACATTCCAAACACTGTGCGCACATTCTTTCAACATCTTTTCTCATTCCAGGCCAAAAGAAATTTTCGGCCAGTATGTCTAGTGTCTTTGGGACTCCAAAGTGTCCCATAAGCCCTCCACAATGTGCTTCCCTTACAAATACTTCACGTAAAGAGCAATTAGGAATACACAACTTATTTTCCTTAAAGAGAAAGCCATCTTGGAGGTTAAACCTCTCAAAAGGACTCAACTTACAATCTGCAAAAATTTTGCCAAAATCAACATCATTAGCATAAAGTCCCTTGATTTGATCAAAACCCATTAATTTAGAAGTCAGGGTAGAAACTAAGATATACCTCCTTGAAAGTGCATCAGCAACAACATTTTCTTTCCCTTGTTTGTAAGAAATTACATAAGGAAACGTTTCAATGAATTCAACCCACTTAGCATGCCTTCTACTAAGCTTACCTTGACTCTTCAAGTATTTCAAGGATTCATGATCAGTTTTAATGACAAACTCTCTTGGCCACAGGTAATGTTGCCATGTGGCTAAAGCCCTTACCAAAGCATATAGCTCTTTGTCATAAGTGGAATAGTTCAATGTGGCTCCACTTAACTTTTCACTAAAGTAGGCAATAGGTTTAGAATCTTGCATCAAAACAGCACCTATTCCTTTGCCCGAAGCATCACATTCAATTTCAAAAGATTTAGAAAAATCAGGCAATTGTAACAATGGAGCAGAACATAACTTTTCTTTCAACAAGTTAAAAGCATCATCTTGTTCTTTTCCCCATTTAAAAATCTTATCCTTTTTAATAACTTCAGTTAAAGGAGAAGCAATGGTACTAAAGTCTCTCACAAACCTCCTATAAAAACTAGCAAGTCCATGAAAACTCCTAACTTCAGTTACACTCTTAGGTTTAGGCCATTCTTTTATTGCTTTGATTTTCTCTTCATCAACCTCAACTCCTTTAGAACTAACTACAAAACCCAAGAAAATCACACGATCCACATAAAAAGTACACTTTTTAAGATTAGCAAATAAAAATTGCTTTCTAAGAACTTCAAAAACTTGTTTTAGGTGTTCTACATGCTCTTCTAAAGTGTTAGAAAAGACCAAGATATCATCGAAGTACACCACAACAAATTTTCCATGAAAATCCTTAAAAACATGATTCATTAATCTCATGAAAGTGCTAGGTGCATTAGTCAAGCCGAAAGGCATAACTAACCACTCATAAAGCCCATATTTGGTCTTAAAAGCAGTTTTCCATTCATCTCCAGGATTCATTCGAATCTGATGGTAACCACTTTTTAGATCAATTTTAGAAAAGATTTTGGATCCATGTAATTGATCCAACATGTCATCAAGACGAGGAATAGGGTGGCGATACTTTACCGTAATCTTGTTGATTGCTCTACAATCCACGCACATCCTCCAAGTTCCATCCTTTTTTGGTACCAATAGGACGGGAACCGAGCAAGGGCTCATGCTCTCTCTCACAAAACCTTTCTCAAGCAACTCCTCAACTTGCCTTTGAAGTTCTTTTGTCTCTTCTGGATTACTCCTATAGGCTGGCCTATTTGGGATTTGTGATCCAGGTACAAAATCAATTTGATGCTCAATGCCACGTAAAGGTGGCAATCCATTAGGAATATCTTCTGGAAAGACATCTTCAAAATCCTGCAAAAGAGAAGAAATACTACTTGGCAAAGAAGAAGTTAGCAACTCAGAATTAATCAAAGTCTCTTTGTAAGTAAGTAGTATTATGGGCAGCCCCTCTTTTCTTGCATTTAAACACTCTTTGGTTTTTATATAAAAACTCTCTTTTTTTCTTTCCTTAACCTCTTTCCTCTCACCAAGACTGTCTATTTTTTCATTCAAACCCTTTTTTATCTCTTCTCTCAAATTGCTGCCCTCTCTCTCATTAGGTAGTTCTACATCATCTTCATCACTCACATCTCCCTCTTCTTCTCCCTCACCTTTTTCACTCTCATATCCTCCATCTTCTCTAAGAATGATGTTTCTTCTACTTGGACATTCATGCATCATATGTCCCCTTCCTTTACATTTATGACATTGAATAGAACTAGAAGGTGTAAAAGGTTTAGGGTTAAAGGTTTTACCTCCCTCTTTGTTCTCAAATTTACCTTTACCCTTGTCTTCTTGAGGTCTAGAAGAACTCTTCATCTCATGATATGGCCATGGCTTCTTGGAGATGGTGCTTGTCCGACCTTTCCACGAGCTAGTCTGCTTTCTTTTATTTTGATTTTCTATCTTTACAGACAAATCAACTAACTCATCTATTGTTACATATTGTTGTAATTCTACTACATCAGCTATTTCCTTATTTAAACCATTTAAAAACCTAGCCATTGTAGCCTCTTCTTCCTCTGTACAATTAGCTTGGATCATAGCCATATCCATAGCCTTAAAGTACTCATCCACAGACATGGACCCTTGCTTCAATGTTTGAAGACGTTGTTGTAGCTCTCTTTGAAAGTGTGATGGCACGAATCTCTTCCTCATCACCCTCTTCATCTCAGCCCAAGTAGCAACTGGTGCTTGTCCTTCTTGCAATCTGTCCCTAGCAAGCTTTTTCCACCAAATAGCAGCATAGTCAGAAAACTCAACAACAGCAAGTTTAACTTTCTTACCCTCAGAGTAGTTGTGACAATCAAAGATGGCTTCAACCTTTCTCTCCCAATCAAGGTACAAGTCTGGGTCCCTTGCTCCCTTGAATGATGGCATCTTCATCTTTATACTACTTATATTGTCATCTTCTACTCTACCTCTTTGTCCCCTCCTATCTCTTCCCACCCTATCAAAATCAATATCATTAAAATCATCTATAGGGTTTTCTTGATTTACAATGGGAGCATGGGGTACATTTCTCCTAGCTTGGGGTCTAACATTATTTTCCCTCCTAAGTTCAGCTATTGTATCATTTTGATCAGCAATGGTATCCCTCATCTCTTGGAGTTGCAAATTCAACCTTTCAAATTGTTGATGCATAGCTTGCAAGGTAAAATCATTTCTTGCTTTGATTTCAGCTTCTTGGAGAACCCTTCGTTCATCATCACTACCTGTATGCGACATCTTTAAAAAAAAAAGTGCAAACTGTATCACAAAAATTAGCTCTCTTTTTTTTTCGGAATAACCTTTGAACAAAATACTTTGTAGATTTATAAATAAACCCAACTCGTATGAAATTCTTAGTAGTAGAATTCAGATTTTTTGGGAACTAATGAAAGAAAAACCAAATCCTAGAACTATTAGGTTCGGTTGAAACATGACGCGAACAAAAAGGAAAGGATTATATGTTTAGATTAGAAAGAGTAAGAAAATCTAAGATCCCCTCTTCTTGTTTCCTTTGTTAATTTTTGGTAACAAATTAGATACAAAAGAAATATCCCGGAGAGCACCCAATTCTATTTTTTGTTCTAAAAACTGATTTTCATTTTTTAAATTTTTTTTTTCTTTTCTTTGCTTTGCTCTTAGTATTCAAGAAATCCCAAGACTTACCAAGAACGAAATCTTGATAAAAACCGCTCTGATACCACTTGATAACAACTAGGTCGGGAATCCAAATTAGAGTAAGAATTTGAGAAGTAAATGCGGAAGCAATAACAACAAGGAATTAAACAACTAGAATTAAAGAGATGAAAATAAAGGATATGAGAAGAATTCAAGGAAAGAATTCCAAGAACTTCCAAGAACGTAAGTTCTATAGCCTTGACAAGATCAAAGTAACAACGTCTTGATTTATGGAACAAAACAAACGCCTTTACTTAAAAAGCAAATCAAAACAATAGATTCGGATCTTGACCACTTTACGAGTAACTTGAGACAACAATTAATAACTAGTATTAATCGCCTTCTAAGAATACCACAAAGGAATCAAAGATATCATAAAAGAGAAGTAATCTTACTACCTTGAACTAAGAACTAGTAAAGGTTGAAAGATAAATCTCAAAGCACAAGTAACAAAGGTTCAAAAGAACTCTCAAAGTATGATATACTTAATCAATAAATGTTGTGTCTTATGAATGAGAAGAACTCCTTATTTATAGGAGTTAAAAGCACTTAAAATAATGTAGGGGGTTGCTAAAAAGTCATCTAAATTAGGTAGGGGGCTGCTAGGGGTCACAATAGCCATCAAACTTAGGTAGGTGGCTCCTAAGGGGTAACAAAAGCCATCAAAATTAAGTGGGGGGCGGCCAAATCCTTTTGGGGCAGATTTGGGCCTTAAAACTATTAGTTTGGGCCATTGGTTTGGACTCCAATTGGGCTCCTTTTGAAACACCCCCTTTTGGACCTCTTTTAAGGTCATTTTGAGCCCTATTGGTGGACTTCAAGGGCTGATTTGGTAACCCAATCTTCCTCCTCTTGGACTTCAATTTGGACTACCAAATAATTGTAAAACTTGGACAATTCATCTCCTTTGGGCTTGAGCTCTTCCTCTACAATTAAAAGCTTCTTTATTTGCCATTGAAGTCTAGCAACCTTAGCTTGCAACTCTTTAGCTTGAGATCTTGTAAATGGCCTTGGAGCTTCCAAAACTCTATCATCTCTATCATTGTCCTTAACTATATCCTTGTTCTTGATGCTATCACACCGGCTATTCAGGCTTCTTCTAATGGGTCTACAGGCCATCAGGGTCAGACATCAGGGCAGCAGGTCGCTGCACCGCGGGGTTGTTTTTAGTGCGAAAACCTTGGTCACATGAGGAGATACTGCCCCAGGCTTCGGGGCAAGGCAGTACAGCAAAGTCAACAACCCATGATTACAGCACCGGTTGCCCAGCCGCCTAAAGGCGGGGGGACAGACTGGCAGGGGCCATCCTAAAGGTGGAGGCTAGATAGGGAGAGGTCAACCAGCTACTGCTCAGTCGGGTGAAGGCCAGCCAGCCGGCACTCCAGCCAGCCGGCACTCCAGCCAGATTCTATGCTGTTCCGGCCAGACTAGATGCATTAGCCTCAGATGTCGTTATCACATGTACTATTTCTGTCTGCGGTAGGGATACTTCAGTGCTATTTGATCCAAGGTCTACCTATTCATATGTGTCATCTCTGTTTGCTCATTTCCTAGATATTTTTCGTGAGCCCTTGGGTACTCTCGTTCATGTGTCCACTCCTGTGGGCGATTTTGTGGTTGTGGACCGGATCTACCGTTCCTGTGTGGTCACATTTTGTGGTTTCGTGACTAGAGCAGATCTCATGATGCTTGATATGACCGACTTTGAGGTCATCCTGGGCATGGATTGGTTATCCCCATACCACGCCATCCTAGATTGCCATTCTAAGACTGTTACATTAGCAGCCAGAGTTGCCAAGGCTGGAGTGGAAGTGTTCCTCAGTTAATACATCTAGTCGGGTTATCTCTTTTCTGAAGGCTCGACATATAGATGAGAAGGGTTATTTGGCTTATTTAGCTTATGTTCGGGACACCACCGCAAAATCTTCGACGATTGATTCAGTTCCAATAGTCCGGAAGTTCGCCGATGTGTTTCCTTCTGACCTTCCTAGCATGCCACCGGATCGTGATATTGATTTCTTTATTGATTTGGCTCTAGGTACCCAGCCTATATCTATCCCACCGTACCATATGGCTCCGAAAGAGTTGAAGGAGTTGAAGGAGCAGCTTGAGGAGTTGTTGGCAAAGTGGTTTGTTAGACCGAGTGTGTCACCTTAGGGTGCACCAATGTTGTTTGTAAAGAAGAAGGATGGGACCATGCGAATGTGCATTGATTACCGCCAGTTGAACACGGCTACCATCAAGAACAAGTACCCGTTGACGCGTATTGATGATTTGTTTGACCAGTTGTAGGGTGCTAGGGTGTTCTCTAAGATCGACTTGAGATTAGGGTAATCAGTTGAAGATTCGGGACTCAGATATTCTGAAGACTGCTTTCCGTACCAGATATGGTCATTATGAGTTTCTGGTGATGTCCTTTTGCTTGACTAATGCCCCTGCGGCGTTTATGGACTTGATGAACATGGTGTTCAAACCTTATATTGATTCCTCTGTTATTATCTTCATTGACGCATCTTGATATACTCACGTAGCCTGGGAGAGCACGAGCAACATTTGAGAGTAGTGCTTCAGACCTTACGAGAGCAGAAACTATATGCTAAGTTCTCCAAGTGTGAGTTTTGGCTAGAGTCAGTGGCATTCTTGGGCATATTGTGTCAGGAGATGGGTATTAAGGTGGATCCCAAGAAGATTGAGGCAATTTAGAGTTGGCCACGTCCTACTTTAGTGACCGAGATCAGGAGTTTCCTGGGGTTAGCAGGTTATTACCGTCGATTCGTGCAGGGTTTTTCATCTATTGCACATCACCTCTGACTAGATTGACCCAGAAGGGTGCTCCCTTCCGTTGGTCCGATGATTGTGAGACGGGCTTTTAGTAGCTTAAGGCAGCTTTGACTACAGCACCGGTTCTTGTGTTGTCTTCCGGTTCAGGGATGTATATGGTATATTGTGACACTTCACGCATCGGCTTGGGATGTGTGTTGATGCAGGATGGGCGAGTTATTGCATATGCTTCGTGTCAGCTAAAGATTCATGAGAAGAACTACCATGTGCACGACTTGGAGTTAGTAGCGATTGTTCATGCTCTTAAGATATGGAGGCATTATCTGTATGGGGTGTCCTATGAGGTTTACACTAATCATTGCAGCTTGCAGCATTTGTTCAAGCAGAGGGATCTTAATTTGAGGCAGTGTAGATGGATTGAGTTACTAAAGGATTATGACATCACCATTTTTTATCATCCGTGCAAGGCAAATGTGGTCGCGGATGCCTTGAGTAGGAAAACAGAGAGTTTGGTAGCTTGGCATTCATTTCAGCGGAGGAGAGGCCACTAGCTTTGGACATTTAGTCCTTGGCTAACAGACTTGTGAGGTTGGACATTCAGAGCCCAGCCGAGTCCTTGCATGTGTTGTTGCTCGGTTTTCACTTTTGGGGCAGATCAAGGCTCGGCAGTTCGATGATCCGCATTTGGCAGTTCTCAGAGAGACGGTGCTACAGGGTAGTGCCAAAGGAGGTTTCTATTGGGGAGGATGGTGTTCTACGACTCCAGGGTCGCCTATGTGTTCCTAATGTTGATAGCTTGAGGGAGAGGATTCTAGAGGAGGCACACAGTTCACGATATTCCATTCATCCGGGTGCTACGAAGATGTATCGTGACCTAAGACAGCATTATTGGTGGCAGTGAATGAAGAAAGACATAGTTGAGTATGTGGCTCGGTGTTTGAATTGTCAGTAGGTTAAGTATGAGCACCAGAGGCCAGGACTATTGCAGCAGATGCCAATACCTGAGTGGAAGTGGGAGCACATTACTATGGACTTCGTAGTCGGGTTGCCGCGGACATTGCGGAAGTTTGATGCAGCTTGGATCATTGTCGATAGGTTGACCAAGTCGGCCCACTTTATTCCAGTGGTGACTACTTATACTTCAGAGAGGTTGGCTACATTCGGGAGATAGTTTGGTTGCACGGTGTGCCCGTTTCCATCATATCAAATAAAGGACCTCAGTTCACTTTGCATTTCTGGAGAGCTGTTCAGAGTGAGTTGGGGACCCGTGTAGAGCTCAGCTGTAGCACAGCATTCCATCCTCAGAATGACAGACAGTCAGAGCGAACAATTCAGATTTTGGAGGACATGCTTAGGGCATGTGTGATTTACTTTGGAGGACAGTGGGATCAGTTCTTGCCTTTGGCCAAGTTTGCTTACAACATCAGCTATCAGTCCAGCATTGAGATGGCTCCATTTGAGGCTTTATATGGTCGGCGATGTTGTTCCCCTATCGGGTGATTTGAGCCTGGTGAGGCTAAGTTATATGGTACAGACTTGGTGAAAGATGCCTTGGAAAAGGTAAAGTTGATTCAGGAAAGATTTCGCACAGCACAGTCAAGACAGAAGAGTTATGCAGATCAGAAGTCGTGTGATGTATCATTCATGGTCGGTGAGAAGGTTCTCCTGAAAGTCTCGCCGATGAAGGGTATTATGAGATTCAGGAAGAAGGGCAAGTTGAGCCCAAGATTTATTGGCCCATTTGAGGTGTTGAGGCGAGTTGGGGAGGTTGCTTATGAGTTTGCTTTACCTCCCAACTTATCGAGAGTTCATCCAGTTTTTCACGTATCTATGCTGCGGAAGTATTACGCCGACTTGTCCCATGTGTTAGACTTCAGTACTATTCAGTACTAGTTGCCATTGTTGATAGGCAGGACCACCGGTTGAGATCCAAGAGAATTTCTGCGGTAAAGGTCCAGTGGAGGGGCCAATCAGTCGAAGAGGCGACCTGGGAGTCCGAGGAGGACATGCAGAGCAGATATCCACGCTTATTCGGCACTTCAGGTATGAATCTAAACCTGTTCGAGGACGAACGTTTATTTAAGAGGTGGAGAATGTAACGACCCGACTGGTCATTTTGCTTTTTAGAACCTCGTTCCCCTAGATAAGACTTCTCGTACTTGCTTTTACTGATCGAATTGTGAGTCCAAGTCCCGAGCCAATGGTCTAGAACTTGCCGTGAATGTTTGTTGAGGCAAAATTTTGAGTGAAATTCGACTTAAGAAGTGATTATAGGCTCTCCTTGATCCAACTAATAGTCGAACAATTCCATAGCCTACCAAGGATATAATCCCTAGCTAACCCTTTTGAGCCTTAAACCTTTTTCTTTCAAGAACCAATGCTACAAGCCTATACCCATTCTAAATTATACCCTATCTTGGCCCCCAAATCGTCCCTTGAGTATTGCAAAAGTCTAAGTTTGAGGGGGAGAGACAAGAAAGGAAACAAAGTGGTAAAAGGTACAAAAGCAAAAGGAAAGGAAGGCGATGAAAAAGAAATAAAAGAAAAAGAGAAAAAGAAAGCCAATGTGCAAAGAATAAAACGGGATTCAAGACAAACAAAAGTGAAAAAGGTGTGGAAAAAAGTAGAAAAAGAAGAAATGCTGTGAATTGCATAAGAAAGAGTGACAATGTGTCTCTCTAACTCCTTGAAAAGAAGTGAAATGCTCAAAGAGTCAAAGAGAATTGTGCCAAAATGAATCAAAAAAAGTGCTTAAGGGAAGATGGAACCCATATAGACCAACAACTTTTCCTACCCTGAACCAAAAGCCTTCACATTGACTCCACAAAAGCCCTATATGATCTTGAGTTGGATGATGCTCGCATTAGTGGATACTTACATGAGGGTCAAGCATATGGTACTTAGAGCCGGACTTGTGACCTTTCCTTGAGAGAGACAAGTGAATTCCCATTAACCTATTGAGTGTGAGAGAGCTTTTTGAACCAATGTATTCGTGTGTTTGTGTTAATTAGAGAGTATGTATATATAGTAGTTCGAAACTAGGTAAATAAGGCAAGAATCACAATAGTATAGTAATTATGGAACTCAGAACCAATTAGAGCAAATCAGTACAAGTACTCCATTAATTTAAGGAATCAGTTCAAGCGGTAAGGACAAGTAACAAATAAGGAAAGAAATCAATGCACGACCAATAAGGAAAGATTTCAAATATAGTAAGTATAGGGTAAACAATTAGGGCTAAGTTCAGAAAACTCTAATTAAGGAGATAGTCAGTAAGAATAAAGTACCAATGCAGATAAGGTAGGCGAATCAATCAATTTGAATAGAAAGGGTAGGAATCGAAGGTTTAAAGGAAGGTTTTCCAATCAAACCATGAAATAGGGAATCCAGAATCAATCAAAGAGAAAGTCATGAGTCAATCTTCTAGCATATAAATAGAGTGAGATAAGAATAACCAGACATACCAAACATGAAGGTTAAATAGCACTGATAGAAAGAGGCAAGTTTTGAACAGTCAAGATGAACACAAGCACATAGAGTTGATGTAAGTTAGGCTAAGAAACTCAATAGAAACATATTCGAGGCAAGATAGTTACAGAAACTCAAATAAGAACCGGTCAGTCACAAAACCAAATGAAGAAACCTAGAAAATTAGGGCTTTCAACATAAACGAGTTAAAGATGTGATAAACTCATAGAATTAGTTAAAATAATGCAAGAAATAGAAGTTTAAACACAAAGAATCAGTTAAACAAGGTTTTAAAAAGAACTTCCAAAACCCTAGTTTTTAGAAGCAGGTGGAAAACACTTAAAATCAACGATTCTTGTAAAGAGTTCCGAGGACAGTGTAAAACATTAAAGAAACAAACTCAAATCGTCCTATATCTGTGCAGATCTAGAAGATATAGGAAGAAATTAGGGTTTCAAAAGAAACCCATATAGAGATGAAAGAACCTGACTAGAATCCTAAGGATCGTAACAAATACAGCATGATTTTGCTCGAAATCACACTGGAGTAACCAAGAACAGACAAATGACGAACCCTAAATGCAAGTCAGCATGGCCTTGGGCCCTTGAAAACCTTAGAGAAGGTAGGCATGGCATGAGAGAAGCCATTGGAGGCTTAGGAGACGATGGGAGGTCACCGAAGATGACCGGAGAAGAGAGGTCGGCGGTTGAAGGGCTAGGGTTAGGTTGAGAGTGTTTTGAGAGAGGAGAGGATCCTAGGGCGGCGGATGTGGGAAAATGGTTAGGGTTGGGTGGTCGTTTTGAATAAAAAAGGCAAGACTAAACGGGGGCTGTTGATCTAAAAGATCAACGGCCAGGATTTGATAGGTTTTGGGTCGGGTAGGTGCATTAAGGGCCTAGGTCGGGTTATTTAATCCGAAATTGGGCTGGGGTATTGGGTTTAATTGAGTCTAAATTGAAATGCAATTTGGCTAGATTTTAAATAGCCAATGTATCCCCATATAATTTATAATAAACAATAGATAATTTCTAAAAAATAATTTCCTATACTAAAATGATTTAAAATAGATATTCAACATTTTAAAAATATAGAAGGTCGATTTTATGCTTATAAATGTAATTATACATTAATAGGGCTAATATTGCAATTATATGCAAATTAGTTGTAAAAATATAAATGTAACTATAAAAATGCACTAAAAAATATTTTATCAATATTTTGGCATAAATATAGAATTTAAATGACTAAATTACCACAATAATAATTTGAGAGATAATTATTTGGGATTTAAAAAAGGGAGGAAATAAATTAATTTATAATCTTTAAAATTATAGAAAATTTATAAAAACCTTGTGCATGCTTATGTATGCATGTATGCTATTTTGAAAGTATTTATGCATATTAAAAATATATAGGGAAAAATTGGGTATCAACATGCGGCGTGCAACCCGATCCCACCAATCCACCCTTATTGCTCCTTAATATATCACCCTTATTCCTCCTGTTGCGGCGTGAAACCCGATCCCACCAGTTCATCCGTATTACTCCTATTGCGGCGCGCAACCCGATCCCACCAGACAATCACATTTCACCCTTATTCCTCCTCAATATATCATCTTTATTCCTCCTGTTGCGCCGTGCAACCCCATCCCACCATATCAGTACCAATTATAAAATAAGAACAAGTATTTCACAATTTAGCTCGAAACCCTCCACAATATTTAAGCCTCAAACCAAAGCAAGCAGAAGGCTATACAACTATGAAACTTCACTCAATTAATACTCCACAGCGAGACCAACCCAAATATACTATGAAACACCGGTAAACCAGCTTAAACAAATAACGTAACACAATGAAACTACGAAATAATTAATACCTTCAATAAAGAAAACAACATTTGACAAGAAGCAATTAGACATGGAAGCACCGATAGGCATGTAGCAGTTAAGACAGGAAGACAATATAATAGGAACGGGGAAAGAAACATGCTAAACAGATAATTTTAGCGGCGGATAAGTACTCGTCACCTCACCTATATGCCACAGACATGGATTTCACATAGTAATTAAGTTGGGGATCCCTAATCCCTCAAGTCAAAGTTAGACCAAATACTTACCTCAATCCAACGGCCAACTCAAAGCTCAATTACCGCTTTTCCTCTAGATTCCACCTCCAATCCACTCGTATCTAGTCATAATTAACTTAATAACATCAGTTATCGCTAAAGAAATCAATTCCAATGCATAATTATAGGTTTCCCAACATTTTTCCCAAAAAGTAAAAAAACTAACCCCGGGCCCGCTTGGTCAGAACCCGAAATTCGGACCAAAACCCGATTACACATTTACCCCAGAGTCCGGATATACAATTGGTTTTGGAATCCGACCTCAATTTGAGGTCTAAATCCCCAAATTTCGAAATTCCTAATTTCTATCCAAAAATCCCCAATTCCACCATGAAAACCTTAGATTCTAGGATGAAATCTTGTAAAAAGATGTAAAAGATTGAAAGAAATGAGTTAAGAATCATTTAGCTATGATTTGGGGAAGAAATAGCCTTTGAAAAATCGCCTCGTGAGGTTTAGGTTTTGAAAAATGAGGGAATGAATGAAAAATCTCGTCTAAGTCCAAACTTATCAGCTGTAGATGTCACATTTGCGATCTGAGCTTCGCATTTGCGAAGCTCGCAAATGCGAGAAAAGTATCACAAATGCGAACTCCTCGCATTTCTGCAGCCATCGCAAATGCGAACATTTTATCGTAAATGCGATCCCTGGCTTCTGCAAATGCGGACTTATTCTTCGCAATTGAAGCTACCCAGTCCCTGCCTAGGCTCGCATTTGCGAGCCAGTCTGTAGACCTGAAGCATACCAGCAAAACTTTTTAAGTCTAAATCACTCCTTAGCCTATCTAAAGCTCACTGAGCCCTCGGGGCTCCAAACCAATCGTGCACACAAGTCTTAAAACATCATACGAACTTGATCGTGCGATGAAAAAGTCAAATAACAGCTAGAACTACGAATTTAGCGCCAAATTGCATGAAATTTTCAAGATAGTTTCAAAACTTCTATTTTCTCAACCAAAGGTCCAAATCACGTGAAATCAGTTCCGTTTCTCACCAAATTTCACAGATAGTATAAATATCATAACGGACCTGTATCGGGCTCCAGAACCACAATACGAACCCAGTATCAACAAGATCAATTATTAACCAATTTCTTAAAACCTTTATAATTTCAGTTTCACAATTTTTATCAAAAAATTATTTCTCGGGCTAGGGACCTCGGAATTCGATTCCAGGCATAGGTCCCATATTTACTATGGACCCACCGGGACCGTCAGAATACGGGTCCGGGTCCGTTTACCCAAAATGTTGACCGAAGTCAACAAAATCAACTTTTTAGGCTAAAAATTATTATTTTGCTCAATTTTTCACATAAAAGCTTTCTGGATATACGCCCTAACTATGCACGTAAATCGAGAAAAAATAAAATGAGATTTTAAGGCCTCGGAACACGAAATTGAATTCTAAAATAGAAGATGACCTTTTGGGTCATCACACCAAGAAATATTGAAAGACTACAAAATGTTGAATTGCTTTTTTTGCCACCCAACATGACATTAAAATTTCAGCCTTGTGATGATTGGATAATAAGAGCTTTCAAGATGCATTATCGCCATAAATTTTACCGTAGGAAATTAGAAGGTTATAACGGGACAAACTGATCCAGGAAAGATTAATATTTTGGATGCTATCAATCTTGTGATCGCGGCTTGGACGACAAATGTTTAGCAAGAGACAATAGCAAATTGTTTTCGACACTGCAAAAATTCGTTCGAGGGATGAAGCCTAACGATATTCATGAACAAGGTCATGATTAATGATCTCGGTTACGGCAATAAAATGGATGTCAATTGCCTGTTAGATTACCCGGGTGAAAATGATACATGTTCGGAGGTCCAAAGCTTAGAAGAAATTATGGATACCATCGGAGAAAACAATATTGATGATGAAGTTGAAGACGATACAATACCTTTGGAATCAGTTACGAGTAAGGAAACACTTATCGCGTCTAGAACTCTTCACAATTTTTTGATACAGTTCGAGAAGACAACACCAGAACTTTTGGATGCAATAAGAAAAGTTAGATATGAGCTTCAACTAGATTTAAATTTTAAGAAAAAACAAAAAATACTAGAATTATATTTCACTAAATTGTCTTAGATATTTTTGTAATTTTAAAGAATTATTAATTTATAATATTAATAGGACCATATATTTATATAGGGGTCTTCCGAAAATATATTATCTTATTATTCTATCGAAATTGATGATTTTTTTCACTGGCCCAAGTCGGAATCGGAGAAAAATATTATCTTAAAGAGTTTATTACTTTAGCGAGTATTAATTTAGACAGGTTCTGCTGTATCTAGTCACAAGGACTAAACTCATAATTCGAAAAAAGACCAAAAATACTCCTCCCTCCGGTCCATAATAAGTAATTTTTTGGTTTTTTTTGTCCAAAATAAGTGATTTTTCCAGATTTCAAGACTGAATTAATTATTTTTTCCCTACATTATCCTTGGAGTAAATAATATTGAAGTATGTGATAGGAGTATTTATCTGAATAGCTAGTAAAAATTAATATGGTCAATTTTATTGCTAATTAATATGAAAATGTGAGTTTCTTAATATGTGCGAAAACAATAAAAAAAATTTTGCTTATTTTGAACCGGAGGAGCACTCTATTAACCATAATGAATTAATGATAATATTTTGGTAATATTTTCTGAACATAAATAAAAGATTGACAACATGTTGTGTTAGGTACAATACTGGTGTACCTTCTCTGGCCTTCCCAAATTGTCCGCTGGCTTTTCCACTCCCGTCTTTTTTTCTTCTTCACAAAATCACAACCCTCTAACAATGGCGATTCAAAGGCTTTTATCACTATTCTTTCTACTAATCTCATCTCTGCCCCTTTTAGCACAATCGCGCAGTGATACGAACCACGTGTACTCACCCTGCGCTGATGCAAAGGTGCAGAAATCAGATGGGTTTAGTTTTGGGATTGCATTTAGTTCAAGAACATCATTTTTCCTCAACAGTTCAGTTCAGTTGTCTCCTTGCGATAAAAGGCTCTCTCTTTCGTCAGCAAATTCTCAGCTTGCTGTGTTCAGACCTAGAGTGGATGAGATCTCTCTCCTTACTATCAACACTACCAACTTTTTCCCTGTATGATCGATCTTCCCCACTTTGCTCTGTCTTTTTTTCTCTCTCTATTGGGTTCAATTGCCTGAAAGTTGAGCTTTTTATTGTTTACTTATGGAAATATGGTGAAATGGGGTTAGATCTGACATGGGTTTGTTCTGGTTTTAGATTAGGTTTGTGTGTGTGTGTGTGTGGGGGGGGGGGGGGTTAAGGGAAAACGAATAGGGATGTCATTGTTCTTAATTTTGAGTTTTGATCATGTCTTAGTGAAGGTAGAAACTTATAACCAGAGTATTTTGGACATTGTCTTCCTAGAAAAAGTTCTACTCCCTCCTTAATTTATGTGAGTTGTTTGTCTAGATACAAAGTTTTAGGGAAAAAAAGAAGGGGGTTAAGGGAAAACGAATAGGGATGTCATTGTTCTTAATTTTGAGTCTTGATCATGTCTTAGTGAAGGTAGAAACTTATAACCAGAGTATTTTGGACATTGTCTTCCTAGAAAAAGTTCTACTCCCTCCTTAATTTATGTGAGTTGTTAGATACAAAGTTTTAGGGAAAAAAAGAATTTTGAAACTTGAGGTTTGAAACATACCATAGACAATTTTGTGGCCAAACGAGAAGTTTAAAGTTAAATTGTTAGCAAATATAAAATAGTGTCATTCGTTTTGGATCAGACTAAAAAGGAAAATGTAGCCTAAATTAGGACAAAGAGGGTACTTGGTAATTAGCATGTATGAAGAACTTAATGAGATTCGTCCTTTCTTCTTGGCTTTATCTTATGTTATCGTTTTTATCACATTCATTTTAAGTCAATGTTGGACGATTATTCCTAAACATCTGTTTTCTCTCTGTTTGGTTTGGCCAAATATCCCTTTATTTTTAACTCTAGAACTAGAACTGTTGAACTTTATCAGTAATATTCTTATAGTGATGAATGCTTCTTTCCTTTTCTGGAACAATATTCATCATTTTTAACTATCTGAATTTTCCATTAGTACTTGGGCATGTGCTGCTTGTTTCGTTCTTAATCTTATGTTTGCCTATCATCACTAATTCTATCTTACTCTTGTTGGTGCTGTTTGCCTAATGTCTATGCTTTAATAACAACATACCCACTATAATCCTACATAGTGGGGTCTGGGGAGGGTATTGTGTACGCAGACCTTATCCCTACCTTGTGGAGATAGAGAGGTTGTTTCCAACCGACCCTCAACTCAATGTCTATGCCTTAATGCATTTGTGAATTTTGCTTTAGGAGCCATTGGTAATGTGCAACTTATAGGTTACTAGAAAAACATCAACAAGTAAACAATTGCAATCGTTTATATAATTATTGAAAGCAATTCTGTGAAACTTATTGGTAACTTCTAATAGAAAATAGTAACAAAACATCAAGAATAAAAAAAATTCTATGCTTTAAATATTTAAAGATCTTTTTTTTATGACTGAGAAATCCATCTGGGACCAACCGCATCCTTTGAAACTCGGAGATAATGGGGCTGCCTCTCTTACCCAAGTGAGGGTAGAGCAAATGGCTTGAGAGGTTTAAGAAAGTAAAATGCGAGTCTTCAATTTTCTTTTACTTTCTCAAAAAATGAAATTTGAGTCTTGAGCTTGATTAGTCAAGCCTTTGTTCCTCTTTGGCCACAATCTGGGAATTACAAGATACACGCCCATCATGCGAAAATATTAAGGCAATTTCATTAATTGGGTTCTCCATTTACTTGGTGAGCTAACTTTAAATTTTGGGGTGAACTTAGTCTTTTTCATAACACGGGTTCTCCACTTTAGTTGGAGATATAACTTTAAATTTGGGGCAATAGTACCTGACTGGTCATCTATGAAGCTGTCTTTTGGCCTTGCGATGCCTTTTCCTTGTGTGCTACTTGACCCCTTGACTTGATATCACTGCAAATGAAGCAGCAAACTTCTGACAGGGGTTCTGGAGTTTTGCATCATGACTGACCTTCCGAGGGCTCTCATCTTCTGGATTTGTTCCCTCATCTGCAGCTCGTACTCTTCATTGAACGCCTTACAGCAACCTCTATCTGCTGCATTATTTTTGTTACGTTGAGACAAAGCAGAGCTACTGGATTCCTGTATCGGGCTTTTATCTGGACAGGCCAATAATGCTGCCGTCTTGGCTTACTTGTAGCCTATATTGCTTGGACTCTCCTAAACTGTGGCCGGGTGCGTGTCGAATCCTCCAAAAGTAGTGCAATTTTGGAGGATCCGACATGGATGTGGCAGTATTTTGGAAAGTCCGCGCAAGGTAGCTTGTAGCTTCTGCTTGCTGATTTGAATATTTAAAAGTCATATTTCACCTTATATATGATAGGGATGGATGGAGTAGTGCTTAGTGGTCCTTAACCTTTCCTTTTGTCTAGTAGAAAGGTGTAGTGAGGAAGCAATATGATATGCTTCACCTTCTACCCCTCTATTCTACTTAGTGTGTTTCGGGGTTCATAGCAAGGTGAGTTTGGCGCTTGAAATGTGAATCATTTCAAATACCCAGTACCAACTCATGCACTAGATCACGGGCTTCCAAACTGTAACTTGTAGAAACTAAAGGATCTGTTAATGATGTCAACACTGTGGAATACATTCCAACGCTTTACATTCTAGTAGATTCGACTTTTATCTTGGAAGGTGTGTCTAAGCTTCCCCCCCCCCCCCCTTCTTCCCACACACAAACAATTGTTGCGGTTCTCTTTTATCATTGAAGTTTTCTTCTTTCAATAAAGGAGGCAATTCATTTTGCAATTGTGTATCTAAACCCCCCCTGCTGCAGGCTTGAGAACCCTCTTATTTTCCCCTTTTTTCTTTTCTTGTTTATTTTATGGGAGAGGGTGGGAATTGGAATAAGGGGAGTGCTCTATTTACTGTTTCTTATCTGAGTGAGAAGGACTCTTGTATTAGTGTGCTTCTTCTCCTCTCTAGTCTGTTTTAGCTCTGTTTTTTAGCTAGAGACAACTGTTTATTTTTCAACCGTTACAGAAAACATATGCAAAAATGCATCTTTACTTTCAATACCCTTCTGCATTCTGCAATTTATGAAGCTCATCCGTACCTCTTCCTTGTGTAATGGTTGTGTATTTCCATCCTCCAATTTTCTTACCTGGGGATGGTTCGTTTTTCTATATTCATATGCATCTTCTGACCTCCGATGTTTCTTCTACTGTACTACAGGATTCTTATGGAGGCTACATGGTTGCATTTGCTGGTCGGAAATATGCTGCTAGGTCTTTGCCTGCTTTTGTTGCTAATAATACATTCACTGTAACAAGCTTTACTCTGGTAAGTGAAATTGCTGTCTACAAGATCTTGATGTTACATCGGTTGATTAGATATCTAATAACAAGAATATGGTGTTCTTGTTTGATATAGGTACTTGAATTCAAAAAGGGTAGGCTGGAAAATTTGTATTGGAAGAGAGATGGCTGCTCATCTTGCTCAGGCAACTCTAACTTTGTGTGCCTCAACGATCAGGATTGTGCTATCAGGACTAACAACTGCAAGAATCGAGGTGGCAATGTTGATTGTAGCCTTGGAATACAACTTACATTTTCTGGTACCGATAAGCATGAATCTGTTTTCAATTCATGGTTTGAAGTGAAGAATCTTCGTCAGTACTCTCTGTATGGCCTATATTCCAATCTCAGGAGTTCTCTCACAGATCAATACAACAAATTCTTCTGATTGTTTTTTAATGTTTGTATGTAGAGTTGTATTTTGTAATTTACTTGTTTGAAAGTGCCTTTTTTTTTTAACATCCCGAGTGTTTTCTGAATATCTTGATGGCTTTTGTAATTTGTTATATACTTGTATCCATTTGTCAACGGTTCTCTTCATATTTTGTCTAAAGTATGGTTGAGATGACCTGTTAACTTCTGTTTTTAGTGTTTGGTTAATTAATTATTTTTTCTTGTGCTCACAATAGTTATTGATCTTTGGTTTTTCCTGGTTAATTTCATAAGTTGTCCGATGGTTACTCTACCAACCAATATCTGGTGATCGAACTCATGACGTGACTTGTGGACTTGCATTTTGACTAATCTCGAGTAGCATGCCATTTTCCAGTAAGATGTTTTTTCTATGTAGTTCAAGAAACTGAATCAAACTATTAAACTCAAAAGAGTCTAGAACCTAATTGTGGTTCTTTTGGACACAAGTGACCGAAATATGTGTAAAAAAAAAGTCACATATCTATATAAAACGCTCTTTTAAAGAGCGCTATACTCTTTAAACGCTTTTAATAAACGCGATATACCTAGAAGCTGATAAGACAGGTATGTAAAGCGCTTTTTATAAAAGCGCTATATGTATAGGGCTTTTATAAACCGCGCTTTACATATATAAGTACTCGTCCCCTTCCCTTTCCCCCACGTTCTCGACAGAACCCCTCCCCCCCCCTCCATTAACTCGATAAAAAACTCTAGTGGACCCCACCCGTAGGTATTCCAATTTTGTTTATGTCGAAACTCGTATAAATAATGCATATTAGTTGTTTTGAATATGTTCCATGTTATTTTGTGTTTTTTTTTTTTGCGATTAAACTGGTATGTTATTTTTATCCGAACTTAGATATTAATGTTCTAAAAAATATGTAAAAATTGAGAAATCATTATTATTTGTTAATAAAAATGTTAATAAATTGCTTTTACTGTTTTATATGTATTTTCATGAATGTTTTGTGATTAAAATGTATTTGTTGTTTTTATCTAGTTTAGATTATTTATTTGTTTAAAGACTAGTAATATAATGCCCCTTTAGATGATCTGTTTAGGTTTCAGGCCACATGATGAGACAACACAGGCAGGAGCCAGTCGCCTGAGTTTGACGGCTATTCGACAGTATTTGGAGATATTGCACCCCAACATCAATGGCGAGATAGATGATCTGCATATTCACCGGTATACGAGGTTACTGCTACTCCTTATGTTTGGAGGGGTCTTGTTCCCGAACACTTCGGGGAACCTAGTCAGCTTGAGATTTCTTCATCTTCTTGAGCATCTAGATGATTTACCCCTGTATAGTTGGGGTGCTGCTGTTCTCGCCTACTTGTACAGGCAGATGTGTCGGGCGAGTATGGGCACCCAACATGATGTATGTGGATTTTTGCCGTTGCTACAGGTGACAACATATTCGAATACTCTATTCATTATAACATATCTAGTAAAAACATATCTTAAATTTTACGTCAACTTTGTATGTTAGGTTTGGGCTTGGGAGTGGTTCCTGCAGTTGTAGCCACCTCTACCACCATTACCTCCAGATGTACCACCCCCGTCTCTCCCTCTAGCTAGGAGGTGGGTTCTCCAGCGGGGATACGTACATACCTACGAGGCTCCACATAATCCCCCCCTTTGCATGGATTTGTTGAATATGAGGGAGGGCGCACAGTTAAATATATACCTAAGTTTACTTGGCATAGCTTCACATGTGTTGCGTATACTTATGTTTTCTGTTGTTACTTAGTTCATCTGGACGCCATACAACAACGAGTTGATAGGTGGCCTGTCCGATTATTGCTCGGCTGGCTGACTTATTTGGAGCTCTTTCGTCCTGCTAATGTGCCTCGATATTGTGGAGCATCATGTCACGAAGCGGGTACTTCGCCAGTTTGGTCGTCCGCAGCTTGTACCGAGACCGCCCACATGGCAGCCCACACATTACCAGCGGGATGATCGATCTAGGGTGGACGACACAAATGTGTAATGGCTGGAGGCGTAGGTCGATACTTGGGACCGGCGAGCTAACCTGATTCCACCTCCCCCCCTTCACCGAGCCGGCCGGATACTTTTCATGATTATATGCCCAATCTCATTCATTGAGCTGGCGATCGGTACGTTCCATACGTTTGGCGGCACGAGGCACTGGTATGTTATTTGGTATCCTTATATAACTGCAACCTAGCGATCTGTAATTTATATTTTACACGTTGTGCAGGCTATTGGCCTACATCTATTCTACCAGCTGGGACTGTAGATGCAGCAGCATGCCAGCGAGGGAGCGGCCAGTTTGCACGATTATGGCCGGCAGGTTGTACAACTGGCGGCCCGGACACTACGGCGAGCCCAAGAGGATCAGCGCTTAGCACACGACCCTGCTTATATGGCGCCAGAGCACTACCAGCGAGGTAGGGGTGTCCCACGAGGTAGGGGTTCCCCACGAGGTAGGGGTGCCCCACGAGAAAGGGGTACCCTACGGGGTCGTGGGGACGGTGAGGAGGTGGTCCCCAGTAAGGGAGCGTCGAGGCACATGTTGATGATGTTGATACTGATCTGCCAGGTGACCTCCATGATCCAGACGAGTGTCACAGCAGCATGCCTTCATTCAGCCTTCAGCTGCCTCTCACTCCAGGGACTTCGCAGGTGACCTCGTCAGGTCCATTGTTGATCACGGGAACGGGCATTACCAGAGAGGATTGGGGTGCGTACTTTCCAGACCCATCGACCACTGCTGAGGATAGGCCGACCCGAGATGTGGATAGTGGGCGCCGACTGAGTTATGGCTTATCATCGAGGGGTGCTGGGGATCATTCACAGGCGCAGGTATGTTTATATTACTATCAAATTTAAATTTATTTTTATCTCATTGATTCGTCATAAATAACTACATAATTTTCTTACTAAGGCTTCATCCCCGCCCGTCATAGAGGCCACTTTGTGCGATGCTGACCTGGCTATGACGGATACTTATATTCAGGAGTCCGACGAGACCATGGTAAGACAATTTAAAGTTTTGGTGACTTTACACGTACATTAGTAATATATATTTTCATATACTGAGCTAACTTATTCTTCTGTAGGTTACTGCTGCACCGACGACCCCTTCTACCGAGACTGCCAGCACTATTGACGATCATGATGCAGCGCATCCTGCGATAAAGAGGTGACGTGATGAGGATGATCCTAATAGCGTAGCTGGGCGGGATCGGATGTGCCTTAGGCCAGCGGCTGCATTGAAGCACACAAGCTGTGGGACACATTGATTTTCTTTTTTTTGTATTTTATGTAAATAATAACAACAATTTTTGTTGTTTACATTATATGCGCATTATGTTTATATTTCCCCGGGTCTTCTTTATTTTAATACTACAACACAAATACAAACATAGCAACTTAACATAATTTAAATTCAGTACAACTAATAAAAACACATGGCATGGAAAACATAAAGACAAAGTACTACATTCAACACATACATGTCATTGTTTAGTCACGACCGCCTAGTATTCTCTGCTCCAACCACTTAAATTTCTCTTCCAGCTTATTTTTTTTTTCTTTTTCCGCCTCTTTTAGTTTCTCCTTCAACTCCGCAATTTCTCGTTTATACATAATCTCATCATCCCACTATTTTTTGGTCAAATCATGATAATAATGCAAAGACTCTTTGTAGCATTCCTGCTTACAGGGTTCATCAAACCATACCTCAAAATTGCAAAAATTTTTATTGTTGCCTCTAAACCTGTTCACACACATCCAGTATCTGCACCCAACTTGACCATCATCCCAATAGTCCACCAACATACAACGTTCGCCACATTGGCACATAAATGCGTTCAGACATTTGTTAAAGCGAAAAAAACCCTTGCTTTTATGGAAAGTTTTGCTATTTATTATGGTTAAGCGCAGAAAATAACTAGAATGCGCTCGTTATTTATAGGCAAGGCAACACACATAACGTAGTATTTAACCGCACTATGCCCACACATAACGTAGTATTTAACCGCGCTATGCTTCGCGTGTTAAAGATTCTTTCGGATACAAAATAGCTTTTTCGCAGGCGGGCAGCTTTTCAGATCGACAAGACAACACACAAAATGTAGTATTTAACCGTGCTATATATGCTCACACATAACGTAGTATTTAACCGCACTATGCTTCACGTGTTAAAGATTCTTTCGGATACAAAAAAGCTTTTTCGCAGGCGGACAATTTTCAGATCGACAAGACAACACACATAATATAGTATTTAACCGCGCTATATATTCACATATTTATCAACATTTCCTCATCTGACAATGTAGTTTTCTAATAATTTTAGAGTGAAATTCGAAAGTGAACATAAAAATTTTCCGTTTTTTAATCCAAAACTATTTTTGATTACATAAATGGGAGGGAGAAATTCATTAATTTACTCAACTGAAAAATGTTAAATATCAATAAGATTTAACAGCAATGAAAACATAATTTTATTTGATACATCTTGCAACATAAACAAATACATACACTTATTACAACCACATTACGAAAACAAAACACTACGGGTATCCTTGATAGTTAGACACATTAGATGAACTTCCACTAGGAACTAGATTACCATGCCACCCAAACCAGCTGAAGGACATTTACGACAGTCGTGTTCTGTTTGCGAGCATATGCCATATTTACATGCATAAACGGTATCACCAATATACATTTGGTTCCGTATACGCGTTCTTTTTTGCACTTGTAGCTTACGCAAATAGTCCTTGTTACACACCATTTTAAATGGTTCCGACGACCAATTATGCTCAGCACCCACTGACTACAACTGCCCACTATATGTGTTTAAGTATGCAGCAACATTGTATTGCCTATCAACATAGTTGGTTGGCCCTAAACCTATATGTTGAAAGCACTTGATGGCATATGAGCACGACATGTGGTAGATGGACCATTTCCCATAAGAACACAACATGTTGGCTTCATTTATGGTGTGTACATTATTCCCCCGGTGTTGATGGATAGCGGTGCGAACTTCAAAAACACCCCGGTCATGATCATACTATAAAAATGAATGCCAATGTGCTCGCTTTCTGTATTTCTCAAATATTTTCATTGGCAGTGGCATAAATTCAAGGCAGTGACAGGCATTCCACGTGCAGCCTTTAATAACCCGTTGAAAGACTCCGACACATTTGTAGTCAGGTTCCCCATCATCTGCCACCATCCGCATGCAATGTCCACTTGTGAAGCTCTTGTCGCATCAACTAATGATAGGCTCTTTCGTCTAAATATCAGAACGATTCCATGCACCTCCTGAATTTGCACTGTTGGTGATTAGTTGCGGCCATCCACCTTAAATCATACAAGTCCTTGTTGGGATATTTCTTCTTGAAATTGGCCTTGAGGTGCCTCACACAGTAACAATGGTATGCATAGGGTTCCTGCCATTCAGGCAAATGCTCTACAGAACTTAATATACCACCATGCCGATCAGATATTAGACAAATACCTAAACGTTGTTTGACAACGTGCTACTTCAAGTGGTTCAAAAATAGCGTCCACGTCTCTTGGCTTTTATTGGCACAGATGGCAAAAGCTAGTGGAAATATTTGTCCATTGCATCTACTGCAATGGCGATCAACAACTTAATATCATACTTTCCATAGACATGAGTACCGTCTATGAAAATTACCGGACAGCAATGCACAAAACCATCAATTGATGGTTTAAATGCCCAGAACACGTATCTGAATATATATTCTGGTATTCCTGCACTCCGCTCAAGCTTCCATTCAACAACAGCCCCGGGATTAAAGTGTTGCAATGCGGCAATGTACCCTGTGCAAATGACTTATCCCAGTCACCATAAACAATTTCAAATGCACATTTGCGCCCGAGATATGCCTTTCTTTTGGTAATAGTACACCCATATTCCTAGTGGACGGATATAATACACTCTTTGATCTTGTACCTAATGGACCCTTCAATTCGTGGAATCAGTTGAAAGAGAAATCAAGTCAACATCTAAGTTGAAGTGATTCCCATTGTATGTGTCCATTTCACAATTGTGGGTGCCAATACATTTACCCACTTTCCACAATCATGTTTCCTTCTTACTCGCATGCAACATCCAATGACAACCCGTAAACCATCTATGGCAAACAACTTTGTATACATCTGGACTTGACTCCCATACTGTCATCTCCCGATATGCCAAATCCCGAGTAAATACGTCATTTACGGGCAACTGAGTGAGGACAGGACCATCAAGTTGCTCGTTTTCACTGCACAAACAATAAAATAATAAGCTACTCAAATTGATAAATACTTTACATATAGCTATATCACTTCACTTACAAGTCGTAATGTGTTGACATTCCATGATAGACATTATCCTGTTGGTGATGACTCCCGGATAGACCACCGTGATCCAACACACTAAAACTACGCAAATTCCAACTAGGCGTGGGTTCATAACTTGTAAAATTCATATTTGGACGGTACCCCCTGTGAAATATATGAGTGTTAATACAAATTTAATACAACAAAATACAAACATCGTAACACAAAGCAAAATTGAAGTTTACCAGTCGTTTTGTGGATTATGTAAAGTAGGAGAAAAATTATTTTCTGCTGCTCATTCATCCATGGAGATAAGTTTAGATCCAGTCAAACTCTTTCAGCCGGAACCTGTTCGGCTAAAACTACTCCAAAATAACCACCTGATGATTGAGGGTTATCCCTCCTTTGCGCAACCTCATTATTGCCAACGTCTTTAACCTTCACATACATTTCCAACATTTTTATCAAAATAAGTTCCCGGTAATCATCTGGAGTCCCCAAAAAATCTCTCAGAGTTTTATCATTCTTGATGTTAAAATTAGCGTACCAAGCAACCCCTTACGGAGTCACAGAATACGAATATCTTTCGGTTATTTCAAGATTCACCGAACGTTTGCTCAACCTCATTTTATTAAATAACAACAATACCAGTCTATCATACTCCCTTGTAAGTGGCAACTTAACATGACTCTGTGGAGATATACTATAGCTCACAGAGTTATTCGCCACCACAACCTCACCCTCCCCCCTAATATAATAAAACCCTTACTTTTCGCTCATCAGACATTATGAAAAAATGCTTGAGAATTTAACAAGAAGAAAATTTTTAATAGGAGTTAGGAATTGTTTTGAATGGTTTTTTGTAAAATCCCTAACGCCTTTAAATAAGGCAATGCCTAGTTGGGGGGTTGAAGTTTTTGAGGTATAGCGCTCTTTCAAAACGCGTTTTACATATTTGAATTATTATTATGTTATTTAAGCGTAGGAGACTTATTAGTGGGCCCACATAACATGTATATCGTGTTTATTAAAAGCGTTTTATATAAAACGCTCTTTTAAAGAGCGTTATGCCTAAATATCCCAAACGGATGTTAATTTATAGCGCTCTTTAAAAGAGCATTCTATATAGATATGTAACTATTTTTTTTTACGCATATTTCGGTCTCTTGTGTCAAAAAGAACCACAAATAGGTTATGGACTAAAGCCCAAAATGGAGAAAACGAGACCATAATTTCCAAATGTGTCAACTGTCAAACAATGAAAGTTTTACTGTGATGACCCTAAAGGTCATCTCTTATTTTAGAAGTCAAATATGTATTCCGAGGCCTTAAAAACCTTTTTTTTGTCTTACCTCGATTTGCGTGCACAGTCCGGACGCATTTCCGGAAAGCTTTTATGTGAAATTTAAGAAAAATAATGAAATTGGCCTTTGAAATTGATTAAAGTTGACTTTGGTCAACATTCTTGGTAAAATGACCCGGACCCATGATCTGACGGTCCCGTAGGGTCCGTAGTAAAATATGGGACTTGGACGTATGCCTGAAATCGAATTCCGATGTCCCTAGCCCGAGAAAAGAATTTTTAAAGAAAATTGTTTGCTGGAAAATATAAAGGCTTTTAGAAGTGAAATGATGCGTGTTCTTGATGGTATCGGGCCCGTATCTTGGTTCCGGAGCCCGGTAAAAGTTTAAAATAATAATTAAGTCGAATCTGAGAAGTTTGGTAAGAATCGGACCTTTAGTTGAGAAAATGGAAATTTCAGTGTTCTTAAAGAATTTCATGAATTTGAGGTTGAATTCGTAGTTATTAATGTTATTTTAATGATTTGGTCGCACGAGCAAGTCCGTATGATGTTTTTAGACTTACGTGCATGTTTGGTTTGGAGCCCCGAGGGCTCGGGTGAGTTTTGGATAGGCCACGGAGTGAATTGGACTTAGGAAGTTTTTGATTTTTCATCTGGTATTTGTTGCATGCTCTGATCTCGCAATTGCGAGGTCAGGTTTCGCAATTGCGAGCCTGTCAGGTTTGGTAATTGCGATGGGGCTGATCGCTAACGCGAAGATTGCCCTGGCCAGCCTTGTTCGCATTTGCGAGCATTTCTTCGCAAATGCGAAGTTCTCAGTAGTCGCAAATGTGACCTATTTGTCGCAAATGCGAAGGAAGCAGAGATTGCGAAGGTTCGCATTTGCGATGCCCTTCTCGTAATTGGGAGATTCGCAAATGCAAAGCTCCAGTCACAATTGCGATATCTGCGACCTGTTAAGTGGGATTTTGACGGGATTTCAACTCACTCTTTCACTTTTTCAAACCCTAATCTCCCATAGGCGATTTTCTTGAAGACAGTTCTTCCCCAAATCATAGGTAAACGATTTCTAACTTATTTTCTTCAATCTATAACATCTTTTTAGATGATTTCACTTCAAAATCTAGGGGTTTTCATGGGAAATTGAGTGTTTTTGGGTAGAAACTAGGATTTTCAAATTTTGGGAATTTGGACTTCAATTTGAGGTCCGATTTCAAAATTAATTGTATATTTGAGTTCGTGAGTGAATGGGTAATCGGGTTTTGGTTCAAACTTCGGGTTTTGACCAAGCGGGCCCGGGGTTGATTTTTGACTTTTGGGAAAAACAATAGGAAATCTATTTTCATGCATTAGAATTGGGTTATTTAGCATTTATTGATGTTCTTAAGTAACTTTATGACTAGATACGCGCGAATTGGAAGTGAAACCGAGAGGTAAAGCGTTAATTGAGGCTTAATCTTGTCCATGGAATCGAGGTAAGTGTTTGGCCTAACCTTAGCTTGAGGGAATAAGAGTTGTGGTCTTATTTTCTAAGTGTTAGTATCGAGTACGACATATAGGTGTGGTGACGAGTATCTATACGTTGGTGTCAAGCATGCCCGTGAGTCTTATATCACGATTGTTGTGACTCTATTATGTATCGATCATGCTCAAATTGATGATTATTAATGTAGAACAAAGCTTATGAAAGATTCTTGGTAATTGACTATTGTTGAGTATTGTCTCAAGTTGAGTTTCATTTTGTAAAGTAATTGCTGTAAACGAGATTGGTTATGCTGAATCCCTTGTCGGGAAGTTATTATTGATATTGTTGATTCCCTTGCCGGGACGTATTGTTTCTATTGTTTGGGTGAGGAAGAGTGTAAAGCACGAATGGTGATGTCGTGTATGATATTGTGAGTGAGTGTAATGCACGAAGGGTGATGCCGTGCCGATATTATGAGTGTTAATGCACGAAGGGTGATGTCGTGCCATGATTTGAGAGTTAATGCACGAAGGGTGATGCCGTGCCGATATTGTGAGGAATAATGCAAGAAGGATGATGCCGTGCCATGATTTAAAAGCACGAAGGGTGATGTCGTGCACGTGTTATCATTTCATTATTCTTGTTGATATAGATATGATGTTCATTATGCTTCTTTATTGATGCTTCCTTATTGGTTTATTGTTAGAATCTGATATTCCCTGCAGCATGTCCCCTTCCCACCTTATTCTGTTGATTCCTGTTATTATGATTTTGTTTGTATATGATTTAACTGCACAGGTTTATATGGTTGTCATGTCCTAGCCTCGTCACTACTTCACCAAGGTTAGGCTCGACACTTACCAGTACATGGGGTCGGTTGTACTGATGCTACACTCAGCACTCTTTTGTGCGGATTTTGGTACCTTACCCGGTGAGTAGCTGAGGTAGCTACCTTCAGTCCAGGGAGACCGAGGTAGATCTGCTGGCCGCAGAGCCTAAAGTCCCCCTTCCCTGTTTTAGCTTTCTGCTGTCTCTTTTCATTCCCAGAACAGTTGTATTTTTCTTTCCAAACCTGTATTTGTAGAAATTCGTAGATGTTCATAAATTTGTGGCACCAGATTCGTGAGTAGATATGTATTGGATTATTTGAGACTATTATAACTCTTCCACACTTTTCATTTGTTTAGCCTTAGTTGCTGTTTATATCTATTGGGGTTGATTGTTAATGTGTAGAATCTAAATGGTTGGCTTGTCTAGCTTTCACGAGTAGGCGCCATCACGACTCTCGAGGGTAAAAAATCCGGGTCGTGACAAGTTGGTATCAGAGCTCTAGATTGTTTAGGTCTCACAATTCACGAACAAGCTAGGCAGAGTCTGAGGGATCGGTACGAAGACGTCTGTGCTTGTCCCCAGAGGATACAGAGTTTAGGAATAACTTCACATCTATTCTTCTTTGTCGTGTGATTTGACTTCTCAATGCTAATGAACTTCTACTCTGTTCTTTCGTAGATGGCGAGAACATGTGCTTCTTCATCCGCTGATCAGCAGCTCGAGCCCCTAGTGGCAGCTCCTATGAGGGGTAGATTACGAGGCCGAGGCCGTGTTAGAGGCCGAGGTAGGGGCAGGTCTCAACCCAAAGTAGCAGCACCAGCGGCGGAGCCTCAGGTAGAGTTTAAGGAGGAGGCTCTAGACCAGACCGTTCCAGCAGGGCCAGCTCAGGTCCTAGAGGGGTTCATCGCTACCCCGGTACTCCAGGATGCTTTGGTCCGTCTAGTAGGCCTTATGGAGAGTGTCGCCCAGGCAGGCTTACTTCCTGTAGCACCAGCCATCTATCAGGCTGGGGGAGGAGCACAAACTCCCGCTACTCGCACTCCGAAGTAGATGGCTCCCCAGTTTCAGACTCCAACAGCTCAGCCAGTCGGAGTAGTTCAGCCGGGTGTGGTAGCTCAGACTGGTGATGGAGCAACTATGTCTACTGATGCTTTGTGGAGGTTGGACAGGTTCACCAAGCTCTTCACTACTACTTATGGCGGTACATCTTCAGAGGATCCCCAGGACTATTTGGTTAGTTGTCATGAGGTTCTACGGAACGTGGGGATAGTGGAGACCATTGGGGTCGACTTTGTTGCTTTCCGTCTGTCAGGTTCCTCCAAGACTTGGTGGAGGGATTATTGTTTGGCTAGACCAGCTGGGTCACCGGCTTTGACTTGGGATCAGTTCTCTCAGCTATTTCTGGAGAAGTTTCTTCCTATCACTTAGAGAGAGAGCTATCGGAGGCAGTTTGAGCGTCTCTAGCAGGGTTCTATGACCGTCACTCAATACTAGACCAAATTTATTGCCTTGTCCCATCATGCTCTTATTATACTTCCCATCGAGAGAGAGAGGGTGAGGAGGTTCATTGAGGGTTTCGCTCAGCTGATTCGATTGCAGCTAAGGAGACAGGGAGCGAGATTTCTTTTTAGGATGCGGACAATGTGTCCAGGAGAGTCGAGATGGTTCTATTACAGGGGAGTGGTCGGGGGTCTGATAAAAGACCTCATCATTCTGGCAGGTTCAGTGGTACCTCGTCTGGAGGCAGAGATTCTTTTGGTAGGGGTCATTCCCCCATGCCATTTCATTCAGCACTTCAGGCTTCACATGGTGCTCCAGATGGTCGTGGTTCTCATATGCAGTATTCAGATCAGCTACCTTACAGTGCATCACCAGCTCCTATAAGTGCACCTCCGCTCTAGAGTTTTCAGGGTGGCCACTCAGGCCGTCAAGGTTAGCAGTCCCAACAGCCGAACGCTTGTTATACTTGTGGCAATACGAGGCATATTGCTAGATTTTGCCCTCGAACACTGAGCAGCTCTCAGCATCAGGGTTCCCGTGCCATGGTTAAGGCACTAAGTGTTCCATCGCCCGCTCAGCCAGCTAGAGGTAGGGATCGATGTGTTAGAGGTGGAGGTCAGGCAGCTAGAGGTGGAGGCCAGCTAGTAGGAGGCCATCCTTGGGATGTAGTTCAAAGTGGTGGGGTCCAGCCCCGATGTTATGCTATCCCAGCCAGACTTGAGGTTGAGGCCTCTGATGCAGTTATCACAGGTACGATTTCAGTTTGCAGTAGAGATGCTTCAGTTCTATTTGATCCGGGGTCTACATATTCCTATGTGTCATTTTATTTTGCCCCTTATCTGGTTGTGCCTCGTAATTCTTTGAGTGCACCTGTATATGTGTCTAGACCGGTGGGTGATTCTATTGTTGTAGATTGAGTATATCGCTCATGTGTGTTTATTATTTGGGGTCTTGAGACCAGTGTAGATCTCCTATTTCTCGATATGGTAGACTTCGATGTCATTTTGGGGATGGACTGGTTATCCCCTTATCCTGTATTGGACTGTCACGCCAAGACCATGACCTTAGCATTGCCAGGGTTGCCTCGTTTGGTGTGGAAAAGGACTCCTGGTCATTCTACCAGCAGGATTATCTCATATATGAAGGTTCGACGTATGGTTGATAAGGGATGTTTGGCCTATTTGGCGTATAATCGTGATTCGCCTATTTGGCCTATAATCGTGATTCTAGTGCCGAGGTTCCTTTTATGGATTCTGTGCCCGTTGTTCATAAGTTTCCAGAGGTATTCCCTTCAGACCTGCAGGGGATGCCATACGACAGGGATATTGACTTTTGCATTGATTTGGTTTCGGGCACCCAGCCCATTTCTATTCTGTAATATCGTATGGCCCCGCGTTGAAAGAGTTGAAAGAACAGTTGCAAGACTTGCTTGAAAAGGCTTTATTAGACCTAGTGTCTCGCCTTGGGGTGCACCATTGTTGTTTGTTAAGAAGAAAGACGGATAGATGAGGATGTGCATAAATTATCGGCAATTGAACAAGGTCACAATCAAGAATAAGTATCCATTGCCGAGGATTGATGATTTGTTTGATAAGCTTCAGGGTGCCAAAGTGTTTTCGAAGATTGATTTGAGATCTGGCTACCATCAGTTGAGGATTAGGGCATCCAATGTCCCTAAGACAGCTTTCTGCACTCGGTACGAGCATTTTCTTGGTGATGTCATTCGGGTTGACAAATGCCCCAGTAGCTTTCATGGATTTGATGAACCGAGTGTTCAAGCCTTATTTGAATTCCATCGTGATTGTCTTCATGGATGATATTTTGATCTATTCCCGCAGCGGGGAGGAGCACGAGCAGCATCTTCGAGTCGTTCTTCAAACTTTGAGGGACAGTCAGTTGTATGCTAAGTTTTCGAAATGTGAGTTTTGGTTGAGTTCAGTTGTATTCTTAGGTCATGTTGTATCAGCAAAGTGTATTCAGGTGGACCCTAAGAAGATTGAGGCAGTCAAGGACTGGCCTAGACCTGCATCAGCTACAAAGATCCGGAGTTTCTTGGGTTTGGCGGGCTATTACCATCGGTTTGTAGAGGGGTTTTCATCTATTGCAGCCCCGATGACTAGGTTGACCTAGAGGGGTGCCTAGTTCAGGTGGTCGGACGAGTGTGAGGCG
Organism: Nicotiana sylvestris; assembly: GCF_000393655.2. Lineage (NCBI taxonomy): Eukaryota > Viridiplantae > Streptophyta > Magnoliopsida > Solanales > Solanaceae > Nicotiana > Nicotiana sylvestris. The sequence continues at coordinate 107,409,631 of NC_091068.1, forward strand.
ATCTTTCAGAAGCTCAAGACAGCTTTGACTATGGCACTGGTGTATTGCCTACAGGTTCAGGGCCATATACAGTGTATTATGGCGCATCTCGTATTGGACTTGGTGCGGTGTTGATGCAGAATGGTAAGGTTATTGCATAGCTTTGCGACAGTTGAAGATCCATGAGAAGAATTATCCAGTTCATGATTTGGAGCTAGTAGCTATTGTTCACGCGCTGAAGATTCAGGCATTATTTATATGGCATGCTGTGTGAGGTGTTCACGGATCACAAGAGTTTGCAATACTTGTTCAAGCAGAAGGAGGTAAATTTGAGGCAGAGGAGGTGGTTGGAGCTATTGAAAGACTATGATATCACCATCTTGTATTAGCCCGGGAAGGCGTGGCCGATGCTTTGAGTAGGAAGTGAGCCAGTATGAGCAGTCTTGCGTATGTTCCAATCAGTGAGAGACCGTTGCTTTGGATGTTCATGCTTTAGCTAATCAGTTGGTGAGGTTGGATGTTTCTGAGCCCGGCCTTATGCTAGCTTGCACAGTCGCTCATTCTTCATTATTTGAGCGTATCTGAGATCGGCAATATGTAGATCCTCATTTGCTTGTCCTTAGAGACACAGTACGACATGGAGGTGCCAAGCATGTTTCAATTGGAGATGATGGAGTTTTGAGGGTGCAGGGTCATGTTTGTGTGCCTAATTTAGATGGACTTCGTGAGTTGATTCTAGAGGAGGCCCATAGTTCCTGGTATTCCATTCATCTGGGCACCGCTAAAATGTATCAGGACTTGCGACAGCATTGTTGGTGGAGAAGGATGAAGAAGGATATCATTGCGTGTGTAGCTCGGTGTTTGAATTGTCAGCAAGTAAAGTACGAGCATCAGAGACCTGGTGGTTTGTTCCAGAAGATTGATATTCCCGAGTGGAAGTGGGAGCGTATCACTATGGATTTCATTGTTGGACACCCACAGACTCAGAGGAAGTTCGACGCAGTGTGGGTTATTATGGATAGGCTGACTAAGTCAGCGTATTTCATTCCTGTGGCAGTTTCCTATTCTTCTGAGCGGTTGGCAGAGATTTATATTAGGGAGATTGTTCATCTTCATGGTGTGTCCTTGTCTATTATTTCTGACCCAGGTACGCAGTTTACCTCGTATTTTTGGAGGGCAATTTAGTGTGATTGGGTACTCAGGTCGAGTTGAGCACAACATTTCATCCTTAAATGGACGGACAGTCCGAACGTACTATTCAGATTTTGGAGAATATGCTCCGAGCATGTGTTATTGACTTTGGAGGTTCGTGGGATCAGTTCTTGCCATTAGCAGAGTTTGCCTACAACAACAGTTACAAGTCGAGCATCCAGATGGCTCCCTATAAGGCATTATATGGTAGTTAGTGTCGGTCGCTGGTTGGATGGTTTGAGCCGGGAGAGGCTCGGTTGTTGGGTACAGATCTAGTACAGGATGCCTTGGATAAGGTGTGACGAACCGTCCAATCATCTTAAAAATTAACGCCTCGATCCCCTATTAACTGCTTCCCCCGTGTTTATTTCTGCTATTTTGATTTGACGGGATGTTCAGTTTTGAGTTTCGTAAAGTTTTGGGACACTTAGTCCCTAAATGAGAGCTTAAGTTTGGGAAATTTGACCGTAGTCGGAACAGTGTGAATACTGCCTCAGATTGGAATTCCGATGGTTCCGTTAGCTCTGTTGGGTGATCTCGGGCTTAGGGGTGTGTTCGGATTGTGTTTTGGAGGTCCGTAGCTAATCTAGGCTTGAAATGCCGAAAGCCGAATTTTTTGAAGTTTTCAGGTTTGATAGTGAGATTTTGATGCGAGGGTCAGAATGAAATTTTGGAATTTGGAGTAGCTCCGTAGTGTTGAATGTGACATGTGTGCAAAATTTCAGGTCATTCGAACGAGGTTTGATAGACTTTTTGATCGAAAGCGTAATTTATGAGTTTTTGAAGTTCTTAGGCTTGAATCCGATGTTAAATCTGTGTTTTGATGTCATTTTGAGCATTCCGAGGGTTGGAACAAGTTTGAATGATATTTTAGGATTGGTTGGAATGTTTGGCTGAGGTCCCGAGGGCCTCGGGTGAGTTTCGGGTGCTTAACGGAAGCTGAATTTGGACTTAGGAAAATTTTTGCATTGCTGAACCTGTCATAACCACACATGCATGTGTGGGACCGCAGAAGCGGCTCTTAGACTGCAAAAGTGGAAATTTGGTCCAGCTCTAGGAGCCGCAGGTGCGAGAAGGGTCACCCACCTACGAGACCGCAGGTGCAGAAAGTCCGTCATAGAAGCGGAAAATTTATTTAGTGAGAAGTCGCAGATTCGACCTTGGCTTCGCAGAAGGGGTACCGTAGATGCGTCCCAAGGCCGCAGATGCGGTTTCACTAGGCAGAACATATAAATACTTGCCATCGCGAATTTGAGTTATTTTCACCTCTTTTTAAACGGGAAGAAGACTTGGGGAGCATTTTCAAGGGAGATTTTCAGAGGAGTTGGTATAACTGAACTCGTGAGAGTGTGAGGATTCTGAAAATGTAAATTTTACCTGATTCCGAGATGTGGGCCCGAGGGGTGTTTTGGTCATTTTACCTAATTTCGTGCTTTTGTTTAGAATTTAATTGTAGAATCAGTTACTTGAAGTGTTATTTACATTATGCGATTGAATTGAATAGATTTGGGTCATTTGGAGTCAAGTACTCGTGGCAAGAACATGGTTTCAGGTTGATTTGAGCTGGTTCGAGGTAAGTGGCATGCCTAACCTTGTGTAGGGGACCTTCCCCTTAGGATTTGGTATATTTGATAATTAAAATACCTTGTATGTGAGGTGACGAGTGCGTACTTGAGCTAATTGTTGAAAATCCGGTTTTCTTTAAGTAATTTCAATTCTGTTCTTTTCCCTGTTTTATACTACCTGTAATTGAAGCCTGTTGTTAGCTTAGAAAAAAAAGTATGTTTAATTGACTTAATTGCTTATTTGTTTAAATTGCCTTAATTGTATTATGTGAAGCATGTTAGGTTAGAATTATATGTTTTACTTGGTACGAAATTGAGCTTAATTGAGTATTCTTTGTGTTGTTGCTGTGTGTTTTACTTTGGGACTACGGGATGGCATCCCGGGAGTTCCCCTGTACGTATTTATGATTTGAGCTGAGGTGCGGGATATCGAGAGATCCCTGGAACGTATATTGAGGATATCAAGAGATCCTCGGGATACCAAGAGATCCCTAGCATTGAGGGTACTAAGAGATCCTCGGGATACTGAGAGATCCCCGGTTATTATCCTTGTGTAAAGTGGTATTTCCTTATGATTGTCTTTATCTCTGTTCCAGTTATCATATTCCTTATTATCCTGTATTAAATTCTTACTGTCAGCTTTCAACTGTACTGCTTATCTTATTCTATCATCCCTTATATTTTATTTAATCTCAGTAGGGCCCTGACCTTCCTTGTCACTACCCGACCGAGGTTAGGCTTGGCACTTACTGAGTACTGCTGTGGTGTACTCATGCCCTTTCTGTGCATGTTTTTCATGTGCAGATCTAGGTACCTCCACGCGGACTTTCCACACTTGAGACGAGGCGTTCGTAGAGACTCCGAGGTATATCTGTCGCGTCCGCAGACCGAAGAGTCCCTTTTCTACTCTCCCTTTTGTATTAGCCCTTCCGTACTTTGTATCCTTGTTAGATATTCTGGAGTTAGATGTTGTAGACTTTCAAAGTCTTGTGGTCATGAGATTTTGAGTTTTGGGAAATGTGTTTAGCTTTTGAGAGTTATTATTGTGTATGCCAAGCGGCACTTTAAATTACTATTTTATTTCACTACTTCGGTTTTAATTTATTGTTTCCGCAAATTGATTTATTTTTCCGCATTATTAGGCTTACCTAGTCGTAGATATTAGGTGCCATCACGATGGTTCATGGAGGGCGAACTAGGTTCATAGGAGTCATGAATCACAAGCCGGTTTATTAGAGTCTCGCTGTTCTGTAGGGAGACATCTGTACTTATCTATGAGAGGCTATGTAACTGTTAGGAAAATTCCAGTTCATTTGATTTCCTTGTCGTGCGAGATTTTGACATCACAATTCTAAACTTTTGTCTTCTATTCTCTCACAAATGGTGAGGACACGTGCTACCTGAGATGATCAGGCACCCGTGCCACCTACTGCAGCCGTCAGAGGCTGGGGCCGGGTTAGAGGCTGAACACGCGCACGTGGTGCAGCCAGAGCACCTGCGCGAGCTGCCATCGAGGTACCACTAGCAATTCCAGCCGGATTCCAGGCACCTGATATGCTTACTGCTACTCTACTTAGGAACTTCAGGAGACTCTGGCACAGTTCATGAGCATGTACACCACTTTGGCTTAGGCAGGGTTGCTTTCCCTTGCTTCAGCTATATCTCAGGCTGGGGGAGGAGCACAGACTCCCGCCACCCGCACTCCTGAATAGCGAGTGCATGTGGAGCAGGTCCCTAAGATTATTCCCGTACATACTGCAGTTCCAGATCAGCCTGAGGATAGGGCGACGATTTTCGAGGATGAGCAACTGAGGCTTGAGAGGTTCAAGAAGTACAAGCCCCATGTATTCAGTGGTCTAGCATCGGATGATGCTCTAGGATTTCTAGATGAGTGTTACCCCATTCTCCGTACCATGGGTATATCAGGGTCGAGCGGGGTTTCCTTTACTACTTTCTAACTTCGAGGAGCCGCCTATGAGTGGTGGCGCACCTATGAGTTAGACAGTCCGGATGAGGTTGCTTTACTGACTTGGACTCAATTTTCAGATTTGTTCCTCAGAGCCTCAAGGACGCATGGCACGCAGAGTTTGAGCATTTGCGCTAGGGTACTAAGATTGTCTTAGAGTATGCTGTCCGTTACACTAGTCTGGCTAGACACGCACCAGCCTTGGTTTCTATTGTTTGTGAGAGGGTTAGTCGGTTTATTGAGGGTTGTATTCCCAGCATCAGGTCTAGCATGGCTTGTGAGTTGGAGATGGATATATTTTATCAGAAGGTGGTGAGCATTGCTAGGAGGATTGAGGGTATGCATTCTAGGGAGAGAGAGGAGAGGGAGGCCAAGAGGACTCGAGAGTCGGGCCATTATTATGGTGGCCGTGCCCTAGCTGCAGGTCGTCATGGTAGGGGTTATATAAGTCCCCTGTTCATTTAGCTCTTCCAGCAGCTAGTGGTATTCCAGCTCCTCCTAGGCCTCAGGAGTCTTATTATGCACCTCCGGTATCTAGCGCGCCTTCTGCGCGGGTTGCTTTCAGAGGACAGTCCAGCAGACTTGGCTCGAGCCAGTCACAGCCACCACGTCCTCCCAAAGCTTGTATTGAGTGTGGTGACACATGCCATGTGGCGAGGGATTTCCCAGACTTGGGAGGAGTGCGCCTTCACATACTTCTCAGCCACAGAGCGCCCCGCAGAGTTCTCAGGCTATGGTTACAGCTCCAGTTGCTACCCAACCTGCTCAGCCAGTCAGAGGTTGTGGTCGGGGAGGTAGAGGTCGCCCTAGAGGGGGAGGCCAAGCCTGATACTATGCCCTTCTTGCCCGTATCGAGGTTGTTTCCTCTGATTCTGTCATCATAGGTATTATACTAGTTTGTCACAGAGATGCATCGGTTCTATTCAATCCAAGCTCCACTTACTCTTACGTGTCTTCTTATTTTTCTCCGCATTTGGGTGTACCTCGGGATTCTTTGAGTTCCCCCATTTATGTTTCTACTCCTGTGGGAGATTCTCTTGCTATGGACCGCATTTATCGGTCGTGTTTGGTTGCTCTTAGTGGTTTTGAGAACAGAGTCGATTTATTGTTACTCAGCATGGTAGATTTTGATATTATCTTGGGCATGGACTGGTTGTCGCCCCATTATGCTATTCTTGATTGTCACGCCAAAACCGTGATGCTGGCTATGCCAGGTCTACCACATGTTGAGTGGAGGGGTACTTTAGATTACACTCCTAGTAGAGTTACTTCTTTCCTTAAGGCTCAGCGAATGGTTGAGAAGGGGTGTGACACACATTTAGCTTATGTGAGAGATGTCAGTATTGATACCCCTTCAGTTGATTCAGTCCCAGTAGTACAGGATTTTCCCGATGTGTTTCCAGCTGTTCTTTCGGGTATGCCGCCTGATAGAGATATTGATTTTGGCATTAATCTGTTGCCGGGCACTCATACCATTTCTATTCCTCCATATCGTATGGTGCTCCTATCTTGTTTGTGAAGAAAAAAGATGGTTCTATACGTATGTGTATTGATTATCGCCAGTTGAACAAGGTTACAATGAAGAACCGTTGTCCTTTGCCTCGTATTGATGATCTGTTCGCACGAGTGTTTTCTAAGATTGACTTACACTCAGGTTACCATCAGTTGAAGATTCGGGAGCCAGATATCCCGAAGACTGCTTTCAGGACTCGGCACGGTCATTACGAGTTCGTTGTTATGTCATTTGGGCTGACCAATGCCCCAGCAGCCTTTATGCATTTGATGCACAGTGTGTTCTGACCGTATCTTGACTCGTTCGTCATTGTCTTTATTGATGATATACTGGTGTATTCCCGGAGTCGGGAAGATCATGAGTAGCACCTAAGGACAGTGCTTCAGACCTTGAGAAAGAAGAAGTAATATGCTAAGTTCTCGAAATGTGAGTTTCGGTTGGATTCCGTGGCATTCTTGGGTCACGTGTTATCTAGTGAGGGGATAAAGGTGGATTTGAAGAAAGTGGAAGCAGTGCAGAGTTGGCCCAGACCATCCTCAGCTATATAGATCCGTAGTTTTCTTGGCTTGGTGGGTTATTACCGTCGTGTTGTTGAGGGGTTTTCATCGATTGCAGCCCCTATGACCAGACTGACCCAGAAGGGTGCTCCGTTCCAGTGGACGGAAGAGTGTGAGGCAATCTTTCAGAAGCTCAAGGCAGCTTTGACTACAACCCCAATTTTGATATTGCCTACAGGTTCGGGGTCTTACACTGTCTATTGTGATGCCTCGATGATTGGCCTTGGAGCAGTTTTGATGCAGGATGGTAGGGTGATTGCCTATGCATCCAGACAGTTGAAGGTTGACGAGAAGAATTATCCGGTCCACGAACTTGAGTTAGCTGCCATTGTTCACGCCCTGAAGATCTGGCGTCATTATTTATACGGGGTTCCCTGTGAGATTTATACTGATCATCGGAGCTTGCAGCACCTGTTCAAGCAAAAGGATCTAAATTTGTGGCAGAGGAGATGGTTAGAGTTGCTGAAGGACTATGATATCACTATTTTGTATCACCCGGGCAAGGCCAATATGGTGGCTGATGCCTTGAGTCGCCGGGCAGAGAGTTTGGGAAGTTTGGCTTATTTACCAGCATCGGAGAGGCCTATGGCAATGGATGTTCAGGCCTTAGCCAGCCAGTTTGTGAGATTGGAGCTATCAGAGCCTAGTCGGGTTCTAGCTTGCATAGTTTCTCGATCTTCCTTATTTGATTGTATCAGGGAGCGTTAGTATGATGACCCTCATTTTCTTGTCCTCAAGGACAAGGTTCAGCATGGTGATGCCAGAGATGTGACTATTGGTGATGACGGGGTATTGAGGATGCAGGGTCGGATTTGTGTACCCAATGTTGATGGGCTTCAGGAGTTGATTCTAGAGGAGGCCCACAGTTCGCGATATTCTATTCATCTGGGTGCTGCGAAGATGTATCAGGATTTGAGGCAGCACTATTGGTGGAGGCGGATGAAGAAAGATATAGTTGGATTTGTAGCTCGGTGCCTCAACTGCCAGCAGGTGAAGTATGAGCACCAGAGACCGGGTGGGTTGCTTTAGCAGATAGAGATTCCAGAGTTGAAGTGGGAGAGGATCACCATGGACTTTGTAGTTGGGCTCCCATGGACTTTGAGAAAGTTTGATGCTATTTGGGTGATTGTAGATCGGTTGACCAAGTCCACGCACTTCATTCCTGTGTGTACTACTTATTCTTCGGAGCGGTTGGCGGAGATATATATCTGGGAGATTGTTCTTCTCCATGGTATTCCAGTTTCCATCATTTCCAATAGGGGTACTCAGTTCACATCATGATTCTGGAGGGCCGTTCAACATGAGTTGGGTACTCGGGTGGAGTTGAGTACAACATTTCACCCTCAGATGGACGGACAGTCCGAGTGCACTATTTAGATTTTTGAGGATATGCTTCGTGCGTGTGTGATTGAGTTTGGAGGGTCTTGGGATAAGTTCTTGCCATTGGCGGAGTTTGCCTACAATAACAGCTATTAGTCCAGCATTCATATGGAACCGTATGAGGCTTTATATGGTAGGCAGTGTAGATCCCCGGTGGGTTGGTTTGAACCGGGTGAGGCCAGATTATTGGGCATAGACTTGGTTCAGGATGCTTTGGAGAAGGTTAAGGTGATTCAGGATAGACTTTGTATAGCCCAATCCAGACAAAAGAGTTACGCGGACCGAAAGGTTCATGATGTTTCCTATATGGTTGGAGAGAGGGTTCTGCTTCGGGTATCGCCTATGAAGGACGTTATGAGATTCAGGAAGAAAGGAAAGTTGAGTCTGAGGTTTATTGGTCCTTTTGAGATATTGCGGCGTGTTGGGGAGATTACTTATGAGCTTGCCCTACCTCCTAGATTGGCAGGAGTTCATCCGGTATTTCATGTTTCGATGCTCCGGAGGTATCACGGTGATCCGTCGCAAGTGTTGGATTTCAGTTCAGTCCAGTTGGACAAGGATCTATCCTATGTTGAGGAGCCAATGGCAATATTGGACAAGCAAGTTAGAAAGCTGAGGTCAAACAACATTGCATCAGTAAAGGTTCAGTGGCGGGGTCAGTCGGTCGAGGAGGCGACCTGGGAGACCGTGCAGGATATGCGTAGCCATTACCTTCATCTTTTCACTACTTCAGGTATGTATCTATGCTCGTTCGAGGACGAACGAACATTTAAGTGTAGGAGGATGTGACGACCCGGCCGGTCGTCTTAAGAATTAACGCCCTGATCCCCTATTAACTGCTTCCCCCGTGTTTATTTCTGCTATTTTGATTTGCCGGGAAGTTCGGTTTTGAGTTTCGGAAAGTTTTGGGACACTTAGTGATAGCATCAAGAACAAGGATATAGTTAAGGACAATGATAGATTAAAGTCTTAAGTTTCCAAGCCCTAACTCCCCAATTTAGGCTTCAAATTCCCCAAATTTCATGTTTAATTAGGTATAAATCACAATAGAATCGAGTATTAAGTCCCAAATTCTTACCTCCAACAAGTTCTCCTTGATTCCCTCTTCAATCTCTCTCAAAAAGCTTCAAAATCGAGTCAAAAATGGTGAACTTAGGCCAAAACTCGCGAAAATGGCCTTTTAAACATTCTGCCCAGCGAACAGAAGTCCTTCTTCGCGAACACGGTCAAAGCCTCACGTTCGCGAAGTACAAAAATTCCATTGACCAAAATTCTTCTACGCGAACGCGATCGCATCATCGACCATCGCAAACGCGGTCAGGCATCTCGCAAACGCGATGTTTCCCATTCCGACCCTTCGTGAACACGGGACCCCCTCGCGAACGCAAAGAACAAAATGCCTGCAACAGCTGAAACCAAAATCTGCAACTTTTCTTTAACTTAAAATGGTCCGTTCAACCCTTCGAAACTCACCCGAGGCCCTCGGGACCCCAACCAAACATGCCAACATATCCTATAACCTCATTCAAACTTGTTCCAACCTTCGGAATGGCCAAAACAACATCGAAACACCAAAATTACATTGGATTCAAGCCTAAGAATTCCAAAAACTTCTAAATTCCGCTTTTGATAAAAAACCCAACCAAACCACATCCGAATGACCTGAAATTTTGCACACACATCCCAAATGACACAACGAAACTACTGAAACTCTTGAAATTCCATTCCCGACCTCTATATCAAAATCTCACGTATCAACCGAAAAACGCCAAAAATCTAATTTCGCCAATTCAAGCCTAAATCTACTCCGGACCTCCAAAACACATTCCGATCACGCTCCTAAGTCCCAAATCACCTCTCGAAGATATCTGAACCATCGGAACTCACATCCGAGCCCTCTAACACATAAGTCAACATCCGATTGACTTTTCCAACTTAAGCTTCCTCAAAAGAGACTAAGTGTCTCAAACCTTACCAAATCCTTTCCGAACCCGAACCAACCAACCCGATCACATATAGAACCTATAGACAAACCAATAAGAAGCTTATGGGGGAAATGGAGCGGTAACTCATGAGACGGCTGGCCGGGTAGTCACATACTCCCCCTCTTAAACAAGCGTTCGTCCTCGAACGAGTCAAGAAACATACCCGAAGTCTCAAACAGGTGAGGATATCTGCTCCGCATCTCCCACTCGGTCTCCCAAGTAGCCTCGTCTATGGCCCGACCTCTTCACTGCACTTTCACTGAAGCTATATCCTTTGATCTCAACTTTCGAACTTGACGCTCCAAAATAGCTGTTGGCTCCACATCATAAGTCAAATTCATCATCTAACTAAACTGTGATGAAACCCAACACATGAGACGGATCCCCAATATACTTCCGGAGTATAGAAACATGAAATACCGGATGCACACTCGACAAGCTGGATGGCAAAGCAAGCTCATAAGCCACCTCCCCAATCCTCCGAAGCACCTCAAAAGGCCCAATGAACCGAGGACTCAATTTCCCTTTCTTCCCAATTCTCATAACACCCTTCATGGGTGAAACCTTCAATAGCACCTTCTCGCCAACCATGTAGGACACATCCCGAACCTTCTTGTCAGCATAACTCTTCTGTCTCGACTGCGCTGTACGAAGCCTTTCCTGAATCACCTTCACCTTGACTAAAGCATCCTGCACTAAGTCTATACCCACCTAGCCTCACCCGGCTCAAACCAACCAACTGGACATGTACATCGCCTCCCATACAAAGCCTCATATGGAGCCATCAAAATACTCGACTGGTAGCTGTTGTTATAAGCGAACTCTGCAAGCGGTAGAAACTGATCCCATGACCCTCCAAAATCAATGACACAAGCACGCAACATGTCCTCCAATATCTGAATAGCGCGCTTGAACTGCCCGTCCGTCTAAGGGTGAAAAGCCATGCACTGCTCAACCTGAGTACCCAACTCTCGCTGCACAGACCTCCAAAACTGCGAGGTAAACTGAGTGCCCCTATTTGAAATGATGGAAACTGGGACACCATGCAAACGAACAATCTCCCGGATATAGATCTCTGCCAACTGCTCGAAAGAATAAGTAGTACACACGGGAATGAAGTGCGTGGACTTGGTTAGCCGATCCACAATCACCCAAATAGCCTCGACTTCTTCAAAGTCCGTGGAAGTCCAACTACAAAGTCCATAGTGATCCGCTGCTACTTCCACCCTGGAATATCCATTCGCTGAAGCAAGCCACTCGATCTTTAATGCTCATATTTCACCTGCTGACAATTGAGACACCGAGCTACAAATCCCACAATGTCTATCATCATTCTCCTCTACCAGTAATGCTGTCTTAGATCCTGATACATCTTCGCGGCACCGGGATGAATGGAATACCGCAAGCTACGAGCCTCTTCGAAAATCAACTCCCGAAGCACATCCACGTTGGGCACACAAATCCGGCCCTGCATACTTAACACCCCATCATCACCAATAGTCACATCTCTGGCATCATCGTGCTGAAATCTGTCCTTAAGGACAAGCAAGTGCGGATCATCGTATTGACACTCTCTGATGCGATCATTTAAGGAAGACCGAGAAACCACACAAGCCAATACCTGACTGGGCTCCGAAATATTTAACCTCACGAACTGATTAACCAAGGCCTGAACATCAACTGCAAGAGGTCTCTCCCTAACTGGAATGTATGCCAAACTCCCCATACTCACTGCCTTCCAGCTCAATACACACCCAATACCAACTCTCAAAGTGTCACAATACACGGTATATGAACGTGAAGCTGATGGCAGAACTAACACTGGAGCCGTGGTCAAGACTGTCTTGAGCTTCTGAAAGCTCTCCTCACACTCGTCCGACCATACAAATGAATCACCCTTCAACGGTCAACTTAGTCAAGGGCGATGCGATAGATGAGAATCCCTGAACAAACCGGCGATAATTACCTGCCAAATCAAGAAAGCTACAAATCTTTGTGGTTGAGGACGGTCTTGGCCAACTCTAAGCCGCCTCTATCTTCTTCAAATCAACCTGAATACCCTCGCTGGACACCACGTGCCCCAAGAAAGCCACTAAACTGAGCCAAAACTCATAGATGGAGAATTTTGCATAAAGCTTATCCTCCCTCAATCTCTGCAACACAATTCTCAAATGCTCCGTGTGCTCCTCCTGACTACGTGAATACATCAGAATATCATCAATGAAGACTATGACAAACGAGTCAAGATAAGGCCGGAACACACTATTCATCAAATGCATGAACCCTGCTGGGGCGTTGGTAAGTCCAAAAGACATCACCAAGAACTCATAATGACCATATTGGGTCCTGAAAGCTATCTTGAGAATATCCGAGTCCCTGATCTTCAACTGCTAATAACCTGAATGGAGATCAATCTTGGAGAACACTCTCTCTCCCTGAAGCTAGTCGAATAAATCATCAATACGAGGCAAATGATACTTGTTATTGACTGTTACTTTGTTCAATTTCCTATAATTAATGCACATCCTCATAGTGCCATCCTTCCTCTTCACAAATAGAACCGGCACACCCCAAGATTACACACTAGGCCAAATGAACCCCTTATCAAGGAGTTCCTAAAGTTGCTCCTTTAACTCCTTCAACTCCACTAGTGCCATACGATACGACGGAATAGAAATGGGCTGAGTGCCTAGCACCAGGTCAATACCAAAATCAATATTCCTGTCCGGTGGCATGCCCGACAGGTCTATAGGAAACACATTGGGAAACTCCTTCACAACTGGGACAAAATAAATATTGGGAGTCACTGCACCGACATCCCTCACAAAGGCTAGATACGAAAGGCAACCCTTCCCAACCATACGCTGGGCCTTCAGAAATGAAATCACCCTACTGGAGGCAAAATCAGTCGGACCTAGCCACTCGATCCGTGGCACACCTGGTATAGCCAATGTCACTATCTTAGCATGACAATCCTGAATAGCACGACACGAAGATAGCCAATCCATCCCCAAATAACATCGAAATCCACCATACATAATAATAAAAGATCTAGTCGGGTCTCCAGACCCCCAATAGTCACCACACATGATCGGTACACACGGTCTACAACAACAGTATCACCTATCAGAGTAGATACATGAATAGGTGAAACAAGAGACTCACGAGGTGTATCCAAATAATGGGTAAAGTATGATGACACATAAGAAAAGGTGGAACCGGGATCAAATAATACAGAGGCATCTCTATGGTAGACTGAAACAATACCTAAAATCACGGCATCTGAAGCAGCAACATCTGGTCTACCTGGGAGGGCATAGAAATGGGCCTGACCACCACATGATCAACCTCCCCCCCTAGGGCGACCCCTAGCTGACTGACCTCCACCCCTAGCTGGGTGGGTGGGTGGTGAAGTAACTGGAGCTAAAGTCGAGGGCTGACCCCTCTGCTGAGACGGACCCTCAAGAAGACGAGGACACTGCTTCCTCATATGCCCAAACTCTCCAAACTCATAACAACTCCCCGATGCTAGAGATGGGGGTTGAAGGGAACCGCTGGCACCGAAATGACCAGTAGAAGGACCTGGCATGGAAGAACCCTGAACTAATGGAGCACGGGACAAACTCTGGGCTGGAAGGGCACTGAGTGATGAATGGCCCTGCTGAGAACTGTGAGAACCATGACCCGATAATGCCCCATGATAACCTGGGCGAGCTAACTGGGCCTACTTGAATGGACGGCCTCTGTCGTGCTGAAACTGACCTCTCGAAGGAGCACTACCAAAGCTACCAGATCCTTGAGGCCTCTTGGCTCCCTCTCCTCTCGCTCCTGGCGAAGAATCGACTCAATCTCACGTGCGATGTCAACCACCTCCTCGAAAGTAGCACCTATCACCATCTCCCTAGTCTGAGAATCCGAAGTTGATACGTGAGGCCATCAATGAACCTCCTGATCCTCTTCCGATCTGTGGGAACCAACCAGACCGCATGACGAGCTAACTCAGAGAACCACATCTCATACTATTTCACATTCATCTCTCCCTGACGCAATTGCTCGAACTATCTGCGCAACTCCTCTCGGTAAGACCACATACTTCTCCAGAAAGAGAACAGAGAACTGCTACCAGGTGAGGGGCGCTGCACCAACAGGCCTACACCTCTCATAAGCCTCACACCAAGTAAAGGCAGCCCCAGAAAACTGAAAGGTAGTAAATGCTACACCACTGGTCTCTAGAATACCCGTTGTACGAAGCATCCTCTAGCACTTATCCAAGAAACCCTGAGCATCCTCGCCCTCTGCACCATTGAAAGTCGGAGGCTGGAGTCTACCAAACCTCTCTAGTCGACGCTGCTCGTTGTCCGGCATAACTGGTACCACATACTCCTGAGCTGGTGCAACCGGTTGGGCTGGAGGTGCCCCCGGTGTCTGAAGTCCTTGCACAACCTACTTAGGTGTGTGAGCAACGAGAGTCTTGGTGCCTCCCCCGGCTTGAGAAGTAGCTGCAGCCGTAGTAACTGAGACCGCCTGAGCCAGACCGGTACACACTGGTAAAATTTGAGCTAAAGCCTCTTAAAGTCCTGGAATCACGATCGGCACAGCTGGTGCTGCTGTAGTGTCCACAACTGGGACCTGATCCTGAACTGGGGCAGTTGGTAGATGTGCAGGTGCTGCCCTAGTTGCTCTGCCCCTACCAGAGCCTCGACCGCGTCCTCGGCCTTTAGCGGCCCCAGCTGGTGGTACTGGTGGTTGTCCATCCTACACGGTAGCACATGTCCTCACCATCTGTGAGAGAATGGAATAACAGAAGTTTAGTACTCGGATCAACAGATTCGCACGATAAGAATTTCAAGAATGTGAAGTTGTTCCTAAAGATTTTGCAGCCTCCCGAGCATAAGTACAAACGTCTCCGTACCGATCTGCGAGACTCTACTAAACCTGCTCATGACTCGCGAGATCTATATAACCTAGGCTCTGATACCAACTTGTCACGACCCTAAATACCCGGTCGTGATGGCGCCTACCACATTACTAGGCAAGTCAACCCAAACCATTATTCATAGCGAATTTCTTTTATAAAACCATTTTCAAACGCAGGTTTAAATCTCAATTTTCATAAGAATGTATAAAAAAACTAAAAATGTATGGAAATCAATAAAATAGTAAACCAACACAGCCCAACCATCTGGTGTCACGAGTTTAAAACCTCTAAATATACAACCGACTGTCTAATACATCATAAGTCTAAAATGCAGAAAAGAACAAGATAGTAAGGAGGAAAGCAGGGCTGCGGACGCCATGCAGCTACCTTGCAGTCTCCGGCAAACTCTGGAAATGCTAAGGACCCTCATTCTATCGCTCGGGCACTGGATCTGCACACAAGGTGTAGGGAGTAACGTGAGTACGCCAACTCAGTAAGTAACTAAAGTAAATAAGGTCTGAAAGCGGTGACGAGCAGTTAAAAGTCATATAAAGGAGTAACCAACAGAATAACAGATCAAACTCCACAATTTAAAAACCCAGTTTCGTCGTAAAATCTTCAGTTTCAATTGGAATACTTGAAATCATATACTTAGCAATTTTTCAACAGAGGCTTATTTTATAAGAAGAGTGAAAACAATAAAAATATCATAAATGGGCCCCTCGGGCTAGGTATCACTCAGAATATGGCCTCTCGGACAGCCTCTCAGTCACTCGTGACTCAACTCTCGTCACTCAGTACTCGCTCTCAGCACTGAGTCAGTGATAAAACTCAGTCCAAGCAATTCTCGCATTTAAGAAGTACAATGATAAAACCAGTTTTAAACTATAAACATGTAAAACATGATCGATGATATGCTTTCAAACAAATAGAGTGAGGAAAAACAGTAATACAGTGGCATGGCATAATACAGTAATACATCCCTAAGGGTCTCAACAAGTTGGCACAAGGCCCCAAACATGGCATACAACCCATAATACAGTGTAAATGTCTAAAATACGGAATATTATAAGATTTCAAATCAAATACGCGGCTTAATAGCCGCTACGGGATGGACAAAGTCACAATCCCTACTAGTGCACGCCCACACGCTCGTCACCTAGCATATGCGTCACCTCTCGCCTTGGCCTCAACTCGCGCTGAATCTACCCAAAATTAGAATCATAACATTAGAATATGCTAAAGGATCAAAGCCCAAGCGAAAATAATCAAATTATACCAAAAATCACGAAATTGGCCAAACCCGACCCCTGGGCCCACGTCTCGAAACTCGATAAAAATTACATCAACGGAATCCTTATCTTCCCACGAGTTCATACACACCAAGAATACCAAAATCCGACCACAAATGACCCCTCAAATCCCTAGATTAAAGTCTCAAGTTTTCAAGCCCTAACTACCCAATTTAGGCTTCAAATTCCCCAAATTTCATGTTTAATTAGATAGAAATCACAATAGAATCGAGTATAAGTCCAAAATTCTTACCTCCAACAAGTTCTCCTTGATTCCCTCTTCAATCTCTCTCAAAAAGCTTCAAAACTGAGTTAAAAAATGGTGAACTTAGGCCAAAACTCGCGAAAATGGCCTTTTAAATATTCTGCCCAGCGATCAGAAGTCCTTCTTTGCGAATGCGGTCAAAGCCTCATGTTCGCAAAGAACAAAAATTCCATAGACCAAAATTCTTCGACGCGAACGCGATCGCGATGCCTCAGCCTCACCAACCATCGCGAACATGGTCAGGCATCTTGCGAACGCGATGCTTCCCATTCCGACCCTTCGCGAATGCGGGACCCCCTCGCGAATGCGAAGGCCAAATCTGATGCCTCCTTTCCTGACCCTTCGCGAACGCGAAGAACAAAATGCCTGCAACAGCTGAAACCAAAATTTGCAACTTTTCTTTAACTTAAAATGGACCATTCAACCACTCGAAACTCACCAGAGGCCCTCGGGACCCCAACCAAACATGCCAACATATCCCATAACCTCATTCAAACTTTTTCTAACCTTCGGAATGGCCAAAACAACATCAAAATACCAAAATTACATCGGATTCAAGCCTAAGAATTCCAAAAACTTCTAAATTCCGCTACTGATCAAAAACCCAACCAAACCACGTCCGAATGACCTGAAATTTTGCGCACACATCCCAAATGACACAACGGAACTATTGCAACTCTCGGAATTCCATTTCTACCCCTATATCAAAATCTCACCTATCAACCGGAAAATGCCAAAATTCCAATTTTGCCAATTCAAGCCTAAATCTACTCCGGACCTCCAAAACACATTCCAATCACGCTCCTAAGTCCCAAATTACCTCTTGAAGCTATCCGAACCATCAAAACTCACATCCGAGCCCTCTAACACACAAGTCTACATCTGGGTTGAGTTTTCCAGCTTAAGCTTCATCAAAAGAGACTAAGTGTCTCAAACCTTACCAAATCCTTTCCGAACCCAAACCAACCAACCCGATCACATATACAACCGATAGACAAAGCAATAAGAAGCAGAAATGGGGGAAACAGAGCGGTAACTCATGAGACGACTGGCCGGGTCGTCACATGTTAGGATCGCTCATTCAGGAATTGCTTAAGGAGATTTTTTTTATGTTTTGAGTCTGTTTTTCTTTTTATGTCGTCTTTTACCTTCTAGTTTGTATAGTAATGTCGAGTCTTTTATTATTGTACTTCTTATTTTGTATTTGAAAAATTGTGTTATAAATCAAAAATCCAAAAAAAGAGATTTTGCGTTCTATATTTCCGTTAGAAGTTTTCTTTAGAATACTAATTCTAGAAAAAAAATTATTTTGAGGTGGTTTTCTGTCACGACCCGGATTTTCCACCCTCGGAAGTCGTGATAGCGCCTACTCGTGGAAGCTAGGCAAGCCAATTGTTATAAAATGATTACCCTTTTATTTAACATGTTCAACAATTTAAAGTAATAAGTGATTACACAGCGGAATAAGTTAAATAATCGGTAATGCGGGAGCCGAAACTTAATATTCAACCAAATACTGCTACATAATTTGAAGTACAATACTACCCAGAATTTGGTGTCACAAGTCACGGACTATCTAAGAATACTACAAATAATTCTGAATGAAATACATAAGTCTGTTTTTGAATAAGTAAAAACAGAAAGAGAAGAGATAGGAGTAGATGCCAAGGCCCGCGGAAGCCTGCAGGACTACCTCGGGTCGCTTGAATGGACTGACGACAGCACCCTCACTGCGGTCCAAACGCTCCGGTATCAGTAGATGCACATAGTGCAGAGTGTAGTATCAGCACAACCGACCTCATCTGCTGGTAAGTGCCTAGCCTATCCTTGGTGAAATAGTGACGAGGCTAGGACCAGACTACCAAATAATCCTATGCAGTTAAATCATATACAGCGGAAGTAAAAGCAGGCAATTGCAACTAAAGTTGGGAGGGGAAAACATGCTGCAGGGAGTAACAGGTAACAACAGAATAACGGTAAAAAAATGTAAAGGACACCATAAATCAAATACCAACAAAAGATAAGGAATTAAGAAACAAGTACACATGTAATACTGTTGCAGGCGTGCAACCCGCTCCCATTTCATATTAATCCGTTGCAGGCATGCAACCCGCTCCCATTTCATATATTACAGTTGTAGGAGTGCAACCCGCTCCCATTTCACATATTACTATTGCAGGCGTGCAACCCGATCCCATTTCACATATTACCGTTGCAGGCATGCAACCCGCTCCCATTTCATATATTACCGTTGCAGGAGTGCAACCCGCTCCCATTTCACATATTACCATTGCAGGTGTGCAACCCGCTCCCATTTCATATATTACCGTTGCACGCAATAGCATAATAATAACATCTAGGCAAGGGAACAATAATATTACAATGACATCCCGGCAAGGGAACAATAATATGATAGCAACATCCCGGCAAGGGAACAATAATATGACAACAACATCCGGCAAGGGAGCAATAGTGATAATCATCATATGAAGCACAATAAACCACATCGGAGTCACAACAATTACAATACAAGACTCACAGGAATGCTTGACATCGACGTATAGATACTCGTCACCATGCCTATACATCGTACTCCACAATTAGCTCATAGCAAATAAGACACAACTCCTAATCCCTCAAGCTAAGGTTAGAACAAACACTTACCTCAAACTTCCACGGCCAACTCAAGCTTCAAACACCTCTTTTCCTTTAGAATTCGCCTCCAAACAAATTGTATCCAGTCCAAATGGATTTAACAACATCAATAAATGATAAAAAATTCATACCCAATGCTTAATTATAGGTTTTCTATCATTTTCCCCAAAAAGTCAAAAATCGACCCCGGGCCTGCTTGGTCAAAATTCGAGGTTCGACCAAAACCAGATCAATCATTCACCCCCGAGCCCGAATATACAATTAGTTTTGAAATCCGACCCCAAAACGAGGTTTAAATCCCAATTAATCAAAAAGTCCTAACTCTACCCAAATTCCTAATTTCTACCATAAAAACCTTAGATTTTAGGATGAAAATTGATAAAATGCAATGGGAAATCAAAAGAAAAAGGTTTAGACTCATATACCAATGCTTTGGGGAAGAACTTGTTCTTTGAAAATCTCCCCAATGCTCCCAAATTTTGAAAATATGAAATAAATGGGTTCTGCCCGATTTTGCTCCCAACTAGTTTAGCCCAACAATAATCCCTCCATCAAGTCTTGGCGGATCCAGATAAGCGTAAAGTAGCAAAGTCGACCCCATTGGTCTCCACTATCCCCATGTTCCTGAGAACCTCATGACAGTTGTCTAAATAATCTTGGGGATCCTCAGAAGATGCACCGCTGAAAGTGGTAGTGAAGAGCTTGGTAAACCTATCCAATCTCCACAAGGCATTGGCAAACATAGCTGCTCCATCACCGATCTGAGCTACCACACCCGGCTGAACTGCTCTAATTGGCTGAGCTGCTGGAGTTTGAAACTGGGGAGCCACCTGCTCCGGAGTGCGGGTAGTAGGAGTCTATGCTCCTCCTCCAGTCTAAGAGTTGGCTGGTGCTACAAGAAGCAAGCCTGCCCGGCTGACACTCTCCATAAGGCCCACTAGACGGGCCAGAGCATTCTGGAGTACTGGGGTAGTAATGAACCCCTCTGGGACCTGAGCTGGGTCCACCGGAACTGCTTGGGCCGGAACCTCATCTTCAAACTCGACTTGAGGCTCCGCCGCTGGTGCTGCTGCTCTGGGTTGAGCTCTGCCCCTGTCTCGGCCTCTAGCACGTCCTCGGCCTCGCCCTCTGCCCCTCATGGGAGCTGCTGCTAGGGGCTCGGGCTGCTGATCGGTGGATGAGGAAGCACGTGTTCTCGCCATATGCGAAAGAATAGAGTGGAAATTCAATTAGCATTGAGAAACCAAGCCATACGACAGGAAAGAATAAATGTGAAGCTTTTCCTAACTTTGTACCCTCTAGAGATAAATACAGATGTCTCCGTACCGATCCCTCAGACTCTACTAAGCTTGTCCGTGAATTGTGAGACCTATGTAACCTAGAGCTCTGATACCAACTTGTCACATTAACCTTTTATTTAACATGTTCATCAATTTAAAGTAATAAGTGATTACACAGCGGAATAAGTTAAATATTCGGGAATGCGGGAGCTGAAACTTAATATTCAACCAAATACTGCTACATAATTTGAAGTACAATACTACCCAGAATTTGGTGTCACAAATCACGGACTATCTAAGAATACTACAAATAAGGTCTGAATGAAATACATAAGTTGGTCTCTGAATAAGTAAAAACAAAAAGAGAATAGATAGGAGGAGACGCCAAGGCCCGCAGACGCTTGTAAGACTACCTCGGGTCGCCTGAATAGACTATAGACAGCACCCTCACTGCGGTCCAAATGCTCCGGTATCAATACCTGCACACAGTGCAGAGTGTAGTATCAGCACAACCGACCCCATGTGCTGGTAAGTACCTAGCCTAACCTCGGCGAAGTAGTGACTAGGCTAGGACCAGACTACCAAATAATCCTACGCAGTTGAATCATATACAACAAAAATAAAAGCAGGTAATTGCAACAAAAGTTGGGCGGGGGAAACATGTTGTGGGGAGTAACAGGTAACAACAGAATAACAGTAGAAAAATTAAAGGACGACATAAATCAAATACCAACAAAAGATAAGGAATTAAGAAACAAGTACACATGTAACACCGTTGCAAGCGTGCAACCCGCTCCCATTTCATATTAATCCGTTGCAGGCATGCAACCCGCTTCCATTTCATATATTACAGTTGTAGGAGTGCAACCCGCTCCCATTTCACATATTACTATTGCAGGCGTGCAACCCGATCCCATTTCACATATTACCGTTGCAGGCATGCAACCCGCTCCCATTTCATATATTACCGTTGCAGGAGTGCAACCCGCTCCCATTTCACATATTACCATTGCAGGTGTGCAACCCGCTCCCATTTCATATATTACCGTTGCACGCAATAGCATAATAATAACATCTAGGCAAGGGAACAATAATATTACAATGACATCCCGGCAAGGGAACCTCGAGAGCTAAGTGTTTTGCACCGAAATCTCTATGCACCAGAAACCGAAAACCTGCAACATTCTAAGTTTAAAAACCTTTCGAAACCTATTCGAAACTCACCCGAGCCTCGAGGCCCCAAACCAAACATGCATACTAACTCTAAAACATCATATGAACTTATCCATGCGATCACATCGCCAAAATAACATCTTAAACAATGTATTTAGCATAGAAATCTAAGAAAAGTCTCAAAACTTTCAAAGTATCAATTTTCACAACTACGGGTCCGAATCACATCAAACGACTTCCGTTTCTTCCCAAATTTCGCGGACACATCTTAAATGTCATATTGAACCTGTACCGTGCTCCGAAACCAAAATACGGCCCCGATACCATAAATTTCAAATATAATCAAATTTCCAAAAACTGTTATATTTTCAGTAAAATAATTTCTTTCATAAATTTATTTCCCGGGCTTGGGACCTTGAAATTCGATTCTGGGCATATGCCCAAGTCCTATATGTTGATATCCAATTTTTGCCTGTATTTTTGAATATGCAAAATACCTTCAAAATAGCCTTATATGCATATATAACTATATCCCAAGGTTACATTATTTTTCCTTAATTTTTTTCCAAAGATTTTAAAATCAATTCACTGCCCTATTTTATCAAGAAAAACCCAATAATTATCCCCAAAATTATCATTTTGGTGATTCATTTATTGGAGTCTCATGTGTACCCTAAACAATGTAATTATGTTTAAGGTTAAAATGGAGTCTTATATTTTATATTTTTAAGGTTAAAATTGCATAATTGCAATATTAGCCATTTTTAGGTTTAAATTCGTCTCATGTTTATAAAATGGGATCTTATATTTTTAAATTGATAATTATATATTATAAACCATTTTAGTGCTTTCAATTTGTTTTCATAAATTTATTTACTTTTTTTTTTTATAAATTAAAGGGAAAAAAGGGGCTATTTAACTTGTAGCAAAATTTGGCTTTCAGATTTAGCCTAAAATCAAACATGCCCCAACCCAAATTAAACCAGCCCAAAGACCCAAGCCCAGTCCCTAAATCTACTCGACCCAACCGGATCAAATTTGATCAACGGCCCAGATTCGTTCTTGCCAAATTAAACAAAACGACCTCCCAAACCCCGCTCATTCCTCACTCAATCGACTCTCATCTCTCTATCTCTATATCTGGTTCTCTCTAGAACCTCCCCCCCCACTCTGATGAGCTTCACTCACCTTCTCCGCCATTTTCTTGCCTGAATCCATGGTTGTTTCACCACCCACCTGCCTTCTATGGCTCCTCCACGCTTGGTTACCGAAGTCTCATGACCTGACCACGAAGAAGCTGGGTCCAGACTCCTCCTGCAAGCCATGTCTGTTTGAGCCTGGCCTCGACTCCTCCTGCTTAGATCAACGACTATCCAAGCCTTTCTCACCGTTTGGGTTCCTTTGAAACCCTAGCTTTTGAGGTTCTTCTGATTTCTTTAGATCTATTCTAGATCCATGTTTTCCCTAAACTTTTAAACGATTTCTTGATATTTCTTTCAAAACTATGCTTTCAAAACCTTTTTTTTTCCGATCTAAGGTTTTTGAGTTATTTAGATGTTTCTCTGATTTTCTTTTTCTCTTGTGTGTTTCTTCTATTGTGTTCTTTATGTGTTTCTTCTACTATGTTTCTTCTGTTGTGTTCTTGTTAGGTTTCTTCTACCATGTTCTTATCAGTTTCCTCTACTGTGTTTTTATATGTTTCTCCTACTGTGTTTTTATTAAGTTTCTTCTACTATGCTTCTTTATATGTTCTTCTACTGTGTTCTTGATAGTTTCTTCTACTAGGTTTCTTATTAGTTTCTTCTACTATGTTTCTTTACTGTGTGTCGCATGTTGTTCTTTTACTATGCTTCTCATGAGTTCCTGCTACTGAAAGAGCATGTCAAAGGTCTCAGTTCCTTTCTGAGACCTCTGAACCTGTCTCGGTTAGAATCTTTTCCCTTCATTACTTGCCCTCTCATCTCTGCACTTGATTGATGGTAAAAACCCTAGAATTTGGGGGTTCATCCGAGTTTTGAGACCATTGGCTATATGATTTGCTTGAACTTGTTTGATTCCAGAAACCCTAACTCCTTTAGACCTATTTCGAGTCTCTGAACTGAGTCTTGAAATCTCTGTTTCTTTAAGTGATTCTGATTTTCTACTAAACTCTTCTAAGGTCCTTATACTGGACCCTTTGTATGCTATTTGATACTATCTCTTCTACATTGCTGACCTATGTGACTACCATGATACTACAGTCTTCTAATTACCTACTGATTTTGCAATGGCATGACATTTTTTTTCTTTGCCCTAAATTCAGCCTAGCATATTTGTGTGCTCTTTATATGTGCTGAACTTCCCTCTAAAAATGGCTTTCAATTTTGATTGATTTCAGACTTCCTTTGTATAAGTTTGATTGATTTCTTTCCTTGTCTGCTGACTTCCCTGTTACTCGATTTGAGTCAAAAACTTTCCTTAGCTTTTCTGATTTGGTTCATTCATGGACCAATGATTACAAAAATCTCTGACCCCTTGATTTACTGTATACTGATTGATCCTTATCTTATTTGTTTTAACCGTGTATTTCAAAATTCTTCCCTTAATTAAACCCCTATGTATTTACCCCTAATTGCCTACTTTGCACAAGATGCTTGTTTGATTTCTTTCCTAAATAACTTTTACCATTTAAGTCTGAATTCCTTAATTAAAAGGAAGTCTTGTATTGATTGATTTTTAATTGATATCCAGTTCCGTAATTGTTTTTGTACCTTATTTTTGCCTGTTTTTCACACTATAAATGCACAACTCTTTCATTAACAAAATCATCCATCACTCGCAGTTTTTCTGAACTTACACTTACACTCAAAAGTATTCTCTCTTGTTGCTTGTACTTTGGCCTATTCATAAGACCTACTGTATGCCTTTCTTTATTTGCTTCTTTGAAACTGGTATGTCTTGATTTAAGCTTTTTAGCACCACAACAATGTGTTTATTTACTACTTCTGTATCCCTGTCTGCTTACTGCTTCTATGTGGTTCAACTCTACTGATTTCTTTCTGCCTGTCTGTTATGAATCCCAAACCCCTGCCCCCCTATGTGTTCATGCTATGGTTTGAGGCATGTCAATATGCAAATTATTGTCCCTGAATTAAACTTGATACCCTGAGATCCTAGCCTCTAATAATATGTGTTCTAGCAGGCTTATGGGTATACTAGTATCCTCCATTGCTGGGCATGCCTAAAGCCTGCCCTTACCTAAGCAATAGGCTCTTTACATTCTCCCCATTCCCCTGAACCCCCTATGTGTGTTTATTAGTAGTTGCTTCCCTCTCCTTTTCCCCTTTAGCATTCTATTTTGTACTTGCACACTTTCTTAGTCTTTAAGTTCTGTCCCACCCCCCCTTTTGTGAGCTCCTTGGGACCCTTTGAGTTCCCTCTGAATTTGGACACTTGAGGGCTGGCCCTTCCACACTGCACTTGTCCTAATCTGATTATACATTTGGGTGTGAGCATTGCCTGGAGTCCCTTTGAGGCTCTTAGGGAACTTTGACACACTCAAATGGGAGAAAGGCTTTGGATCATGATCTCATGGAGTTGGTTTACCACATATTTCGGACATGAAGTCGGAATCAGGCTCTCCTTTGGTTGTACTTTTATTTATATTTTCTAATGTATTTTTTTACTTTATTTCGGGCTGTAATAATTTGTAATAAACTCTTGGGGATGGTTAGTGAAAAAAGGGTAGGTAACTATGTATGCAAAAAGGGTAGATACCATGTCTATAGGAATTTTGAATCTGCATATAGAAATCATGCCTATAGGTGTTTGGAAATCTACATATGCAAATAGAAATTATGCATATAGTATATCCTACATTCATATATAAATCATGATCATAAAGCTACTATATTCATATAAAAATCATGCCTACAGGATTTTCTAAATCTGCACGATCAATTGCACCTAGATATCATGTCCATAGGTCTTAAACAAATTTCTACACCTAGATATCATGCTCATAGGACTTAAACATCCAATTGCACCTAGATAACATGTTCATTCAGCATCTAGATATCATGTTCATAGGTTTAAAACGAGTCTTCTACATTTTTATTCCATGTCTACAAGGTTCAAAATCAACTACGCGTAGAAAGCATGTCTATAGGAGTTCCTAATCGAATCTGAATCACTTCATTCACGTATAGAGCTAAAACCAGTAATAACAGGTACCATCAGTTGCAGAACTTATAACCTTCGTTAAAACTTGCCTTTCTTTTGATAATCTAACTACCCCTTTTAACCAGTACGTATTCAGTTTATTTTGCTTTCTGAATTCAGTAGATACCATGCCTATAGGATCTTTATCCAACACTTAGGCAAGCCTTAGGGTAAAGTTATAAACTGAATCTGTTCTATTAACTACAACCAGCAGGCAGGCCTGATTCGGGTTTCTTATCTGAACTATGTAATAAATCAGTCTGCCTCAACCTTTAAGTTCTTTCATGTGTAGTATTTAATCAGACCCTAAACAGTATATATAAGTCATGCTAATTACATGCTTCTTTGTGTAAGGAGGTATATCTGAGCCTCTGCTTGTTATGTGCTTTCCTTAACTTGCAATACGTGTTTTGTATGTCGCCTTAGAATTTTTGCCTTTGAAACTACAAATAAGCCTAATATCCCTCCCCTTTAGGATTAGTAGTCCTAAATGCCTCCGGACTGATAGGATTGAGACAGGTAATAGCATGCAATAAATAATCGAGTCCATTCCGTGCTTTAATACCTTAACGGGGTGGGAAGGGTAGATCTGGATATGATGACCACACAATAATGTCACGTATAGCCCCTCATTGAGGAGTGATTACCGGGCATTGTGTGGGGTGATCCATATTATTAATAAACCTAGGACCCCCCTTTCCCTTTGTTTCTTTGTTTCTTCTAAAGATTTCAAACTATTTCTTTTAAGAAAAATCAGCTTTCTTTTAGTTCTTTCCAACTTTGTTTATTTGTAAAACCATTACGTGAAAATCCCCTCTTATTTGAAGTTTCATTTGCCTACATGTTAATTGCACCTCAATTCACAATAATTGTTTGGCCGGGAACCACACTAGTGGATTCTAAGGGGTGCCTAACACCTTCCCCTTGGAATAATTTCAAGCCCTTACCCTATCTCTGGTTATTCAAATCAATCTCTCTTGGTGTCCTAATGCACCCTAATCATTAGGTGGCGACTCTTCAAACCCAGTTCCCAAAGGGAATGAGTTGTCCTTCCAAATATCATAAACCCGATTTCGCGAGAAAAAAGGGGGCGCGACAGCATGGTGACTCTGCTGGGGATCTTTTAGGCTTTTACTATTTAAGACTATTATTGTGACTTGACATTTCTTTACATGCCTTTATTTTTTTAATACCTTTAAGCATTCAATTCCCCTTTTCAACTACAAACTGACTTGTCTTTTTGTTTGTTTCTTTTATTTCTTTCCTTTATTGCTTTCCTTTATTACTACTTTAAATTATGAAGAACTATTGTATTTACTGCTTTCTTAACATGCAAATACGTGACAACCTGCTT
Source organism: Nicotiana sylvestris (assembly GCF_000393655.2). Taxonomy (NCBI): domain Eukaryota; kingdom Viridiplantae; phylum Streptophyta; class Magnoliopsida; order Solanales; family Solanaceae; genus Nicotiana; species Nicotiana sylvestris. The sequence goes on from NC_091068.1 coordinate 107,436,904, forward strand.
TAATTATTGCATAAGCATGTTTTCAACATCATATTCCACTCGTGCCAAACAAAATACCATAGCAACACTTATAATGAGTGGTTGCGCTCTTCTGATATTATCACCCCCTAAATCCGGGAAAGGCATATTTGCGGTAAAACCAGTCGATCAACGGTGTAGTCGACGGTTCCGTGCCTTTCCCCCCTTAAGTTGTCCGTTCAAGGGTACCAGTCTAAAACCCCATAGAAACCTTACTCTATTTAAACTGTGCATGCATCATGGTCAAACTTAGCCGAGTCAGTTATGTTGTCCGCATAATGACTCTTTAAGATAGCCTTGTCCAAAGTCCACTAGGTTTCCCCTAAAACCCAAAAGGACACTACCACGTTCTATGCATTTATTTGGAAAACTAAATGCTTTTATGCCAATTATTGATATTTAAATAGTCGAGTATGATAGGGGTAAGGGCCTAACCCTTTTGTCTTGCAGAAATATGATGCACGAAGTCCCCAGATTCGGCATGGTCACCAACATCCACCCAAAATTGCTAAGCTGGTGGGAGGATCTTCACTCTAGTGATCAAACTCTTGTCCAGAAATATCTGGGCAATCTGCCTTCTCTTTTGGAGATTCAACCCAATAACAAGATCATAGAAGCTGCTACTTTGTTCTGGGACTGTGAGAGGGCTGTATTCCGCTTCGGGGACATTGAAATGACACCCTTGCTAGAAGAAATAGGAGGATTGGCCGGTATGCCATGGGAAACACCGGGATTGTTAATGCCTGAGAACGGCAAGGGCAGGGGTTTTCTCAAAATGATGGGTCTGAAGAAGAATCCAGAACTGACATGTCTGAAGGAATCTTATGTCCCCTTCGACTACTTGTATGAGAGATACGGTCACAGCAAGTCCTATTGTACCTATCCCGACGAATTTTCCATCACATCATTAGGGCATATTCATTGAAGGGTTTTTGTATTTATGTTTTGTTTCCTGGGGTTGATAGTGTTTCCAATGAAGAAAGCAAGGATCCATACCAGGCTGGCTATGGTAACTAAAATTCTGATGGAGGGCATTGGTGGGCAACCTTTCAACATTGTGCCCATGATTATTGTGGAGATATACCGAGCCTTAGAGAAGTGTCAATGAGGAGCCGGACACTTCGAGGGCTGGAATTTACTACTCCAGCTCTGGCTCATAGAACATCTCCAAAGGGGTGAATACCGGCAAGCGATTCAGCGAAGGGACTGGGATGATCATATAGCTTTCCATAATCCAAGGCGGATGAATTACATGCCCAACATGTTCGCCCAGCCAGAAGATGCCAAGGGATGGTTAGAGATGTTTGAAAACCTAACTGAGGATCAAATACATTGGATGTTCGAATGGTTCCCTAACGATAGTCCTTATACTGCCAAGCTCAGCATATGTGGCATTGAAAGATCATCATGGGAAGAGATACTATCGAAGCAGACAGATACCACGCTGGTTGCGCTCTCTACTATTCAGGCTGGTTAGAATCTAATCACGACGGTATGGGTCAGCCAGGACATACTAGGGGCCATAGGATCATAGACGAGAGGGCTGAGGCACAGGTCAAATACAATCAGCTGCGCAAGAGGATTCGGGAATGCGAAAGCGAGCACCGTGAGATAAAGGAAGCCAACCAAAAGCTGATTGAAGAGTAAAAAGACATGGACAGTGCCAACAAGTGACTGGGATACTGGAGCGGGGCATAGTAGAACTGGAAAGGAAATTTCTCAAAAGAATCGAGGATTGTCAGAATGCTGAGGGAAACGAGGGCGGATATCTAGCCAGAGCCTACCTACTGTTGGGACTTCACGAGTTGGGAAAGCTGTTCGACGGAGCCAAAGATGCCGAGTCTGGGGAAGGTCCTTCTAGGACCAAGTAGATAGGAGTTTTTCCTTTTTCGCCTTACAAAATGTAATAAGGCCAACGACCACTAGTGCTACTTTACTTCATGTTATTTAGTGTCGATTTGGGATACATCTATTTTTAATCAATGAAATGAGGCATTTAGCATTCAGTTCTCCAAATCAACTTGTCGCCAGGCTTACCTCGGGCACAAAGAGGTTCCCAAATAGGACACAATTTACATTCTTGCACTATGTGTTTAATATCACAACATTTTCTTATAATCCTCACTAACTTGTTACCTTTTTGTTTTTACTTTTTTTTATTTATTCCCCCTCCCAAAGGTTAGTTCATGCACTCTGGCAACATCATCTTATTCAACGAGATCCAGGGGCCCTCCACCCACTCCTTCTCTTAGTCCTGTCAGAAACAAGAACAAAGGGAAGATGGAAGATCTGAACAACTCCAGAAAGGAGAACTCAACTGAACGGGTAGAGGTCATTCATGCCGATGGTACTTAGTTTTCCAAAGAGAATGCATCCCAACTGGAACAAAAGCTGCTGAAGTTCCAAGAGGAACTTGATCAAGTTCGGAATCTAGCAAATCTGTCATTTTCCCTCACCACTCCAGATGACTTCTCAAATGCTCAGAACCCCACACCTCCACAAAATATCCCAAAGCCACAAAACCATCCCGCTCCTCACCACCACTGCAACACCTGTCATACTTCCAACAATACTCCACTGCTCATCCCGGAACCCTAAAACTCCACAAATGACCACTTTCACACCCATCATAACACCCCTATCTACGTGGAGACCATGCCACACTCCACCCAACCCATCTCAAGCGCACCTGAGTCTGATAATAAAGACTTGCTATTAGGAATTTGGCTGAAGAACTTAAGAAATTGACTAGCCAGATTTAAGGCGTCGAAGGAAGCAAAGGAATTGAAGGGCTAAACTATGAAGATCATTGCATACAGCCCGATGTCGAACTGCCTGAGGGGTACAAACCTCCTAAGTTCAAGATGTTTGATGGTACAGGGGATTCGAGAGTACATTTGAGAACATACTGTGACAAGCTGGTTGGAGTAGGGAAAGACGAGGGGATCCGTATGAAGCTGTTCATGAGGAGTCTAAAAGGAGATGCTCTATCTTGGTACATTAGCCAAGATCCGAAGAAGTGGTCAAGTTGGGTAGGCATGGCGTCAGATTTTATGGACAGGTTCAGGTTCAACACGGAGAATGCACCGGACGTGTTCTACATTCAGAATCTAAAGAAGAAACCTGCAGAAACGTTCCGCAAGTATGCTACTCATTGGAGATCAGAAGCTGTTAAGGTCAGACCTGCTTTAGAGGAAGAACAAATGAACAGGTTTTCGTCCGGGCTCAGGACCCGCAATATTATGAAAGGCTGATGTTGATTGAGAACCATAAATTTTCTGACATCATCAAGTTGGGTGAAAGGATCGAAAAAGGCATCAAAAGTGGTATGGTTACAAACTTTGAAGCTTTGCAAGCTACCAATAAGGCCTTACAGTCTGGTGGTACGTCCAAGAAAAGGGACATAGGTGTTGTAATTGTTGCATATCCCCTGTCAAATACCAAACCTATCCAATGCCTCCACTCACATATCAGCCTACTCCAAACTACCAAGCACCCTCACCCTCCTACCAAACTCCACCACCCACTTATCAATCACCTCCACCTCCACATATCAGCCTACTTCACCCAGATATTCCCAACCCGCACATGTTTACCAAGCCTACAATGCTCAATAATCCCACTATTAATCGCCTCCCATACGCCAAAACTTCCCAAGACCTCGACCAAATTTTGACCGTCGACCTCCTAAACAGTATACAGCCATCGCTGAACCTATTGACCAGTTGTACGAAAGACTCAAAGCTGCTGGTTATGTCACCCATATCCCTGCCATAACCCCTGAGAACCCTTCTCAATGGTTCAATCCAAACAAATCATGTGCATACCATTCCGGCATGAAGGGACACACCATCGACGAATGTCATTCTCTAAAAGGCAAGATCCATGCTTTGATTGACAACAAGATTATTATGGCAAAGGAGCCCGCTCTGAATGTTCGCAATAACCCTCTACTGGACGATAAGGGTAGAGATGTTCACATGATTAAAATAGAGGATGATTGGGATCCCGAGGGATCAATCGGGTTGATTGCATAAGGTGATGACCCAAAGAAGCCAATAGTTACTCTTAATCCAATCATAGTCCAAATTCAGCTATCTAGGGACGCTGAGGAAATATGTCCGTGCCACTTTAGTTTGAAACAACGTCATCTGCAAAGACACTAGCACCAATTGAGGTCGAATTCATGTCTCCAACAAATGCACCTACACCATTCGAAGTTGAAGTTTTACCACCCAAGGAACATGCTCCGTTCGGGGTGAAGATAGCCACGCCGATCCCAGTGGCGATGTCGGCCATGACACCATTCCACACAAAAGCTATACCATGGGACTATATAGCCGAGGCAAGGAGGAAAGGCAAGGTTAGGTTTGAGGAAACTGTTGCCGCACAAGGTATGACGAGAACGGGTAGGGTCTATACCCCAGAACATCTAGCCGAGTTAAGCAAACTGGCCTCCAATCGGTCACCCATTACTGACACAGGTCCAAACGACCTTTGGAGAAAGATACAGGCCAAGGAATACTCGGTCATCGACCAATTGAACAAAACACCGGCGCAGATCTCCATACTTGCTTTGCTACAAAATTCTGAGGTACGCAAAAATGCTCTATTGAGGGTGCTAAGTGAAGCGTACGTGCCAAGCAACATCACTGTCGGGGAAATGGCCAACATGGTCGGACAGGTATTGGAAAGTCACAAAATTACTTTTCATGAGGATGAGCTACCGTCTGAAGGGTTAGGTCACAACAAAGCACTGCACATCACTGTGCAATGCGAGGACTACTTTATCACCAGGATCTTGATCAATGGGGGTTCCAGTCTCAACATTTGTCCACTGGTAACACTCAAGAAATTGGGCAAAGGATTGCACGAGATTAAGGACGGAGCTATCAACGTGAAAGCCTTCAACGACTCCCAAAGATCCACCATTGGGGAGATTAGTCTGTGTTTGCAAATGGGGCCAACTTGGTTCGATGTTGACTTCCAAGTGATAGACGTACCGGCATCTTACAATCTGCTGCTTGGACGACCATGGATTCATGCTGCTTGGGCTGTGGCATCGACACTACATCAGGCAGAGAAATTCGAATGGAATCATCAAGAGGTGATCATTCACGACGACAATATCAACCCTATATACAGTCGCCAGACCATTCCATCGATTAAAGGAAGAAGGAAGCTAGGAGGAGAGACTTACCATCACATCGAACAGGTGAATGCCGTTGACAAAGACAAATGGTAGGACAACAAGATTGACAGTATACTGAATTGGTGTGGGTACGAACCTGGCAAAGGGCTCGGTAAGAACCTCCAAAGAATCGCTAAGCTCATAAAGCTCAAGAAGCATGGCACTACGTTCGGTCTGGGATATGAGTACACCTGGGAAGAATTCAACCACTGGTCGCCACCATGGCATGGTCCTTACTACCCGCTGGAGCAGCCAATACCATACTTGGAGCGGACTTTCCAACTGGCCGGTGTTATCTATGGGCAAGAAGAAGAAGAAGCACTTGCAGCGGTGAGGAAACTGTTCCTAGAAGACAATGACATGGACTGTTGTGTTGTTCTCGAAGAGGAGGGGGAGGAAGGCCCTTCCATACAGGCCGTAAGCAGAGGGGCACGCCTCAATAACTGGACCATCAGGACAACCAGAGCCCGACGAGCCTCGGTGAGGAAACTGTTCCTAGAAGACAATGACATGGACTGTTGTGTTGTTCTTGAGGAGGAGGGGGAGGAAGGCCCTTCCATACAGGCCGTAAGCAGAGGGGCACGCCTTAATAACTGGACCATCAGGACAACCAGAGCCCGAAGAGCCTCGGGGTAGCAAGGCTAAAACAAGCACTGTTTTTGATTTACTAAAAAATTTTATTTTTCTCGCATGTTTTAATTCCTGCAATAAGACCTTTAATGTTCAAAACAATTATGCAATTTATCAAAGCATTATAACTTTTCTTATGAATCAACGCTTATTACTATTTTTTTTTCTCTCATTACTTTACTTATATAGCATTACTATTACTTATCTTGATGAACCAATGACTATGACATGCAACGAGACAACGCAACAAACGGACATAGATTCAGAGGAAGATGATATACCAGAAGAGATTGTTAAAGAAGTCGAGAACTTTGAGAACAGGCCGAAGTCCAACCTGGACGAGACTGAGATTGTTAACCTGGGAGATGCAGAAAATGTCAAAGAAACACGAATCAGCGTTCACTTATCACCGTCAGAAAAGGAAGAGTACACAGAATTTCTAAGGGAATATGAGGACATATTCTCCTGGTCGTATGATGATATGACTGGTCTGAGTACATTTATTGTGGCCCACAAACTGCCAATCGATCCAGCATGTCCACCGGTAAAGCAAAAGCTCAGGAAGTTTAAGCCTGATATGAGTTTGAAAATCAAGGAAGAAGTCACTAAGCAAGTCAAATCTAAGGTTCTCAGGGTAGTGGAATACCCAACATGGTTAGCTAACATTATGCCAGTGCCGAAGAAGGACGGGAAGGTTAGGGCCTGTGTCAACTACCGGGATCTCAACCGGGCCAGTCCGAAAGATGACTTCCCTTTACCAAATATACACATCCTGATTGATAATTGCGCCAATCATGAGTTGCAGTCATTTGTAGATTGTTTTGCTGGGTATCATCAGATCTGGATGGATGAAGAAGATGCTGAGAAAACAGCTTTCATCACGCCATGGGGGATGTACTGCTACAAGATAATGTCGTTTGGGTTAAAGAATGCAGGGCACCTACATGAGGGCCTTGACTACCATCTTCCACGACATGATACACAAGGAGATAGAAGTGTACATAGATGATGCTATTATCAAGTCCAAGAAAGCCACTGATCACATGGAAGATTTGAGGAAGTTTTTCAATAGATTGCGAAGGTACAACCTGAAACTGAATCCTACGAAGTATGCATTTGGGGTTCCTGCCGGAAAACTACTTGGGTTTATCGTGAGTCACCGAGGGATAGAGTTGGATCCATCAAAGGTCAAAGCTATTCAAGAGTTGCCACCGTCAAAGAACAAGAAGGACGTAATGAGTTTCTTGGGGAGACTTAACTATATCAGACGGTTCATAGCACAATCTACAGTTATCTGTGAACCAATCTTTAAGATGTTGAATAAGGATGCCGCTACCAAATGGATTGATGATTGCCAAAAGGCCTTCGACAGAATCAAGGAGTATCTATCAACACCACCAGTTTTGGTCCCGCCCGAGCCATGTAGACCTCTATTACTCTACCTCGTAGTATTGGATGGAGCGTTCGGTTGTGTTTTGGGGCAACATGATGAAACATGGAGGAAGGAGTAGGCCATCTATTACCTCAGTAAGAAGTTCACCGCGTACGAGGCCCGGTATTCTCTGTTAGAGCACACCTGCTGTGCTTTGACTTGGGTAGCTCAAAAGTTGAGGCACTACTTCTGTGCCTATACTACATATCTCATATCAAGGATGGATCCTTTGAAGTACATCTTCCAGAAGCCCATGCCCACTGGAAAACTAGCCAAGTGGCAAATCCTATTGAGTGAATTAGACATTGTCTATGTAACCCAGAAAGCGATCAAAGGACAGGCACTAGCAGATCACCTTGCTGAAAATCCTGTGGACGGAGAATACGAACCCCTAAAAACGTATTTTCTTGACGAAGAGGTATCATTCATAGGAGAAGATATTGCAGAATCCTATGACAGTTGGAAAATGTTTTTCGATGGAGCAGCAAAATTTCAAAGGAGTTGGCATAGGAGCAGTCCTAGTATCAAAAACCGGTCGGCATTATCCGGTGTTTGCGAAACTCAGATTTTCTTGCACCAACAACATGGCCGAGTATGAAGCCTGCATCCTAGGGCTTAAAATGGCCATTGACGTGAACATTCAAGAGTTGCTAGTAATTGGGGATTCAGACTTGCTCATACATCAGGTCCGAGAAGAATGGGCAACCAAGAACTCCAAGATACTCCCGTATCTGCATTGTGTACAGGAATTGAGATTCACAAAGACAGAATTCCAGCATGTTCCCAGAGTCCAAAATGAGTTCGCCGATGCATTGGCTACCCTATCATCCATGATACAGCATCCAGACAAGAACTTCATTGATCCCATTCCAGTGAAGATCCATGATCAGCCAGCTTATTGTGCTCATATTAAAGAAGAAGCACACGGAAAGCCTTGATTTCATGATATCAATGAATACTTGGCGAAAGGAGAATACCCAGAGCTCGCAAATCCTACTCAGAAACGCACCCTTCGGAGGTGTCCAACAATTTCTTTCACAGCGAGGGAATCCTCTATAGGAGGACTCCTGATTTGGGATTGCTAAGGTGTGTCGACTCAAAAGAAGCATCCAGGCTATTAAAGGAGATTCACGTTGGGACCTGCGGTCCACATATGAATGGTTTTGTCTTAGCAAAGAAGATACTTCGAGCTGGTTACTTTTGGATGACTATGGAGACGGACTGCATCCAGTATGTCCGGAAGTGCCACCGCTGCCAGATACATGCAGACATGATAAAGGTACCCCCAAATGAGCTTACTGCAACAAGCTCACTGTGGCCGTTCGCCGCCTGGGGAATATATGTTATTGGACCAATCGAGTCTGCCGCCACCAACGGGCACAGGTTTATCCTAGTAGCAATCGACTATTTTACCAAATGGGTCGAGGCAACATCTTATAGAGCAGTAACCAAGAAAGTCGTGGCGGACTTTGTCTGTGACTGCATTATTTGTCGATTCGGGATTCCAGAGTCAATCATTACTGATAATGGCTCCAACCTCAACAGTGACCTGATGAAAGCCATATGTGAAACCTTTAAGATCAAACACAAGAATTCTACAGCCTACAGACCTCAGATGAACGAAGCCGTAGAAGCCGCCAATAGGAATATCAAGAAGATACTAAGGAAGATGATAGAGAAGCATAAACAGTGGCACGAGAAGCTATCATTTACTTTATTGGGGTACTGCACCACAATCCGCACATCAACAGGGGCAACCCCCTACATACTGGTATATGGTACAGAAGCGGTCATTCCCGCCGAAGTAGAAATCCCTTCCTTGAGGATCATACAATAAGCTGAGCTCGACGACGCAGAATGGGTGAAGAGTCGTTACGAGCAGCTAGCTCTTATAAATGGAAAGAGAATGAATGCAATTTGCCACGGTCAGCTCTATCAGAACAGAATGTCTAGAGCCTTCAACAAAAGAGTCAAGCCGAGACAATTCACACCGGGGCAGCTAGTGTTAAAGAAAATTTTTCTGCATCAAGATGAAGCCAAAGGGAAGTTCTCTCCCAACTGGCAGGGTCCGTACATGGTTCACCGAGTTCTAACAAGAGGAGCCCTCATACTTGCGGAAATGGACGGAGAGGTCTGGCCAAAGTCGATCAATTCAGATGCAGTCAAGCGATAATATGTGTAATCTATGTGCTTTCCCATATGATGTAATTTGAACTACGTCTGACCTGATTCCCGTTTAAGAGGGGATACGTAGGCAACCTTATGGGTTCGGTCACAATTCAATAAAATTTCATTTCCCCCGTAATTGGAAACTGGGGCAGAATTTTGAGGACCCTCAAAATTCTGAAGTAATTTCAGCCAGTCATCGCAAGCAGCCGTCAGAAACATCAACCCATTAAATTGGGGTAGAATTTTGAGGAGGACCCTCAAAATTCCGAAGCAGGAGAGGTTGCAATGTCCTGAACCACATCATAGTCGTCACTTCATCTAAAAAACTATTTTTTAAAATATGTACTTGTGTCATATTTTTACAAACTCATGCATGTTTATTAATGAAATCGCTTTGTTCAGCAATGCTACCCCAATGATACATACCGTATCGCCAGATCAAAGCCGAACAGGTCAGACCAGACCAGTAGGGATGCGAACTAACCTCCCTTCTACAAAACTCACGATTTTTCTTTGGATGCAGACATTTGGATTGCGAAAGCATCTGACATGCTATACATTCACGAGATAAATGTTGCTCAGGAATACAACTCTTAGAATTGTTCGCATTTACCAGCATTTGCTATCCACGCACGCCGATGATATTCCCTATATCGTAACGTCCCCAGCAGTCACAATGTCACAACCTGCTATCAGCTAAGAAACTCTATTACCATTTGCCATTTTATTTTTATTTCTGCATTGTATAGGCTACCATTCTGCCTTCCGAGACTAAACACTGTTTCCATCTGCATTTTCTACATTGCATAAGTTTACCATTCTGCCTTCGGAGACTAAACACTGTCTCCATCTGCATTTTCTGTATTACATAAAGCTACTATTCTACCTTCAGAGACTAAACACTGTCTCTATCTGCATTTTCTGCATTGCATAAGGCTACCATTCTGCCTTCCGAGACTAAACACTGTCTCCATCTGCATTTTCTACATTGCGTAAGGCTACCATTTTGCCTTCCGAGACTAAACACTGTCTCCATCTGCATTTTCTACATTGCCTAAGGCTACCATTCTGCCTTCCGAGACTAAACACTGTCTCCATCTGCATTTTCTACATTGCATAAGTCTACCATTTTTTCTTCCGAGACTAAACACTGTCTCCATCTGTATTTTCTGCATTGCATAAGGCTACTATTCTACCTTCCGAGACTAAACATTGTCTCCATCTGCATTTTCTGCATTGCATAAGGCTACCATTCTGCCTTCTGAGACTAAACACTGTCTCTATTTGCATTTTCTGCATTGCATAAGGCTACCATTCAGCCTTCCGAGACTAAACACTGTCTCCATCTGCATTTTCTACATTGCATAAGGCTACCATTCTGCCTTCCGAGACTAAACACTGTCTCCATCTGCATTTTCTACATTGCGTAAGACTACCATTTTGCCTTCCGAGACTAAACACTGTCTCCATCTGCATTTTCTACATTGCCTAAGGCTACCATTCTGCCTTCCGAGACTAAACACTGTCTCCATCTGCATTTTCTACATTGCATAAGTCTACCATTTTTTCTTCCGAGACTAAACACTGTCTCCATCTGTATTTTCTGCATTGCATAAGGCTACTATTCTGCCTTCCGAGACTAAACACTGTCTCCATCTGCATTTTCTGCATTGCATAAGGCTACCATTCTGTCTTCTGAGACTAAACACTGTCTCCATTTGCATTTTCTGCATTGCATAAGGCTACCATTCTGCCTTCCGAGACTAAATACTGTCTCCATTTGCATTTTCTGCATTGCATAAGGCTACCATTCTGCCTTCCGAGACTAAACACTGTCTCCATCTGCATTTTCTACATTGCATAAGGCTACCATTCTGCCTTCCGAGACTAAACACTGTCTCCATCTGCATTTTCTGCATTGCATAAGGCTACCATTCTGCCTTCCGAGACTAAACACATTCTCCATCTGCATTTTCTGCATTGCATAAGGCTACCATTCTGCCTTCCGAGACTAAACAATGTCTCCATTTGCATTTTCTGCATTGCATAAGGCTACCATTCTGCCTTCCGAGACTAAACACTGTCTCCATCTGCATTTTCTGCATTGTATAAGGCTACCATTCTGCCTTCTGAGACTAAACACTTTCTCCATCTGCATTTTCTTCATTTCGTAAGGCTACTATTATGCCTTCCGAGACTAAATACTGTCTCCGTCTGCATTTTCTCATTTTGTAAGGCTACCATTTTGCCTTCTGAGACTAAATACTGTCTCTGTCTGCATTTTCTCATTGCATAAGGCTACCATTCTGCCTTCTGAGACTAAACATTATCTCCATCTGCATTTTCTGCATTGCATAAGGCTACCATTCTGCCTTCCGAGACTAAACATTCTCTCCATCTGCATTTTCTGCATTGCATAAGTCTACCATTTTGCCTTCCAAGACTAAACACTGTCTCCGTCTGCATTTTCTCATTTCGTAAGGCTACCATTTTGCCTTCGGAGACTAAACACTGTCTCCATCTGCATTTTCTGCATTGCATAAGGCTACCATTCTGCCTTCCGAGACTAAACACTGTCTCCATCTACATTTTCTGCATTGCGTAAGGCTACCATCTTGCCTTCCGAGACTAAACACTGTCTCCATCTACATTTTCTGCATTGCGTAAGGCTACCATTTTGCCTTCCGAGACTAAACACTATCTCCATCTGCATTTTCTGCATTGCATAAGACTACCATTCTGCCTTCCGAGACTAAACACTATCTCCATCTACATTTTGCATTGCTGAAAGATCGCCGCCTTATCTACCTCCTGCATGGCTGAAAGATCGCCACCTTATTTACATTCTGCATGGCTGAAAGATCGCCACCTTATTCACATTTGCATTGGCTGAAAGTTCGCCCCCTACTGCATTTCATGGGCTGAAAGATCGCCACCTTATTCACATTTGCATTGGCTGAAAGATACCTACGATTGCCAAATACTGCATCTCATGGGCTAAAAGATCGCCAAATTGTCCAAGGGCATCATTGTTCGGAGGCACCATTTTCATAGCCTGAGAACGCCATGTCATGGCCTGAGGACCCCATTTTATCTTTTGCATATCATTATTCAAAGGCATCATAGTTCGGAGGCATTATTCTCATAACCCGAGAGCATCATTTCATGGCCTGCAAATCCTTTATCATACGCTTCATGGCCTAGGACGTCATGGTCTGAGGACGTCATCCTAACCATCCAAAGACAATATTCATGGTCCGACGGGAACTTGCATCACGTTTAAATTTATGCACAATATATGCTTGTATAGCTCATTTGCAGGTAAACCGGCGAGCAATGACCATCTCAGTAGGAGCGATCCCGCTCCAGTTCCAGTAGCCCTGTTAGACCTTAACCATTCATCCCGACCTGAATATTGCGTCCGTTCTTGAAAAGGTCTTCATCGGCATATTTCGCCGACGGATCCTGAACTATATATAGTCTGATTCATGTAAGACCAGGGATATGTAGGCAGCTCAGGAGCCAGAGCACGGCCAACCTCTTCAAACCACTTCGTTCGGTCAAAATTGGCCATCATATCTTTACCCGACAACTCTTTCATCCTTCTCGGGTAAAGAGGGGCAGCTGTTGATACCTAATTTTTTCCTGTTTTTTTAAATATTCAAAATACCTTCAAAATAGCCTATATATGCATATATAATTATATCCCAAGGATACATTATTTTTCCTTAATTTTTTTCAATGATTTTTAAATCAATTCATTGCCCTATTTTATCAAGAAAAACCCAATAATTATCCCCAAAATTATCATTTTGGTGATTCATTTATTGGAGTCTCATGTTTACACTAAAATATAGCTAAGATATTGTTTTTTACATGTTTTTTACAAATTTATTTAGTATTTTTAAGGTTAAAATTGCATAATTGCAACATTAGCCATTTTTAGGTTTAAATTCGTCTCATGTTTATAAAATGGGATCTTATACTTTTAAATTGATAATTAAATATTATAAACCATTTTAGTGCTTTCAATTTTTTTCATAAATTTATTTACTTTTTTTATAAATTAAAGGGGGAAAAGGGGTTATTTAACTTGTAGCCAAATTTGGCTTTTAAATTTAGCCTAACATCAAACAGACCCCAACCCAAATTAAACCAGCCTAATCGTCTAATTAAACCTGCCCAAAGACCCAAGCCCAATCCCTAAATCTACCCGACCCAACCGGATTAAATCTTGGTTGTTGATCAATTTTGATCAGCGGCCCAGATTCATTCTTACCAAATTAAACCAAATGACCCCCCCCCCCCAAACCCCTCTCATTCCTGACTCAATCGACTCTCGTCTCTCTATCTCTATCTCTGGTTCTCTCTAGAACCTCCCCCCCTCCCCCTCCGCTCTGATGAGCTTCACTCACATTCTCCGGCCATTTTCTTGCGTGAATCCATGGTGGTTTCACCACCCACAGGCCTTCTATGGCTCCTCCAGCTTGGTTACCGAAGTCTCATGACCTGGCCACGAAAAAGCTGGGTCCAGACCTTGCTTGATTCAAGTTCCATGGCCATCTCCGGCCTTGCTCCGCAAGCCATGTCTGTTCGAGCCTGGCCTCGACTCCTCCTACTTAGATCAACGACTATCCAAGCCTTTCTCACCGTTTGGGTTCCTCTGAAACCCTAGCTTTTGAGGTTCTTCTGATTACTTTAGATCTGTTCTAGATCCATGTTTTCCCTAAACTTTTAAACAATTTCTTGATATTTCTTTCAAAACTATGCTTTCAAAACCTTTCTTTTTTCGATCTAGGGTTTTTGAGTTATTTAGATGTTTCTCAGATTTTCTTTTTCTCTTTTGTGTTTCTTCTACTATGTTTCTTCTGCTGTGTTCTTTGTGTGTTTCTTCTATTATGTTTGTTTTGTTGTGTTCTTGGTAGGTTTCTTCTACCATGTTCTTATCAGTTTCCTCTACTGTGTTTTTATATGTTTCTCCTACTGTGTTCTTATTAAGTTTTTTCTACTATGCTTCTTTTTATGTTTCTCCTACTGTGTTCTTGTTAGTTTCTTCTACTAGGTTTCTTATTAGTTTCTTCTTTTATGTTTCTTTACTGTGTGTCGCATGTTGTTCTTTTACTATGCTTCTCATGAGTTCTTGCTACTGAAAGAGCATGTCAAAGGTCTCAGTTCCTTTCTAAGACCTTTGAACCTGTCTCGATTAGTATCTTTTCCCTTGATTACTTGTCCTCTCATCTCTGCACTCGATTGATGGTAAAAACCCTAGAATTTGGGGGTTCATCCGAGTTTTGAGACCATTGGCTATATGATTTGCTTGAACTTGTTTGATTCCAGAAACCCTAACTCCTTTAGACCTATTTCGAGTCTCTGAACTGAGTCTTGAAATCTCTGTTTCTTTAAGCGATTCTGATTTTCTACTAAACTCTTCTAAGGTCCTTATTCTGGACCCTTTGTATGCTATTTGATACTATCTCTTCTACATTGTTGACCTATGTTACTACCATGATCTTATAGTAGCCTAGTGATTTTGCAATGGCATGACGTTTTTTTCTTTGCCCTAAATTCAGCCTAGCATATTTGTGTGCTCTTTATATGTGCTGAACTTTCCTCTAAAAATGGCTTTCAATTTTGATTGATTTCAGACTTCCTTTGTATAAGTTTGATTGATTTCTTTCCTTGTCTGCTGACTTCCCTGTTACTCGATTTGAGTCAAAAACTTTCCTTAGCTTTTCTGACTTGATTCATTCATGGACCAATGATTACAAAAATCTCTGACCCTTTGATTTACCGTATAATGATTAATCCTTACCTTATTTGTTTTAACCGTGTATTTCAAAATTCCTCCCTTAATTAACCCCCTATGTATTTATCCCTAATTTCCTACTTTGCACAAGATGCTTATTTGATATCTTTCCTTAAATAACTTTTACCATTTAATTCTGAATTCCTTAATTAAAGGAAGTCTTGTATTCATTGATTTTTAATTGATATCCAGTTCCTTTCTTACCTTATTTCTGCCTGTTTTTTACACTATAAATACACGACTCTTTCATTAACAAAATCATCCATCACTCGTAGTCTTTCTGAACTTACACTTACACTCAAAAGTATTCTCTCTTGTTGCTTGTACTGTGGCCTGTTCACAAGATCTACTGCCTGCCTTTCATTATTTGCTTCTTTGAAACTGGTATGTACTGATTTAAGCTTTTTATCACCACAACAATGTGTTTATTTACTGCTTCTGTATCCCTGTCTGATTACTGCTTCTGTGTGGTTCAACACTACTGATTTCTTTCTGCCTGTGTGTTATGAATCCCAAACCCCTGCCCCCCTATGTGTTCATGCTATGGTTTGAGGCATGGCAATATGCAAATTATTGTCCATGAATTAAACTTGATCCTCTGGGATCCTACCTCTAATAATGTGTGTTCTAGTAGGCTTATGAGTATGCTAGCATCCTCCATTACTGGGCATGCCTAAAGCCTGCCCTTACCGAAGCAATAGGCTCTTTACAATCTCCCCATTCCCCTGAACCCCCTATGTGTGTTAATTAGTAGTTGCTTCCCTCTCCTTTTCCCCTTTAGCATTCTATTCTGCACTTGCACACTTTCTTAGTCTTTAAGTTCTGCCCCCCCCCCCTCTTGTGAGCCTTGCCTTGGGGCCCTTTGAGTTTCCTCTGAACTTGGACACTTGAGGGCTGGCCCTTCCACACTGCACTTGTCTTAATCTGATTATACATTTGGGTGTGAGCGTTGCCCGGAGTCCCTTTGAGTCTCTTAGGGAACTTTGACACACTCAAATGGGAGAAAGGCTTTGGATCATGATCTCATGAAGTTGGTTTACCTCATATTTCGGACATGAAGTCTGAATCAGGCTCTCCTCTGGTTGTACTTTTATTTATATTTTCTGATGTATTTTTTTACTTTACTCCAGGTTGTAATAATTTGTAATGAACTCTTGGGGATGGTTAGTGTAAAAAGGGCAGGTAACTATGTATGCAAAAAGGGTAGATACCATGTCTATAGAAATTTTGAATCTGCATATAGAAATCAGGCCTATAGGTGTTTGGAAATCTGCATAAGCAAATAGAAATCATGCCTATAGTATATCCTACATTCATATAGAAATCATGATCATAGGGCTACTATATTCATATAGAAATCATGCCTACAGGATTGTCTAAATCTACACGATCAATTTCACCTAGATATCATGTCCATAAGTCTTAAACAAATTTCTGCACCTAGATATCATGCTCATAGGACTTAAACATCCAATTGCACCTGGATATCATGTTCATTCAGCATCTAGATATCATGTTCATAGGTTTAAAATGAGTCTTTTGCATTTTTATACCATGTCTACAAAGTTCAAAATCAACTACGCGTAGAAAGCATGTCTATAGGAATTCCTAATCGAATCTGAATCACTTTATTCACGTATAGAGCTAAAACCAGTAATAACAAGTACCATTGCAGAACTTATAACCTTCGTTAAAACTTGCCTTTCTTTTGATAATCTAACTAGCCCTTTTAACCAGTACGTATTCAGTTTATTTTGCTTTCTGAATTCAGTAGATACCATGCCTATAGGATCTTTATCCAACACTTAGGCAAGCCTTAGGTAAAGTTATAAACTGAATCTGTTCTATTAACTACAACCAGCAGGCAGGCCTGATTCGGGTTTCTTATCTGAACTATGTAATACATCAGTCTGCCTCAACCTTTAAGTTCTTTCATGTCTAGTATTTAATCAAACCTTAAACAGTATATATAAGTCATGCTAATTGCATGCTTCTTTGTGTAAGGAGGTATATCTGAGCCTTTACTTGTTATGTGCTTTCCTTAACTTGTAATACGTGTTTTGTATGTCGCCTTAGAATTTTTGCCTTTGAAACTACAAATAAGCCTAATATCCCTCCCCTTTAAGATTAGTAGTCGTAAATGCCTCCGGGACTGATAGGATTGGGACGGGTAATAGCATGCAATAAGTAATCGAGACCATTCCGCGCTTTAATACCTTAACGGAGTGGGAAGGGTAGATATGGATATGATAACAACATGATAATGTCACGTGTAGCCCCTCATTGAGGAGTGATTACTGGGCATTGTGTGGGGTCATCCATATTATTAATACACCTAGGACCCCCCCTTTCCCTTTATTTCTTCTAAAGATTTCAAACTATTTCTTTTAAGAAAAATCAGCTTTCTTTTAGTTCTTTCTAACTTTGTTTATTTGTAAACCATTACGTGAAAATCCCCTCTTATTTGAAGTTTCATTTGCCTACATGTTAATTGCACCTCAATTCACAATAATTGACCGGCCGGGAACCACACTAGTGGATTATGAGGGGTGCCTAATACTTTCCCCTTGGAATAATTTCAAGCCCTTATCCTATATCTGGTTATTCAAATCAATCTCTCTTGGTGTCCTAATGCACCCTAATCATTAGGTGTCGACTCTTCAAACCCAGTTCCCAAAAGGAATGAGTTGTCCTTCCAAATGTCATAAACCCGATTTCGCGAGAACAAGGGGGCGCAACACCATATATTCCTACGGACTCTTTGGGATCGTCAAATCACAGGTCCGGGTGCGTTTACCCAAAATATTGACCAAAGTCAACTTAAATTCAATTTTAAAGGACAAATTAACATTTTCATCACATTTCCACATAAAAACGTTTCGGATATATGTCCGGACCGTGCACGCAAATCAAGGTGAGGAAAAAGGAGGCTCCTATGGCCTCGGAACACATAATTTATTTCTAAAACAAGTGATGAACTTTCGGGTCATCGCATTTTCCTTAGGAAGTTAATATCTAGAACTCAAAATAAAAATTGCTTTTATATTTCCTTTAGTAATTAAGAATAAAAATTCAAAAAAAAAGAGAATTTTCTTTAATACCTCTTTAGAAGTTTTCTTAAGATATTAATTCCAAAAATCCAAAAAAAAGGACTTTCTTTTGAGGTTTTTCATTGGGAAATATATATAAAACAAAAAAAATATTCTTTTTATTTTCACTAGAACTTTAGAACATTGTACATAGAAGAAAAAAAATATACTTTATCTTTTGTTTATCTTTAGAGTTTCTCCTTTAGTTAATCAGAAACTGAAATCCAAAAATATTTTTTATCTTTTTCATTTCTTGTTTCAAAATCTTTCTTCAGGATATCAAGTGAAAATTAAAAATATTTGTTTTGATTTATTCTTTAGATTTCCTTCCTAAAAAAAAAGAATCAAAAAAATATTTTTCTCTTCTAGGGTTTTTTCCTTAATAATTTCTCATAGAGTATCTGTTTAAAAAAAAAGAGAAATATATGTTCGTTTAAGATTGAGTTTAGAATAGATCATAGACATTATGTCTAAAAAAAAGGGAGAGATTTCCTTCTTTTTTCTCATCAGAGTAGTCATTAAGGTAAAAAAAAAAGGAAAAAAAAAGAAAAAGAGAACGTTAGTTTGTTTCCTTTATTTCCAATCTTCCCGAACTACACAAAGATTTGATTCATGCGGCGTATATAGGCAACCTACATAGGATTCGATCAAATTGTTTTTGAAAAAAAAAAAGAAAAAGAAAAAAAAAAGATGAAATTATGGGATGTGAGAAATGAGAGGAAAGAAAAGAGTGATAATTAGAAGAAAAAAAAAAGGAAGGAAAATGAGCAAGCCAAGAAGTTCTAAAAAAGAAAAGAAAAGAAAAGAGAAGATTGAGATGAACAAATTGGGATGATGCCAAGTGACCTTGTGACCCTCGAAGTCATTCTTGAACCGTTAATTGTTGCTAGGTGCATTGCACACAATGTGATATTTTTAGTTGTTAAATGCCCTAATGCTAGTGGGTTGACCTCATTTTGTTCCTCTTTGTTATCTTCATAAAGCAGAAGGGTGGTTGGTTTGTGGTTCTTAAGTGGTAACTCTTCTCCACAACATAAAGTTCAGAGGCAATGGCAAATTGGTTGAACATGAATTGGTTGGTTGAAGAGGTATGGATGTTAAGACAACACATGGCGGACATGTATCGGGTTTGGATGACTAGGAAGGCAGCACCCCCGCCATCACCTAGCTTCCTAGATGCTACCCTTATCCAAACTCCGGTCATAGTGCCGGATGATCCCCCATACTCACCAGATTCTCCCGCTTATCACAGTTTTCCCAACCACCCTAGCAGCTCCCTCACTCGTCCTCCAACTGCCTTTCCCAAAAATTGCCCTCCTGTCATATCTACTATCCCCACGATTACAACTTCTCAACAATCTTTCCTTCATAGATCCAACAATGAACACCCACTCAAAACTCATGGTGCCCAATATTACCCCTCAAAGGTTGCCCACAAGGTCCCTGACTCATACAATCATAGCCCTCGAAATAAGTCTCATATTGAAAATGAAAAGTTCAATGGAAAAGAAGGGCGAGATGAGATATCCAGGAAGTTGAAAGGTATAGAACAGTCTTTAAGGAGCATCCAAGGGATGGGAAATTAGATTAACAAGTCTTACAATGAATTGTGTATGTTCCCTGATGTTCATCTGCCCGCTGGGTTTAAAATGCCAAAGTTTAACTTGTATGATGGGCGTGGAGATCCAGTAGCTCATCTGAGGGGTTATTGCAGTAAAATGAGAAGTGTTAGCGGGAAAGAGGATTTGTTGATGGCGTATTTCAGTGAGAGTTTGAGTGGGGCAGCCTTGGAATGGTATACTCGTCAAGATGTCAATAAGTGGCATGCATGGGATTACATGGCTCAAGATTTTGTTCGACACTTTCAGTACAATCTAGACATTATCCCAGACCACTCCTCCTTATCTAAGTTGGAAAAGAAACCCGAGGAAAGTTTTAGGGAGTTTGGACTCAGATGGAGGGAACAAGCTGCTCGAGTTGGTTCCCCAATTGATGAAGAGGAAATGGTTGAGCTTTTCCTACAAGCCTGAGGGCCACCTACTTCAGTCATTTGATCACGACTTTGGGTAAACCTTTCAATGATGTGGTAAAGATGGGGGAGATGGTAGAAGAAGGAATCAAGTTGGGAAAAATCATGAGTTATTTTGTATTGAAAGATACTATAGAAGACATTCAGAATATCTCAACAAATTTGGGGAGAAGAAAGAGAAATAGAAAAGATGTCGTTGAACCCCGCCGCCGATGAAGATCCAGTGGGCGTTCCTGCTCAACGCTTTCGGCCTCAATATCGACCCCATGAATATCCTCATGCTCCAGATAATCCTCCTCAATGCTACTTCTCTCCACAATGCACCGCCATATACTCCACATCCACAAGACCTGCAATGGCTTGCACCATCTCTACAAAACCCTTACCCACCTCCACAAACATACCAAAACTAGGCAGCAGCGGAAACAAACTTTCACTCCGCTTGGAGAGTCTTACGCCAGTCTGTTCCAGAGGTTGAGGTAATTGGACGATCTAAGGCTGATTGAGTCAAAATTACCAAATCCCCCTCCGAAAAACCTGGATTATGCCCTCAGATGTGCATATTGTTCTAACGCTCGGGGGGATGACACATAAAAGTGTTGGCATTTGAAGAGCGCCATCCAGGAGCTTATTGATACAAACCAAATTGTGGTCCAGAGCCCGGAAGCGCCAAATATCAATCAAAACCCGTTGCTAGCTCATGCCGAAACGCACATGATTGAGACAGTGCATAAGGATGGGGAGCCCAAGAAGCCTTCAAAGTTTTTTATGATGATCTGTGCTAGTGAAAGTAAGCCAGTCAAAACTCCAATTGTTACAAAGGTAACATCTTCGATAGCTGAAGGGTTGACAGACAAGCTAAGCACGCCCAATGATTAGCCGCCTGTGGTAGACGCGAAGAGGTTCCCGGAAGCTGTTGAAACAAGGCAAGGAAAGCCAAAAGTCGTCGTACCAGGGGTAGAAGTAAGCATGTCATTATCGTGGAAGGGGCTCGCATTGCCCCTGTTATTATTAAACTTGTGACCCAGCTGTCGATAGATGACACCAAGGCTATTCCATGGAATTACAAGCGAGTGATAGTAACTTATAAAGGGAAAGAAGTGGAAGAGGAAGTTAATGAAACCCAGGGTTTGACTCGTTCGGGGAGATGCTTTGCCCCAGAGGAATTAAGGAAAGCTAAGCCACTGAAATATAATTCGATTCTAGTGACAAAACCAGTCACTGAAGAGGAGGCGAAAGAATTTTTCAGAAAAATGAAGGTGCAGGGTTACTCCATAGTGGAACAATTGAGAAAGACCCCCGCTGAGATTTCTCTTCTATCATTGTTGATACATTCAGACGAGCACCGCCGGGCCCTCATGAAGATTCTTAATGAAGCTCATGTCCCAGAGAAGATCACAGTGAACCATTTGGAGAAGATTGCCAACAAGATATTTGAGGCAAATAGGATCACCTTCTCAGATGATGAGCTGCCTCTGGAGGGTACGAAACACAATCGGGCTCTTTATCTCACAGTGAAATGCGAAGATTCTGTGGTCACAAGGGTGTTAGTTGACAATGGTTCTAGTGTAAACATTTGCCCTCTCTCCACTCTACACAAGTTGAAAATTGATGCTGAGAGGATCCACAAGAACAATATATATGTCCGAGGTTTTGACGGAGGGGGAAAAGATTCTATTGGCGATATCATGCTCGAACTGACAATAGGACTAGTTGAATTTACCATGGAGTACCAGGTACTAGATGGGGTCGTCTCTTACAATTTGCTGTTGGGTAGGCCCTGGATACATGTCGCCAAAGCAGTCCCGTCTTCTTTGCACCAGATGGTAAAGTTCGAGTGGGAAAGACAGGAAATCGTTGTGCATGGTGATGAGAACTTATGTGCTTACAATGATACATCTGTCCCGTTTATTGAGGTTGAAGATGATAAGGTGCCTTAGGTTTACCAAGTTTCCGAAACAGTGTTAGTTGAGAAGGTTTCTGAAGGGGAATATATTCCGAATCCAAAGCTAGCTTTTGCGACCGTCATGGTAGCAAATGAAATGTTAAAGAATGGTTTTGCGCCAGGCAAGGGTCTGGGCGCATCTTTGCAAGGTATCGTGCAGCTAGTGTCTCTACGTGAAAATCTGGGTACATTTGGTATGGGGTTCAAGACCACAGGGGATGATGTGAAGAAGGCTAAAAAGTTGAAAAAGAAGGCATGGTCGCTCCCTAAGCCTATACCACGCCTCTCCAGGTCTTTCGTCAAGTCAGGGGTAGTGAAGTGTCCGGTGTAAGCAGTTCCAAAGCCTGTGGCCGACTTTGATGAAGAGCTGATTGAAAGGTTCCAGAGCCTATTTGATGAGGTGAACATGGTAGAAATTGGGGAGGGTTCCAGCAAAGTAGACATGCAATTTATTGGGCCAAAAGTGAAGCTTAACAATTGGAATGCTACTCCTCTCCCTACTCGGAAGGAGTTTTGGCAGTTCGCTTTGTTTTCCTTTCTGTTATTTGGATTATTCCAGGGTTGTAATTCAGATTTTTATTTTTTGCTTGTTTTGATGTAAAAACCCTTTTATCCTCTATTTTTAATGAAATGCAATTTCCCTTTTTTCATTACTCCTAATAGTGTCATTTTTGTCTTTCTTTGTATAGTTCTTTTTACGCTGGTTTCAATGACATGACATGCATGAGGAATCTTCGGCCAAGTCTTAAAAGCCAATCTAACTCTAAATAATAATCCAAGAAATAGAGTGTGATGATGAAATAGAATATGATGAAGAGGAGGCATTCGAAGAAATTAGTAAAGAACTAAATCATTTTGAAGAGAAACCCAAGCCTAAATTGAATGAAACCGAAGCAATCAATTTAGGAGATCCAGATAATATCACGGAAAACAAGATAAGTGTACATTTGGAACCACAAATCAAGGAAGAAATAATCAAAGCACTGTTTGAATATAAAGGCATTTTTGCATGGTCATATGATGACATGTCGGGTTTGAGTATTGACTTGGTAGTTCACAAATCGCAAGCTGATCCGGCATTCCCTCCCATCAAGAAGAAGTTAAGGAAGTTCAAGACTGACATGAGTGTGAATATCAAGGAAGAAATCACAAAATAGTTGGATGTAAAGGTCATTCGAGTCACGCGATACCCCAGTTGGTAAGCTAATGTTGTGCCAGTACCAAAGAAAGATGGTAAGACCAGGGTGTGCATTGATTATCGCGATCTCAACAAAGCAAGTCCAAAGGATAATTTTCCATTGCCAAATATCCATATTTTGATTGACAACTGTGCCAAGCATGAGATCAGGTCTTTTGTGGATTGCTATGCGGGGTACCACCAGATCTTGATGGATGAGGAAGATGCAGAAAAGACAGCGTTCATCACACCATGGGAAACATATTGCTACCAGGTAATGCCATTTGGTTTGAAAAATGTTGGGGCAACTTACATGAGGGCAATGACTATTGTGTTTCATGAAATGATACACAAGGAGATTGGGGTTTATGTAGATGATGTGATCATAAAGTCAAAGCAGTAGTCCGACCATGTCGGAGACTTGAGGAAGTTTTTCCAGAGGCTCCGCAGGCACAATCTTAAGCTCAACCCTACAAAGTGTGCATTTAGTGTTCCGTCTGGGAAATTGTTAGGGTTCATAGTCAGTCGGCGAGACATTGAGTTGGATCCATCAAAGATTAAAGCTATCCAAGAATTGCCTCCTCCAAGGAATAAGACTGAGGTGATGAGTTTGCTCGGGCGTTTAAACTACATCGGCAGGTTTATTGCTCAACTCACGACAACTTGTGAGCCCATCTTTAAGTTGCTGAAGAAGGATGCTACAATCAAATGGACTGAAGAGGGCCAGGAGGTATTTGATAAGTTCAAGGGGTACCTGTCAAACCCACCTGTGTTGTCCCGTCGGAACCTGGGAGACCTTTAATTCTCTATTTGATAGTCCTAGATAATTTATTCGGTTGTGTGTTGGGTCAACATGACATCACTGGTAGGAAAGAGCAAGCCATCTATTATCTCAGCAAGAAGTATACTCCCCTTGAAAGGACATGTTGCGCCCTGACTTGGGTGGCACAAAAGTTGAAGCGTTATCTGTTGTCCTACACTACTTACCTCATTTCTCGCCTGGATCCCCTAAAGTACATCTTTCAGAAGCCTATGCCCACAGGAACACTTGCAGAGTGGCAGATTTTGCTCATAGAGTTTGACATCATCTATGTGACTCGGACCGTGATGAAAGCCTAAGCATTGGCCGATCATTTGGCCGAGAACCCGGTGGATGAAGAGTATCAGCCATTGGGGACTTATTTTCCTGATGAAGAGGTGATGCATATTGACAAGGTGGAGCAGGATGAAAAGCCAGGTTGGAAACTCTTCTTTGATGGAGCTGCTAACATGAAAGGTGTCGAAATAGGGGTTGCGCTCATTTCTGAAACAGGGCATCACTACCCTGTTACAGCCCAGCTTTGTTTCTATTGTACCAACAACATGGATGAGTATGAGGCATGTATTTTGAGTTTGAGATTAGCTGTAGACATGGGAGTCCAAGACGTCTTGGTTTTGGGAGATTCAGATCTATTGGTGCACCAGATTTAAGGAGAATGCGAGACGTGGGATTTAAAGCGCATACCGTATCGACAACGTTTGCACGATCTTTGTCAACGATTCAGATCAGTAGAATTCAGGCATATTCCGAGGATCCATAATGAGGTTGCCGATGCCTTGGCTACTTTGGCGTTAATGTTACACTATCCTGACAAAGCTTATGTTGACCCTCTGCATATTCAAGTTCGTGATCAATATGCCTACTATAATGTGGTTGAGGAAGAACTTGATGGTGAACCATAGTTCCATGATATCAGGGAATACATCAAGACGGGGGTATATCCGGTACAAACCACATGTGATCAAAAGAGAACAATTCGACTTTTGGCTAGTGGATTTTTCTTGAGCAGCGGAGTTTTGTACAGGAGAACTCCAGATCTTGGACTGCTGAGGTTCATAGATGCTAAACAAGCCATGACTATCATGACCAAAGTGCATTCCGGAGTTTGCAGGCCGCATACGAGTAGGTATGTTTTGGCAAAGAAAATTCTTCGAGCAGGATATTATTGGCTCACCATGCAAAGAGATTGCATCAACTTTGTGTGCAAGTGTCATCAATGCTAGGTACACGGTGATTTGATTTATTCTCCGCCATCTGAGTTGCATACAATGTCTGCATCTTGGCCCTTTGTCGCTTGGGGCATGGATGTCATTGGACCAATTGAGCCGGCGGCATCAAATGGGCACAGGTTTATTCTGGTGGCCATCGATTATTTCACTAAGTGGGTTAAAGCTATGACTTTCAAATGTGTGACCAAGAAGGCAGTGGTTGATTTTGTTCATTCAAACCTCATTTGTCGGTTTGGAATCCCCAAGGTAATCATCACAAATAATGGTGCCAATCTTAACAGCCATTTAATAAAAGAAGTATGCCAACAGTTCAAGATTATACATCAAAATTCCACTCCATATCGCCCTAAGGCAAATGGAGTTGTTGAGGCAGCTAACAAGAACATAAAGAAGATACTTCGAAAGATGGTGCAAGGTTCTAGGCAATGGCATGAAAAGTTGCCTTTTGCTTTGTTAGGTTACCGCACTACTGTTCGCACTTCAGTAGGTGCAACTCCTTATTTGTTGGTATTTGGTAATGAAGTAGTTATACTCGCAGAAGTCGAAATTATATCCCTTTGATTTGTTGCTGAAGCAGAAGTTGATGAAGATGAGTGGGTCAAAACCCGATTGGAGCAATTAAGTCTGACTGATGATAAAAGACTGGTTGCAGTATGTCATGGTAAGCAAGTATTGAAATGCATCCTTCCACATCAGGCTGAAGTTAAAGGCAAGTTTTCCCCAAATTGGCAGGGGTCATTCATTGTAACAAGAGTGTTGTCCAATGGTGATTTGTATTAAATAGATATAGAAGGCAAGTGTGTAGATATGGCTATCAATTCGGACGTAGTCAAAAGATATTATGTATGTTTTCTTTGGTTTGTCTAATTTTGCCGTTTGTACTTGGCATGTTTTGAAGATTGGAATGACGAAAGCATTTTATTCTGCTATCTAAACACTTTATCCTTTGTTAACCTTTTTGAGCCTTATTTATTTTCTATCATACCCCTCTTTTGGAATCGGAAGCAAAGTTTAGAAATACAGATACAGAAAATATAAAAAAAGAGAAAAATGAAAAAAAAGTAAAGAAAAAGAAAAGAAAAGAAAAGAAAAGGGGAAAAAGAATAAAAAAAAAGGTAACAAAAAATAAAGCAATTCCTATGTCTTGAACTACGTTCGACCTGATTCCTTGTAATGATACGTAGGCAACCTCATGGTTCGGTCCCATCAAAATAAAAATTCAAAATTCCCCAGGCAAAGAAACTGCGGCAGAAGTTGCGTTTTTGTAAAAGATCTGATTCCAAAAGTTGTAATTCTGAACTCTTTTAAGTTGTTTTGAGCCTTTATGATATTCTTTCTTTCTAACCCTATCCAAAAGCCTACATTACGGTCCAAAGAAAGACCTTCCAATCAATCTTTGAGGAATGCCAAGTCAAGCAAGATAGAGGTATGATTCACATCATGGGCAACACTCCGTTCTACACAAGGAAAAATGAATAAATGAGAGAGTCTTATTAGTGAAAACTCTCACGGGCACCGTAAGGCGACGGAAAGCTGAAACAAAACTAAAATGAGAGAGTCTTATTGGTGAAACCCTTGCAGGCACCGTAAGGCGACAGTGAGTCGAGAAATAAACAAATAAGAGAGGTTTATTAGTGAAAACCCGTCAAGCCGAACGAGGATCGTGACTTTGCAGATAGATTGGATTATTGGAAATCCCGATTTCTAATTATGAAGAGGAGGCACAAAATGGAATAGGATTAGGTGAATGGTCTGGGCTGATTAATCCGAAATGCATGTCATGATCATTGGAGCCAGCTTCTTCACTCAGATAAGTCTATTTTCCGCTCTTCCTCAAATAGTCATCTTTGTTTTAAAATTCCCTTTTTGTCTTTGTTTCTCGAAGTCACTTTGTCTCGCTTTCTCTTGGGTCTACTTTTCTATGTCTTTTTCAATGTTAGCCTTGTTAATCAAGCAAGAAAGGATTTCAAAGCCTATTACCAACCTTCAATTGCACAAAGTAAAGTGCAGCCAAAGCATACCAGAAATAGCATGAATCAAAATGAGAAATGAGGTGTTAAGGGGAGTTCAAGGGGTCAAGTGGTTTCATGAAATTTGAGGAAATATAGAGGTTCAAATTGGAAGGACAGAAATATAAAACAGCAGGATGAGTGTGAGGCACTCGGGACATTCAGAGTTCTCTGGTTGAGGTTTGATCAAAAGGTCAAACCATTCTTTGCCAGTGCAAGGCAACTAATCGAAACAAAGCATGGCAGTGGAAAGGCCACCTTCAACAAGAATGCCGCAAAGTAACCACCATATTTTCAAACTGATAAGATTTTCTTTGATTGAAACAAGGACAGGAAACTCCGTGTTCAGGAGGAATCCTCTGTGAGGAAAGCGTGCGCCAGATAGGTTCAACTATAAGTTCTCAGGACCCTCCTGGATAATGGGATTTAATTTCAAGTTCTCAGGGTCCTCCTGGATAATGGGATTTAAGTTCAAGTTTTTAGGACCCTCCTGGATAATGGGATTTAATTTCAAGTTCTCAGGTGCCTCCTGTATAATGGATTTAGTTTCAAGTCCGTAAGGACCCCCCTGAATAATGGGATTTAGTTTTAAGTTTTTAAGGCCTTCATAAATAATGAAATTTAGAGTAAGTTTTACCTTTAGGAAATAGAATTTAGCTTTGAAGTGTTCACTCTTAAGATGAGATTTAATTTTAGTTTTCAGCGTCCTCCTGGATAATGGGATTTAGCTTTAAAACTCTTAGAGCTCTTTTGAATAACAGGATTCGATTAACACTCACAGATGTTCCCGGTACCTAACTAAGGAAGAAAAGTTTCTTTTGTTTTGTCACAGCATTAGGCGCCCACATGGAGAACAAGGGAATTCAGTTCGAGTTTAAGTTACAGGCGCCCACTTGGAAAATAAGGGAATTCATTTCATGTTTAAGCATCAGGTGCCCACCTAGAGAACAAGGGAATTTATTTCAAATTTTAAGACAGCATCAGGCGTCCACCTGGAGAACAAGGGAATTCATTCGAAGGGCCATAAGGGAATTTTTCCAATTAAAGTGACAATAATCGAAACGGGATTATTTATATTCAAATTCAGAGTATCCACTTGGGATAATTTATGGTGTCCCAAGTCACCGATTTAAAATCCCGAATCGAGGAAGTTGACTCTTATTTTTGGTCTGTGAATACAGAAATTCAGGTAATGAATTCTGTTAACCCGGGAGAAGGTGTTAGTCATTCTCAGGTTCCATTGTTTTAGCACAGTCGCTCAACTATTATTAATTGGCCTAATTATCTGATTAATTACATATTTTATACCTATTGGGCATTTTATTCCTCCTACCGCTTTTAAATAATTATTTAACCACTTTTAGGATTTATGAAAATTATTTGAACGAGTCACGATTGTCTCGCACTCGTTTGTATACATTGCGGATCGCGTCACGGGAGCCGTACCCACAATCTACAACATGTTTAATTTTATTATACATCGAAATTATGGTCGGTTCACATGAAATGCACACCCGAATTGAGACTTACGTAACATGACCATGCCACGGGAACCGTACCCATAGTCACGATAATTTATTTAATTAACGTGCCTAAAGCAAACTATGATGTTTAAGTGTATTAACGGCCTAAGCATGCTCCTAACGAATATAGGCAAGTAACAGAGAAATAGACAATTAAAAGCTCAATTTCATAAACAACACCCGAGCCCCTTTAATCTAATTTGACGTAGTTCAGTTGATGAATAGCAACCCAATTTCTATTTTGTGACAAAATCATGTTCAGCTATAGCCAATTCAAGTAACATACGAGCAGGTAACCAAATGAACAAATTCAAAACCATAGACAATAATTAAACAAGTCACAATATCAAACCACCAAATAAACAATTAACATTAAGCTAGAATAAAATGAGTAGGGGATTGAAGAACTGAACCTCAGTTAGAGCAAGCACCCTTTCAATGTTAATTAGATCTAAATTGAACGTGCTCCTCGAACTTAAACCGGAACTGCCACGATCCAACAAACTCAAGCACACTCCAATTTAAAATCCAATACGAGCTTAACAGTAGAGATCGAACCAGCGAGTTTAATTCGGTGAAAGCTCAAACACAATGCTATAAAACCAAATCTTCATGTGCAACATTTAAAACACAACATCTATCGTATAGTGAGCAATTTTCCTTTCAGAATTTGATTAATACAGCATCTTCCAACAAAAGGTCAAATGGAGCAAATAAGACTTATACCAAAATTGATCTCGGACTCAAAATGAGGAATAAAGCGTTGTCTAAAACTCGACCAAAAACTGAACGACGACCTCAAATGGACCTTTCCTTGGCTTGAAATTGAACTCGAAATCAGTTTTGAAAGTCTAAAACTTTGAGCTTTTGAACTCTTGACCCAAAATGGTAGTAAAACGAGTTTTGCCTCTTGGTGTTAATGGTGGAGCGCAGCTGATTTCGGGGCTGAGCAACGGTGGTTTGCAACGAGCTTTGGCGGCGGCTGTTGGTTCTCTTCTGTGTGAGAGATAAGGTGTCTAGGGTGGTTGTGTGGCAGTGAATTCTGATGTTCTCGTCAAAGATGAAGAAGAGGGGTTCAGGGGTGTGTTTTTGGGTTCAGATGATGATGGAGAACGGCGGCTTAGAGGTTGTGGAGTTAGTGTCGGCGACGGGGTGAGGGTCGGCTATTTTCAAAGTTCAAGGGTGTTAGAATGGAGGATGAGGGTATCTTTTATTTTTTGTTATCTAGATGAAGAAGAAGGAGATGAAGGGGGTTCTTTGGGTGAGGGATTTGGGCGCTGGCGTGAGTTCAGGAGAGAGAGGGGTGCAGCTGGCGTGAGTTCAGGAGAGAGAGGGGTGCAGCTGGCCTTGATCATGGAAACGGCCTGTTCCCTTTTTTTAGGTGTCTCTAGGGTTTTTTAGTTTGTTAAGAAGAAGAGTCTAGAGGGGTCTCTAGGCTTAGCTTAATGGGTATTAGGTATTGGGCTTGAATTTTTGAGATAAATCCGAATTGGGTCCTAAAATTCGACTCTAAGACTCTTAAAATTGTGGTCCAAAACCTTAGTTAACTCCCTTTAATATAAGATAAAAATACTACACAATGCAAAAACTAATTCTAATTAATTAAACTAAACTATATTAAAACATGAAACTATTTTTTTTGTATTTTCAAGATTATATAAAGATAAAAATAAGGTACTATTTTGTATTTTTTTATTTTATGAAAGGTACATAAACTAAAAGTAACTAGATAAAATATCAATTAACTTTAAAAGAAAATATTTTTGTAATTTTTATTTTTGTGACAAAATAAAGTAAAAGAGTCAAAACTAGTTGAAATAACTATATTAGACCTAAACTAAATGTTTAAATGATAAAATGTGTAAAATCTTGAGGAGGGTCAAAAATTACATGTCTACAGCTGCCCTTCTTTGATTGGAAATACGAAGACTTTTCAGACGAAGAACGACGAGACAGGTTTTTTGACTCGACCCTTATTTAGAGAGACCAAAAACTAAAAGGAAGGAGAATGTGACCGAGCCCTGGTATCTGAGCTGCCTACATATCCTTTGCTATAAAGGAATCGGGTCATGTGTAGTTCAGAAGTAGGAACAATGATGGGGTATACCGAGGTGGGGAGCCGATTGAGGTGTCGTTCCATCGAGGTTCCGGTCCATGATCTTATTATTACACCAAAATCAAAAAATGAAAAAGACTAACTAAGCCTGTCAACTATGAGTTACAAGATTCGTATCTATAAGTCTTCTGAAGCTGGATCTTGATTCTTGAATGGTTCTTCATGCAGACTTTGATCTGAGTCTTGATGCTTGTTAGCTGCAGGTGTTAGTTCATTCTTCCACGACTTCTTTGGATAAGGACCGGACATGTAGTGCTCGTGACGTCAGCCATGTCTTGAGCAGCTCACATCTTTCATCTGCTTCTGCATTTCGATTCACTTCCCTCTTTTTTTCTTTTCTTTCTTTTTTCTTGGATTGAGATTTCTTCTTTGGTCATCTCAAACCTCGTGCCTCAAGGTAAAAACCTTATTCTTCAGGCAACTCGTGCTACCTCCGATTTGAAACTTGAAATGAATTCTGAAATTACTTCCTCCATTCTCCAGGTGGGCGCCTGATGCTGACTTAAAATTTAAAATAAATTCCCTTGTTCTCCAGGTGGGCGCCTGCAATTTAAACATGAAATGAATTCCCTTGTTCTCCAGGTGGGTGCCTAATGCTGAAACTTGAAATGAATTTCTTTGTTTTCCAGGTGGGCGCTAGATGCTTAAACTTGAAATAAATTCCCTTGTTTTCCAGGTGGGCGCCTGATGCTTAAACTTGAAATGAACTCCCTTGTTCTCCAGGTGGGCGCCTGATGCCAAAACTTGAAATGTATTCCCTTATTCTCCAGGTGAGTGCCTGATGCCAAAACATGAAATGTATTCCCTTATTTTTCAGGTGGGCACCTGATGCCAAAAATTGAAATGGATTCCCTTATTTTCCAGGTGGGCGCCTGATGCCAAAAATTGAAATGGATTCCCTTATTTTCCAGGTGGGCGCCTGATGCCATAACTTGAAATGTATTCCCTTGTTTTCCAGGTGGGCGCCTGATGCCAAAACTTGAAATGAATTCCCTTGTTTTCTAGGTGGGCGCCTGATGCCAAAACTTGAAATGAATTGCCTTGTTTTCTAGGTGGGCGCCTGATGCCAAAACTTGAAATGTATTCCCTTGTTTTCCAGGTGGACGCCTGATGCTTAAACTTGAAATGAAGTCCCTTGTTCTCTAGGTGTACGCCTGATGCCAAAACTTGAAATGTATTTCCTTGTTTTCCAAGTGGGCGTCTGATGCCAAAACTTGAAATGTATTCCCTTGTTCTCCAGGTGAGCGTCTGATGCCAAAACATGAAATGAATTCCCTTTTTTTTCAGGTGGTCGCCTGATGCCAAAACTTGAAATGTATTCCCTTGTTCTCCAGGTGGGCGCCTGATGCCAGAACTTGAAATGAATTCCCTTGTTTTCCAGGTGGGCGCCTGCAATTTAAACATGAAATGAATTCCCCTATTCTCCAGATGGGCGCCTGATGCTTAAACTTGAAATGAATTCTCTTGTTCTCCAGGTGGGCGCCTGATGCTTAAACTTGAAATGAATTCCCTTGTTCTCCAGAAATGAATTCCCTTGTTCTCCAGGTGGGCGCTTGATGCTGACTTAAAATTTGAAATAAATTCCCTTGTTTTCCAGGTGGGCGCCTGCAACTTACACTTGAAATGAATTCCCTTGTTCTCCAGGTGGGCGCCTGATGCTAACTTAAAATTTAAAATAAATTCCCTTGTATTCCAGGTGGGTGCCTGCAACTTAAACTTAAAATGAATTCCCTTGTTCTCCAGGTGGGCGCCTGATGCTGACTTAAAATTTGAAATAAATTCCCTTGTTCTCCAGGTGGGCGCTTGCAACTTAAACTTGAAATAAATTCCCTTGTTCTCCAGGTGAGCACATGATGCTGACTTGAAATGAATTCCCTTGTTTTCCAGGTGGGCGCCTGATGCTTAAACTTGAAATGAACTCCCTTGTTCTCCAGGTGGGCGTCTTATGCTTAAACTTTTAATGAATTCCCTTGTTCTCCAGGTGGGCGCCTGATGCTTAAAGTTGAAATGAATTCCCTTGTTCTCAAAGTGGGCACCTGATGTTAAAACTTGAAATGAACTCCCTTGTTCTCCAGGTGGGCGCCTGCCGTTATAACAAAACAGACAAAACAAAAGAAACTTCTCTGCCCCAGTTTGGTACGGGGAACATCTGTGAGTGTTAATCGAATCATGTTATCCAAAAGAGCTCTAAGAATTTAAAAGCTAAATCCAATTATCCAGGAGGGCCCTAAAAACTAAAATTAAATGTCATCTTAAGCGTGAAAACTTGAAAGCTAAATTCTATTACCTCCACGTAAAACTTATGCTAAATCTCATTATCTATAAGGGTCCTAAAACTTAAAACTAAATCCTATTATCCAGGAGGGCTCTGACAACTAAAAACTACATCCCATTATCCAAGAGGGTCCTGAAAACCTGAAATTAAATCCCATTATCCAGCAGGGCCCTGAAAACTTGATCTTAAATCTCATTATTCAGGAGGGCCCTAAACTTAAGGAAAGCTAAAAACTCTTCTGACTAGGAAGAATGCCTAGGAGGTATGGTTCTTCTCGACTAGGGAAAATGTGTAGGGGGTAAAAACCTTCTTAACTAGGGGAATGCCTAGCAAGTAAAACCTCCTCAAACAGCCTTTGTGCTGATAAAATGTGGGCACGGCACTTGAAAAATTCAATCTTCCAAGCTTTGATTTGGCCATAGTCTTCGTCCCTGTTTCAATAAAGAAAACTTGTGAGTTCAAACATGGTAGTTGGTTTGTGGCCTTGACTTTGAGGGCGATTGCTCCTTCACTTCCCATGATAACTTTGATTTCAACTCGAAAGACCCAGCTTGTTTATTGACTAACCACTTTCTTTGTCACCCTTACCATAGAAAATACCTCTGATCCGTTCAAACTCAATCCCCTCTACCTATTGCATTGTGCTCATCAATTGACATATACCGAACCTTTGTATTTCACATGAATCCCAAAGCACATCAAATGCCACCCATTTAGTTTGCAAACTGTTCTTTCCTGACTTATGCCACTTTGAGTGCTAGCCAGATTTCGTTTTGTGCAATTGGAAAGCTGGTAGCAAATTTTGATGTCATTTCTCACTTGTTCTGATCAAACAGACTCAAGAAAAGGAAGTAAACAAAACAAAAGGAACATAGAAAGGGACAATGGAAAGAGATGATACCTAACAAGAAAATTACAAAGTAGAAACTTATCAGATGTGGATACCAACTCTAATGACCATGACATGCACCTTTGGATTAAGCGGCCTAATCTGCCAAGCAAGTCTAATGTTCAACTCTTGTTGTACCTCTTCGCCATGAAACTGGGTTTCAATGCTCCGATTATCCTATCTGATTCACGGTCCTTATTCGACTTGTAGTGCCCGAAGGGTTTTCACCATCAAGCCTTTCTCATTTTGTTCTTTCTTTCAACTTACCGTCGCCTTATGATGCCTATGAAGGTTTTCACCGATAAGACTCTCTCATTTTGCTCTTTTCTTCTTTTTTCCTCGGATTCTGCAAGGCAGTAACCACGATAGAAATACCATATGCTCCTGGCATGTCTGACTCAGCACTCTCAAAGATTATTTGGGAGGTCTTTTGGACTATAATGTGGCTTTTTGTCACGACCCCGGTTCGCCCTCTGTGAACCATCATGACGACACCAAGTCCTCCACAACTAGGTAAGCCTAAATGCGGAAGATAAACCAAAGTGCGGAATACAAACAAATTAAAACAGAATGAAGAGTGATAAAACAGTATTTAAAAGTGCCGCTCGGCATACACAATATTTAACTCTCAAACCAATACATACTTCCAAGACCTGGAAACCCATGAATCACAAGCTAAGGATCACTACACAGTACTCTAACTCTAGAATATCTAACAAGGAAAAAGAATATAGAAGGGAAAATGTTTAAAAGCAAGAATAGAAAGGGACTACTCGGTCTGCGGACGCGGCAGAAGTACCTTGAAGTCTCTAGAGCAGTCGTCTCGCCTCACGGGTGATATGACTGAGTCGCAGTACCTGGATCTGCACATGAAAAACATGCGCAGAAAGGACATGAGTACACCATAGCGGTACTCAGTAAGTGCCAAGCCTAACCTCGGTCAGTAGTGACGAGGAAGTTCAGGGCCCTACTAAGATAAAGTAAAGAATATAAGACATGACAGTATAAGATAAGCAGTACAGTTGAAAACTAACTATAAGAATTTAATACAGGAAACAAGGAATTCAATAATTGAAAACAGAGGCAAAAACAATCACAAGAAAATAACCAGGAATCTCTCAGTATCCCGAGGATCTGTTAGTACCCTCAATATATGCCAGGGATCTCTTGGTATCCCGAGGATCTCTCGGTATCCTCAATATATGTTAGGGATCTCTCGGTATCCTCAATATGTGCTAGGGATCTCTTAGTATCCCAAGGATCTCTTGGTATCCTCAATATACGTGCCAGGGATCTCTTGATATCCCGCACCTCAGTTCAAATCATAAACACGTACAGGGGATCTCCCGGAAATGTCGTCCCGTAATCCCAAAGTAAAACACACATCAGCAACACAAGAATACTCAATTAAGATATATTTTGTATCAAGTAAACAGGTAATTCTAGTCTAACATGCTTCACATAATTCAATTAAGGTAGTTTAAGCAAATAAGCAGTTAAGTCAATTAGACATGCTTTTTCTAAGCTAACAACAGGTTTAAATTCCAAGTAAAATGAAACAGGAAAAGGAACACAATTGAAATTACTTAAAGAAAACTGGATTTTCAACAATTAGCTCAAGTACGCACTCGTCACCTCACGTACAAGGTTAGACAAGCCACTTGCCTCGATCCAGCTCAAAATCAACCCGAAACCACACTCTTGCCATGAGCACTCGACTCCAAATGGCCCAAATCTATTCAATTCAATTGCATAATGTAAATAACACTTCAAGTAACTGATTCTACAAAGAAATTCTAAGCTAATACCCTAAATTAGGTAAAATGACCAAAATGATCCTCGTGCCCACATCTCGAAATCGGGTAAAATTTAATATTTTCAGAATCCTCACGCTCTCACGAGTTCATGCATACCAAAATTATCCAAATCTAAGGTCAAATCCCCAATCAAAAGTCGAATTCTAGGTCTAAGAACTTTCTTCCAACTTTTCCCCAATTTTCATCTCCAATCCGAAATTAAATGATGAAACTAACTATAGATTGATGGAATATAACTAGAAAGGGTTAAAGAATTGTTACCCAATGATCTCCTCTTCAATTTCCTCCCAAAATCGCCCTCTCCCGAGCTCCAAATCGAATTTCCAACTTTTGAAACTAGCCATCGAAATTTCATATATCTGCCCAGCTATTGCCGCATCTGCGGTCCAATAATCGCATCTACGATAACGCTTTTGCTGTTCTCACTTAAAAGCCCAATCTCGCATCGTCGACCTCAAATTTCGCATCTGCGGTCACAAGGTGATGTTCCTTATGCCGCTTTTGCGGTTGCTGGCCCTCTTCCTCATTTCCGCTTCTGTGGGACCCAAACCGCAGGTGCGGTTATGACAGATAACAGCTGAAGCTGCAAACTTCAAACTCCAAAAATCTTTCCGTCAACCATCTGATCTGAAATCATCCCGAGGCCCTCGAGACTTCCACCAAACCTACCAACAAATCCCATAACTTCATTCAAACTTGTTCCAACCTTCGGAACACTCAAAACAACATCAAAACACTTATTTTTCATCGGATTCAAGCCTAAGAATCCCAAAAACTCTAGAAATACTCTTTTGATCAAAAAGTCTATCAACCCTCGTCCGAATGACCTGAAATTTTTCACAAACATCACATTCAACACTACAGAGCTACTCCAACTTCCGGAATTCCATTCCGACCCATGGATCAAAATCTCACTATCGAACCGGAAACTTCAGAAATTCAACTTTCGGCATTTCAAGCCTAAATTAGCTACGGACCTCCGAAACACAATCTGAACACGCCCCTAAGCCCAAAATCCCCAATGGAGCTAACGGAACCATCATAATTCCATTCTGCGGCCATCTTCACACTATTCCTACTACGGTCAACTTTCCAACACTTAAGCTCTCATTTAGGGACTAAGTGTCCCAAAACTCCCCGAGACTCAAAACAAAACATCCTGGCAAATCAAAATAGCAGACATAAACTCGGGGAAAGCAGTTAATAGGGGATCGGGGCATAAATTTTTAAAACGACTGGCCGCGTCGTCACATCTTCCTACACTTAAACATTCGTTCGTCCTCGAACGATCGTAGAGACATACCTGAAGTAGTGAAAAAATGAGGGTAACGACTGCGCATATCCTGCTCGGTCTCCCAAGTCGCCTCCTCGACCGGCTGACCCTGCCACTGAACCTTTATTGATGCATTATTCTCTGACCTCAACTTTCTAACCTGCCTGTCCAATATTGTCACTAGCTCCTCAACATAAGATAGATCCTTGTCCAACTGGACTGAACTGAAATCCAATACGTGTGACGGATCACCGTGATACCTCCGGAGCATCGAAACATGAAATACCGGATGAACTCCGGCCAAGCTGGGAGGTAAGGCAAGCTCATAAGAAACCTCCCCAACATACCTCAATATCTCAAAAGGGCCAATAAATCTCGAACTCAACTTTCCTTTCTTCCCGAATCTCATAACTCCCTTCATAGGCGAAACCCGAAGTAGAACCCGCTCTCCAACCATATTGGAAACATCACGAACCTTTCGGTCCGCGTAATTCTTCTGTCTGGACTGGGACGGAGTCTTTCCTAAATCACCTTAACCTTCTCCAAAGCATCCTTCACCAAGTCTGTGCCCAACAATCTAGCCTTACCCGGCTCAAACCAACCCACCGGGGATCTAAACCGTCTCCCATATAAAGCCTCATATGGTGCTATCTTAATGCTGGACTGATAGCTATTGTTGTAAGTAAACTCTGCCAATGGCAAGAACTGATCCCAACACCCTCCAAACTCAATCACACACACACGGAGCATATCCTCAAGAATCTGAATAGTGAGCTCGGACTGCCCGTCCGTTTGAGGGTGAATTGTTGTACTCAACTCCACCCAAGTACCCAACTCATGCTGAACGGCTCTCCAGAACCGTGATGTAAACTGAGTACCTCTATCTAAAATGATGGAAATCAAAATACCATGCAGACAAACAATCTCTCGGATATAGATATTCGCCAACCACTACGAGGAATAAGTAGTACACATAGGAATAAAGTGAGCGGACTTGGTCAGCCGATCCACAATCACCCAAATAACATCGAACTTTCTCAAAGTCCGTGGGAGCCCAACTACAAATTCCATGGTGAACCACTCCCACTTCCACTCCGAAATCTCTATTTGCTGAAGCAACCCACCCGGTCTCTGATGCTCATACTTCACCTGCTGACAGTTGAGGCACCGAGCCACAAATCCAACTATATCTTTCTTCATCCGCCTCCACCAGTAGTGCTGCCTCAAATCCTAATACATCTTCGCAGCACCCGGATGAATGGAATACCGCGAACTATGGGCCTCCTCCAAAATCAACTCCCTAAGCCCATCAACATTGGGTACACAAATCCGACCCTGCATTCTCAATACACCGTCATCACCAGTAGTCACATCCCTGACATCACCATGCTGAACCTTCTCCTTGAGGACAAGCAAAGGAAGGTCATCATACTGCCGCTCCCTGATACGATCAAATAAGGAATACCGAGAAACCACGCAAGCTAGAACCCGACTGGGCTCCGAAAGATCCAGTCTCACAAATTGGCTGGCTAAGGCCTAAACATCCATCGCCATAGGCCTCTCCGATGCTGGTAAATAAGCCAAACTCTCTGCCTGGCGACTCAAAGCATCGGCCACCACATTGGCCTTGCCCGGGTGATACAGAATTGTGAAATCATAGTCCTTCAGCAACTCTAACCACCTCCTCTGGTGCAAATTTAGATCCTTTTGCTTGAACAGGTGCTGCAAGCTCCAATGGCTGATAAATCTCACAAGGCACACTATATAAATAACAGCGCCAAATCTTCAAGACGTGAACAATGACAGCTAACTCAAGGTCGTGAACAAGGTAATTCTTCTCATGTATCTTTAACTGTCTAGATGCGTAGGCAATCAACCTACTGTCCTACATCAATACCGCTCTGAGGCCAACCCTCGAGGCATCACAATAGACCGTGTTAGACCCCGAACTTGTAGGCAATATCAAAACTGGGGCTGTAGTCAAAGTTGTCTTGAGCTTCTAAAAGCTCGCCTCACACTCCTATGTCCACTAGAATGGAGCACCTTTCTGGGTCAACCTGGTCATAGGGGCCGCAATCGATGAAAACCCCTCCACAAAATGATGGTAATAACCCGCCAAGCCAAGGAAACTCCAAGTCTCTATAGCTGAGGATGGTCTGGGTCAACTCTGTACGGCCTCTAGGCCTCTATCTTTTTTGGATCCACCTGAATACCCTCACTTGATACCACGTGGCCTAGGAATGCCACTGAATCTAACCAAAACTCACATTTCGAGAACTTAGCATATAACTTCTTCTCTCTCAGAGTCTGAAGCACAGTCCGAGGTGCTGCTCATGATCTTCCCGACTTCGAGAATACACCATAATATCATCAATAAAGACAATGACGAGAGAGTCAAGATACAGCCGGAACACATTGTGCATCAAATGCATAAAGGCTGTTGGGGTATTGGTCAGCCCAAATGACATGACAAGGAACTCGTAATAACCATACCGAGTCCTGAAAGCAGTCTTCGGGATATTTGGCTCCCAAATCTTCAACTGATGGTAACCTGAGCGCAAGTCAATCTGAGAAAACACCCATGCGCCCTGAAGCTAGTCAAACAGATCATCAATACAAGGCAAAGGATAACGGTTCTTAACTGTAACCTTGTTCAACTGGCGATAATCGATACACATACGCATAGAACCATCCTTTTTCTTCACAAACAAGACAGGAGCACCCCAAGGTGATACACTGAGCCGAATGAAACCTTTATCAAGCAATTCCTGTAACTGATCCTTCAACTACTTCAACTCAGGAGGAGCCATACGATACGGAGGAATAGAAATGGTCTGAGTGCCCGGCAACAGATCAATGCCAAAATCAATATCTCTATCAGGCGGCATACCTGGAAGGTCAACTGGAAACACATCGGGAAAATCCCGTACTATTGGGACTGGATCAACTGAAGGGGTATCAATACTGACATCTCTCACATAAGCTAAATACGCGCGTCACACCCCTTCTAAACCATATACTGAGCTTTAAGAAAAGAAATAACTCTACTGGGAGTGTGATCTAAAGTACCCCTCCACTCAACATGCGGTACATCTGGCATAGCCAGCATCACGGTTTTGGCGTGACAATCAAGAATAGCATAATGGGGCGGCAACTAGTCCATTCCCAAGTTAATATCAAAATATACCATGTTGAGCAACAATAAATCGGCTCTAGTCTCAAAACCACTAAGAGCAACCAAACACGACCGATAAATGCGGTCCACAATAAGAGAATCTCTCATAGGAGTAGAAACATAAACAGGGGAACTCAAAGAATTTCGAGATACACCCAAATGCGGGGCAAAATAAGAAGACACATAAGAATAAGTGGAGCCTGGATCGAATAGAACCGATGCATCTCTGTGACAAACCAGTATAATACCTGTGATGATAGAATCAGAGGCAACAACCTCAGTACGGGCAGGAAGGGCATAGTATCTGGCCTGGCCTCCCCCTCTAGGGTGACCTCTACCTCCCCGACCTCCACCTCTAGCTGGCTGAGTAGGTGGGGTAGCAACTGGAGCTGTAACCATAGCCTGAGAACTCTGTGGGGCACGCTGTGGCTGAGAAGTCTGTGGAGGTGCACACCTCCCAAGTCTAGGGCAATCCCTCACCACATGGCGTGTGTCACCACACTCAAAACAAGCTCTGGGAGGACGTGGTGGCTGTGACTGGCTCGGGCAAGTCTGCTGGACTGACCTCTGAAAGCACCCCGCGCATGAGGCGCGCTAGAAATCGGAGGTGTATAATAAGGCTCCTGAGGTCTAGGAGGAGCTGGAATACCACTAGCTGCTGGAAGAGCTGAATGAACAGGACGACTCATATAATCCCGACCATGACAACATGCTGCTGGGGCACGAGCACCAAAGAAATGGCCCGACTCTCGACACCTCTTGGCCTCCCTCTCCTCTCTCTCCCTAGCACGCATACCCTCAATCCTCCTAGCAATGCTCATCACCTGCTGATAAGAAATATCCATCTCCAACTCACGAGCCATGCTAGACCTGATGCTGGGAATAAGGCCCTCAATAAACTGGCGAACCCTCTCACAAACAGTAGAAACCAAGGCTGGTGCATGCCTAGCAAAACTAGTGTAACGAACAACATACTCTGAGACAATCATAGCACCCTGGTGCAAATGCTCAAACTCAGCGTGCCATGCGTCCCTGAGGCTCTGAGGAACATACTTCCTCAGGAACAAATCTGAAAACTGAGTCCAAGTCAGTGAAGCAGCCTCATCTAGACTATCTAACTCATAGGTGTGCCACCACTCATAGGCGGCTCCTCGAAGCTGGAAGGTAGTGAAGGAAGCCCTGCTCGATCCTAATATACCCATGGTACGGAGAATGCGGTAACTCTCATCTAGAAATCCTAGAGCATCCTCCGATGCTAGACCGCTAAATACAGGAGGCTTGTACCTCTTGAACCTCTCAAGCCTTAGTTGCTCCTCCTCGGAAGCCGCTGCCCTGCCCTCAGGCTGAACTGGTACTGCAGGCAGTACAGGAATTATCTCAGGGACCTGCTCAACATGCACTCGTTACTCAGGAGTGCGGGAGGTGGGAGTCTGTGCTCCTCCCCCGGCCTGAGACGTAGCTGCAGCAAGGGGAAGCAACCATGCTTGAGCCAAAGTGGTGTACATGCTCATGAACTGTGTCAGAGTCTCCTGAAGAATTGGAGTAGTAGTAGTAGTAGGCATATCAGGCGCTTGGACTCTGGCTGGAACTACTGGTGGTACTTCGGCGGCAGCTCACGCAGGTGCTCTGGCTGCACCACGTGTGCATCCTCGGCCTCTACCCTGGCCTTGGCCTTTGACGGCTACAGTAGGGGGCGCGGGTGCCTGATCATCTTGGGTAGCCCGTGTCCTCACCATCTGTGAGAGAATAGAAGACAGAAGTTTAGAATTGTGATGTCAAAAATATCGCACGACAAGGAAATCAAATGAAGTGAAATTTCCCTAGCAGTTACATAGCCTCTCGTAGATAAGTACAGACGTCTCCGTACCGATCAGCGAGACTCTAATAAACCGCCTTGTGATCCATGACTCCTATGAACCTAGATCTCTGATACCAACTTGTCACGACCCCGGTTCGTCCTCCGTGAACCATCGTGACGACATCTAGTCCTCTACGACTAGGTAAGCCTAAATCGCGAAAGATAAACCAAAGTGCGGAATACAAACAAATTAAAACAGAATGAAGAGTGATAAAATAGTGTTTAAAAGTACCGCTCGACATACACAATATTTAACTCTCAAACAATACATACTTTCAAGACCCGGAAACCCATGAATCACAAGCTAAGGATCAATACACAGTACTCTAACTCCAGAATATCTAACAAGGAAAAGGAATACAGAAGGGCAAATGTTTAACAGCTAAAATATAAATTGACTCCTCGATCTGCGGATGCGGCAGATGTACCTCGAAGTCTCTAGAGCAGTCGCCTCACCTCACGGGTGATAGGACTGAGTCGTAGTACCTGGATCTGCACATGAAAACATACGCAGAAAGGGCATGAGTATACCATAGCGGTACTCAGTAAGTGCCAAGCCTAACCTCGGTCGGGTAGTAACGAGGAAGGCCAGAGCCCTAATACAATTAAATAAAGAATATAAGACATTGCAGTGCAGTTGAAAACTAACGATAAGAATTTAATACAGGAAACAAGGAATTCAATAACTGAAAATAGAGGCAAAAACAATCACAAGAAAATAACTGGGGATCTCTCAGTATCCCGAGGATATCTTAGTACCCTCAATATATACCGGGATCTCTTGGTATCCCATGGATCTCTCGGTATCCTCAATATATGCTAGGATCTCTTGGTATGCCGAGGATCTCTCGGTATCCTCAATATGTGCTAGGGATCTCTTGGTATCCCGAGGATCTCTTGGTATCCTCAATATACGTGCTAGGAATCTCTCGGTATCCCGCACCTCAGTTCAAATCATAAACACGTACAGGGGATCTCCCGGAAATGCCGTCCCGTAGTCCCAAAGTAAAACACACAGCAGCAACACAAGAAAACTCAATTAAGCTCAATTTCATATCAAGTAAACAGGTAATTCTAGTCTAACATGCTTCACATAATTCAATTAAGGAAGTTTAAGCAAATAAACAGTTAAGTCAATTAGACATGCTTTTTCTAAGCTAACAACAGGTTTAAATTCCAAGTAAAATGAAATAGGAAAAGGAACACAATTGAAATTACTTAAAGAAAACCGGATTTTCAACAATTAGCTCAAGTACGCACTCATCACCTCACGTACAAGGCATTTCAAATATCAAATATACCGAATCCTAAGGGGAAGGTACCCCACACAAGGTTAGAAAAGCCACTTACCTCGAACTAGCTCAAAATCAACCCGAAACCACGCTCTTCCTACGAGTACTCGACTCCAAATGGCCCAAATCTATTCAATTCAATTGCATAATGTAAATAACACTTCAAGTAACTGATTCTACAAAGGAATTCTAAGCTAATACGTGAAATTAGGTAAAATAACCAAAATGCCCCTCGGGCCCAAGTCTCGGAATCTGGTAAAATTTATATTTTCAGAATCCTCACGCTCTCACGAGTTCATGCATACCAAAATAATCCAAATCTAAGGTCAAATCCCCAATCAAAAGTCAAATTCTATGTCTAAGAACTTTCTTCCAACTTTTCCGCAATTTTCATCTCCAATCCGAAATTAAATGATGAAACTAACTATAGATTGATGGAATATAACTAGAAAGGGTTAAAGAAATGTTACCCATTGATCTCCTCTTCAATTTCCTCTCAAAATCGCTCTCTCCCGAGCTCTAAATCGAATTTCCAACTTTTGAAACTAACCCTCAAAATTTCATATTTCTGGCCAGCTATTACCGCATCTGCGGTCCAATAATCGCATATGCGATACCGCTTCTGTGGTTGGGCAACCGCTTCTGCGGTTCTCACTTAAAAGCCCAATCTCGCACTTGCGACCTCAAATTTCGCATTTGCGGTCACGCAGGTGCGGTTCCTTATGTCGCTTCTGCGGTTCCTAACCCCCTTCCTTATTTCTGCTTCTGTGACAACTAAGCCGCTTCTGCGGCACCGCACCTGCGGGACGCAAACCGCAGGTGCGACTATGATATATAACAGCTGAAGCTGCAAACTTCAAACTCCAAAAATCATTCCATCAACCATCCGAAATCATCCCGAGGACCCCGGGACCTCCACCAAACCTACCAACATATCCCATAACATCATTCAAACTTGTTCCAACCTTCGGAACGCTCAAAACAACATCAATACACCTATTTTTCATCGGATTAAAGCCTAAGAATCCCAAAAACTCTAGAAATACGCTTTCGATCAAAAAGTCTATCAACCCTCGTCCGAATGACCTGAAATTTTACACACACGTCACATTCAACACTACAGAGC
The DNA here is from genome assembly GCF_000393655.2 of Nicotiana sylvestris. NCBI lineage: Eukaryota > Viridiplantae > Streptophyta > Magnoliopsida > Solanales > Solanaceae > Nicotiana > Nicotiana sylvestris. Next base: position 107,481,792 of record NC_091068.1, read on the forward strand.
TACTCCAACTTCCGGAATTCCATTCCGACCCTCGGATCAAAATCTCACTATTAAACCGGAAACTTCAGAAATTCAACTTTCGGCATTTCAAGCCTAAATTAGCTACGGACCTCCAAAACACAATCCGAACACGCCCCTAAGCTCGAAATCACCCAACGGAGCTAACGGAACCATCAGAATTCCATTCCGAGGCGTTCTTCACACTATTCTGACTACGGTCAACTTTCCAACACTTAAGCTCTCATTTAGGGACTAAGTGTCCCAAAACTCTCCGAAACTCAAAACCGAACATGCCGACAAATCAAAATAGCAGACATAAACTTAGGGCCGACAAATCAAAATAGCAGACATAAACTCAGGGAAAGCAGTTAATAGGAGATTGGGGTATAAATTCTTAAAACGGTCGGCCGGGTCATCACAAAGACTCATTCCCCCGAGAATACATGTTTAGAAAGAAAAAAGAAAAAAGCAAAAGCGACACAAGGCCAACTCCTCATTGCCACTATCCTTTGAGCCGTCTCCAGGATCTTCATCTAAAGCGACCAAGTGCGCCAATTTTCTCTCAAACTCTAGGGCCTCTTCAATCACGACTGAAAGATCGACACATTTGGCTTTGACCCCATCCAAGGCTTCCCTCCTCGCCTCCGCTTTAGCATGGGCGACAGCTGGAGGTCCGTAGCTAATTTAGGCTTGAACTGCCGAAAGTTGAAGTTTTGAAGTTTTCGTTTCGACAGTGAGATTTTGATCCGAGGGTTGGAATGAAATTCCTGAAGTTGGAGTAGCTCCGTAGTGTTGAATGTGACGTGTGTGCAAATTTTCAGGTCATTCGGACGAGGTTTGATAGACTTTTTGATCGAAAACTTATTTTGAGAGTTTTTGAAGTTCTTAGGCTTGAATCCGATGCTAAATTGGTATTTTGATGTTGTTTTGAGCGTTCCGAATGTTGGAAAAAGTTTGAATGATGTTATTGGATATGTTGGTAGGTTTGGTTGAGGTCCCGGGGGCCTCGGGTGTATTTCGGATGCACAAACTGGCACTTTTGATCTTTGGGAGATTGCTGGTTTTTTGGTGTTTTAGCAGCAGTGATTTGTTCATTGCGATCGCGTGAGGGCATCTATGATCGCGTAGAGTAAGTTGAGGCCAGGCGGATTTTTGTGACTCGCAATCACGAAGGTAGGAGTGCGATCGTGTAGGGTGAGCAGTCTTGGTCATTGCGTTCGCGTAGAAGGACTTGGAGTTGCAGTGAGGTGATGGAATTGCTCTATGCGATCGCATAGAGCTGGTCGCGATCGCATTATTGTGAGGAAATTGCCTTATGCAATCGCATAGGTGTTTCTGCGATCGTATAGGGTTAAATTTGGGCAGTATTTAAATAGCCCATCCGCGATCCTTCTTCTTTTATCCACCATTTTTTAACGGGATTGAAGCATTTGAGGGAGATTTTTGAGGAAACCAAATGGGAATCACTTGGAGGTAACATTTTTGACTTCATAACTCTTTATATGTGATTAATGGTCTAATTAGTTGTGAAAAATTAGGGAAAATCAGTGCAAAATGGGTAATTAGGGCTTGAGATTAAGAGATCTTAAAATGGGTATTTGAGGGGTCAATTGAATTATGATTTCAATGTTCTTGATATGTATAGACTCGTGAGAGTGTGAGGATTCTGAAAATGTAAATTTTATCCGATTCCGAGATGTGGGACCGAGGGGCATTTTGGTCATTTTACCTAATTTCGCGTATTAGCTTAGAATTTCTTAGTGGAATCAATTACTTGAAGTGTTATTTACATTAGGCAATTGAATTTAATAGATTTGGGCCATTTGGAGTCGAGTACTCGTGGCAAGAACGTGGTTTCGGGTTGATTTTGAGACGGTTCGAGGTAAGTGGCTTGCCTAACCTTGTGTGGGGGACCTTCCCCTTAGGATTTGGTATTATTGATAATTGAAATGCCTTGTACGTGAGGTGACGAGTGCGAATGATAACAACTAGGTCGGGAATCCAAATTAGAGTAAGAATTTGAGAAGTAAATGCAGAAGCAATAACAACAAGGAATTGAACAACTAGAATTAAAGAGACGAAAATAAAGGATATGAGACGAATTCAAGGAAAGAATTCCAATAACTTCCAAGAACGTAAGTTCTATAGCCTTGACAAGATCAAAGTAACAACGTCTTGATTTATGGAAGAAATCAAACGCCTTTACTTAAAAAGCAAATCAAAACAATAGATTCGGATCTTGACCACTTTACGAGTAACTTGAGACAACAATTAATAACTAGTATTAATCGCCTTCTAAGAATACCACAAAGGAATCAAAGATATCATAAAAGAGAAGTAATCTTACTACCTTGAACTAAGAACTAGTAAAGGTTGAAAGATAAATCTCAAAGCACAAGTAACAAAGGTTCAAAAGAACTCTCAAAGTATGATATACTTAATCAATAAATGTTGTGTCTTATGAATGAGAAGAACTCCTTATTTATAGGAGTTAAAAGCACTTAAAATAATGTAGGGGGTTGCTAAAAAGTCATCTAAATTAGGTAGGGGGCTGCTAGGGGTCACAATAGCCATCAAACTTAGGTAGGTGGCTCCTAAGGGGTAACAAAAGCCATCAAAATTAAGTGGGGGGCGGCCAAATCCTTTTGGGGCAGATTTGGGCCTTAAAACTATTAGTTTGGGCCATTGGTTTGGACTCCAATTGGGCTCCTTTTGAAACACCCCCTTTTGGACCTCTTTTAAGGTCATTTTGAGCCTTATTGGTGGACTTCAAGGGCTGATTTGGTAACCCAATCTTCCTCCTCTTGGACTTCAATTTGGACTACCAAATAATTGTAAAACTTGGACAATTCATCTCCTTTGGGCTTGAGCTCTTCCTCTACAATTAAAAGCTTCTTTATTTGCCATTGAAGTCTAGCAACCTTAGCTTGCAACTCTTTAGCTTGAGATCTTGTAAATGGCCTTGGAGCTTCCAAAACTCTATCATCTCTATCATTGTCCTTAACTATATCCTTGTTCTTGATGCTATCATTCCCCCCTTCTTGAAAAGAATTCGTCCTCGAATTCGATCCTACATCAAACAAAGATAAGTCAGCAACATTAAATGTGGCACTTACTTGGAACTCACCAGGAAGGTCCAACTTGTAAGCATTGTCTCCAATCCTTTCAAGGACTTGAAATGGGCCATCTCCTCTAGGATGCAACTTTGACTTCCTTTTGGAAGGAAATCTCTCCTTTCTAAAGTGAACCCAAACTAAATCTCCAGGTTTAAAAATAACTTGCTTTCGTCCCTTATTCTTTCTCAAGGCAGTTTGCTCATTTTTCTTCTCAATTGCAAGCCTTGTTTGTTCATGAATTTTTTTCATCATCTCAGCCTTTGTCCTACCATCAAGATTAGCAATATCATTAGTTTGTAATGGTAATAAATCAAGGGGAGTGAAGGGATTAAAACCATAAACAACCTCAAAAGGAGACATACCTGTAGAAGAATGAATTGTTCTATTGTAAGCAAATTCAATCATAGGTAAGTGATCTTCCCATGAAGTTAATTTACCTTTCAAAACAGCCCTCAACATGTTTCCTAAGGTTCTATTAACTACTTCAGTTTGTCCATCAGTTTGTGGGTGACAAGAAGTAGAAAACAACAATTTAGTACCTAACTTCCCCCAAAACACACGCCAAAAGTGGCTCAAAAACTTAGCATCCCTATCACTAACAATAGTTCTAGGTATACCATGAAATTTGACAACCTCTTTTACAAAAAGATCAGCAACATGTGAGGCATCATTAGTCTTTAAACAAGGAATAAAATGAGCCATTTTGGAGAATCTATCTACCACAACAAATATACTATCCTTACCATATCTTGTTCTAGGCAAACCTAACACAAAATCCATGGAAATATCAATCCAAGGCGAAGTAGGAACAGGTAATGGCGTGTAAAGACCATGTGGTAACACTTTAGATTTAGCTTGTTTACATTCCAAACACTGTGCGCACATTCTTTCAACATCTTTTCTCATTCCAGGCCAAAAGAAATTTTCGGCCAGTATGTCTAGTGTCTTTGGGACTCCAAAGTGTCCCATAAGCCCTCCACAATGTGCTTCCCTTACAAATACTTCACGTAAAGAGCAATTAGGAATACACAACTTATTTTCCTTAAAGAGAAAGCCATCTTGGAGGTTAAACCTCTCAAAAGGACTCAACTTACAATCTGCAAAAATTTTGCCAAAATCAACATCATTAGCATAAAGTCCCTTGATTTGATCAAAACCCATTAATTTAGAAGTCAGGGTAGAAACTAAGACATACCTCCTTGAAAGTGCATCAGCAACAACATTTTCTTTCCCTTGTTTGTAAGAAATTACATAAGGAAACGTTTCAATGAATTCAACCCACTTAGCATGCCTTCTACTAAGCTTACCTTGACTCTTCAAGTATTTCAAGGATTCATGATCAGTTTTAATGACAAACTCTCTTGGCCACAAGTAATGTTGCCATGTGGCTAAAGCCCTTACCAAAGCATATAGCTCTTTGTCATAAGTGGAATAGTTCAATGTGGCTCCACTTAACTTTTCACTAAAGTAGGCAATAGGTTTAGAATCTTGCATCAAAACAGCACCTATTCCTTTGCCCGAAGCATCACATTCAATTTCAAAAGATTTAGAAAAATCAGGCAATTGTAACAATGGAGCAGAACATAACTTTTCTTTCAACAAGTTAAAAGCATCATCTTGTTCTTTTCCCCATTTAAAAATCTTATCCTTTTTAATAACTTCAGTTAAAGGAGAAGCAATGGTACTAAAGTCTCTCACAAACCTCCTATAAAAACTAGCAAGTCCATGAAAACTCCTAACTTCAGTTACACTCTTAGGTTTAGGCCATTCTTTTATTGCTTTGATTTTCTCTTCATCAACCTCAACTCCTTTAGAACTAACTACAAAACCCAAGAAAATCACACGATCCACATAAAAAGTACACTTTTTAAGATTAGCAAATAAAAATTGCTTTCTAAGAACTTCAAAAACTTGTTTTAGGTGTTCTACATGCTCTTCTAAAGTGTTAGAAAAGACCAAGATATCATCGAAGTACACCACAACAAATTTTCCATGAAAATCCTTAAAAACATGATTCATTAATCTCATGAAAGTACTAGGTGCATTAGTCAAGCCGAAAGGCATAACTAACCACTCATAAAGCCCATATTTGGTCTTAAAAGCAGTTTTCCATTCATCTCCAGGATTCATTCGAATCTGATGGTAACCACTTTTTAGATCAATTTTAGAAAAGATTTTGGATCCATGTAATTGATCCAACATGTCATCAAGACGAGGAATAGGGTGGCGATACTTTACCGTAATCTTGTTGATTGCTCTACAATCCACGCACATCCTCCAAGTTCCATCCTTTTTTGGTACCAATAGGACGGGAACCGAGCAAGGGCTCATGCTCTCTCTCACAAAACCTTTCTCAAGCAACTCCTCAACTTGCCTTTGAAGTTCTTTTGTCTCTTCTGGATTACTCCTATAGGCTGGCCTATTTGGGATTTGTGATCCAGGTACAAAATCAATTTGATGCTCAATGCCACGTAAAGGTGGCAATCCATTAGGAATATCTTCTGGAAAGACATCTTCAAAATCCTGCAAAAGAGAAGAAATACTACTTGGCAAAGAAGAAGTTAGCAACTCAGAATTAATCAAAGTCTCTTTGTAAGTAAGTAGTATTATGGGCAGCCCCTCTTTTCTTGCATTTAAACACTCTTTGGTTTTTATATAAAAACTCTCTTTTTTTCTTTCCTTAACCTCTTTCCTCTCACCAAGACTGTCTATTTTTTCATTCAAACCCTTTTTTATCTCTTCTCTCAAATTGCTGCCCTCTCTCTCTTTCTCTCGGCCATCTCTCTTTTTTTCTAATTCTTGGCCTTCTTTCTTTTCTTTTTCCTCAAGCTCACTTTTTATCTCTCCCCTTGGTTTTCCCATTGTTTCTCTTAATCTCTTTTGATCTTCAAACACTTGAGAAGGAGATAAAGGTGCAAGAGTAAATTTCCTGCCATTTAGTTCAAGAGAATATCTATTCTTTCTTCCATCATGAAAAACATTCCTGTCATACTGCCAAGGACGACCCAGTAAGATATGACAAGCTTGCATAGGTATTATGTCACAAAGAATATCATCCTCATATCTACCAACATTAAATGAAATCATGCACTGTTTGTTTACCTTTAGTTCACCACTATCATTTAACCATTGGAGTCTATATGGAGTAGGGTGTTTCATGCATGCAAGTCCCAATTTTTCCACAAAGTATGAACTCACCACATTAGCACAACTACCACTATCAATGATCATAGAGCAAGTTTTTCCCTTTATCCCACACCTAGTATGGAATATATTCTCCCTTTGTTCTTCACTATTGCTTGCCAAATTGATAGTCATAATCCTTCTAACTACCCCAATCATGCCCTCATTAGGTAGTTCTACATCATCTTCATCACTCACATCTCCCTCTTCTTCTCCCTCACCTTTTTCACTCTCATATCCTCCATCTTCTCTAAGAATGATGTTTCTTCTACTTGGACATTCATGCATCATATGTCCCCTTCCTTTACATTTATGACATTGAATAGAACTAGAAGGTGTAAAAGGTTTAGGGTTAAAGGTTTTACCTCCCTCTTTGTTCTCAAATTTACCTTTACCCTTGTCTTCTTGAGGTCTAGAAGAACTCTTCATTTCATTATATGGCCATGGCTTCTTGGAGATGGTGCTTGTCCGACCTTTCCACGAGCTAGTCTGCTTTCTTTTATTTTGATTTTCTATCTTTACAGACAAATCAACTAACTCATCTATTGTTACATATTGCTGTAATTCTACTACATCAGCTATTTCCTTATTTAAACCATTTAAAAACCTAGCCATTGTAGCCTCTTCTTCCTCTGTACAATTAGCTTGGATCATAGCCATATCCATAGCCTTAAAGTACTCATCCACAGACATGGACCCTTGCTTCAATGTTTGAAGACGTTGTTGTAGCTCTCTTTGAAAGTGTGATGGCACGAATCTCTTCCTCATCACCCTCTTCATCTCAGCCCAAGTAGCAACTGGTGCTTGTCCTTCTTGCAATCTGTCCCTAGCAAGCTTTTTCCACCAAATAGCAGCATAGTCAGAAAACTCAACAACAGCAAGTTTAACTTTCTTACCCTCAGAGTAGTTATGACAATCAAAGATGGCTTCAACCTTTCTCTCCCAATCAAGGTACAAGTCTGGGTCCCTTGCTCCCTTGAATGATGGCATCTTCATCTTTATACTACTTATATTATCATCTTCTACTCTACCTCTTTGTCCCCTCCTATCTCTTCCCACCCTATCAAAATCAATATCATTAAAATCATCTATAGGGTTTTCTTGATTTACAATGGGAGCATGGGGTACATTTCTCCTAGCTTGGGGTCTAACATTATTTTCCCTCCTAAGTTCAGCTATTGTATCATTTTGATCAGCAATGGTATCCCTCATCTCTTGGAGTTGCAAATTCAACCTTTCAAATTGTTGATGCATAGCTTGCAAGGTAAAATCATTTCTTGCTTTGATTTCAGCTTCTTGGAGAACCCTTCGTTCATCATCACTACCTGTACGCGACATCTTTAAAAAAAAGTGTAAACTGTATCACAAAACTTAGCTCTCTTTTTTTTCTCGGAATAACCTTTGAACAAAATACTTTGTAGATTTATAATTAAACCCAACTCGTATGAAATTCTTAGTAGTAAAATTTAGATTTTTGGGGAACTAATGAAAGAAAAACCAAATCCTAGAACTATTAGGCTCGGTTGAAACATGACGCGAACAAAAAGGAAAGGTTAGAAAGAGTAAGAAAATCTAGGATCCCCTCTTCTTGTTTCCTTTGTTAATTTTTGGTAACAAATTAGGTACAAAAGAAATATCCCGGAGAGCATGCAATTCTATTTTTTGTTCTAAAAACTGATTTTCGTTTTTTTTTTTAATTTTTTTTTCTTTTATTTTCTTTGCTCTTAGTATTCAAGAAATTCCAAGACTTACCAAGAACGAAATCTTGATAAAAACCGCTCTGATACCACTTGATAACAACTAGGTCGGGAATCCAAATTAGAGTAAGAATTTGAGAAGTAAATGCGGAAGCAATAACAACAAGGAATTGAACAACTAGAATTAAAGAGACGAAAATAAAGGATATGGGACGAATTCAAGGAAAGAATTCCAAGAACTTCCAAGAACGTAAGTTCTTATAGCCTTGACAAGATCAAAGTAACAACGTCTTGATTTATGGAAGAAATCAAACGCCTTTACTTAAAAAGCAAATCAAAACAATAGATTCGGATCTTGACCACTTTACGAGTAACTTGAGACAACAATTAATAACTAGTATTAATCGCCTTCTAAGAATACCACAAAGGAATCAAAGATATCATAAAAGAGAAGTAATCTTACTACCTTGAACTAAGAACTAGTAAAGGTTGAAAGATAAATCTCAAAGCACAAGTAACAAAGGTTCAAAAGAACTCTCAAAGTATGATATACTTAATCAATAAATGTTGTGTCTTATGAATGAGAAGAACTCCTTATTTATAGGAGTTAAAAGCACTTAAAATAATGTAGGGGGTTGCTAAAAAGTCATCTAAATTAGGTAGGGGGCTGCTAGGGGTCACAATAGCCATCAAACTTAGGTAGGTGGCTCCTAAGGGGTAACAAAAGCCATCAAAATTAAGTGGGGGGCGGCCAAATCCTTTTGGGGCAGATTTGGGCCTTAAAACTATTAGTTTGGGCCATTGGTTTGGACTCCAATTGGGCTCCTTTTGAAACACCCCCTTTTGGACCTCTTATTGGTGGACTTCAAGGGCTGATTTGGTAACCCAATCTTCCTCCTTTTGGACTTCAATTTGGACTACCAAATAATTGTAAAACTTGGACAATTCATCTCCTTTGGGCTTGAGCTCTTCCTCTACAATTAAAAGCTTCTTTATTTGCCGTTGAAGTCTAGCAACCTTAGCTTGCAACTCTTTAGCTTGAGATCTTGTAAATGGCCTTGGAGCTTCCAAAACTCTATCATCTCTATCATTGTCCTTAACTATATCCTTGTTCTTGATGCTATCAGCGTACTTGGCTAATTGTTGAAAATCCGATTTTCATTAAGTAATTACTAGTACGTTTCTTTTCCTGTTTATACTACTTACAATTTAAGCATGTTGTTAGCTTAGGAAAGCATGTCTAATTGACTTAATTGCTCAAAATGCCTTATTTGGATTACATGCAGCATGCTAGGTTAGAAATACCTGTTTTACCTTGATATGGAACTTGAATTGAACTGTGTACTCTTCTTGTTGTTGCTGTGTGTTTACTTTGGGACTATGGGACGGTATCTCGGGAGATCCTCTCCCCCCTGTATGTTTACTTTGGGACTACGGAATGGTATTCCAGGAGATCCCCCTGCACATTTACATTGTAACTATGGGACTGCACTCGGTAGATTCCCTCTGTACTGAGTATTTACATTTGGGACTTACCGATCGGTATTCCGGTAGATCCCCTCGCATTATGAGTTGTACTACGGGATGGTATCCCAGGAGATCCACTGGATATTTATATTTGGGACTACAGGACGGTATCTTGGGAGATCCCTGGTTATTATCTTTGTGCTGAGCTTGTATTTCCTTCTGTGTTTACTTTGCCTCTATGGTAGTTGTTGTTGTCCTTTATATCCTGTGTTACTTTTACTATTGTACTTATTTATATTGTTTTTGTTCTACACTGTTAAACCTTATATTTTATTTAACCTCAGTAGGGCCCTGACCTTCCTCGTCACTACCCGACCGAGGTTAGGCTTGGCACTTATTGAGTACCGATGTGGTGTACTCATGCCCTTTCTGCGCATATTTTTCATGTGCAGATCTAGGTACTTCCACTCAGACTTATCACACTTTATACGAGGCATTGTAGAGACTCCGAGGTATATCTACCGCGTTCGCAGACCGAAGAGTCCCTTTCTACTCTCCCTTTTGTATTAGCCCTTCTGTACTTTCATTTTCTTTATTAGATATTCTGGAGTTAGATGCTTGTAGACATTTAAAGTCTTGTGATCATGAGATTCCGGGTTTTGGGAAAATGTTAGTAGTTTTGAGAGTTGATATTGTGTATGCCAAGTGGCACTTTTAAACATTATTTTATTTCACTATTTCGGTTTTTAATTATTTCTTCCGCAAATTGGTTTATTTTTCTGCATTGTTAGGCTTACCTAGTCGTAGAGACTAGGTGCCGTCATAATGGTTCACGGAGGGCGAACCGGGGTCGTGACAGTGATGGAGAATGTGTGTGAATAAGAGCAAGAACTTTTGTGTGTTTCTCTATGTATGTGTGCATGTGTGTTTAAAAACAAAGTAAGGCTTATATAACATTGAGTAGAGTAAAGCAAATAAGGTAAAGGAGTTAAGAGTTCACAAATAAGGCAAAGAGAACAATTAGTCAGTCAATTAGGCTTAACAGGACCAATCAATAGGCAGAATCGTGGAGTTATCCAAAAATAACACGGAATTGAGGTCCAAATAAGGTAAGTAATCAATTAGAGTCAGAACACCAAAATTCCGGCCAGTAGCAAGGACAATTAGTCACACAAATAAGTTAAATAGGTAAATTAGAGACCATCTGGGGTTGGTAAAACAATCAACTCCCCTAAACTAAGCTTAGTAAGAGTAAATAAGGCAACTAGTGTCAATTAGGAGTCCCAAAATAAGGAAGGTAGACAAAAATTACAGGAAGTAGCCATCTCATCAAAACAAAGCAATTTCAAACCCTAGACAGTCAGATAATTAGTCAATTACTCAAGGAATAGCGGGCAAATATTGAAGCGAACAATGAAATAATTAAACAAACTAAAGACTGGAATATATTCATGAAAGAATCAGTAGAAAAAGATAATCAAACACATAGGACCTTTAGAAAAGTTTTGCAGAAACAAAACGAAGTAAAACCCTAGTTCTTAGAAAACATTAGAATCGATTAATAATAAGTAAAACAGAAGATCTTTAAAGAAAACACCATAGAAACTCGAAATCGTTTCAGATCTACAGAGATCTGAATAGCAAACGCTAAGGAAGCAAAACCCTAATCTAGAGGAACATTAAAATCAGTTAATGATAAGGAGAACAAGAGATTTTTTTTTAAAAAACTACCGTATAAACTCAAAATCGTTTTAGATCTACAAGGATCTGAACAGATTTAAATTTCAATAGATGAGGATTTTGAGATAAGAGAACGAGGTGAGGGAAAATCTAACCACAGTCACAAAGATAATAAATACTCACAAACATTGATGAACACAAGGCAGGTTCATAAGAAAACGAAGTGTCTAGGCCGAGTCTGAGTCGAATTTCTTCGAGATCCCCTCAAACAATCAGTAGAGGTAGTAGGCTAGATAGGGTAACAAATCATTAGATAATCCCATATCTGGTGAGGGATCGAAGGGGTTTGGGGGATTTCGGGATGACGGCGCTCTAGGGTTTGGGGTGTCTGAGAGAGAAGAGAGAGACGAGAGCATTTGGGGCGGCGGTCCTTAGGAAATGTTTAGGGTTTGGGGGGTTAGGTTAGATAAAAAAGGAAGGTTTGTTTTAGACCGTTGATCTCTTGAGATCAACGGCCAAGATTGGTTCCGGGCTGGGGCGGGTTATAAAATTGGGTCAGGGTTTTGGGTTAGGTGAATTGGGCTGGGGTTTTAATTGATTGGGCTAGGGGTTCGAAATTTAAATATAGTTAAAGGGGTTATTTGTTAAATACCCAATTTATTAATAAAATAATTTGTAAAAAAAGTTAATTAAATGATAAAAATAATTTTTATGCATGAAGATGATTTAAAATAATTACTTACTATTATAAAAATATAAAAGGTTATTTTCTTGTGAAATAAGGTAATTATGCACACATGGGCTAATATTGCAAAGTTATTGCAATTATAACCCTAATATGTACATATGGCTATTTGTGAAATAATCAAAGCTCAATATAAATCTAAATGATAAAATTAAGCAAATAAAATTATCATAAAATCGTTTGTAATGCCCTTAGTAATTATTTATATACTAAAATGCTAGAATAAATTAATTAAAATCCTTTTAAAATTACAAGAAAATTCAAAAATACTGGTTGATGCTCATGCACTATTTTAAAAGTATATATGCATTTTAAAAAATATATGAGGGAAAAATTGGGTATCAACAGTTGCCCCTCTTTACCCGAGAAGGATGGAAGAGTTTTCGGGTAAAGAAATGATGATTGATTTTGACCGAATGGGATGTTTTGAAAAATAGAGGCCGAACCCTGGTTCTGAGCTACCTACATATCCCTGGTAATACATTAATCAGGCTATGTGTAGTTCTGGACCCAACGGTGAATGAAGCTGATGGAGTTGTTATAGGAATGGTAGCAAGTTTCGGAAAGGCTCCTTCTTTGGGGAGGATAGTATCAAATGTGTTTATGCTGAGTTATGAGTACGAGCTTGAAGTGTAATGGATGTATCATAGGGCAGATATCTGAACGGTCACAGAGTAAAGGTGGGTAATTGATGGGAGTCGATTACGTTTGAAATAATGGTAAGGCACAAATGGAAACCAGAGCGAAAGTTGCTCCTGTTTGAAGAATGGTTACTTCCTATATTACCTGCAAAACTTAAAACACAATGCATGCGAGTATATAGAGTATTGCGAGAATTTAAACATGATGCAAGTTCCCTTTGGACCATGAAAGATTGTCTTTGGACAATAAAGATGACGTCCTTAGACCATGGTGTTCGGGGCTATGAATCATGAGATAAGAGATTCGCAGGACATGAAATGATGTTCTTAGGCCATGAGAATGGTGCCTCTGAACCATGACGCCTTTGAATAATGATGCGCAGTATTGAGAGATCTTCAGGCCATGACATAGTGTCTTCAGGCTATGAGGATGATGTCTTCAGACTATGACGCCTTTGGACGAGTTGGCTATACATCAGCCCATAAAGTGCAGAGACATGATACCAAGGTAATAACAAGGCAACGCTTCGCCTCGTGTAGAGTTGGGGGGCAGAGCTTAGCCCCGAGAGAAGAAGATAATGCAAATTGAAAGTGGAGCAACAGTTATGCAGAGAGAGACAATGCTTAGTCTCATGAGAAGGCATTGCTTAGCCTTATCCAAATACGGAGGCATGGCTTAGCCTCATGCGAACTTTGAGACAGGGCTTAGTCTCATACAGAGAGAAGGCAGTGCTTAGCCTTATGCAAATACAGAGACAGTGCTTAGCCTCATGCAAGGTTTTAGACAAGGCTTAGTCTCATGCAAAGAGAAGACAATGCTTAGCCTTATTCAATGTGGAGGCAGGGCTAAGTCTCATGCAAGGTTTGAGACAAGGATTAGTCTCATGCAAAGAAAAGGCAGTGCTTAGCCTTATGCAAATATGGAGGCAGGGCTTAGCCTCATGCAAGATTTGAGACAAGGCTTAGTCTCATGCAAAGAGAAGTTAGTGCTTCGCCTTATGCAAATATGGAGGCAGGGCTTAGCCTCATGCAAGATTTGAGACATGGCTTAGTCTCATGCAAAGAGAAGTTAGTGCTTCGCCTTATGCAAATATGGAGGCAGGGCTTAGCCTCATGCAAGATTTGAGACAAGGCTTAGTCTCATGCAAAGAGAAGGCAATGCTTAGCCTTATACAAATATGGAGGCAGGGTTAGCCTCATGTAAGATTTTAGACAAGGCTTAGTTTCATGCAAAGAGAAGGCAATGCTTAGCCTTATGCAGTGAATAAGTAGCAGATAGGAGTATAATATTTCTTAGCTGGAGATATATTTGCATCTGGTGGCATGATTGATAGTGATTTTGATATGTTTATATTTGCAAATACTCTTGTCATGTTCATTGTGCCTGCATCCAAAGAAAAATTGTAAGTTTTGTAGGGGGGGAGGTTGGTTCGTGCCTTTGTCTGCTTGCTTTGCTTTGCTTTTGCTCTGGAGGCCCTGTTTGTGTTACCCTAGGTAACACCTGGCTGCCATAGAAATGAAGTTTTCGAAAATACGTACTTATTGACGAAATGGAGTTATTTTAGAAAACATAGTGGTATATAATATCAAGTAAATTAGATGAACTAATGACTGTAACACTTTAGAGGCATTGCGGCTTCCTTGCACTAGAATTTTGAGGGTTCTCCTCAAAATTCTGCCCCCGTTTGGTAAATGATCCTTCGGTCGTTTTGCATGCGACAAAATTTTTCGGATCTGCTCTGGAATTTTGAGAATCCTTCTCAAAATTCTGCCCCAATTACTTAATCGATTTCTGACTGTCTGGCATATGATGGCGTCGGCTGGACTTGCTCCGGAATTTTGAGGGTCCTCTACAAAATTTTGCCCCAATTTCTGGTTCTAGGGGAAATGAAAATTTTATTAAGGTATGACCGAACCCACAGGGCTGCCTACGTATCCCCTCTTAAATGGGAATCAGGTCAAGCGTAGTTCAGTTACATCAGATGAATGAATGCGAAAATCTAAGCATAGTATCTCTTGACTGCATCTGAATTGATAGGTTTTGGCCAAAGTTCTCCGTCCATTTCTGCGAGTATGAGTGCCCTTCATGTTAGCACCCGATGAACCATGTAAGGACCTTGCTAGTTGGGTAAAAATTTCCCTTTCATCTTGATGCGGGAAGATCCGCTTCAGCACCAGCTGCCCCGGTGCAAATTTTCTTGGTCTGACCCTTTTGTTGAAAGTTGTGGACATTCTATTCTGATAAAGCTAACCGTGACATACTAAGTTCATTATTTTTCCGTCAATTAGGGCTAGTTGCTCATAGCGACTCCTTATCCATTCTGTATCGCTGAGTTCGGCTTCCTATATGATCCTTAAAGAAAGAATTTCTACTTTAGCAGGAATGACAGCTTTGGTACCATAAATCAGTAAATAAGGAGTTTCCCCAGTTGATGTGCGGATCGTAGTGCGGTACCCCAATAGGGCAAAGGGTAACTTCTCGTGCCATTGTTTGTGATAATCTACCATCTTACTTAGTATCTTCTTGATGTTTTTGTTGGCAGCTTCTACAACTCCATTCATCTGAGGCATGTATTGATGCAAGATCAAGAATGCTAAAAATTCATGAAATTCAAGAAGCGAAGAATCCATCCAAGATTAGGATTTCTTTTTCTTAAAGATTAGGATTTGTTATTTCTTATTTCCTAGTAATTTAATTCTTGTTTTAGTAGGATTATATTTGTAGTTCTAGTCAAACTAGAATTGTTAGTTAGTATCCCATTCTTACTAGAATTCTTTTTCCTATTTTAGTTAGGATATATTTTCTTAGCCTTATTCTTATTCTAGTCTAATTAGGATTAGTTTTCCTTAACCTTACCAATTTTACTCATTGTAAGGCCTATTTAAAGGGGTTAATATGCTGAAAATAAACATTGGTGATTAGTTTTTCTAAGCTATTGCTTCAAAAACGTGATTTACTTTTTATTTCATTGTTCTTCCTTTATTCAACGCTTCTTGCAATCTTGTGGGATTGGGGAACGTGTGGGTGAGGTTTATTTCCATCTTACATTCTTCTAACGTGAGTTTGAAGAACGCTTTCGCTAGTTTTGTGAAAAACTTTAGCGGGGTGCTTTTGTTTTTCTCTCTTCTTTGTACTTGAGAGGTGCAAAACCTTGAAAGTACATCAATTTGGTATCAGAGCTCATGTTCCAGGTCCGAATTCTTGATTTGCTACTTTATTCATCGTGTCACCAAACAAGAAAATACCAAGTTCAGGATCCTTTTCAAGATCCTCTTCAATGGATCTTCACTTACAAGTTCATAAAATTAAGAATTAGAATCCTTGAACGAGGCAACGAAGAAATTAAAGTGCAGCTAAATAACTTGAAGGAATCAATGGAGAATCTGACTAAATTAGTTGAAGGTTTGGTGTTGCAATTTCAACTACCAACTCCGCCACAACTCCTACAACCACCACATCTACCACTTCTATATCCACCAATTCATTCACAAACAACTGAAGAGGTTGAAGCTGACCAAGGCACAAGAGAACCAAGGCACTATGCCCATTATGATAAATATTCAGATAATCAGGGGCGTGAAGAAGACAAAGCTGATAAAGACCAATATCAAAGAGATGAGGAACATGCATTAGATCCAAAACTTGAGGAATTACCACCAAAGTTTTATGACGATCCATTGGATTATCCAGCCATATGTGTTGTTGACTTTTCACCATCCAGAGATGCTCAAGACAATATTGACTTGATTGTTGACTCAATCAATCCAAACAAGGCAACATATTGCGTTAATTCTAAAGTTCATAGAAATATGCTAGAACAAGAGGAAAAATTACCTATAAAGGAATGGGTAATGGAGAGTTTGAGACCAAATATTGGAGAGACAAGATGTCTTAACGTCATAAGTATATATGGCTATCATCAAAGTGTCTGTTGGTGTATGAGCGATGCAATTGATGCATTCCCAAGAAGAGCGTTGATCTCCATGCTTAACTCAAAGCTAGACATGGAGTTAGTTAAGTCTATACCAATAACTTTATATCATAAGTTGAAGTTTGAGAGTCCATATAGAAAGATTACATGGAGAAGACTTGGTAAAAAGTTGAAACATAGAAAGTGGGATTTAGTTCGACCATATGCCAAATTTGCTTATAACGTGAAGAAGCTCTATGATAAACTAGCAAAATGTAACTTAAAACCTGGTGAGCATTGGGTCCCCATTTTTTTCCCCTGGGGTCTCCGTTCTTACTATAGCAAATCTTGCGCCATCTATGGAAGCTGTTAGACTCGAGGACGAGTCTTTTTCAACCAGGGGAGAATGATGCAAGATCAAGAATACTAAAAATTCATGAAATTCAAGAAGCGAAGAATCCATCCAAGATTAGGATTTCTTTTCCTTAAAGATTAGGATTTGTTATTTCTTATTTCCTAGTAATTTAATTCTTGTTTTAATAGGATTATATTTGTAGTTCTAGTCAAACTAGAATTGTTAGTTGGTATCCCATTCTTACTAGAATTCTTTTTCCTATTTTAGTTAGGATAGATTTTCTTATCCTTATTCTTATTCTAGTCTAATTAGGATTAGTTTTCCTTAACCTTACCAATTTTACTCATTGTAAGGCCTATTTAAAGGGCTTAATATGCTGAAAATAAACATTGGTGATTAGTTTTTCTAAGCTATTGCTTCAAAAACGTGATTTACTTTTTATTTCATTGTTCTTCCTTTATTCAACGCTTCTTGCAATCTTGCGGGATTGGGGAACGTGTGGGTGAGGTTTATTTCCATCTTACATTCTTCTAACGTGAGTTTGAAGAACGCTTTCGCTAGTTTTGTGAAAAACTTTAGCGGGGTGCTTTTGTTTTTCTCTCTTCTTTGTACTTGAGAGGTGCAAAACCTTGAAAGTACATCATGTATGCTATTGAGTTTTTGTGCTTGATTTTGAAGGTTTCACACATGGCTTTCATCAGATCACTATTGAGATTAGCGGCATTATCAGTGATAATGAACATGGGAACCCCGAATTGGCAAACAATAGTTGATGGCCACTAAAATGAATTGGTGCCCATTTGAAGCGGTGGGCTTGATCGGACCGATGACATCCATTCCCCAGGCAGCAAAAAGCCAAGGTGCACTTGTTGCGTTGAGCTCATTTGGTGGTACCGTTATCATGTCCGCATGTACCTGGCATTGGTGGCATTTGTGGGCGTACCAGATGCAATCCGTTTCCATGGTCATCCAAAAATATCCAACTCTGGGTATCTTTTTGGCTAGAACAAAACCGTTCATATGTGGTCCGTAAGTTCTAGCATGTATCTCCTCAAGCAATCTGGAAGCCTCCTTTGCGTCAACACACCTTAACAACCCCAGATCATGAGTTCTTCTGTACAGGGTCCACTAGCTTTGGAAGAAGTGATTGGACAACCTCCACAGTGTGCATTTCTGGGTATGGTTTGCCTATGAGCATAGTAAGCTGGTTGATTATGGATCCTCACCTGGATGGGATCGATAAAATTCTTATCTGGATGTTGTATCATTGATGACAAGGCGGCCAGTGCATCGGCGAACTCATTTTGAATTCTGGGCACATGTTTGAATTTTATCTTTGTGAATCTCTTCATCAACTCCTGCACTTGATACAAGTATGGCAATATCTTGGTATTCTTCGTAGCCCATTCTCCTTGAACCTGATGTACAGGAAGATCTGAATCACCAATTACCAGCAACTCTTGTATATTCATATCGATGGCCAAATTGGGCCCCATGATGCAAGCCTCATATTCTGCCATATTGTTGGTGCACGGAAACCTAAGTTTGCAGATACCGGGTAGTGTTGACATGTTTCTGATACAAAAACTACTCCAACGCCAACTCCTTTGAAGTTTGTAGCCCCATCGAAGAACATTTTCCAACTGTCGTAGGCTTCAGCAATGTCCTCTCCTACAAATGACACTTCTTCATCAAGAAAATATGTTTTTAGTGGTTCGTATTCTCCTCCCATAGGATTTTCGACGAGATGGTCTGCCAATGCTTGTCCTTTGACTGCCTTTTGAGTTGCATAGATGATGTCGAACTCACTTAGCAATATCTGCCATTTGGCTAACTTCCCGGTTGGCATGGGCTTTTGAAAGATGTACTTCAGAGGGTCCATCCTGGATATGAGGTACGTGGTATAGGCATAGAAGTAATGCCTCAATTTCTGAGTTGTCTAGGTCAAAGCATAGCAAGTGTGTTCTAGTAGGGAGTATCGTGCTTCATAAGGTGTGAACTTCTTACTCAAGTAGTATATGACTTGCTCCTTTCTTCCTGTATCGTCGTGTTGTCCCAAAATACATTCGAAAGTTCCATCTAATACGGACAAATAGAGTAGCAAAGGTCTCCCAGGCTCTGGCGGGACTAGGATTAGGACTAGTGGTGTGAATAGGTATTCCTTGATTTTGACAAAAGCCTTCTGACAATCTTCGGTCCAACTAGTTTCAGCATCTTTCCTCAACATTTTAAAGATGGGTTCACATATTACCGTGGACTGTGCTATGAAGCGGTTGATGTAGTTGAGGCATCCTAGGAAGCTCATCATGTCTTTTTTGCTTTTTATTGGTGGTAATTCTTGGAGAGCCTTAACTTTAGACAATTCCAACTCGATTCCTCGGCGGCTGACAATGAATCCCGACAGGTTTCTTGTGGGAACCCCGAATGCCTATTTTGCGGGGTTCAGTTTTAGATTGTACCTCCTTAGCCTGTCAAAGAACTTTCTCAGATCTGGTATGTGATCTGCAGCCCTCTTAAATTTGATGATGACGTCGTCAACATTCACATCTATTTCTTTGAATATCATATCATGGAAGATGGTTGTCATGGCTCTCATGTAAGTAGCCCCAGCATTATTTAGACCGAATGGCATCATCTTGTAGCAGTATACTCCCCACCGTGTAATGAAAGTTGTTTTTTCTGCGTCTTCTTCATCCATCCAGATCTGGTGATAACCCGCGAATCAATCTACGAACGATTGGAGTTCATGTGTGGCGCAATTGTTGATCAGGATGTGTATATTTGGTAGTGGGAAATCGTCCTTGGTACTTACTCTATTTAAATTCCGATAGTCAACACACACCCTAACTTTCCCATCTTTCTTTGGAACTAGTACAATGTTGGCTAACCAGGTTGGGTACTCAACTACCCTGAGGACTTTGGCTTTGATCTTCTTAGTGACTTCCTCCTTGATTTTCATACTCATGTCTGGTTTGAACTTTCTGAATTTTTGCTTTACTGCGGACACATTGGATTGGTAGGCAACTTGTGAGCCACTATGGATGTGCTCAGACCAATCATGTCATCATATGACCATGCAAAGATGTCCTCGTATTCCTTCAGGAAATGAATGTACTCTTCATTCTCTGACGGTGATAAGTGAATGCTTATGCGAGTCTCTTTGACGGTTTCAGAATCTCCCAAATTGATTGCTTCAGTCTCGTCCAGACTGGACTTAGGTTTATTCTCCAAGTTCTCAACTTCTCTGAGAGTCCTCAGGTATTTCATCCTCTTCTTCTGAGTCACTATCCTTATATTGCATTGTCTCATTACATCTCACAGTCATCAGTTCATCAAGAAATGTAATAATAACGATGTAGAAGAAAAGTGTGAAAGATGATAATGAATAATAAATAGCAATGCACTAATTAAATTTGAAAATATCCAAAACAGGTATGGCTCGATGACTCGAGCGATTATTTCAAAACAAAATGCGTCTTTAAAACAAAATTACTGAAAATATCTTAAATGCCTAGCATGGCTATTAAAATAAGTCAGGCTAATTGCCAAGCTACCCAGGAACTCAGCGGGCCCGAGATGGTGTGGCAGTCCAATTCTTGAGAATAGCTCCCTTCTCCACAGTCTGAATGGTGAGGCATTCTTCCTCCTCCTCCTCAATTATCACATTGCAATCCATATTCTCATCTTCTAGGAACAAGTTTCTCAACCCAGCCAAAGCTTCTTCCTCTGCAGATCCTCATATTGTATCGGCCTGGCGAAAAGTCTGACTTAAGTGTGGTACTGGCTGCTCGAGAGGGTAATAAGGACCATGCCATGGAGGAGACCAATCATCATATTCTTGCCATGTATACTGATACCCGAGCCCGAAAGTTGTGCCATGATGTTTCAGCTGTATCGGTTTAGTAATGCCCTGGAGTTTCTTCCCCAGCCCTTTGTCGGGTTCATATCCAGACCATGCCAGTATACTTTCTATTTTGTTACTCCACCACTTGTCCTTCTCAATCGCGTTGACATGCTTAATGTATTGGCGATCATGCTCAATGTATTGGCGATCATGCTGCTGCGCATCCTCACATAAAGAGGCGACTTGATGAGGATGATCCTGATAGTATACGCGGGCGATAGGGTATGCGCCTCAGGCCAGCGGCTGCATTGAAGCACACAGGCTGTGGGACTCATTGATTTATTTTTGTTTGTATTTTGTGTAAATACTATATTATATAAATAATGGCAAGAATTGTATTTTAACAGCAACTTTATTTTAACACAATTTGAACAACAATTTTATTTTAACAATACAACACAAATACAAACATAGCAAACGTAACATAACATAAATTCAGTACAACTAATGAAAACGCATGATAAGAGAAACATAAAGATAAACTACTACGCTCAACACGTACATGTCATTGTTTAGTCATGACCGCCTAGTATTCTCTGCTCCAACCACTTGAGTTGGTCTTCCAGCTTTTGTTTTTCTTCTTCCACCTCCTTGAGTTTCGCCTTCAACTCCGCAACTTCTTGTTTGGATTGTCGCTCTCTTTCCCACTGCTTCAAACACAAATTATGAAGATCTTGGAGCTTGTCTTTGTAGTATTCCTGCTGATAGGGTTCATCAATCCATACCTCAAAATTGCATGTAGGTTCGTCGGGTTGCCTATAAAACTTGTTCATACACGCCCAGTAGCGGCGTCCAGCTTCTTCCCAACAATCGTGCATCATGCATCTTTTGCCGCACTCGCACCTTGGACATAAAGGGGTTGTTGAGACATTTGTTAAAGCGTAAAGAGAAACCTTGGTTTTATGGAAATATTTGCTATTAGTTATTGTTAAGCACAGAAAATAACTAGAATGCGCCCATTATTTATAGGCAAGATTTCACACAAAACGTAGTATTATACCGCGCTATACATATTAAATTTTTCTGAGACGAAACAACTTTTGCGTAGTTAGTTCAACTTTTTTCAGACCGACAAGACAACATGCAAAATGTAGTATTGTACCGCGCTATACATATTAAATTTTTCTGAGACAAAACAGCTTTTGCGCAGTCGGTTCAACTTTTTTCAGACCGACAAGACATGACGCAAAATGTAGTATTGTACCGCGCTATACATATTAAATTTTTCTGAGACAAAACAACTTTGCGCAGTCGGTTCAGCTTTTTTCAGACCGATAAGACAACACGCAAAACGTAGTATTGTACCGCGCTATACATATTAAATTTTTCTGAGATAAAACAGCTTTTGCACAGTCGGTTCAGCTTTTCCAGACTGACAAGACAACACACAAAACGTAGTATTGTACCATGCTATACATATTATATTTTTCCTATTGGTTATTATCCTTTATTTTCTTATACGTTGCTTTAGTTATTTCTTTGATTCCTTTTTTAAGACAGCGACCATTTTAAGAAGCAAATTTTCAAGAAGGATAACAAAGGATGTCTTGATTTTATAGGTTTTTTTTTAATTTTAAGATCGGTCTTCTTTACTAACACCAATAAGTTGAATATTTGAACTACCATATCAGCATCCCAATTCAAAACATCATGTTAAAAAATAAGATGTAACAAGATTGTGGAACATAATTTTATTTGATAGATATTGCAACATACACAAGTACAGACACGTATTACAAAAAATAATACAAAAACAAAAGACTAGGTGTACCTTTGATAGTTGGGTACATTCGACGAACTTGCACCAAGAGCTGAATTACCACCACCACGCACACCAGCTGAAGGACATTTACGATGGTCATGTCATGTTTGCGAGCATATACCACATTTACACGCATAAATGGTGTCACCAACATCCATTTGGTTCGTATACGCATTCTCTTTTGCACTTGCAGCTTGCGCAAATAGTCCTTGTTACAAACCATTTTAAAAGGTTCTGATGGCCAATAATGCTCAGCACCCAATGGCTGTAACTGTCCACTATATGTGTCTACGTATGCAGCAATACTGTATTGCCTATCAATATAGTTGGTTGCCCCTAAACCAACTTGTTGAAAGCACTTCAAGGCATGTGCGCACGGCATGTGGTAGATGGTCCATTTCCCATATGAATACAACCTGCTGGCTTCATTCACCATCTATAGATTATTCCCCCGGTGTCCGCGGATAGCGGTGCGAACTTCAAAAATACCCCGGTCGTGATTGTACTGTAAAAATGAATGGCAATGTGCTCGCCTCCTGTACATTCAAATCTTCTCATCGGTATTGGCATAAATTGAACACCCCTGTCCATCAATACCGATGCAGCTCTATGTCTTTCAACAAACCTCTCCGCAATCTGTTTGAATGTCATCCAGACCATGGCAGTGACAGGCAATCCACGTGCAGACTTCAATAAGCCGTTGAATGACTCCGACACATTTGTAGTCAGGGCTCCCCATCGTCTGCCGCCATTAACATGTAATGTCCACATGTGAAGCTCATGTCTATCAGCCAAGTATAGGCTCGTGGATCTAATTGTCGGATCGCTTCCATGCACCTCGTGAATATGCACTTTTGGTGCTCAGTTGCAGCCATCCACATTAAATCATGCAAGGCCTTGTCGTGATATTTCTTCTGGAAATTGGTCTTCAGCTGCCTCACACAGTAACGGTGGTATCAATAGGGTTCCTGCTATTCAGGCAAATGCCACATGGAACTTAAAATACCACCATGTCGATCAGATATTAGACAAACACCTGAACGTTGTTTGACAATGTGCTGCTTCAAGTGGTTCAAAAAAAGCATCCACATCTCTTCGCTTTTGTTGGCACAAATGGCAAAAGTTAGTGGAAATATTTGTCTATTGGCATCTACTGCAACTGCAATCAAAAGCTTAATATCATACTTTCCATAGACATGAGTACCATCTATGGAAATTACAGGATGACAATGCACAAAACCATCAATTGTTGGTTTAAATGACCAGAACACATAGTTGAAAATATATTCGGGTCTGTCCGAACTTCGCTCACGCCTCCATTCAACAACAGTCCTGGGGTTAAAGTGTTGCAGTGCGGCCATGTACCTGGGCAGAGATGAAAAAAACTTATTCCAGTCACCATAAATAATTTCAAAGGCACGTTTGCGCCCGAGATATGCCTTTCTTTTGGTTATAGTATACCCATACTCCTAGTGGACGACTGTAATACACTCTTCAATCTTGAACCTAATGGACGCTTCCAAGTATGGAATCAAGACAAGAGAAATCAAGTCTGCATCCAGGTTGAAGTGATTCCCATTGAATGTTTCCATTTCACATCTGTGGGTGCTAATATATTTACCCACTTTCCACAACCCTGATTTCTTCTTGCAGGCACGCAACATCCAGTGACAACCCATAAAGTCTCTACGGCATACAACCTTGTATACCTCCGTAGTTGACTCCCTTACCGTCATCTCACGGCACTCTCTTGACCTGTAGATTTTTACAGCCCTGATTAGGCGAGCTTTATCGGGGAAATACATGCCCTTTGCCAGCACCGCTGGTCTAGACTCATCACACATTGCTGACCGAAATTCGTCATCATCCCTTGTGAGGGCATCCATGTACGACATACTTGGCAAATTATCAAGGTAGGGAATATTCCGCTCATAAAACGGCACGTGGGACTCGTACACTCTTGGTCTAACGGGAGGTGGAGGAGCATGCTCCCTCGTCAGCTCAGGTTCGACCTTCATTTCCTCCTCCTCATCACCCTCATCAGGGAAGGGTGTGTCATCTCCGGACTCATCGACATTGTTGTCATAATCACTATCATCTTCCTGACTCTGCGCATCTGCCAAATCACAAGTCAATACATCGTCTATGGGCAACTGTGTGAAGTCAGGAACATCAAGTTGCTCGTTTTCACTGCACAAAAAGAACAAAATGATAAGCTACTCAACAAGATAAATACATTACATATAGCTATATCACTTTACTTACAAGTCGTACTGTGTTGACGTTCCATGATGGACATTTTCTTGTTGGTGATGACTCCCGGATGGACCACCGTGGTCCAACATGCCAGAACTATGCATATTCCAACTAAGAGCGGGATCATAACTTGTAAAATTCATATCTGAATGGTACCCCTTATGAATAATATGAGTCTTAATACAAATCCAATTCAAACATAAAATAAACATCGCTAAAGCGTAGAAAAATTGAAGTTTACCAGTCGTCTTGTGGATTATATATAGTCGAAAAATTATTTTGTCGCTGCTCATTCGCCGGTGGTGACAAGTTTAAATCAAGGCAAGCTCTTTCATCAGGAATCTGTTAGGCAAAAACTGCTCCAGAATAACCACCCGATGACTGGGGGTTATCCCTACTATGCACACCCTCATTATTGGGAACGTCTTCAACGTTGACGTACATTTCCAACAATTTTATTACAATAAATTCCATGTATTCATCCGGAATCCGCAAAAAATCTCTAAGAGTTTCATCGTCTTCGATGTTAAACTCAGAATAATAAGCAAACCCCTGCGAAGTCACAGAATACGGAAATCTACCAGTTACTTTAAGGTTCACCGAACGTTTTCTCACACTCATTTTTTTTACGTAACAACGATACCAATTTATCGTACTCCATTATAAGCGGCAATTTAACATGACACTGTGGAGGTGAACTATAACCTCACAGAGTTATTCTCCATTACAACCTCACCCCCAATATAATGAAACCCTTATTTTTGGCTCTTCAGACATTATAAAAAAATGTTTGATAACAAGAAGAGAAATATGAACGGATGTTTGAAGGAAAGTTTTGAATGGATTTTCATAAAATCCTAATGCCTTTAAATAAGGTAAGTCCTAGCTTGGGGTACAGAATTTTTTTATGTAAAACGCAGTATAATACCACGCTTTATGTATTTGAATTATTATTATGTCAGTTATCCGCAGAACACTTATTGGTGGGCCCAAAAAGGAAGTAAAACGCAGTATAATACTACGTTTTAGTAAAACGTAGTATTATATTGCGTTTTACATTAAAAAACAAATATTTATGTCAGTTATCCGCAAAACATTTATTGGTGGGTCCAAAATTGAAGTAAATTTTAGGAAAGCGTAGTATTATACTACGTTTTACATTAACGGCTAACTTTCCTTTAAACTAAAACGCAATATGATACTGCATTTTAGTTAGAAATATAACTTTTTTTAGCCGTATAATAGTATTTTGAGTACTAAATACCATTATTTAGGTTTCGGACTCGCAAAAGAAGAAATTTGGAAATGAACATTAAAAAAAGATCCTCAATTATATATCCCCAGTATTTTCCTAAATCTACTGGGTTGATGGCCACAAAATTGACTAAAAACAAAACATGATTTGGGTCAGTCGCGCAATCGAATACGTATTGCACAAACTTCAAAATTTCTTGTATTATCCTTGTGTTATCTCGCCAACTTAGCACAAACTTAGCTAGCACGACACAAAATTTCATTAATTTATCCAATTTTGGATCGGGTCACTATTGGATCCGACCCAGCAAATGATAATGATATCTTATCATTGAAAAAATGATATCTATAGCGCAACTTGGAAGTAAAGATATATATCTGGTGCAATTTGCAATATGAAAACAAGGGGAAAAATTTAAAAATAGTCAGATTTATAAGTGGTTATTCAAAAATAGCCACAGTTTCAAAAGTAATCGAAATTTAGCCATTTTTCATGTAAAGATAAATCTGAACGAAAATACTGTTCAAAATCCGGAAAAATACTCCAGCATAATATACTGGAGTTCCAGTATAGTATACCGATCCAGGATAATATACTGGAGTCAGCAAAGTATACCGGTCCAGCATAATATGCTGGAAGTTCATATACATGTGCACCGAACTCCAGTATATTATGCTGGACCGGTCTCTGTTGCAGCAAAATAGTGGCTATTTTTTATTGACTTTGTAACCGCTGAGTTTTGAATGACTAGTCCGAAAACTGACTAGACCGTGCTATTTTACGAAAACAAGAGTTACCACGGACTTTGCGAGCGTTACATACACAATTTCAACGCTTCGTAAATTCTAAACAAAGTGTCTCATTGGCACGCACATATTGAGCATGCAGCGGGGGAAGTGCACGGTTAGCCACTAATAACACATGTATTTACTTTTAAGCCACCGTTTAAAATGTCTTTAATCTTTAGCCACTGCTTTAATAAACTTTAACTGTCCGGACAAAAATACTCTTCTGCTCATGTCCTTAACTTTTGCACTTAACTTCAGGACTACATGTCCTTAACTTTTGAACTTGGAACTCTAAGTTCAGGACTTTAGGACCACATGTCCTTAACTTTTGAACTTGTAACTCTAAGTTCAGGACTTCAGGGCTATATGTCCTTAACTTTTGAACTTGGAACTCAAACTTCAGGACCAAGCGTCCTTAACTTTTGAACTTGTAAGTCAAAGTTAAGGACACATTATCCTTAACTTTTGAACTTATAACTGTAAGTTAAAGACTGTTTGTCCTTAACTTTTGAACGTGTAACTGTAAGTTAAGGACTGTCTGTCCTTAATTTTTGAACTTGGAAATCAAAGT